>NW_027142353.1:10678175-11286032 GCF_026170545.1 Melanerpes formicivorus | reverse complement strand
AGATTGAAAATTCACATAACATAATGTAAGTGAAGTTGAGAAATCAATCTCTTGACTTACACTTAATCCTTATGGCAAAACTTTGGCTTAATGAAAACACATAAAATTGCAGAAAAAAATAATGAGCTAATACCAGTGTTCAGAAAAAAGTAACCTGATTAATGGTTTCTGTAGTTTGTATATCATGTCTCCACAATTCTCCAAATAAATATTGAAAATATGAATCATGCCTGAGCTATGTGTAGGTACCACATAAACTGAATGTACTAGAGTATGTTGCACTTTTTAAAATATTCCTATTATTGAACACATTGCAATGTTACAGATTTATGTCTTAAGTATTTGATGAAATACTTTTGTTCATCATCCTCATTTGTTGTCTATCAAATAAAAGTAAATATGGTACATTTCTCTCTTACAGACAAACACATTTCAGTTATCAATGTCAAACCAAAGAGTTTGTTAGGGATCACCTGTGTACATTAGGTCATTGTCTTGATCTACTTTTGCCAAAAGACATGGTTCTTTCATGGATTCCCCAGAATGACACCAAGAAGGAACTGAGTACTTGGTCAGGAAAAGGACTCAAATTTTATTTTGCTTACATGTGCAGAAAGAAAAGTTAGAAATATAGAAAAGGAGGGAAAAGCAAGATACAGCAAAAGCAGAGGTAGCTACCACTGAAAATCCAGTGAAATCTCGCTGATCCTGAAGGCATTAATTGATGGGGGAGCTCCAAACTTCCCTGTTACTTTAGAGGTTTTACACCTTTTTCAATCCCATACATGGTCACAGTTCCTCATTCAGTTGCCATGGTTATAGCACATTCAATTGGTGTTGACACCAGCCTCATGGTTAGTCACATGTGCCAGCTGCAGGCTCACTGTAAATTGTGATATCTTTTGGCTCTAAACTGCTGCATCAGTCATCTATGAGGGTCCCGTCCATCAGAAGACCCATAAAACTGTCACAGTGAGCCCCAGTTCGCATTGGAACACTCTTGAAAACAGAACCTGTGGCCTTGTCTAGTTATCAGCTGTTACTTTAAAATAAGATGATATCCTCATCAGAAAATTATGTGAAAACATATTGGGGCAAACAATCTTGATGCAAACATGGAATAAACAAACTTCTTACAGTCATTCATCTGAAGAGACTCCAAATCTTTTACTTGCAAAAGATGGTCCTCTGGTATTTTTTCCAGTCTTCTATGAAATGAACTTGGAGTCCTTGAACATCCTTGAACAAGTTCTAATGGGCATTAGAGTAAACCCACATGCTCACATTACCAAAATTAGTTTCTTCATTGACAAAAAAGATTTGGACAGTTAGCAAACTTCTCTGGGGGTTGAAGCTGTGGAATGTAGTGGATTACATCAGTTTACATAAAGAATGAATATTTATAATAAGTATTTCTGACGTTACATGCCTATGAATGAATCTCTACATTGATGATTCAAATGCCAAATTTAACTCCTGGGCTGATTTTCCTCCAATATATTTGAACAGAAACTAATAGAACAGGCTAAAATATAAACAGAGAGTTTCAGTGTTTCCATTTAAATATAAACATGGTAATATAAATTAATGTGCTTTGAAGATTTTTTAGAGAGGGTGAAGGAGATGATTTCAAATGACAGCAAATCTAATGAATAATTATCTCTCAATTGTTTCTTTGAAGTTCTAGTTTATCATTCAGTGGAAATGTTTCAATGAGTTTGAGAATCCAGAGTCAAGCCTTTGAAGATGCCTAGTTGCAGTGATTCAAAATTAGTGTGTTAAAGAAATCTTCAGATTAAAAAGATAGTAAGATTCTGATTGCAGTAGAAACCAGGAAATCTGGTTTGAAATAACACTGGAAAATTGACTGGGTTAAAAATTGGCTGCTGGCCAGGCTCAAAAACCAGCAGTGAATGGAGTCAAATCCATTCAAGTGGCCAGTATTGGGGCATATATTGTGTAATATCTTTATCAGTGTGTGACCGTTTGGGGCTGTCCGCTTAAGAAAGGGAATATTGTAGTCGGATGTTTGTAAATGAAAAGACGGATCTAAACTAATTTCATTGGTAGACTGGGAGGAAGCACCTTCTGAACTGGGAGTGCAACAGTGTCATGGGCATTCCTGCACATTTCTGGTCAGTCTGTCTTCCCTCCTTCTGTGGGTTTGCAGCTCACAGAGTTCTGGGCTTTCGGCCAAGGCTTGACCTTGAAACTGATAAACTGCAAGGCCTGTATTAATTGCTTTCCAATTAACATATAACTGCTTCTAACTTTTTTCTCTTTTCTCTCTTTCTAACCCTCTCTGGGGAAAGGGGGAGAGAGGGAGGAGAAGAGGTGGGGAACCCCCTCAGCAGAGGGGGGGGAACTCTCTGTGCTACTTTGTTGTATATTTTTGTACATATTGTAAATATTGTAAATTCTGTGAATTCCCCTGCATATCCTATATTGCTTTGTAAATATACAGCATCCACTGCTTTGCTAATTCAGCTGTGAGGTTTTTTTTTTCCTTTCCCTTCAATTCTCTTTCCCTTTACTTTACAGGGGGGAGGGAGGAGGCTTTTTGCCCTTACCCTTCCCACCCTATGACACAGTGCTCTGGACAAGGGAATTGAGTGCACATTCTGTAACTCTGCAGGTGACAGTAAATTGGATGGGAGTGTTGATCTGCTCAAAGGTAGAAAGGCCCTGTAAAGATATTGGGGTTGGTTGGATCAATGGACTGAGGTCAGTTGTGCGAGGTTTAACAAAGACAAGTGCTGATTCCTGCACTTGAGTCGCAACAACCCCATGCAATGCTGCAGGCTTGAGGCAGAGTGGCCAGGAAGTTTCTTGGCAGAAAGGATCTGAAAATGTTGACTGCCAGCCATTAGAAAGTGAACCAGCAGTGTACTCAGGTGGCTATGAAGGCCAACAGCATCCTGGTCTTTATCAGGAATAGTATGGCTAGCAAGAGTAGGGAAGTGATCATGCCTCTTTACTTGGCACTGAGGAGGCCACACCTCGAATGCTGAGTTCAGTTTTGGGCCCCTCCCTATAAGAAGGACACTGAGTTGCTGGAATGTGTCCAAAGAAGGGCAACAAAGTCTTCTAGTGTTTAGAGAACAAATCGTAGGAGCAATGGCTGAGAGAACTGAGATTATGTAATCTGGAGAAGGCTGAACAGACCTTGTTGTTCTCTACAACTACCTGAAAAGAGATTGCAGCAAGGTGGAGATCACTCTCTTCTGTCTACTCTTAGGTGATAGGATGAGAGGAAATGGCCCCAAACTGTGCCAGGGGAGGTTTAGATTGGATATCAGGAAAAATTTCTTTATGGAAAGAGCGGTTAGGCATTAGAAAATATTACCTGGGAAAGCAGTAGAGTCACTGTTCCTAAAGGTGTTCAAGAAAGTGTGGACATGTACTTTAGAATGTGGTTTAATGACCACAGTGGTGTTAGGTCAAAAGCTGGACTTGATGGTCTTAGAGGTGTCTTCCAACCAAAACAATTCCATGATTCTATACCAGTTTATGTAAAACAAATAACCACCTTCATATTCAAACTGGACCTTCTAACTCTTCATAAAATCCTGTGCAACATTTTTACACAAGTCTTCAGCTCATCTTTCTTTTTGTATCAAAAGTTAATAGAAAAGACATCTTAGTTATTGAAAAAATCAGGAAGAAGATTTTTATTTAATTAAATTTCACATAGAAAGTTCATTCATTACTTATGAGAGTTGCCATTTTATTAAAAGTCTAAGAGTGTACTGGCTTTGGCTGGGTTACAGTTAATTTTCTTCAATGCACCTCATAGGAGGCTATGTTTAGGATTTGTGACCCAAACAACATTGATAACACCAATGTACCTCCTGCTGCTGAGCAATGCTTTTACAGAGTCAAGGCCTTTTCAGTTTCTCGCTGCACCATGCTATCCAGTGGGCTGGGGTATATATGAAATTGGGGGGAGATAAAGCCTGGACATCTGACTTCAACGCAAGTTACTTGAGTTACCTAGGTAATAGAGCTCTGTTTTCCTGGAAATATCTAAATACCTGTCTGTCAATGCACAGTAGTGAATGAATTCCTTATTTTGTCTTACTTGTGTCTGTAGAATTTGCTGTACCTATTAACATGTTTCTATTTCAACCTACAATGTTTCTCACTTTTCTCATTGTCTTCTCCATCCTATTGTGGAAGAGTAAACAAGCAGCTGTGTTAATGGCAAAGGAGATGGGAATTGATACGGCTGACCAATATGATTGAGTATTGTTCCTTTATTGTTCCAGTGTTGCAGGCCAATGGTGCAGGCCTGAGGTGGAGGCCTGTAGAGCAGGCCTGTAGTGCAGGTATAGCACAGTAAAGTAAAGTGTAGTGTGGCCGGTTGACGTTGCCCCCTTAAGAAAGGGAATATGGTGGACGGAAGTTGGTAAACGGAAGGAATAGTCTAAACTAATTTCATTGGACGAGTGGGAGGAAGCACCTTCTGAACTGGGAGTGAAGTGGACATTTGCACGACTTTTCTGTCAGTCTTGCTTCCGCCTTTTCTTCGTGCAGCAGCTCTGCCTGTGCTGGGCTTTCTGCCAAGGCCTCGGCCTTGAAGACCAGATAACAGCCGGTATTAACTCCTTTCCAATTAACACGAACTGCTTCTAACTTTTTTTCCTTTCTTTTCTTTCTCTTTCTATCCCATTCTGGGGAAAGGGGGGGAAGAGAGGGGAGAGCGGAGGTGGGGGACCCCTCTGCCGAGGGGGGGGCCACTCTCATTTCTGTGTTGCTCTGTTGTATATCTTTGTATATATTGTAGATATTGTAAATTTGTAAATATTCCCCCTGCAAATCCTACATTGCTTTGTAAATATAGCTCCACTGCTTTGCTAATTCAGCTTGCGAGTTTTTTTTCTTTTCCCTTCAATTTTTTTTTCCCTTTTACTTTACAAGGGGGAAGGGAGGAGGCTTCTTGGCCTTACCCCTTCCATCCCACGACATGTAGGAAGAAGAAGAGACAGGAAAGGCAGAAGTGCATAGCAAGGGAACTGTTACAACTTATATAAACTCGGAGTGCCTTGTTGGCATAGCTCCATTGGTTCCCTATGAGTGACCACACATTGCACTATTACAGATTATTGGTCCAACTACTAATGACACACAAGGTTTGTTGATGCAGGTGCATGTCCTGTTGTCCCAAGATAACTGTCCATGTTTGTAGCTACCAGTGCCTTGTTTTAGTTACATGCTGCAGGCACAGCACTGTTTTGCTCCACTGCTAGCTGGTTCTGCATTTATGCTGAGCATGGCCTACCACCATGTCAGGCTCTAGGCCTGCACTGCCAGATTGCTTGCACTGCTCGTCGCTGGCATTGCCACACTGTGTGAGGCTTACCTGCCTACTGGAGTTAAACCACAACAAAAGTAGAATTTTTAAATTTTTTAAAAATTTATTTCTTCTAGTCTT
Source organism: Melanerpes formicivorus (assembly GCF_026170545.1). NCBI lineage: Eukaryota > Metazoa > Chordata > Aves > Piciformes > Picidae > Melanerpes > Melanerpes formicivorus. The sequence continues at coordinate 11,280,598 of NW_027142353.1, read as the reverse complement.
ATTTGGAAAAGCCACCAAAGACATCAACAGAAAGTCCTAATGAGAGAGAAAACTAATGTCTTAGTTTCAGATTTCTAACAAAATAAAGATAACATATGCAAATGTTGATCTTACAAGAGGAAACATAATGTAGATCTTGCAAGTCCCTCATATGAGGGAGTGAGTCCATCACTGCTAAATTATCAATGTGCAGACATTAGACAGTATTACACTATTAGATTGCTATTTTCAACCAGAGATCGCCATTGTGGCTGCAGAGCCAATTGGGACTGGCACCTGGGACCGCTCTGCTTGAACCGTGAGCTTTCTGCCTGGCTTTTTACTTTCTTTTCAGGGTTTTGCAGGTTGGGAGGACCCCTGGTTGGCAGTGAGGTTCGCCAGGATCATCCTCTCGTGAGCCTGCTTGGGATTGGGAGCGTGACATCAGCCATGGGAAGTTTAAGACCCGCTGTGGTTGTGTGCATGACGCCTTTGTGGCTGCAGAGCCTTCCTGCTGCTCACATGATAAAAAAATCAAAAAATTTTTTCAATTGAATGCTGAATCATGGTTGTCACTCAGACGAAGGCTATAAAAACAGTATCTACCCAGACAGAGTTGCTGCATAAGCATTCAGGAGTCCAGGCTGCTGGCTGCAGGTAGTGCTTGAGCCTGACTCTTGGAATGGAGGGGGAAGGAGAGAACACCTGTGTCAGGTGTGACCAGGTGAACTTTCTCCTTAATCTGGTGGCAGAGTTAAAGGATGAAGTGGGTGAGATGAAGGAGGAGGTATCTAGGCTCAGCTCAATAAGGGAAAGTGAAAGGGAGTTAGATATGTGACAGAAGGCTCTGCAGATCTCCCCTGCTGAGGGAAGTGTCCCTGGAAACAGGGAGGGATGAATACAGGTCCCTCTCAGGGGTAGCAAGGGAAATCCATCCTGGCCCTCTCCTCCTCTTCCACTGCCCTTGCATAAGGGCATTGGGAGCAGATGTTGGTTCGCTAGAGGGTAGAAGGGGTCTGCAGAGGGACCTCGACCAACTGGACAGATGGGCGGAGTCCAACGGGATGGCATTCAACAAGTCCAAGTGCAAGGTGCTGCATCGTGGCCACAACAACCCCATGCAGTGCTACAGGCTGGGGTCAGAGTGGATGGGGACCTGCCAAACAGAAAGGGACCTGGGGGTGCTGATTGACCTATACCTAAACATGAGCCAGCAGTGTGCCCAGGTGGCCAAGAAGGCAAATGGCATCCTAGCCTACATCAGGAATAGTGTGACCAGCAGGAGCAGGGAAGTCATTGTGTCCCTGTACTCAGTACTGGTTAGGCCACACCTTGAGTCCTGTGTCCAATTCTGGGCCCCTCAGTTTAGGAAAGATGTTGAGTTGCTGGAACGTGTCCAGAGAAGGGCAATGAGGCTGGTGAGAGGCCTTGAGCACAAGCCCTATGTAGAGAAGCTGAGGGAGCTGGGATTGTTTAGCCTGGAGAAAAGAAGGCTCAGGGGTGACCTTATTGCTGTCTACAACTACCTGAAGGGTGTTTGTAGCCAGGAAAGGGTTGATCTTTTCTCTCTAGCAACCAGCACCAGAACAGGAGGACCCAGTCTCAAGCTGTGCCAGGGGAAGTTTAGGCTTGAGGTGAGGAGAAAGTTCTTCACTGAGAGAGTCATTCATCCTTGGAATGGGCTGCCCAGGGAAGTGGTGGAGTCACCATCCCTGGAGGTGTTCAAGAGGGGATTGGATGTGGAACTTGGTGCCATGGTCTAGTCATGAGGTCTGTGGTGACAGGTTGGACTCGATGATCTTTGAGGTCTCCTCCAACCTTGGTGATACTGTGATTATACTGTGATAATAATAAGTATGAAGCCCTGCAGGCTGAAGTCAATGGGGATGAGAGGGCCAGGGAGCAGCCATATGGAGAGGTGCCTAATGCCAAGCAGTCCCCACCAACTATAACGACCAGATCCCCGAAGAAAAAGAGTAGGGTTATAGTTTTTGGGGTGTGGTGAAGGCACATTATGCCCAGATACTGAATCTTGTCCCAGCATGTGGACAAGTTCCCCCTCCTCCAGGAGGAAGAACAAAAGCCAAGGCATTAGCCAGGCCAGCACGCACCCAGCACATGCAGTGCTCGTGCTGACACCAAGTATGGGCATAATTCTAGCTTCACGCTTTCTATAGGCTGAAGCCAGTTGTTCATGAGATTGCCCATTGGTCAAGCCCAGCCTCGAGGAATCTATAAGTATCACCCCAGTTGGTAAACACATTGCCCCCTCATTCACTTTGTCTCTGTGCTTGCTCGAGAGAGCAACTCTTGAGCTGCAGCCTTTGCCATTGAGCTTATTGTTGTTAGCTTCTGTTATACATGCACACATACTGAAAGCTTCTGCATCGTGAGAAGCAGAGAGGGAGTACGTTAGCAACGCCTGAGCCCAGAGGCACTACAGCCAGTTGTACCGACCGGAAGAGCCCACCGTGCCACCGGAGGACTGGACCGACCCCCGAGGGTAAGATCTGCCCAGTTGCCGGGGAGAAGGGACTTGATCAATACCAAGCCCACGCATGCCTAGCCCCACCGTAGCGGGAGAGGAGATGCCATGTGTGCCACTCTGAGCCCTGTGAATCTCAGGGAAGACTAAGGCATTGTTCATGCCTACACTGCACCAAACCCGGGACCACTCCAAGAGTCCCGCTGTTCCTTTAAGCTCAGTAAATGAGAATCCGCCGCCTAACGCAGCCACATGCTCTCCCCGAGGCTGTTTGCATCAGCCCCGAGAATCGCCGTGGTTGGGCTGACCCCATAGCTTTGCCTGCTGCCGCATTGTCCGAGCCCACCTACCGGCCACCGTTGTCCCACCCTGCCGTGCGAGCTGACTTTGGGGGCCAACCCCATGGGCTGACCCCGACCAGGACTGATCCCTGGTGTCTGGAGGGAATCAAATATCTTCCACATGTTTTCCATTCACTAGCACTCAGTTCAAAGTATCTGCGTCTAACAGAGTAAGCGCTGACACATAGAAAGATTGTAATATTGCTGTGTATAGCCAGAAGCCTCCTGCGTCCCGCCGAGTCGCCATCTAGTGGCCAAGTGGCGGAACTGCACCCTTCGTTATGTAAATATAGAAATAATCTGTGACTAGTTAAATTAAGTTCTAATCATAACACTAAGCCACTTGTGTAATGTATTTCACGAACGTGCACTAGAGCATGTATATAAGTTGGTGATTCATTGGTTATTAATAGTTTGAGAATTAATTAAAATAATATTTTCATAATTCATATTTCATATTAATACATTTAATAACATCTGCGCCACATTGGGACTGTCTCCTGAGGGGTACTGAGGGACCCATATGTCATCACAACCCATCCTACAGGGAGGTCTGCTCCCTACCCAGGGCACAAGTAACGGACATCATCAGGAGACTCCCAAAGCTAATCCAGCCCTCTGACTATTACCCTTTGATGGTAATATAAGATGGAAGTGCTGAAATTGACAAGAAGGGCACCAGGGTGATGTCACAGTCTGGAGACATTAACTGCCTCGGTCCGGAGACACAGTTCTTTTAAATATTCCCGTGTTGTGAAATTAAAGGCACAAACGAGGCCAAAGTATCAACAGCTAGACTATTTATTAGATAAATAAGAAAGGGAGAGGGAGAAAATAGAGAGAGAGAGAGGGACGAGAGATAGAAGAGGAAAGGAATTATATTACCACACCCCTCATCCCCCCTAAGATAAAGTCTGTGGAGGAAAGGTGCTGCAGGAGATGTTGGGTTTGTAGAGACACCGTGGTGAGGCTTTTGCTGGAGAACAGCTGTGGTCCTCTGGGGAGATGTTGGGTTGATACAGGAACGGTGCTGAGGATTTGGCTGGAGCTGTGGTCCTCCGGGCAGCTTCTGTTCTCCGGAGCAGCATTGTCCCGGCTTTCTCTTCTCAGCGGCCTGGCCCGTCTCCTGTGTTTTCCTTCATCTCCGTTTTTCTCCCCGTTTCTCTCCTCTGTTTCTCTCCTGTGTTTCTCTCTTCTGTTTCTCTCTACAAACCAGTAGTTGCTCCAGTCTTTTATACAGTTTTTTAGTCCTTAGGTATGTAGTCAAATATTGTCCCTCAGGAATTCCAGTGGCAGGAAATCTGTGTGTTTGGGCAAGACCCTGGCTGGAGGAGGGGGGAATCTCCGTCTACCCCCTCTCCATCCAGACAAGTCCTCCCACGTTCCTTTACACAGGTGGTGGAAACCATTGTATCACCCTGCCCAAGGTACTTGATGGGCGGAAACCACCCTGCCCAGAAAGCGTGATGGCTGGGTCTTTGGGTCCATTGTTGTAGTCCCGTGTTATCACGATGCAATCACAAGCTGATTTGCATCCAGGATTGGTGGACAGGATTCTTTCCACCTTCTTTCCAGTGGCTCTGCTATCACTTTATCTTTGTTGACTCACATAGAGAGAGACAAACTTATTAGACTCTCACAGGTGATTTAAAAAAAAATCAAGGCCTTTGGACAATTGATTGATGGGGCAGGAGTGCAAGTGGTGTTCTGCTCAGTTCCCTCAGTGGCAGGGGTGTACACTGAGAGGAACGGGAGAACCCATACCATCAACAACTGGCTCAAGGGATGGTGCCAGCAGCGGAATTTTGGGTTCTTTGATCGTGGGGAAACTTACTGCGCCCAACCTGCTGGATCTTGATGGGGTGCAGTTATCTAGAAAGGTGAAGAGAGTCCTAGCACTAGATTTGGCAGGGCTCATTAAGAGGGCTTTAAACTAGGTCTTTAGGGAGTGGGTGAGGAAATCAGTCCCTCTGAAGAGGAAAGAGTGGGACACAAATTAGGTTTAATTGAGAAATCGAGATCCCAGCTGAAGTGCATGTACACCAATGCACGTAGTATGGGCAAGAAGCAAGAAGAACTAGAAGTCCAGGTACACCAGGGTGACTGTGATATAGTCATCATCTCAGAAACATGGTGGGATAACACGCACGATTGGAGTGCTACACTGGGGGTTTACAAGCTCTTTAGGAGAGACAGGCAAGGGAGAAGAGGAGGAGGGATGGCTCTGTATATTAGGGAGTCACTCTTTGTCACAGAGCTTGAGGTGGAAGATGAAGGGATTGAGAGCCTGTGGGTTAAAATCAGAGGGAGGCCTAACAAATCTGACATCCTGGTTGGAGTCTGTTATAGACCACCCAACCAGAATGAGGAGGCAGATGAAATATTCTATATACAATTGGAGGCTGTCACAAGATCATCAGATCTTGTCCTTGTCGGTGACTTCAACCTGCCAGATATCTGCTGGAAACTTAATTCAGCAGAGACGAGGCAGTCCAGAAGATTCCTGGAGTGCATAAAGGACAGCTTCCTGATACAGCTGTTAAGTGAGCCTACCAGGGGTCAGGTTCTGCTTGACCTGTTGTTCTCCAATAGAGAAGGTCTGGTGGGAGATGTGATCGTGGGAGGCTGTCTAGGGTGCAGTGACCAGGAGATAGTGAAGTTTTCAATATTCAGGAAGATAGGGAGGACCACCAACAGAACCTTCACCTTGGACTTCCAAAGGGCAAACTTCAGCCTGTTTAAGAGATTTATTTGCAAAATTCCCTGGGTAGCAGCCCTCAAGAACCAAGGGATCCAGGATGGCTGGACCTACTTCAAACAGGAGCTCTTGAAGGCACAGGAACTGGCAGTTGCCAAGTGCTGAAAGATGAGCCAGTGGAGAAGGCGACCAGCCTGCACGACCAAAGAGCTCCTGAAGGAATTAAGGGAAAAAAGAGGGTGTATCACCTTTGGAAGGAGAGGAAGGCTTCTCCTGATATGTTTAAGGAAGTTCTCAGATAATGTAGGAGAAAAATTAGGGAGGCAAAGGCCCAGTTAGAACTGAAGCTGGCCACGTCTGTGAAAGAGAATAAAAAGCGTTTTTACAAATATATTAACGCTAAAAAGAAGAACCTGCACTCCTTATTGGACCTGGAGGGAAACACTATAACTGAAGATGAGGAAATTGCTGAGGTCCTGAATACCTGCTTTCTCTCAATTTTTAACAGCAAGGCAGGAGGAGTTCAGGACGAATGGCCTCCTGAGCTGGGTGTTGGGGTCAGGGAACAGTGTAGTGCCCCGGAAATCCATGAGGAATTAGTTTGGGACCTGCTGAGCCACTTGGACACTCATGGGACTGGATGGGATCTATCCTAGGGTGCTGAGAGAGCTGGCAGATGAGCTGGCCAAATCACTTTCCATCATTTTCCACCAGTCCTGGCTCACCGGAGAGGTCCCAGATGACTGGAAACTGGCCAATGTGATTCCCATCCACAAGAAGGGTCGGATGGAAGAACCTGGAAACTCCGGGCCAGTCAGCCTGACCTCAGTGCCAGGGAAAATGATGGAGCAGATTATCCTGGTGGCAATAACTGTGCACCTGAACGATGACCAAGGGCTCGGGTCTAGCCAGTATGGATTTGAGAAAGGCAGGTCCTGCCTCTTCAACCTGATCTTCTATGATCAGGTGACCCACCTGGTGGATTTGGGGAAGGCTGTAGATGTGGCCTACCTGGACTTCAGCAAGGCCTTTGACACCATCCCTCACAGAAAACTGCTGGCTAAGCTGTCAGCTCATGACTTGGATAGCAACACTATGTGTTGGGTTGGGAACTGGCTGGAGGGCTGAGCCCAGAGAGTGGTGGTGAATGGTGCCACATCCAGCTGGTGGCCAGTCACCAGTGGAATCCCCAAGGGATCAGTGCTGGGCCCCATCCTCTTTAATATCTTCATTGATGATCTGGGTGAGGGCATTGAGTCAGTCATCAGTAAATTTGCTGATGACACCAAGTTGGGAGCAGATGTTGATCTGTTAGAGGGCAAAGGGACTTCGATTGACTAGACAGATGGGCAGAGTCCAACATGATGGCATTCAACAAGTCCAAGTGCAAGGTGCTGCACTTTGGCCACAACAACCCCATGCAGTGCTGCAGTCTGGGGTCAGAGTGGATGGAGACCTGCCAAACAGAAAGGGACCTGGGGGTGCTGATTGACCTATACCTAAACATGAGCCAGCAGTGTGCCCAGGTGGCCAAGAAGGCAAATGGCATCCTGGCCTACATCAGGAATAGTGTGACCAGCAGGAGCAGGGAAGTCATTGTGTCCCTGTACTCAGTACTGGTTAGGCCACACCTTGAGTCCTGTGTCCAATTCTGGGCCCCTCAGTTTAGGAAAGATGTTGAGTTGCTGGAACGTGTCCAGAGAAAGGCAATGAGGCTGGTGAGAAGCCTTGAGCTCAAGCCCTATGTAGAGAAGCTGAGGGAGCTGGGATTGTTTAGCCTGGAGAAGAGAAGGCTCAGGGGTGACCTTATTGCTGTCTGCAACTACCTGAAGGGTGTTTGTAGCCAGGAAAGGGTTGATCTTTTCTCTCTAGCAACCAACACCAGAACAAGAGGACCCAGTCTCAAGCTGTGCCAGGGGAAGTTTAGGCTTGAGGTGAGGAGAAAGTTCTTCACTGAGAGAATCATTCATCCTTGGAATGGGCTGCCCAGGGAAGTGGTGGAGTCACTATCCCTGGAGGTGTTCAAGAGGGGATTGGACATGGCACTTGGTGCCATGATGTAGTAGTCATGAGGTCTGTGGTGACAGGTTGGACTCGATGATCTTTGAGGTCAATTCCAACCTTGGTGATACTGTGATACTGTAATCCTATAAAAACAGGGGTATGTAAAAGTGGGAAGTTACAGAATTTCTACCTAAAATCTACCATGTGCTATATTATAGTGGATTGGCTATCACACTTAGCCTTTCTAAGGATCTTAAAGAATAATGGTAATTACAAATCTAGAAATAAATTCACAGATTCCCCAGTTTTAATCTCAGGTTTCATAAAATTTTAGCAGCATGCCTTCAGGCTGTAATAGAAATAAATGATCTGAAGCCAAGAATTTAGGCTAGGAAGTAGCGCCTTCTGCCTTATCATGTATAAACATCATATTACTGAAAATATTCTCTATTACTTAAAAATCCCCAAGAATGAAAGAAAATAAACAGGATTCAAGAATATCTGCTTGAGTTTGAATAGGGTATTCTTTTGTTTTGTGTTAGCAACATTTCCCTGGTGATGGGCAAAGAGGCAAAAAACACCCTTTCTAACAAAGAAGCTTCAATATAGTTCTACACACTTAGGCCTCTACAACTTTGCTTGAGGTACTCCAGGAAATTAAGAGTGGCATCAGACTGTAACTCCAAAAGCACATGGGTGTCACATAGGTCTTGTCTTATATCTGCTTATATTGTGTGATTATATTTTAAGCTCTAATCCTTAGGAAACATTACTAGAAACATAGTGTGTAGATTTAAGGACAGATTGTCATTAAAATCAGAGTGGGTTTAGATAGCCTATTTGGCATGTAAACATTCATATTCAGATAAATAAACTGGTATCTTAAATCTGAGGCATCACAGATAGAAACTCTGTCTTAATCTAAGGGAGATGTATAGAAACTAGAAAAGTGAATAATAAACTTCTAATAATATTTTTTCAGTCATGTTTTTGTTATTTTCCTACTTTTACATATGTTATTACATTACTGCAAACTGGTAATCTGTTGCTCTGAAATTTATCAGATGATGAAACTGATTCTGGATAATGTGACACATATTTTTCATGAACAAAATTTATGACAAGAGAGGATATTTGAATTAATCTGATATTTAGAATCCCAGGAAAAAAATTGAGAAAAAAATTGGTTGACAATCAAAACTGAAAAAAGTCTCTGTGGGCCATGGTTATTTATGGAGACCACATCTGGACCTGAGGAACCTTATGATATGACTTATGCTCTGCTTACATGGAGACTGCCTTTATACAAATTAAAATGTCTCTAACAATTATTACCAGTAGCATTTTTTTAACCCAAACTGCTCTTTAGAATATACAAAATCTTATAAAATGGTCTGACACTAATATAATGGACATGTGAGAAAAAGAAGTGGATTGATGCAAGTGGTGCTGTGTGATCAAAGAAACAGTAACCAGTTGTGAGTAAATTAGTTTTTTTCTATCAGTATTTTATTACTAATACTAACTTTATTAATTTCTGTGACCGTTTGAGGCTGTGCCTTTAAGAAAGGGACAGTGCTGGGACACTCTGGCTGAATGTTTTGGTGAAGACAATGAAAACATAGATGTTCTAAACGAATTTCATTGGTAGATTGGTAGAATGCAGTTTTAAGTTTTAGTGCAGCTGGAATTTTTTCTCAGTTCGCTCTTTTCCTTCTCCCTTCCAGCTTGCCTGCTTCTGAGCTCCTTTCCAGAGCGACCTTGAACAGATAAGCAACTAATCCTACTAATAGGCCTACTAGAATTCTGCTTTATTAATAACTGCCTTTTTCTCTCTTTCTAGCCCTTTTTGGGAAAAAAGGGAGGTAGGGGGAGAGAAGGGGGTACAGGGGGGAACAGAGGAGGGAATTTCGTTCCTGTATTCTTGTTTTTTTACTTTGCTGTATATTTCTGTATATATATTGTAAATACTGTATAAATTGTATATCTAACCTGCTTTTCCACATTGATTATAAAATATAGCATTCCTTACGCTTCTCTGTTAGCTGTGTTTTTTTTTTCCTCTTTGTGGGAGAGAGAAAGCTGGGCTTTCTCTCTCAGACCACCACAATTTCCAACAGAGAAACAAAGTTGAATTTTGAATTATTGAATTATTTGAAACAAAATGTAAGAATGTAATTAGCTGATTAACTTTTCTTGATAAACATATAAATCACTTTTAAGTAGACCATGATTCAATTTTCCTAATAAAACAAAACAAAGAAACAAAGAAAGAAACAAAACCAAACCACCATGTGGTGGGTTGAAGTTTCCCATCACATTAACTTAGCATGACTAACTCAGTTGGAAGCAAATTGAACCTGTATTTACAAGCAAAAACTACACTCTACAATGGAATGCAATGAATATGTACAAAATATACAGTATTTTCAGTATTGTACAGATATTTACAATTAGCAAATAACACAGGAAACCCCCCTGGCATCCATCTGGTTCTTCCAGGGGGTAGGGAAGCTGTTCCACTGCCCCCATCCCCCAAAAACTCCTCCCGCCATGTAACAGAAGAAAAGAGGAGTTGAGAGGAAGGAATGTTAGGTTATCTTTCTCAGGGGCAGACAGAAGTGTTGTTATCTCTCCAGCAGAGCAGCCAAGCCAGAGAAAAAGACAAGGAATGGGGACAGAAGTGAAATGTGAAAGATTGTTATGGTACAGCTCCTATACCCCAGGCTTCCATCCAATGAATTTGTTTAGAATAATTTTACATTTTCCTTTTTACACACAATAGTAATTTATTTATGTTTTTCTACTTTTCTGCTTGAAATCTGCAGCTAAATTTTAAAGGCACAGCCTACAACTGCTACACACCACCACCAAAGAAAAATCTATTAGGAAAATCCAGGAGGCCTCTGTGTGTAATACAGAATCTCTGAAGATTGTTCAGATTTTCTTACTTCAGCATTGATTGCATCTGTATGCTGACAAATAAAGATTTCACTTATGATTAATGATACACAGTTAAATAACTTTACTACACTTCCTATTTTAATTTGGCTTCATTAATTTCAGTTGTCCTTTTGAAAAACCAGATGCAATTCATTAAAAAATTGGCTATGTAAAGAAATGTATACAAAATCAGAAAGATGTTTTCGATAGCTGACACAAAATAAAACCAGTGATAAATTTTTATCTAGAAGAAACAAAAAAAAAAACAAACCCAAACCAAAACAGGAACAATAAAAAAAATAACTACTGGAAAAACCTACCATTAAAATCAAGGATGCTAGGTTTGTTTTGCCACCTGAGACTCTTTTGCACAATAGCTTAGAAGAGAAATGTCTTAAATGTGGTGAATCTTTTATCATGGTAGTCATGTGAGTACCCTAGCAGCAACTTACTCACAAAGTATAATTTTGGTTTTTTTTAGTGATTAGAAAGCAGTTTATTGCTTTTTTCTCCTTTGGAACACTGGCTCTAAATAAGACACAGCAAAGGGATGTCTGCAAGGATGGTTTAATTTTGGATATGGTCTCATTGAAAACAATGTTAATTCTGTCACTACTGAAAAATATGCAAGTATTTAGAGTTCAAACAAACCTTCACAGCTTTTGTTATCAACTGTAAATTGTGGTCCTATGTCCTCTCTTAAATGGATCCTTTTTGATTTTTCTATTGGAGGAATTCAGTTACTGATCACATATTTGATATGTTTACTAAAGGAATGTTAGTGTACATTTGAAACCCAGCAACTAGTAAATTATTTTCTTTTTGGTTAAGAGAGAGAATAAATAAAATAAAAAAAAAAAACACTACTAAAAACATAGCTATTTTTATCTTGGATTAATATCAACACAAATAATAGAAGAAAAGTAATTTAACAATGTCTGGTTCAAGTGTGTCACACATTTGTTTTATGTCCCTCTCAGCAATGAGTAACTCCAGTGATAATGTGTGATTCTCCTGTGATTTCCATCTTTCATACAGTTACACATATTGACTGTGGGTGTTTAAAGGTTCTTATACACTTCAGTTTTCAGCAGCTACCCACATGGTGTTCCTGAACCTTTTGGATGCTACACTTGTTTACTGAGGAGGCACTGCATTTTTCCACTTAAGCATCTTTTGAAAAACAGTGATAGGTATGTATTTGGTTTTGTTGCTGTCTGTTTTTTGTTTGTTTGTTTGTTTGCTTTTTAATTTTCAGTGCCTTTCAGAGTTGTATCATACTTCCTAAATCTCCATGACCAGCTGTTTCAAAACTTATTAGACTGTGTATTATGCTACTGAGGGCAAAATACTACATAGTTGTGTCTGCATCTGATATCCTAAATACTATGCTAAACATGTCTAGAGGAGATCAAGATAAAAGTATACTAGACAAAATTTGAGAAATAATTTTTTGTGGCAACATTGTTTTTAAAATATCCAATACATTTAAATCAGAATTGGAAATTCAAAATGTCAAGGGAAGCAGTAAAAATATTTAAGCTACTTTTCCTCTTAATTTTTTTCTAAAAAGAGAATTGATCACCTTTCAAAGGTGTTCTAGCAGAATAAAAATTTTGAGACCAAACAGGCATAAAGATAGAGTAAATTCATCTTAAAAAAATTAGTCAGCAAATAACAACAGGACATTTTTCAGAATAATTGGAGGCAAAAATGTATATTGTAATGGGTTGGGGCAGACCCCCTCCCCACCACGCGCAGAAATAACAACTCAAACAAACAGATTGCAAAAGTGATGGAAAAGTTTTAAATAGAGAACAGTGAGCGCGTGCAGAGAACTAGAAACACAGTGACAAAAGAGAACCTCAAAACAGACCCAGAGAAATCCCATCCCCAACTGAGGGTGCACCCAAAACCCCCAGGGCTCCTCCTTCTCCCACCCCCACTGCTAGGCTAGTCTCAGCTGGCCAGATCTGAAACTGCCCATCCCCCCGTGGCCTTGGGCCTAGCCAGGCCCATGGCCGGGAGATCTCTCCCCCAGTTACCAGGTGGCGGAGAGGAAGGAAAGAGGAAGTGCCAGACCCCACCGTGAAACTTATAGTGGTGCAAGGGATCATGGTAGGAAATAACCTAATTTCCTGTGTCCACCCACTGAGCTGGACTTCTGGACACAGGAAACACCCCTGTAGCAGAGGGCACCCAGCCCAAACTACAACATATATCAATGTAATCACTGGAAAGTGATTAGAAATCCATAGTATGCAACATCTGTAAGGCATTTAAGAAGAAAAATAAAATAAATTTTAAAAAAATGTATGACCTGGTCAACAGTTTTGTAAAATGTTGCTAAGATAAAACTGTATAGAACTCCCAATACCACATGTTAAATGTCTTGTCTCTTTCATGCAAAATGACTACTGCATTGGCAAAAGATTTCTGACGTAATTGTAAAATTAGATTGTGAATATTAATCCTCTGTGATGGGAATCCTATCCACAGCAATTGCAAGGACTTTTTAAAAAAAAATGTTAATTGAAAACACAGCTTGATGCCATTTGCAGTTTAAACACAGAAACTCAGTGCATTAAAATACAGAATTAGTATATTCATATATTCAAATTATTCTTCAAATTGTCAAAGAAAATACAAGTGTAGTATGTATGTCTCTAAATAGATAACTACACAAACATAAAGCTTCTACTTGAAGGAATTAAAAACCCTCTAATGTATCATCATGTATCAGTGTAAAGAACACCTGGAAAAAAAGTAATGAAGGGAAAAATCCAACCTGCTGTTTTGTTTTGATAACTTCTGTGACACCATTGCAGAAGACTTCTGCCTACCTACTCTGGTGAATCAAACTTGTATACAAAATATTCTGTAAGTAGATCAGCTGAAGTGAATCTGTTGGTTCCCTATGGCAGCCTAGTGATTCGGGCAAATAATAATTGCAAATAACGCTTGCTACCTTCTATGAGACTTACTGACCCTATAGGGTTTAATTGTTATTTACAAATAATTTCTATCTGCTTTCTTCTTTAGTATGCTCCTGCTTTCTCTGGGTAACTGATCATATTGCATGTACACTCAACTCCATATTCTCTTTTTGTACTTTCTGAGAAACATAATGTCATGCTAAACTGTGATGTATTTTGAATTCTCCTTATTAGCATATTTTTCATAAGAGAAAAAAAAAATGTTTTTATGACAGTTGAAGTTCATGTAGAATTTATTGAGAATAAAATTATCTAAAATGCATATATTTCCTATAAGTACCATAGATTATGAGATCAAACAATATGCTGTAGCCAAATAAAAGCTTTAGAGGTAAAAATTTAAATCTGGTAATTAACAGACTTTTCTTCAGGGAAATTTCAGAGAAAAATCTAAAAAAGTAAATTATTTTGCAAGGCTTATAAATGCCAAAGGAATAATCAGTTTTCTAGATGAATAATCCTTTCCACAATTCAGATATAAAAAGATGTGATTTCTTGCAACAGAGCCTATTCTGTGCTATTGTGGGTTTTGGTTGTGGGTTGGGTTGGTTTGGGGTGGTTTGGGTATTTTTGTGTGTGTGTGTGTTAGACCTGTATGGACCCAAATGCAGAAAAATCAATGTTATATCTTATGGTCTCAGGACTGCTAATCTTAGTCATCCCAGGATTGCAATGGTCAGAGTTGCATTCGTCACCAGGAACTGAAATTAATAATTCATAATCTAGTCTCTCTTATGTTTTTTTTTACTGGACATAATATATACTAAATACTTTAGAGGATATATTTTACAATCAGCTCTCAGACTGTGTCTTTATTTCACCTACCCATATAGAATAGAATAAAAGGTATAAAGAATAGAACAGAACAGAACAGAACAGAACAGAACAGAACAGAATAGAATAGAATAGACCAAACCAGGTTGGAAGAGACCTTCAAGATCATCGCGTCCAACCCATCAACCAATCCAACACACCTAAACAACTAACCCATGGCACCAAGCACCCCATCAAGTCTCCTTCTGAAAACCTCCAATGACGCGACTCCACCACCTCCTCAGGCAGCCCATTCCAATGGGCAATCACTCTTGCTGTATAGAACTTCTTCCTAACATCCAACCTGAACCTCCCCTGGTGCAGCCTGAGACTGTGTCCTCTTGTTCTGGTACTGGCTGCCTGGGAGAAGAGACCATCATCCGCCTGTCTACAACCCCCCTTCAGGTAGTTGTAGAGAGTGATAAGGTCACCCCTGAGTCTCCTCTTCTCCAGGCTAAGCAATCCCAGCTCCCTCAGTCTTTCCTCATAGGGCTTGTGTTCCAAACCCCTCATCAACTTTGTTGCCCTTCTCTGGACTCGCTCCAGCAAGTCAACATCCTTCCTAAACTGAGGGGCCCAGAACTGGACACAGTACTCGAGGTATGGCCTAACCAGTGCAGTGTACAGGGGCAGAATGACCTCCCTGCTCCTGCTGGCCACACTGTTCCTGCTGCAGGCCAGGATGCCATTGGCCCTCTTGGCTGCCTGAGCACACTTCAGGCTCATGTTCAGCCTACCATCGACCAGTACCCCCAGGTCCCTCTCTACCTGGCCGCTCTTCGGCCACTCTGACCCCAGCCTGTAGCACTTCATGGGGTTGTTGTGGCCAATGTGCAGAACCTGGCACTTGGATGTGTTAAATCTCATGCTGTTGGATTCTTCCTATCTGTCCAGCCTGTCGAGGTCCCTCTGCAGAGCCTCTCTACCCTCCAGCAGATCAACTCCTGCCCCCAACTTGTTGTCGTCAGCAAATTTGCTGATGATGGACTCAATGCCCTCATCCAGATCATCAATAAAGATGTTAAAGAGCATGGGGCCCAGCACTGATCTCTGGGGCACACCACTAATGACTGGCCACCAGCTGGATGTGGCACCATTCACCACCACTCTCTGGGCTCAGCCATCCAGCCACTTCCTAACCCATCGCAGTGTGCTCCCATCCAAGCCGTGGGCTGACAGCTTAGCCAGGAGTTTGCTATGGGGGATGGTGTCAAAGGCCTTGCTGAGGACCAGGTAGACTACATCCACAGGCCTCCCCACATCCACCAAGCGGGTCACGTGATCATAGAAGGAGATCAGGTTGATGAGGCAGGACCTGCCCTTCCTAAATCCATGCTGGCTAGGCCTGATCCCTTGGCCATCCTGTAAGTGCTGTGTGATTGCACTCAGGATGACCTGTTCCATGATCTTGCCTGGCACTGAGGTCAGGCTGACAAGCCTATAATTCCCTGGCTCATCCAACCGGCCCTTCTTGTGGATGGGCACAATGTTGGCCAGCTTCCAGTCTTCTGGGACCTCTTCAGTGAGCCAGGACTGCTGAAAAATGATGGAGAGTGGCTTGGCCAGCTCATCTGCCAGCTCTCTCAGCCCCCTAGGATAGATCCCATCTGGTCCCATGGACTTGTGGGGATCCAAGCTGCTGAGGAGAGTTCCAACCACCTCCTTATGGAACATAGAGAAACTGTGAAGCTCCCTGGCTCCTTCTGCCAGCTCTACAGGCCAGCTGTCAGGAAGATGTTCTGTCCTTGTAGTAAAAAATGAGGCAAAGAAGATGTTAAGTATCTCTGCCTTTTCCTCATCCTTTGATACAACATTTCCCTCCATGTCAACCAAGGAGTGGAGGTTGTCCTTGCCCTTCCTCTTGCTATTAATATATTTATAGAAGGACTTTTTGTTGTCCTTCACAGTAGAGGCCAGTTTAAGTTCCAAGTGTGCTTTTGCCTCCCTAATTTTCTTCCTACATGATTTGGCAACATCCTTAAACATTCCGTGGGTTGCCTCACCTTTTTTTCCAAAGGTGATACTCCCTCTTTTTTTCCCCTTAGTTCTATTAAAAGTTGATTAAACATCCAGGCTGGCCGTCTGCCCTGGCGGCTCATCTTCCAGCACATTAGCACAGCCTGTCCCTGAGCCTTCAACAATTCTTCCTTGAAGCAGGTCCAGCTCTCCTGGACCCCTTTATTATTAAGGGCTTTATCCCAAGTAACCCTCTGAATTAGTTCCTTGAGTAACCTGAAATCTGCCCTCCGGAAGTCCAGAGTGGAGGTCTTCTTGCTACCCCTCTTAGATTGACCAAAAAGCGAGAATTCAATTATCTCGTGGTCACTGGACCCCAAACACCCTCCGACCACCACATCACCCACCAGCCCTTCCCTGTTGGTGAATAGGAGGTCAAGCATAGCCTTGCCTGTGGTAGGCTCTCGCAGCACTTGGGATAAGAAGCTGTCCTCCATGCACACTAAGAACCTCCTAGACTGTCTCCTCTCTGCTGTGTTGAGATCCCAGCAGATATCAGGCAGGTTGAAGTCGCCCATGAGAACAAGGTCCAGAGATCTTGAGACAGCCTTAAGCTGCCTATAGAATGCTTCATCAATATCTTCCTCCTGGTTGGGTGGTCTATAACAGACTCCAACCAGGATGTCTGGCCTGCCGGTCTTCCCTCTAATTCTCACCTACAAGCACTCAACCCGATCGTCCCTAATCTCCATCTCAATGGCATCTAGTGCCTTCCTGATGTACAGGGCCACCCCTCCACCCCTTCTTCCTTGCCTGTCTCTCCTGAAGAGCCTGTAGCCATCAATTGCAGCACTCCAGTCATGTGAGTCGTCCCACCACATCTCTGTGATGGCAACTACATTATAACTTTCCTGCTGCAGCAAGGCTTCCAGCTCCTCTTGTTTGTTACCCATGCTTCATGCATTAGTGTACATGCACTTCAGCTGGGCTGCTGGTTTCACCTCCAACTCTAGCTTATCGCCCCCAGACACTTTGCTGAGGGGACTAGTTTCAGCCCCTTCACCCTTCAAAACTAGTTTAAAGCCCTGTTGATGAGACCTGCCAATTCCCTTCCCAGGATCTTTTTACCTTTGGGGGACAGGCCGTTCACATATACTGTGACCTTTCCCCTTCTCTGGGACAGGTGTACTCCATCTGTTGCCAGCTGGCCTGGTGCAGTAGAAAGTTTCCAAAGATCAAAAACCCCAAAATTCTTTTGACTGCACCAACCTCTAAGCCACTTGTTAACTATAGCTGCTGACCTGTTTCTTATGGTATTCCCTCCTGCAACTAAGGGTATTGATGAAAAAATTATTTGTGCCCCTGACCCCTCAACCAGGTCTCCCAGGGCCCTGAAGTCACCTTTGATAGCCCTGGGAGTTCTGGTTGCAACATCATCATTCCCTAACTGCATAACTAGTAAAGGGTAGTAGTCAGAGGGCTGCACCAGTCTAAGCAGCCTACTGGTAACATCATTAACTTGGGCTCCTGGCAGACAACAGAGCTCCCTATGAGATGGGTCAGGCTGACATATGGGGCCTTCTGTTCCCCTCAGAAAGGAATCACCAATTACAGTATCACGGTATCACAGTATAACTTAGGTTGGAAAGGACCTCAGGGATCATCGAGTCCAACCTATCAACACAGACCCCATGACTAGACCATGGTACCAAGTGCCACGTCCAATCTCCTCTTGAACGCCTCCAGGGATGGTGACTCAACCACCTCCCTGGACAACCCGTTCCAATGACGAATGACTCACTTGGTGAAGAACCACCTCCTCACCTCGAGTCTAAACCTCCCCTGGCGCAGCTTGAGACTGTGTCCCCTTGTTCTGGTGCTGGTTGCCTGGGAGAAGAGACCAACCCCTTCCCGGCCACAACCACGCCTCAGATAGTTGTAGAGGGCAATTACCCTCCTCTTTTTTTTGAGGGAACAGGTCCTGATGCCAGGGAAAGGCTGTTTAACCTTAGGCTGCTTTGCCTTAGGCTGTTTAACCTTAGGCTGTTTAACCTCAGGGAGAACCCCAGATGGTGTGTCCTCCATCATCAGGGTCACCTCACCCTCGATCTCCAGTGCTCCATACCTGTTTTCTAAGAGCAGCAGGGAAGGTGAGGGGAGGCAAGGAGGTTTTACTTTGTGTCTTTTGAGAGGAACCTGCTTCCATTCCCCTCTGCTTTTTGAATAGCCAGCCTCTGCTGGGGGAGCCTGCAGAGCCTGCTTACTCTGATTCAACTCTTTCCTCCTCTGGTTCATCTCTTTCCTACATTCCCTTAAATTTCTAAGGCTAGCAACCTCATCCTTCAGTCTGGCCACCAGATTAAGCAGATAGTCAATCTGCTCACACCTTATACAAGAGCTGCCCCCACTACCCTGCTTCTCAAGAGCCAGGCTCCATCATTCTCTACAGCCAGATACCTGGACAGCTACCTGCTTGTGTTCTACCTCAGTCTGGGTCGACACTGATTTTTTTAGGGAGAGTTTGCTGTGAGTGACAACCATGCCTGTCCCTGGCCACAGCACCTACTGCAGAAAAAAAAAAAAAAAAATAATTAGAAAAAGTGCGGCGGCGCGTGAGGGCACGAGAGAGTACAAGAGAATACGGGCTGCCTGATGAACAGAGTCCCCCGAGCCCCAGCAACCCCTTTTAAATTAAGGTGCTCCCGCTGCTGGGATCACGAGTCTGACCACGTGAAAGGACGGCTGCTCCTGCCTCGCGGCAAACCTCCACAGCATTGGTGATTCCCGCAGCCTGAAAAGGAGAGCAGTGGCTGGTCCCCGGCGGCTGCCGGCCCTGGCACTGTCCCAAGAGGCTGCCCAATGAACAAATATATATATATATATATACATATATATATATATAAATACACATATATATATATATATACACATATATATATAAAAATACATATATATATATGTAAACCCTTACATTTAGACACCCAAATTTTGACTTTTAATATGGAGATGAATCCCACCCAGCATGTCTTTATTTCCTTCAGATTAAATAATAAGTGTTAGTGCCAATGTGCCAGATCGATCATTACAATACATTACAGTTGCATATAACATTCCAAAAATCCATGGAAATTTAATTTTCACATTCTACAATACTGTGATGGAAGCCCCAGATAACAGATGAGAAGCAGAACAAGTACTTACACTCAGTAACAGAAATGCATATAAGCAGGGATCTATGTGTTAAGATAGAGCATGACTATTTTTAAAGCATTTCTGTCCATATGGAAAAACAGCAATAAGACAATTCTGATCTCTGAGACGCTTTAAAGGTATACTTCATTAGCATCTCATCTACACAGCCTGTATATAACTGTAATACAATGCCTGGTTCCAAGACAATTAGCTAATGCGCTCTTCTAAAACCAGTGGCACAATGAAGGCAATAGGAAGGACCTGGGGATTAAGCAAAATTCTGAAGATTTCCTTAGATTATGCCACATTATAATCCCTGTCCTGTACCAGAATGTTTCTTGGTCTTCCTTTATGGATTTCCTTGCTCGTGTTCCTCATATTTCAGGATATACTGCTGATTTTACCTAACTGTAGCTGCTAGAAGTGGGTAGAAATTACTATCTGCTTTATATACAACAGAATTCCCAATAATTATATGCAATAATACTTCTATAATAATTTCTTCTACAATTCAGACTATATTGTATGCTACTTCATCATAAGTATGTGACTGCTTATAGTGGGTCTCAGGGATGTAATTCTCTCAAAAGGTTACCTCTGGAGGAAAAGGAGAAAAGAGGATAAATTTAGTGACATTTTTCATTCTAAGAGCACAAACATGTTGCGAATAAGGCTATCAACTCTGAGAAACACTCGGTGATTAAATTGACACTGAATAGCCCAATGGCACATTAGCTATGCAAATCCTGCCAATCAGTTCAAAATGTTGTCCGGCAGGCAAAACTGCACACACCTTCTCTCATAGCCTTTGACATGTGCAGGTGCCTCTCCGAAACATGAGGCTTGGGGTCCAGCTTTCACCCCCTCCAGACAGCCTTAATGGCACCTGCCTATTGGCTCCTCAACCTCAAACCCGGACCCCACGACAGAGAGGTCCTCTTCCAGGACAAGCAAATACACAGAGAGGGAACCTAGCACCACAAAGAATGTCTTTTACATAGATGTACTTTGTGACGAACTAGGGAGTGATAAGTCACGTAGAACAAGCTGTGGTTCACATCAGTAAATACCATAGACTGCATATGTAAATGAATAATACCATTTAAGGGCTTAGTATAGAAGGTAACAAAAAAACAGTCTCAGGCTGCACCAGGGGAAGTTTAGGTTGGATGTTAGGAAGAAGTTCTATACAGAGAGAGTGATTGCCGATTGGAATGGGCTGCCCCGTGAGGTGGTAGAGTCACCATCATTGGAGGTGTTCAGGACGAGACTTGATGGGGTGCTTGGTGCCATGGTTGAGTTGTTTAGGTGGGTTGGATTGGTTGATGGGTTGGACACAATGATCTTGAAGTTCTCTTCCAACCTGGTGGTTGTTGTTGCTATTATTATTATTATTATTATTATTATTATTATTATTATTATTATTATTATTATTATTATTATTATTATTATAACTGCTGTTAGCTGAAAACGCTCCCTGTTAACAATTCTTCATTTGAAATATAAACTTCAATTGCTCCTGCAAGTATATTGCTACACAGTCTCCTTGTTTTCTTTCAGGTTGCTTCATTTAGTTGGGTGGGATTTTTTCATACAATGTACTTCTTTTCCCAGCCTTAAGCCATATCTTTTTAATAGCACTTTTCATTTCAACAATTTTATACTGTACTATGGAGATCTATTCACCACTTCATCTAGAGGAATGTTAAAATTATAATCAGAATCTGTTTTCTTCAGGAGCCTCCTGGGAGCACTAAGACTGACAATAGGCCTCAGAAAACAAGCAATATATTCTAGAGCTATTTATTCCTTCTACTTCATTCTTGCCAGTTGTTCATCTGAGCTCTCCCCTGGGCTGAACATCTTAAAGGACCTCTTATATCAACTAGAAAACAAAAGAATGTAAAAACAAGTTATCTGTACAAGTTTTGCTAGTAGTGAAATTTCACCAACTTTTTTGTTGTGCTCTCTTCATTTTAGTTTTGTATAGTGTTGTTTCCTAAATTCTGTAATCAGATTGGTTTAAATACATTGATATATACCATCATACTGATTGCTACTAAGATGTAATCAGTTTCTCTTTGAATAGATTTAATTTAAAATTAAGACAAAACCTCTGATTTTTACTGAGGCATGTTATGTCCTCTTCCGCACACATTACTGACCTTGTGCCCATCCACTTACAGAAATCAGCAACACATACTTTGATGGAAAAACATATCAAACTCACAGTGATGGAACTAAGGGAATTCCAGATAGAAAATACCATACTATAACTTCTTTTGATCACTAAAAATTATTAAATACTAATCCCTTCACTTAGAATGGTTTTTCATTATAAGAATACATTATTGTTCTTAAGCAGTTAATGTTAATTCCAGCTTTTGTCCGTAACAGAAATTTATTTCTCCTCTTAGTGAAGCACTTATGTCTCTTTTAAAAATGAAAGACATTTTTATGGTTTATAGAACAAAGTAAGTATGTATATGTAGTGCCACTTTTTTCCCTGTTGCCTGTAGTGTTTGTAAAATGGTCCTTTTTGATTGTCTAAAAATGTTATCCAGTCTTCTAAATAACATTGGACCCTGGTTTACTCTGGAAGCTTTTAAAGTTGTTTATATTCAATACAAGTGTTTCTCACTACATCCTTGTCTCTCCACAATCTTCATAAATGCAGGGCTGTCAGTATTTATTTATTGCTTGAGATTATTTTCCCTAGGACTTTTCAGTATAAACCACACACATTTAATGAATTTCTGGTTTGGTTTGACCTTAACCCATACTCTGTTGCACAGTTCAGAGTCATACTTTTGCATTATTGATAACATGCGATTTGTATGAGGCAGTTCTTCCTGTGTATAATACTTTAGTAAAGGTGATTAAGTAAATAATAATTTTCAAAGAAGCAGGCAAGTGCCCATCCATTTTATTTTATTTTTAAAAAAAATGTATTTGACTGTATCATTGGTCATTGACTGTAACATCTTAAGATGTATTTTCTGCAATGGATTTGGAAGTAAGTCTAGCTACAAAATATTTCCATGCCGAGAAAATTTTACATCATATATATGTTATGTATGTAATTTTACTTCATATTAACAGAAAAATATAAATGATACAACCATCAGACATTTTGGAACAGCTATGATAATTTTGCAGAGTGTGTTGGCATATTGCTAACACAGCCAGCCCAGATGAAGTGCCTCTAAGTGAATCACACAGCTTGGGCAATAAACAGGATTAATTAAGGGTCACTGTGCTGCTGGAAAGCCATGACACAGTGACTATTACTGAAACTTAGTGGAATGATTCCCATGACTGGAATGTAGGGATGTATGTACAAGCTTGTGGTGGGTTAACGTCCTTTTCTGAAAACAAAAAAAAAAGCAGGGTGGAGGGCTTGCAGGTACTTCACCCTCCCTGCAGGGCATTTTCCCCTGGGAAGCTGAGTCTGTTCCACTCCCCCCTCCCTGCCCAGCTAGGGTATAAAAAGCAGGACATCATAGCTGTTGGACCTCCTTTTGGCTCCTGCCTCTGCTGGATGAGAGCTACTGCAGCTGCCCTCCTGCTCCTCAGCCATGTGGCCGGACCTGATCCTTCTCCCTGCTGCCTCCATGCCCCCTCAGAGAAAGACTGGTTCTGTATTATTCTTTTCTGTCCCACTCCCATCCATCCTTGTTCCTTGCCCTTGTGAACCTTTCCTGTTACTGTTATATATATATATATATTGTTTGAAGAAAATTCTTCACCTCTCTACTTCCAAGCCGACTCCAGATTATTGTTTAGTGGATTTGCTCCTTACCCTTTTTTTTTTTCCTCTCTATTTGGAGAGAGGAGGGGAGGAGTGGGGGAGAGATTCTCAGCCTTTCCCTCATCCGGGCTTTTAACTCCCAGTTAAGGCTCAAATCACTAAAATTTTTGGTGCACCAACATGGGGCTAGCTGTTGTGCCCACTCTGCAGATCAATTGCAAAAGATGGAGAGTTTAAATTTAGTTCTGGGCGTCGGTTTGGGTTTGGCAGTTGGGGCTCAAGTTTTGTTGCCGGGGCAATCGTGTGAGTTCTTGTGGATTGTGGGGGGACACCTGGTATGCGACCGGTGGTACAGAGCCCCTCCTGCTGTTTCAAGCAGAGGTGGTTCTTGACCATCGGCATTGGGGTACCGCTTGAGAACGCGAAACCTGCCCTTCCTCCACGGCGGGGAGTGAAGTGGGGGAGGGGCAGCAGTGAACAGATCAGAGTCAGGTCCGTTCTCGCAGTGGGCATAGAGCCAGCCACTGCGAGCAGGCGAGCCAGTTCCTGAAACTCTGGAGGGTCGACGGGGACCCCAGCTGGAAAGGCGTTTTCAAGGGCTCTGAGAACGCGTTTATGGCTTTCACTGGAGAAGCTGTTTGAGTGTCTGAGGGGTGGAGGTGATTTTGATTCTGTGCCATGGCGGCAGAGGTGGGCGGAGCCCTGCTGTACGCTGAGTGGCAGCAGCGGGCCCGGCCGTGCGTTTGGAGGAGCAGCGACAGTGGCCCCGGCTGTGCACTCGGGCTGCAGTAGGGCCGGCTCTAATATCTTTCCCCAATTTTCAGATGAGTTCCGAAAATGGCCTGGTTCCACCTCCCTTCTTCTCAGTGGGCTGTGGTGCAGCCCCTCCCTCTTCCGGGGGTGGGGGTGGTGTGGGGGTGTTGTGCAGCCGGATGCTGTCATGCCTCAGTACGCGAACGCCCAGTGGGGGGGCAGAGTGCCTCGGACATGCATCCGTGTAGTTTCAGACCGCGGTTGGAAGTGGTTAGTACCCTGGATGGATCGAAGAAAGGCAGTCGTGGAGCCAGATTGTTCCGACCGGCTTGCCCCAGGGGTGTAGAATATGCCGCCGAGTAAACATAGATGAGAGTAAAGGCTTGGCTGGGAAGTTGTGAGGCTTTTCCAGGGTGTCCAACGAATCCATGGAGAACTTGTACCACAGGAGAGTGAACTCTGCATCGCTGGGAGGTTCCATTGGATGAAGGAAGAAGAACTGGAATGGACAGACACTTGAGCCTGAATGAGAGACTGTTTGGGTGGATGCCCAGATGAAGATATGGACTTCGCCGGACATGTAATCAGAAGTTTTCTAATTTGATGATGTGTTTGGGTGCAGGGATTATGGTATGAAATAAAGGGTGGCTCCTGTCACAGTATGGGCTGGGTGTCCTCTGCTACGGGGGTGTTTCCTGTGTCCAGAAGTCCAGCCCAGTGGGTGGACACAGGAAATTATGTATTTCTACCATAATCTCTTGTACCACTATAAATTTTATGGCAGGGTCTGGCACTTCCTCTTTCTTTCCTCTTCAACACCCAGTAACTAGGGGAGAGATCCCCCAGCCATGGGCCTCGCTAGGCCCAAGGTCACGGGGGTTGGGCAGTCTCAGATCTGGCCAGCTGAGACTAGCCTAGCAGTGGGGGTGGGGGAAGGAGGAGCCCTGGGGGTTTTGGGTGCACCCTCAGGTGGGGATGGGATCTCTTTGGGTCTGTTTTGGGGTCTCTCTTGTCCTTGTTTCTAGCTTTCTGCACGCACTTACTGTTCTCTATTTAAACGTTCCATTACTTTTGCAATCTGTTTGTTTGAGTTGTTATTTCTGCGCGTGGTGGGGAGGGGGTTTGCCCCAACCCACTACAAAGCTCTTTAAAAAGGACAGGCAAGGTAGGATGGAAAGAGGTGTTGCTCTCTATATCAGTGACCAGATGGAATCAGTGGAGCTCCACCTGGGGAAGGGTAATGAGCTGTTTGAGAGCATGTGGGTGAAGATTAAATGGAAGACAGGGGAAGGTGATGTTACAGTAGGGGTCTGTTACAGGCCCCCAGACCAGCAGAACCAAGCAGATGAGGCACTACCTAAGCAGACAGAAGTGGCTTCATGTTCATAGGCCCTGGTCCTCATAGAGGATTTCAATCCCCCTGACATCTGCTGGAGGGACAACACAGCCAGACACCAGCAATCCAGGATGTTCCTGGAAGGCATAGATGACAACTTTATCCTCCAAATGGTGGAGGAACCAAGAAGGTGTTGTGCTGGACCTTGTTCTCACTAAGAGGGAAGGACTAGTGACCAATATGAGGTTCAGGGACATCCTTGGCTGCAGTGACTATGATGAGCTAAAATGCCTCAGGGCATCTAGGAGGATGTATTCTAAGCTTACAACCCTGGATTTTAGTCATGGAGACTTTGATCCCTTCAGGGATCTGCTGGCCAAACCCTAGAGGGAAGGCATTCCAGGACAGCTGGTCAGTGTTCAAGGATCACCTTCACTGTGCCCAGGAGCAAAGTATAACAACAAGGAGAAAGTCAGGAAAGAATGTTAGGAGATCTGGCTGGATGAGCAAGGCGCTCCTGGACACACTGTCACACAAG
Source organism: Melanerpes formicivorus (assembly GCF_026170545.1). Taxonomy (NCBI): domain Eukaryota; kingdom Metazoa; phylum Chordata; class Aves; order Piciformes; family Picidae; genus Melanerpes; species Melanerpes formicivorus. The sequence goes on along the minus strand of NW_027142353.1, from coordinate 11,254,813 downwards.
AAGAAACTCCACAGAGTGGAAGAAAGGATAAATGGAATGGTGGGGCATATAAGGATGCTGTCTGAGCAACAAGGGACCAAGCTAAAGCTCCGTTAGAATGATATATAGCCAGGGAGATCAGGAAGAATACCAAAAGTTTCTATAAGTATATTTATGGGAAAAGGAAGATTAAGGGAGGTGTAGATCCACTCAGAAACAAAGCAGGAGAACTGCTGACAAGTGACGTGGGGAAGGCTGAGGTTCTCAATGAATTCTTCACCTCAGTCTTCACTGGCAAGGGCTCCAGCCACACTCTTAAAATCACAGAAGATAATGGCAGGGGATGAAAGAACGGACTGCCCAGTAAAAATGAAGATCAGGTTTGTGACCACCTGAAAAACTTGAGAGTGTGCAAGTCTGTGGGACCTGATGGGATACACCCAGAAGTATTGAGTACAGTTCCTGGTAAGATCTTGGAGCAGATCCTCCTGGAGGCAGAAGAATAACAGAGGTGACTGGATAGAATCAGCACAGTTTCACCAAGTGACGATGGTGCCTGACAAACATGCTGGCCTTCTATAACAAGGTCACAACATCAATAGACAAGAGGAGAGCAACTAACATCCTTTATCCATACCAGAGCAAAGCCTTTGACACTGTCCCACATGACATCCTGGTCCCCAAGCTGGTACAGTATGGGTTTGATGGATGGAACACTCAGGGGATAAAGAACTGGCTTGATGGTCACACCCTAATAGTGGCTTTCAATGGGTCCATGTCCAGGTGGAGGTCAGTGACAAGTGAAGGCCCTCAGGGATAAGTACTGGGACCAGTCTTGTTTAACTTTTTTCTAGGCAACATGGACAGTTGCATTGAATGTACCCTCAACAGGTTTGCTGATGACACCAAGCATGCAGCAGACATGCTGGAGGGAAGGGATGTCATCCAGAGAGACCTTGACAGGCTGCAGATCTGGGCCCATGCAAATCTCACGAGGTTCAACAAGACCAATTGCAGGGTCCAGCATCTGGTTCAGGGCAAATACCAAGCAACGATATAGGCTGGGCAGTCAATGGCCTGAGAGCAGCCCTGAAGAAAAGGACTTGGGGGTGCCGGTGGATGAGAAGCTCAACATGAGCCACCAGTGTGCACTTGCAGCCCAGAAAGCCAATCACATTCTGGGCTGCATCAAGAGAAGCATAGCCAGCAGGTGGAAGGAGGTGATTCTCCCCCTCTACTCTGCTCTGGTGAGACCCCCCGCCCGGAGTACTGCATCCAGTTCTGGAACCCCTGTTTTGAGAAAGATATGGACATGCTGGAAGGTGTCCAGAGAAGGGCCGCGAGGATGATCAGAAGGCTGGAGCTCCTCTCCTATGAGAACAGGCTGAGAGAGTTGGGATTTTCCAGTTTGTAGAAGAGAAGGCTCCAAGAAGCCCAAATTGTGCCTTCCAGTATCTGAAGGCACCCTACAGGAAAGCTGGTGAGGGACTTTTTAGGATGGCAGGTAGTGATTGATAGGGGATTAGATCCAAGATAGAAGAGGGTAGGTTTAGATTGGACATTATGAAGAAGTTCTTCATTATAAAGGGTGGCAAGACACTGGAACATGTTGCCCAGGTAGGTGGTGGAAGCCCCATGTCTGGATGATTTTAAGGCCAGGCTGTATGCAGCTCTGGGCATACTGATCGAGTGAAAAGTGGCCCTGCCCACTGGAGGGAGGGGTTGGAACTAGATGATCCTTGAGGTCCCTTCTAACTCTGACAATTCTCTTATTCTGTGATTCTATGTATCAGATAGCATAGAAAGCATAAACAACATAAACTGATTTAAATTTGCTAACAAGTTGGAAATGCTTATCATGGATCTTTGTTCCAGAGAATTTGATGAATCCACTAGTTCAAACTTTGTTGTTTGTTGGTTTTGGGGTTTTTTTTGTTCTCATTGTGTTTGGGTTTGGGTTATGGTTTTTGGTTTTGGTTTTGGTTTTTTGTGGGTTTTGGTTGTGTTGTTTGGAGGTGTTTTTTTTTCCTTCGATGAACACAGTTCTGTCTTAACATTATTAAAAATAAACGTTCTTGAAGTTTTCAATTAATGCCTTATGAGGTCATGCAATTTCATTTCACCTCTTACAAAATATTATATATGTATGCAAAGCTTTTGCATGACAAGCTAGGGTAATTGTTTCTCCTTCATAAGATGTTCTGTATTTCAAAGTTAATTAGCGGTATCACCATACATGCTGTTTCACTTGTTTTATTTTCTAATTTGCACAGGAGGGTGCATCATATTTTGGTATAACTAGCCCAAATAGCTTCCACAGAGGCTTCTTCTTATGTATTGTACTTTTCATAGCCTTAAAAATGATTAAAAAAATTACATCCATCCCCACTGGAATGGGGTATGGGCCTATCAAAAAATATTGTTCATATTAAATGGATGTGCCTTATGAGAATGTATTAAATGTGCAAAAAAAACACAGCACAAAAATAAAAACTTTATTTTGATCAGATCACAAATTGCCTTTGACCATACTAAGAGGCTTTGTTATGCTAATATTTAGCCATTAAAAAATGACAGTGAGTTTTGTCCTTTTGTCTTTTCATGAAAAATTAATAGTTGAATTGAGAGAGCAGAATAAATTATATTATGCCCATTAGAAAGAACCAATCTTGTACCTTGTCTTTTTCAAAATGAAAAGTAATTCTTATTTTATTGCTGAATGAAGAATGCTAAATTTCCCTGAAATTATTTGAGAACTATGTTTTTAATCTAAGGTATAAAGATTTTTAAATTATAAATATGCATGCATGTAATAGAAAATCTTCACTTTTTTTATGTCTGTTTTCATTACTTTATTTCTTTCAGGTTACAACTCTAAACCAAATTTCACATATAAAAGATTCTTTAAGCATATTTTTAAATACTAGATAATCCAATACAGACCCTTGATTACACATTTTTTTTTCATAATTTCCATTTATATATTTTTTAAAAATCATTTTTCCTAGATGCATTTTATTATTTTATGAGTTACTATCAGAAAAAAACTTCTTTAAAAGTCTTGATCATCACTTGTATCTTTCACTGTTTTCTTTCTCCCACTCAAGATTTAGTTATTTTCATTTAGATTTTGGAGAGATTTTCTAAGGCCTTAAAAATTATCTCTGGTGTATCCAGTTTAAATAAGGTGTTTGAACTTTAAAGTTCATGTCTCAAAAAGGAACCTGCAACTTGTACTGATACAGATCTTTGTGGCAATTTCTATTAGAAAATGCTTTGTTCTAGTATTCTATTATGTAAAATGCAAAGAATATGAGGAATTAACTGAAGAATAAGTTTTGTAGATTGTTTAATATTGTACTTGTAAAATTTACAGAAAATCTGTAAAAATATGGAAAGCAGATGATCTTAACCTCATTTCACCTAGGTTCACCATCTGTTTTATTCTTGCTTGGAAAACTTGTGCATTGCAAGATACATTAATTGTATGCTTTCATTAACATAATGTTTTGCATTTGCTTTCCATTTTCATTCAATGAACTGATTGATACACAAATCTTCATTAATTTCTTCCTTCTCCTACAACTTCTAAACATTCAAACTGATCCTATTTGCCAGACAAGTTTATTAAATGTGTCTGGCTTTTTGGAACTGTAAGGCATTTGATCAGAAAATGAAAACACTGGCATGTAGCTGACATTGTTCTTTCTGTCTTAGCTGGCATTTGTACAACATTTACATTAGCTTTGTGCCCACAACCTCAAACTAAATAATATTGGCAATGAATGATGTATGGAGAAAGTTCAAAGGAAAATCGCCAAATGAATATTGACCTTTCATGTCCTTTTTTGGTGAGTACATGTACAAGTTGGATTCAAAATGAAGAACGGATATCTGAACACTTAATATTCTCAATGAACTACAGTGTCTCCAAAATTATTTTCTTTAGGGCAAATAAACATGTTGATCCAACTCAATAGTTTTTTTCATATCTTGGCCTGGGTAATATTCTGTGATTTACTGTAAGGGGTAGTCATTTCCAAAAGTAAGGAGAAACATATAGAGTAACTTTGGGTCACAAACACACACACACAAAAGTCAGAAATTAAATATCTAGAGGGACATATGTGTTTTTTATGAAATTTATATGAATTTTCCATATCTCAAACATGGACTGTTGCACATGTTAGAAACATGAAGAGGCTTTTTGTTTGCTTAACAGGTTCACAATCAAAGAGAGAATTAAAATTTGACCATTCATGTCAGATGGAAAGTTTAGATACTGTGCATGATTTCTCGCGCAGTTAGTATCAGATTTCTTTATTTAGAGGCAATTGACTTTCTAAATTACTGCTTAGAAATGTATACTTTGGCTGATACAGTCTCTGAAAGGATACACATATATGTATATGTATTACTTCAAATATGTATGATTTTCTTATTTTTATTTCTGGTGGCACAGGGTCCTCCTTCAGCCGATGAGGATCCCTTTGAAGAAGGTAGTCACTGCAGCCAATGGAGAAGTCCATGTTGGGGCAGATGCTCCATGCTGCAGCTCATGGAGGACCCACAGTGGAGGCGCCTTTCCCTGAAGGAGTGTATACCATGGCAGGAATGCTATGATGGAGCAGGGGAATAGTATGAGGAATAAGGAAAGGCAGATATGAAATGTTCTGTATAGCCTTTTCTACAGGAAGCTGCTCTGGCAGGGGGCTAGGGTCAGAGTGGCTGGAGAGCTGCCAAACAGAAAGGGACCTGGGGGTACTGGTTGACAGCTGGCTGAACATGAGCCAGCAGTGTGCCCAGGTGGCCAAGAAGGCAAATGGCAACCTGGCCTGCATCAAGAATAGTGTGGCCAGCAGGAGCAGGGAAGTCATTGTGTCCCTGCACTCAGTACTGGTTAGGCCACACCTTGAGTCCTGTGTCCAGTTCTGGGCCCCTTAGTTTAGGAAAGATGTTGAGTTGCTGGAACGTGTCCAGAGAAGGGCAATGAGGCTGGTGAGAGGCCTTGAGCACCAGCCCTATGAGGAGAGGCTGAGGGAGCTGGAATTGTTTAGCCTGGAGAAGAGGAGGCTCAGGGGTGACCTTATTGCTGTCTACAACTACCTGAAGGGTGTTTGTAGCCAGGAGGGGATTGGTCTCTTCTCCCAGGCAACCAGCACCATAACAAGAGGACACAGTCTCAAACTGCACCAGGGGAAGTTTAGGCTCAAGGTGAGGAGAAAGTTCTTCATGGCGAGAGTTGTTAGCCATTGGAATGTGCTGCCCAGGGAGGTGATGGAGTCACCATCCCTGGAGGTGTTCAAGAGGGCATTGGACGTGGCACTTGGTGCCATGGTCTGGTAGTCATGACATCTGTGGTGGCAGGTTGGACTTGATGATCTTTGAGGTCTTTTCCAACCTTGTTGATTCTATGATTCTATGATCTCCACAGACCCTTTCTAACCCCTGCCGTTCTGTGATTGTCTAAGTGATCACAATCCCCTCTCACCATTCCCCCTACATCACTTGTGGATAGAGAACTAGAGGAGCTGGGAATGAAGGAGTGAAGCTGAGCGTGGACAAAAGTGAGGAGAAGACGTTTTCAGCTTTGTCTTTGATTGTCATCATCTTACGTTATTTTTAATAATGAATTAAATTAAATTTCCACAAATCAAGTCTGGGTTTGCTATAATGGTAATAACCTGACTGACACTTCCATCTTACTTTGACCCATAAGCTTTTCTAGAGTACTTTGTCCTCCTGTCCTGTTATCAGAGGCCATGAGAGAGCAGTAGAATGGGCATCTGGTAGCCAGTCAAGGTCAATTCACAAATATAAACACTCAAAAAAGTATGGCTCCAATACCAAAGGGAACTTACATGCAGTAGTAATAATACTGAAAGATCAGAGTAATGATAATGGAATATGCATGAACAATGGTACGAACAATTTAACAACATTTGATCTAGGCTTCATACTGCTTAGCAGATAGGTAATAATTCCATGGGTGTAAGAAAAATAACTTGAGGCACTGAGTTTAAGTTAAAATACGTACAGAAATATGACAGTAAAAATATTGATTATATTCTTGATGACTGTAACTATAAATTTTTCACTCTGATCGTTCTTGTCCTGAAGAATATTTGTAATACTGTATGCCTTTTAACAAGAGCTTTAAAATATCTCAGGAAGAGTAATTTGCATAAATTACTCTTTTAAGAGATTGGAGAAATAAAATTTCTAAGTGGATGAAGAATAGAGGATAATTTTAGCTTCTACCCTGTACTTTTCCAGCTTCTTGGCAAGTAAGCTTAACCAATATAAAATAACTGTAGGTAGCTATAAGGAGCTTCTCTCTCCCTCTCTCCCTCACCTTCTCCTCCCTTCTGTCTCTCTCTCTCAGGTCACTAAGTTACACTCCTCTCTTCATATTTTTTTGAAATTGTCTTGATATATAGATATCTATTTTCAGTCTAACACCACCAACAGTCTTCTGAATTTTTAAAGTGCCATATATTTAAATGAGTTTTAGCTACATGGCTCTCCATCTGTTTCAAAACTCATCTAAAAATACTTTTCTCTTGTCTGCCTCTAAATGTTAGCCTCCTTTTACACTTCCTTTATAGCTATAAGAGAGATACATATTATAATTTATTTGAGGTATTCAAAGCAAAGTTACTTTGGGATTTAACTTATCTAACATTATTGTTAGAGTTTTAATTTCTGATGTACCTTTTTTTTTTCTTATTATTGTACAAATTATGGTCAAATTTTCAATTCCCTTTGTTTTCAGCTGTTCTATATTGGATTTTGTTTGTTTGTTTTTAAATTGTTTTGAGTTCTATTCTAGTTACACCTAATAAAATGTTGAAACACAATCCTTCATATTGAAGAATTTACACAGAATCAAAATTTAAGTAGTGCATACACTTTTCTGATTTATTTAGTTTTAAAATGGTGTTTATGACTCAAAAGTCCTATTGACTGTAGCAAGCATTTTGCCAGAATACTTGAGAGTTAGCTGTAGCTTTAACAGATTGGTAGTGGAAATGCTGAGTCAGGGACCTTCTGCCATATGGATTTTTCCACTTTTAATGTATATTTAAAGTAGATTTTGATTCAAAGATGTTCATCCTCTGGTAAGCAGTCATGAAAGTTTTGCCAGTGTCTTTATGACTGTAAAGATGTATTTCCTGCCTTCTCCACTGGAGGCTCTATTTTGATGAACTCTGCAGAGTTTACCATGTCTGTGGACATTTCTGGTTAGGACACCTACGGTGCTGTGTGGAAGCAGCTGTGTGCACAGAGAAAAGCCAAAACCTCAATCACTGAGATAATACAACATAAGCATTAGCCAGAATAAATGAGAAAATTACAAGTCACATAATGAAGTCTAATTTTCACAGGGACTAGATTCTAAACAAGACTAGGCACCAATGCCCAAAGATCAGGCTAACACGCACAAAAGCAGACATTCATTTATGTAGGCAGTGTGCATGAGAAAATACCATCACTGTGGAGTCAAACCTGTAAACCATGACTCCTACATCTATTTTTGTCACAACTGTGAACTCAATAATTGAATTATACCTGCATTTTCATATTCTTCATTGACTGCCTGATATTTTGAAAATCACCTCTCCAGATTTTCTCATCCAGTAGAACAGTTCATCATAATTAATCTAATGTTTTATGCTGTCTTCTTAGCAGTACTGACTAACATAATCTTACTATAATAATAAAAGAAAAATCTGAATCACTGTGATGCTTATGGAGCATTCACAAATAATTTGTTTATAATAGTTGATTGGTATTTCTGTGTGTTTCCTTACATGTCAAAAATATGTCTGCCTCAACAATTTTGTAAAGCCAATATTCATTGAAATTCACATTTATATGCAACTACACCACATATTGAAATAACCCTGGTATAGAAGTTCTGTCACTCTTTCATATACTTTTCTTGGTGGAAGCAGAAATTTGGGTAGTTGGAAGAAAGTCATGGCAAGAGGATTAAGGCATAGAATATGAGGTAAAGACATAAACAGAGATAACCATCAAGGAGGACACATCTTCTTTTACTTTCAGACACCAAATCAGTTAGGTATGTATCTGATGTATTGTCATGAAAAATATGGGCCTGGTTTAGATGTCTTCACTGTGAGAGTAAAGCTTGCCATCACATATTTTATATGCAATGCTAATCTGTACATGTCGTGTAGGTATTCTACTACAGCTGTTGACAATGCAAACTGGTTAATTAAGAAATTGTTTGCATTTTCATTGCTTCAGAAGCCTGGTACATTATTTCATTAAACATTAGTTCATGAATATTTTCACCATTTATTCAAGACTATTTTCTTAAAATGGATTTTTCACCTTTCCACAATAATTCCCCATTATGGATTTTCATGCAGACAAAAGCTAGGGAGGAAAGAGAGAAAAAAGGGGAGAATGGGGAGAGGGGTAAAGTAGAGAAGGATGGTTGAAGGCAGGAAGAAAAAGCAGTATGAATATCTGCCTCATATGATTAGCAGATGGAGATGATAAAAGGGGTTGACATGATAAAATATACACTGGAAGTTCATGTAATGAATTGTGGAAGACAGTAGTGAAAAACAAATTTTAAAAAATTTAAGCTGAGGAAAAGTGAGGAGAAGAGACAGGAGGGGAGGGGAGGGGAGGGGAGGGGAGGGGAGGGGGGAAGGGAAGGGAAGGGAAGGGAAGGGAAGGGAAGGGAAGGGAAGGGAAGGGAAGGGAAGGGAAGGGAAGGGAAGGGAAGGGAAGGGAAGGGAAGGGAAGGGAAGGGGAGGGGAGGGGAGGGGAGGGGAGGGGAGGGGAGGGGAGGGGAGGGAAGGGAAGGGAAGGGAAGGGAAGGGAAGGGAAGGGAAGGGAAGGGAAGGGAAGGGAAGGGAAGGGAAGGGAAGGGAAGGGAAGGGAAGGGAAGGGAAGGGAAGGGAAGGGAAGGGAAGGGAAGGGAAGGGAAGGGAAGGGAAGGGAAGGGAAGGGAAGGGAAGGGAAGGGAAGGGAAGGGAAGGGAAGGGAAGGGAAGGGAAGGGAAGTAGCAAAGCACAGAAATAAACTATTTCTGCTCCCAGAGAGACAGAAAATACTGTAAGCATTATACAAGGATGACATAATACTTTCAGAACATTTTATATCATACATTCATTCCTGATGGAAAATATGAAGCTTATTTTTTTCCCCAAGCAGCAATAATGCTCTGATAAGTTTGTTTTGATATGATTGGAAAAGGTGGGAGGGCTCTGTTAAGGAGTTGAATAAACAATTGTTCCAGACAAAAAAAAAAAAATTAAAACTGTAGTTGGTAACTACAAGAATACTGTAGCAAGTGTGGAAAAATCTTGTTGCCTTAGCTATGCTAACACATTATTTGTGAAAAGTAGCCTTTCTCTCCTACTGACAACAAAACATTCTAGTTCTTGATGTGAGACAGAATGATACAGAGAGAGAATGAACTGTTAATAACCGATTTCCTCATAAACACAGGACTCAACATGGCAGAGAACAGCCCCTGAGGTTCATCTTGATTTTATTCATGTCCCTGGAGAAGAGCACACAGAATTTAAGGGTTCATTTGGCATTTCTAATGCATTTCAGTCAGAAACTGATTTCTGTTGTAAAAATAACATTCAGAAAACAAGTTTCTATGGACTGTAAAGGTATAGTGACTTTTCCAATGAAAAATCACTCATAATCCATAAGATTAGGGGACTATCTTAATATATTTGAGAATAGTGAATTTCTCATAGATGTCAGTTAACCTAATACAAATTTCACAGTTCTGCTCAAGAAGTACCTTTCTCTCACATATGTGTATGAAATTTGAGAAATACTTTATGTACTTGCTAATCATGCACATTCCCTGGTAGAAAGTCAAATATTCTTTGTTTGTAGCATTGTTCCTAAGCAACTGGAAGTCATGCAGTTTCCTTGTTAATGATTTAGATTTATGCATATAATTCTTTCTGGAGAAGAATTATGGTAATTAAAATATGAATTTGCAGATGGCAGCTTTCCTGATCAAGATATTGTATTATGGGAAATGAAATGTATTTTACTTATAACAATGGAGAAAAGTATCTTTATATAGTCATAAGCATAAGGACAAGAGATTTGGACTAGCATGAAAAAGTCAGATGACAAACCCCTAGAAGATAGCAATATTGGTCATATCATCAGTTCTGGAAAATAGAACAGGTGATTAAACATGTAGTAGGATATAACTGGAACAAATAGCATAGACTTCCTTTTTTTATCAGTGACTTGGATGAGGGGATCGAGTGTACCCTCAGCAAGTTTGCAGACGACAGAAAATTAGGTGGGAGTGCTACTCTGCTTGAGGGTAGGGTGGCCCTACAGAAGGACCTGGATAGGTTGGATCAATGGCCTGAGGTCAGCTGTATGAGCTTCAACAAGGCCAAGTGCCGAGTCCTGCACCTGAGCCACAGCAACCCTATGCAAAGTTACAAGCTTGGGGAAGAATGACTAGAGAGCTGTGTGGTGGAGAGGGACCTGTGGGTGCTGATTGACAAGAGGATGAATATCAGCCAACAGTGTGTCCAGATGGACAAGAAAGCCAACAACATCCTGGCCTGTATTAGAAACAGCGTGGCCAGTAGGACCAGGGAGGTGATTGTCCCTCTGCATTCAACATTGGTGAGGATGCACCTCAAGTACTGTCTTCAGCTTTGGGCAATACAGCACAGGAAGGACATTGAGGCACTGGAGCAGGTAGAGAGAAGGGCTACTAAGCTGGGGAAGGTTCTGGAGAGCAAGTCTTATGAGAAGTCGCTGAGAGAACTGGAGCTGTTTAGTCCACCAAAAAAGAGGCTGACGGGAGACCTTGTTGCTCTCTACAACTACCTGAAAGGAGGTTGTAGAGAGGTAGGCACTGGTCTCTTCTCACAACTAATGATAGAACAAGAGGGAATGTCCTCAAGCTGTGCAAGGGGAGGTTTAGGCTTAAGATTAGGAAATTTTTTTTCAAGGAAAGGGCTGCCAGGCACTGCAACAGGCTACCCAGGGAGATGGTTGAATCACTTTCCCTGGAAGTGTGTAAAAAGTGTGTGGATCTGGTGCCTGGGGACATGGTGTAGTGACAGATTTGGTTGAGTAGGATAAATAGCTGGACTTGATGACCTCTGAGGTCCTTTCCAGCCTGGATGATATTGTGATTCTGTAACTTAGGTGAACATCTGAGACTCCGATACACAGATGAAAAAACTCTAGTAATTATTTGTAGGAAAAATTGATGGCAGTCTATTACAACGACAGACTGAAGGAGTTGGGGCTGTTCAGTCGGGAGAAGAGAAGGCTCCAAGGTGACCTCATTGTGGCCTTCCAGTATCTGAAGGGGGCCTACAGGAAGGCTGGGGAAGGACTTCTCAGGATCTCAGGTAGTGATAGGACTAGGGGGAATGGAATGAAGCTGGAGGTGGGGAGATTCAGGCTAGATGTGAGGAGGAGGTTCTTCACCATGAGAGTGGTGAAACCCTGGAATGGGTTGTCCAGGGAGGTGGTCGAGGCTCCATCCCTGGAGGTGTTTAAGAGCAGGCTGGATGAGGCTCTGGCCAGCCTGATGTAGTGTGGGATGTCCCTGCCCATGGCAGGGGGGGTTGGAACTAGATGATCCTTGTGGTCCCTTCCAACCCTGAATGATACTATGATACTATGATACAAGAACTACTACCTAATTTCCACCAGACTCTGTGGACACAAATAATAAACCTTACATAGAACTAAAACTGAAAAAAATATGTTCTTATATTGAAATTATGACAGCCCCCATGCAAGTATAAAAAGAATTTTGGGGATAAAAAGTAAATGTAAAACAATGAGGAAATAATCTGCAAAGGGTGGCTGATTTTAGACTCGTCTAAAAAAAAGGAGAAAGTAAATGAGGCTTTTAATTTAATCAGTCATCCAACATAGAAAAAAAATGCCAATAGCAGGATTTTTAAATACTAAAGTATTAATTGGAAGTCATACAATCATAGAATCAACCAGGTTGGAAGAGAGCTCCAAGATAATCCAGTCCAGCCTATCACCCAGCCCTATCCAATCAACTAGACCATGGCACTAAGTGCCTCATAGATTCTTTTCCTGAAGATCTCCAGGGACAGCAACTCCATCACCCTCCCTTGGCAGCCCATTCCAATGTCCAATCACTCTCTATGTGAAGAATTTCTTCCTAATATCCAGTCTAAACCTCCCTTGGCACAACTTGAAATTGTGTCCCCTTGTTCTATCGCTGGTTGCCTGGGAGAACAGACTGACCCCCACCTGGCTACAACCTCCCTTCAGGTAGTTGTAGACAGCAATGAGGTCTCTCTGAGACTCCTCTTCTCCAGGATAAATAACCCCATATCCCTCATCTTCTCCTCATAGGGCTTGTGTTCCAGGCCCCTCACCAGTTTCATCGCCCTTCCCTGGACACGTTCCAGCAACTCAACATCTCTCTTGAATTGAGGGGCCCAGAACTGGACACAGTATTGAGAGTGTAGCCTGACCAGTGCTGAGTACAGGGGAATAATAACCTCCATTGTCCTGCTAGCCACACTATTCTTGATACAGGCCAGGATGCCATTTGCTGTCCTGGCCACCTGGGCACACTGCTGGCTCACATTCAGCCTGCTATCTACCAGCACCCCCAGGTCACTTTCTGCCTGGCTGCTCTCCAGCCACTCCTCTGTCCCCAGCCTATGGTGCTGTTTGGGGTGGTTGTGGCCAAAGAGTAGAATACTACACTTAGCCTTGTTAAATATCATGCCACTGGCCTCTGCCCACCCACCCTGCCTGTCAAGGTCCCTCTGCAGGGCCCTCCTACCTTCCAACAGATTGACACCTGCTCCTAACTTGGTGTCATCTGCAAACTTACTGGTGATAGATTCAATCCCCTTGTCCAGATCATCAGTAAAGATATTGAACAGGATTGGGAACAGCACTGATTCCTGGGGGACACCACTAGTGACTGGCTGCCAGCTGGATGTGGCACCATTCACCACCACTCTCTGGGCCTTTTCATAAACATACGAGGATAATGCAGTTAAACTCATTGTCTGATTTGAACTCTTAAATAGAAATATTGTTTAAGAAGCAGAATGAGTTTAGTGATATTGACAACTATTCTGGTTTTCCTCTTAAAAGAGATTTGAAACAAATAAATAAGTGGCTGTCACTATGAAATCACACAATTAAATATTGTGAGACAAGAAAGATATAAAGCACTAAACTAAGAAAGTTAATTTGAAAAAAAACATCACCAAAGTTGTAAAACTGGTCAGGATAGTCTCATCAATATAATCAATGAATAAGGAATGCGGGAAAAGCTGACAATTTACTGATAAAGTCTATACTAACTGCTCTGGAGAAAATTATCCAGACCTTAATAAAATGTAGAAAGCATACAAAGAATATATTATGAATGTATGACCTGAAAATCAGATTGGAAACATTAGGGACAAATTAGGGAGGCAAAAGCGCATTTGGAGCTTAGTCTGGCCTCTGCTGTGAAGGACAACAAAAAGTCCTTCTATAAATACATTAATAGCAAGAGGAAGGGCAGAGACAACCTCCACTCCTTGGTGGACACGGAGGGGAACGTTGTGATAAGGGATGAGGAAAAGGCAGAGATACTTAACACCTTCTTTGCCTCAATTTTTACTAGCAGGACAGAATGTCTTCCAGACAGCTGGCCTGCAGAGCTGGCAGAAGGAGCCAGGGAGCAGCATAGTTTTCCACTGTTCCAAAATGGGGCAGTTGGTGATCTGCTCAGCCGCCTGGATCCCCACAAGTCCATGGGACCAGATGGGATCCATCCTAGGGTGCTGAGGGAGCTGTCACAGGAGCTGGCCAAGCCGCTCTCCATCATTTTTCAGCAGTCCTGGCTCACTGGAGAGGTCCCAGAAGACTGGAAGCTGGCCAACGTGGTGCCCATCCATAAGAAGGGCCGGTTGGATGAGCCAGGGAATTACAGGCCTGTCAGCCTGACCTCAGTGCCAGGCAAGATCATGGAACAGGTCATCCTGAGTGCATTAACACAGCACTTAGAGGATGGCCAAGGGATCAGGCTCAGCCAACATGGATTTAGGAAGGGCAGGTCCTGCCTGACCAACCTGATCTCCTTCTATGATCACGTGACCCGCCTGGTGGATGTGGGGAGGCCTGTGGATGTAGTTTACCTGGACCTCAGCAAGGCCTTTGACACCGTCCCCCATAGCAAACTCCTGGCCAAGCTGTCAGCCCATGGCTTGGACAGCAGCACTCTGAGCTGGGTTAGGAGCTGGCTGGATGGCCGAACCCAGAGAGTGGTGGTGAATGGTGTCACATCCAGCTGGCAGCCAGTGAGTAGTGGAGTCCCCCAGGGATCAGTGCTGGGCCCCATCCTCTTTAACATCTTTATTGATGATCTGGATGAGGGCATTGAGTCTATCATCAGTAAATTTGCTGATGACACCAAGCTGGGGACAGGACTTGATCTGCTAGAGGGTAGAGAGGCTCTGCAGAGAGACCTCGACAGGCTGGATAGATGGGCAGAATCCAATGGCATGAGATTTAACACATCCAAGTGCCGGGTTCTGCACATTGGCCACAACAACCCCAGGCAGTGCTACAGGCTGGGGTCAGAGTGGCTGGAGAGCAGCCAGGCAGAGAGGGACCTGGGGGTGCTGGTTGATGGTAGGCTGAACATGAGCCTGCAGTGTGCCCAGGCAGCCAAGAGGGCCAATGGCATCCTGGCATGCATTAAGAACAGTGTGGCCAGCAGGAGCAGGGAGCTCATTCTGCCCCTGAACACTGCACTGGTTAGGCCACACCTCGAGTACTGTGTCCAGTTCTGGGCCCCTCAGTTTAGGAAGGATGTTGACTTGCTGGAACGAGTCCAGAGGAGGGCAACGAAGTTAGTGAGGGGCTTGGAACACAAGCCCTATGAGGAAAGACTGAGGGAGCTGGGGCTGCTTATCCTGGAGAGGAGGAGACTCAGGGGTGACCTTATTGCTCTCTACAACTACCTGAAGGGGGGTTGTAAACAGGCAGAGGTTGGTCTCTTCTCCCAGGCAGCCAGTAGCAGAACAAGAGGACACAGTCTCAGGCTGCGCCAGGGGAAGTTCAGGCTGGAGGTCAGGAGGAAGTTTTACACAGAGAGAGTGATTGCCCATTGGAATGGGCTGCCTGGGGAGGTGGTGGAGTTGCCATCACTGGAGGTGTTCAGGAGGAGACTTGACAGGGTGCTTGGTTACATGGGTTAGTTGATTGGGTGGTGTTGGGTGATAGGTTGGACATGATGATCTTGAAGATCTCTTCCAACCTGGTTTATTCTATTCTAAAAAGTTGAAAAGAAAACAAAAGGGAACATAGCAAAAGCAGAAAGAATAACCATAGTGGTAAAATAAGTATAATTATTGTGCAAAATGCATTTTTATTAACAGGAATTTAGATAATACCAAGAAAATCTGTCAATGTATAGTATAAATAACAAAGAAAAGCAACATAAAGGAACAGCAAGAGACATGATTAAGCAGAAGCAGAGAATAGACAACACTTAAAGACTGTGCAGTCATTACCTTCTTTACCTTTGTCTTTATTAAATATAGACTAATTTTAATTAGGTCTTTAATATTACTAAATGTGAAACATGGATGTTGCCTGATTAGGAAAGGAAAAGTTTGTTGTTTGTTTTGTTGTGTTTTTCTTTTTTTTCAAAGCAGTGTCTGACTGACAGCAATTCTCTTCCTTAATTTGTAGAAGACAAAGGAGATCTTGAGGGGCTAATAAACAACAAATACGCCCTTAGCAAAGAGGATAAAAAAAAAACCAAACCAAACAACAAAAAAAAACCACCAAAGGACAATTATAAGTTATTTATCATTTTCTGGAATTATTCGGAATGAGAATCTTCAGTCTGCAAAATAATTTGGAACAAATTCCTAAAGAATCTTTAAAAAAATAATTGGTAGATATAATAAACACAAAATTATAACTACTGTGGTGACCAAGAAATGCTAATATCCAAGCCAATCTAATTATCTTCTGTGATAAATAGTTGTAGTAGATGAAGGGAAAGTGCAAAAGTATTAAATAAATTTTACATTGTTAATATTTTGTTCTTCACTTCTTATTGTAAGAAAATGTAGTATAAATAGAAATAACCACATGTGTATATGAAAAGAATGGTTTTAAAAGAAGTGTTGAAACTACTCACTGTCACCTGAAAAGGCACCCATACAACCTTTAAGATTTTTCCTGGGTGTAGTCAGTGTTTACATCAACAACACATGGTATTCCCTTGAAATGAAAAGCATAGATAACATGAGACAATGAAAATCGCTAAAGTTTAGACGATGATATTGGAACTGAAGATTATCTTACTTGCCTGTGGAGATGTTATGATAACAACACGACAAAAATTTATACAGACATGCTAAAGTACCTGGCTACTGGAAGAAAGCAAAAATAAAAAGGAAAGAAAAGGGAATGTGATAGTAGACTTCCAGTATAACACTGTTATATGTGATTAATTATTGTCCATGACTTTTCAAAAAGCAACTTGAAGTCATCAGCATAATTTGAAATAAAGACAACTGAAACCAGAGATTACTACATGTTAGCAGTACAGTTGACCTGAAGGGACTGCTGATAGGCAATGTGGTGTTTTCTGGCACTATTTTTAAACATATAAAATAGTACCTGGTACTGTCATACAAGCATTCCTGGCTCTGTTACAGTACAAGTGTTTCCAAAACTGTAGTTTTGTAATTTGGTTTCTCTTGGGCTACTTTCTATAGGAGTATATGGTGGTGGTTAAAGCATCAAAAGAAAAAGCAAAAACCTAACATGTCCTTCTTTCTGCCTCATTTAAAAAAATTATTGCAAAAGATGAACCTCAATAGTCAGTTTAATGACATTTACTGAAAAGAAGATATGAATTAAGAGATCAAAGTGGAAATCTTAGAAATGGTTCATTCCTGTGTGTTATTTGATTACCTTCGAAAGGGATTTGTTGTTTTGTTAATGTATTAAAAGGAAAAGTTTCCAACTTAAGAGGGAAAGCAATAAACTGGATTAGTTTCACCCAAGTGTTTCACAGAATACAAAGTATTTTTGGTTCTATGTTAGAGTTATGCACTGCATATAGTAGTATCTACCTACTTGGCTTCTGTTGCTTTCACGTGTGTGCTTTCTTTGTTGCTGTTTGTTTGTTGTGTTTTTCTTTCACACTTTGACAGAATGTTTTTTACCAAACTGATCAATTGATGTTTTTTCTTAAGTGGGCAAATTATCCCGCTGAGCATCAGAATACTGAGGGGTTTGTTTTGTTTTGTTTTAAATGTCTACACAGAAAATTCAAAATGAGGTCTTACATTTGAATATAGAACTTGCTGATGACTGTCAGACATTGGCAGAGAGCTTGCTTAAATAATGTTATTTAAATACTAGCTCAAATTAGCAGAATTGTAAATAAAAAATGAGACACTTCACAAGAGGCCCTAAGTCACACTTGTACTGGTAAATTTGTTGCATCTTCTTATTGCCGGAGAACTGAAATGTTAAGTGTAATGTGCTGATCCAGAGAGACATAATTTTCTCACTTTTGAGAAGTTTTTGAGATTTTCTGAATGCTGTTATGCACTGCTGACCAGAAAGCTTGGATAAACATATGGCTGGTAGATTTTCACACTGACCAATATGACTGTTGTGGGGGAATATTCAAAGTTTGCAAGGAGTGAAAAAAAGAAACAAAAACCTGAAAGCAACAAACAAAAGAGGAAAGGAAACTAAAGCAAAACCAAAACAGAGAAACAAAAAACCCGCAAAGATCTAACTCCAAAGCAATTAATCACCATCTTCTTCCTTTTTTATGCAGGGTTTACAATACCTATGCTTGATGTGGAATGAGCTACTTGTTCTCCAATTAGCAATGCAATATTTATACAAAATAGAAGAAACTGATACATGGAAGGTATTCTAAATACCTAAGTGTCTGCTTAGCAAAGAGATGTAGTCAGACAGAAAAGAGCCAGAATGTATTTGAACACTCTAATCGTGTTGCTACTAGTGGCCCTAGAGCCAAAGTTGATGTGCAGTTAGCCCAGCCTTCTTTGCAGTACTTCTTTAACTGAGGTATCATTCACATTGATGTATTATAGAATCATAAAATATATGCCTCCAAGACCTCCAAGATCATCCAGCACAACCTTGGACCCAGCACTGAAGGGTCAACATTAAACCATGTACCTAAGCACCAAGTCCACACTCCATTTGAAAACCTCCAGGGATGGTGACTACACCACTGCCCTGGGCAGACCACTCTAATGTTTGATAAATCTTTCAGTGAAGAAGTATTTCCTAACATGCAGCCTCTACCTCTCCTGGCACAGCTTGTAACCATATCCTCTAGTCCTATCACTTGCCATCAAGGAGAAGAGGCTGGCCCCCATCTCCCTCCAATCTCCCTTCAAATAGAGAGCAATAAAATCTCCCATCAGTCTTCTTCTATGGACTGAGCAAGCCCAGCTCCCTCAGGCACTCCTCGTATGTCATGTGCTCCAGGCCCTTTACGAGCCTTCACTGTCCTTCTCTGGACACGCTCCAGCACCTCAGTATCCTTCCTATCATGGGACGCCCAGAAGTGAACACAACAATCTTAACATTTGCTAACTGGGTATTTTAAGGGTTCGACAAAATTAATTTATACTGCTATACTAGCATTTTCTATCATGTCCTACACAATTTAATATCCACCTACTTAGCAATGTCCAAGAAGCTTAATTTTTCCCTTGTTTCAGAGATGCCCTTTTTCCAAAGTTGATGTCACTTCTGTTAAGGTTGATTTACCAAGGTTATTTGTATCATCCGTGATTTTCTGCTGTTCAGTATGATCATACAGAAGGACATCATTTCTCCCAAGCGGTGAAATGGTGTAGCTTTTCTCTCATCACTGCTTTGAAAGAAAAGGATCAATTTTGGTATTTATTAATGAGGAAAAGCAAACATCAGATGCTTCACAAATCCCTCTTCCTGCATATATGCATAGGGACTGAATCCAGGGCCAGAAGCTGAACTACTGCAGCATTAGTCAACAGAGCTTGGCAGACTCTCTGTTCTTACTTCCTTCCAGCTATACAGACTCACTGAAATGCTTGGCTGTATCATGAGGATCATTCTCTACCCATACCATGATTCATCATGCCTTCATTATAGCACTTTTATTCACAAGAAAAACTAGCCAGATAAGTAAACAGAATTGAATTTAATTATTGGAAACAAAATACCCTTTTCTCTTTTCTTGATATGAAAGCATGTATTAAAAAAAGAAAAAAATCTTTTTATTTTTTCTTTCCTAACTCTACTGGAATCAATGGAAAACTAACTTATATTTGTTTTGAACAGTTAACAACACTGACATTTTCTGTTTTATTTTTTGTTGTATTTTTACATAGAAAGAAACCATTAGAAAAAACATGCTAGGAAGACAAGGATTTAGGCTTCTCTCAGCACTGAAGTCTTAACTACAAGGCACATTAATTAAAAAAAAAAAAAAAAAAAAGTAATATATTCCACTTCTTTTCCTAAATATATATATATTTCAATTATTATATTCCAAAGGAAGCAGGAAATTTGCAAGATCATAAAATTTTTTTGCTGCAACAGGTTTCTGAATTTTAAATTCTAAACTTTGCTGTCTTAAGAAATGGTAAAATCCATACTGCTGTCTGAGACTTTATATGAACATGTATTTTTATACATACTTATCAGTTGCAACATTATACCAGTAAATAAGTTTAAGTAAACATCAAAAAAAGTGTCAATCATTTGTTCAGAAAAAACAGCCTGTGATGATAAGGCCAGAAATTTTAGGTGTGCTTTTTTTTGCTGTCACAAATGAAATAGAGCTGAGATATCAATTTTTATTAAGAATGCATCTGCGTTGCTGCATAAAAGACCTTCTCCATGAGTAACATCTTGCCCTGAGGCTTTGTGGCCCACAGTGGCTCACATGGGTACTGCTCAAGATGAACTAATTCCAGAGAAGTTTGGATACAGCTAAGAGGAAACCAGTTCTGAATCCTTCCAGGGTCCTAAGTGATACCTGTTAGGCCTTGGACATAAATTGTATTATACATTTTCATTTCAGAATACCTGAAATAACATGAAAGCTGTATTGCAGCCTTTTGGAGTGCTATATTTTATAGTCTAAGAATGTGGATATGTATCACATGCAATAAGTTGTGCTAGAAGGTATAGTTTTGTCAACACTTGCTCATTTTTTTCTATTCATTCTGGAGCTTACCTACCTATGCATAAACTGGAGGAGTCCTAAGAGTTCTTTTAAGCTTCTGTATCTAACTTCATAATGAGAGACCAAATGTACCCTCAGACCAAACAGGATTATCAGGCTGACACCTGCAGCTGTTTAATACTACTGTGATCCATTGTAGATTAGTCCTGGAAAGATGCAGCTGGGTTGGTACAAAACACAGCCAGGAATAAAGTTAACACTTCAGCAACCCAGGGATAAAAAATTCAAGCCTGTCCATTAATAATATTCTTTATTAATTAATATGGTAAAACTGTTTCTGAAGGAACAATTACAGCCCAAGTTACACCACAACCAGAATCACAAGCTTTGACATAGACATCTATAAGCTGTCCTTCTGTAGACCATTATTCTTCTCATATAACAACTATAGCTATGTAAAGTTGACAGTAACCATATATTCCCATTAACATTCAGTTCTCATAAGTAAATTTATAATGTAGATTGTGACATCCTGAGAGCTTAGTCCTTTAATCTTAATCACCATAGTAGTGATTTATTTGAGTAGCCCCATTGACATGAAGGGAATTGTTCAGTTATTTTATAAACTGGGAAATTTAATACAATGTGGCAGAATTAATCATAATCTTGAATTCTAATGACAAAAGTATATTGAGAAGATGTAGATAAAATGATGTAAACAAACTTCAGTGGTGTTTGGTGCTTTTTGGAAGAGTTTCTATATAAGAGACAAAACTATATATTTAATGGGGATGCTACATAATCAAAAAGCAAGACAAGGAAATGATGAAGTTCTCACTTTCACATTACAAATTGACAGATGTCTGTGATTATGAATGATGTGTGTTATAGAAAGTGTGATTTCTCATTCCAAACTCTGCCAGTCTACTATTTCATTCTAATCAACTTAACATTTTACGGCAGCAAGTCATGCATCATAGTTTATTAATCGTAGAACCTAACTTCATGTACATTGACCTAAAATAAAAAAATACTGTTTGACTTGGCAATGAATATGTGTATGGTTTAAAATAGTCAGTAGTTAGAAAATTTGAATGTGTTTACTGGAACCAGACAAGTTTTAACATCAGAAAATGTAAATATGATTTATTGCCCCAAAAAGACTACATTATTTGATTAAAAAAAAAAAGAGTGAGCATGTTTTTCTTCAGTGTCTTCAAAAACCCAAAACTGGATTATCTGTTAGTGCAAGTAGGCATTGAAGAGAGAAAAAGGTACATCCTTTGTGTCAAATGATATCATCACTGTTAAAAACTTCAATCTATAAAGGCATAGGATGTTCCATGTAAACATGAGGAATTTTTTTTTTCCCTGTGACTGTGACAGAACACTGGAATAGGCTTCCCAGGAGGGTTGTGGAGTCTCTCTTTCTGGAAATATTCAAGACCTGGTGTGACCTGGTCTTGCTCTGGCAGGGAGGTTGGACCGGATGATCTTTTGAAGTCCCTTCTAGCTCCTGGCATTCTGTGATTATGTGATACTATTACTATTACTACTACTATTACAGTTATCATTAGAATTAGCATCACTAACTAGGTCACAAAATGAACTTTAAAAATGCTGAAGCATATTACCCTTAAAAAATGAGAAACCATAGATAAGACATTTATAAGATAGAGATATTTTCATTTGCATATTGATAAAAAAATCTTCAAAATGTGTACAAGCCATGTTTATCATAGCTTTCAGTATTATTTTCTAAAGCATATTGACCTATAGTATGGTAATAAAACTACACTATTTGGTTTATAAAAACAATTTCTGAAGAATAATTTATCAAATATTCATTACATAATATGAAATTCATAGATTTGTAGAAGGGTTTGGGTTCAAAAGGGTTTAAAGATCATCTAGACTCAACCACCCCACCATGCTCAGGGACACCCTCCACTAGACCAGGTTACTTAAAGCCTTATCCAAACTGGCCTTGAACACCTCCAGGGAGAGGGTGTTGTGGATTTAAAACTGGATGGTCTAAGATGGAGCCTGTGTTAGAAAGCATCAGGAGAGACCCAAGGTTGCCCACTTGGTTTCTGGAGTCGGGGATACAGAGGCTGTGACAGTTTCAGGATATGCCTTTAAAATTAGCTGCATTTTTTTGAGCAGTTTTTTGAGTGAAGAAGTACAAACAAATCCACAGTTGGCTGTACATAGGAAAACAAGAGATTATTCTAAACAAATTTTGTTGGTCAGGTGTGAGATGTACCTTAGCAATATCTCCCATTCCACTTCAATCCTTTCTTTTTAATTCTGGCTGCTGCCTGCTTCACTGGAAGGATTTATCTAATGACCTTGAGATAAGCATACCGACTTTTAACAACACTTTGAGCTAACTGAACTCTCTCTAACATTCTCTTTCCTCTTTTTTTTTTTTTTTTTTCTAATTTAACAGAGGAAAAGGGAGAGGGAGAGGTCAGTGGGGAAGCGAGGCAGTGTCTCCCTGAAAAGGGGAGTTTCTGTGCTGTTTTTCTGATTGTAAATACCTGTATAATATAGTAAACAGTGTACATTTGTACATATTCATTGCATTCCATTGTAGAGTGTAGTTATTGCTTGAGAATACAGCTTCCATTTGCTTCCCCGACTGAGTTAGCTGAGGTTTTGTTAATGCGGGTGGGTTAAACCATCACAGAGGCTCAGAAGCAAATTGCACTCCATCAGAGAGCACCATCAACTACCTTTGAGGATGTCTGAGCTGCTTCTGAAGTGATTGGAACTGACTCACAGTTCCTTTTAGCTCTCAGATTACCAGTTTTGACTTGAATGTTTAAAGGGAAAGGCTCATCCTCACGCCATTGTCACGGTCCAAATAGTGGACTCATGATGGTTCGTTACTGTGATCTCAAAGTGCAAAAAACTCAGGTGACTCATACCAGGGGGTTCATTTCAATCAGCAGCAAAACTTTTTAGTTTACCCATAGGAGGTAGAGAAAAGTGAGAGGAGAAAGGGGAAAAAGGTAAAGTGAAGAGGGAAAAGGGAAGGAGTTCTATAGCTACCAATAATGCAAGTGTTCAAAGACACCCCTATGGTCCCAGGTCCAGTCCTGCTGGCCCTTCTTGATCTTAGTAGGGATAGCTTTCATTTGAAGTCTTACCATCTAGGTCTCTCCCACAGAACCTGCACCTGGAAAACCATGGAAACTGTGTTCCAATGCACAGGCTCAGTCACTTAATCAGGAATTTATTATGGAGTAGGCCACTACAGAGCTCATGCTAAGATGTTATCCCAACTTTCAGTCCTTCCCTTTGGGGTAAGGGAGTCCTAATTCCTGATGACAATGATGAGACAGATGAGCCTCTTTGGACCACTCCTTACAACCATGCAACAGATGATACATGGTCTAAGTAAATAGAATTAGACTAGAATAGACTAGAATAGACTAGACTAGACTAGACTAGACTAGACTAGACTAGACTAGAATAGAATAGAATAGAATAGAATAGAATAGACCAGGTTGGAAGAGACCTTCAAGATCATCATGTTCAACCTATCATCCAACAACACCTAATCAACTAAACCATGCAACCAAGCACCCTATCAAGTCTCCTCCTGAACACCTTCAGTGATGGTGACTCCACCACCTCCTCAGGCAGCCCATTCCAATGAGCAATCACTTGGGACAGCAAGCTGTCATGGGAAATCTTGAACAACCTGGTATTGTGGATTTAATCATGAATTGGCCAGAAGGCAGACTTTGGAAAACCTCCAGGGGAGACAGTAACTTGTGTTGAGGAAGCTTCTCCTTACAGTGATCTTTCTGATGATGAAAAGAAATACATTTTGTTCACAGATGGATCCTCTTGTCCTGCAGGAAACAAGTGGAGATGGAAGACTTCTGTGTGGAGTACTATAGGCAAAGCTGCAGAAGAAAAAGATGGAGAAGGTGAATCCAGCCAATTTACAAAGGTAAAAGCATGCAGTTAGCTCTGGATGTAGCTGAACAAGGGGAGTGGCCAGGAGCAGGGAAGTCATTCTGCCCCTGTGCACTGCACTGGTTAGGCCACACCTTGAGTACTGTGTCCAGTTCTGGGCCACTCAGTTTAGGGGCTGTCTACAACTCCCTGAAGGGAGGTTGTAGCTAGGTGGGGGTTGGTTTGTTCTCCTGGGTGGCCAACACCAGAACAAGAGGACACAATCTGAAGCTGCACCAGGGGAGGTTTAGGCTGGATGTTAGGAAGAAAGTCTTCACAGAAAGAGTGATTGGCAATTGGAATGGGCTGCCCAGGGAGGTGGTGGAGTCACCATCCCTGGAAGTGTTTAAGAAGAGACTGGATGAGGCACTTAGTGCCATGGTTTAGTTGATTGTTGGGTGGTCAGTTGGACTTGATGATCTTTAAGTGATTTTCCAATCTGGTTAATTCTATTCTATTCCATTCCATTCCGAAGGTAGATTCCTTTGCTTCATAATCTTGCGTGACTAAATGTGAGGCTGACTGGTCTATAATTTCCAGGGTCCTCCTTTTTTGCCTTTTTGAATATGGGGGTTATGTTTCCCATTTTCCAGTCAGCAGGGACTTCACCATATTTTTATGACTTTTCAAATATGATGGGCAGTGGCTTGGCAACTTCATCTGGCAGTTGCTTCAGGATTCATGGCTGGATCTCATCTGGCCCCAATGACCTGTGCATGTTCAACTTCATTAGATGATCTTGATCCTGATCTTTGTTTACAGCAGGCAGATGTTCCTTTTCCCACTCCCTACGTTTTATTTCTGGAGCTTGGGCTGTGCAGCTAGAGCCCTCGGCAGTGAACGCTGAGGCAAAGTAGTCATTGAGCACCTCAGCCTTCTCATCATTCCTCATGAACAGGTGTCTATTTTTAAATGAGAGGTCCCACACCTTCCTTAGCCTTTTTTTTGCCCCTGATATACCTGTTAGGTTAATGCACAGAGAATGATTTAACCTGCTTGTTTATCCCATCACAGAAGTGAGGAAAAAGTAAGACAAAAAAAATCCTCTGCATGTTGAGATAATGAGTTGAGATAAATAAGAGTTTATTGACTAAATGAGATAATAATAATACAATACACAACTACTTTAGCCTATTTGCAGATAATATGCATAGCAGAAAGCAGTACCAAACAGTAGCAATTGAGCCAAACTCCTACAGCCTTCCCCTTCCATCAGCCATAACAAGTGGAAAAGGGCCCACCTCCCAAAACCCAAAAGCAGCAGCCAGAACAGGAAGCTTCTCATGTTACAATCTGAACTTCAAGCCCCATAATATTTTGCTTCAGCCAGCACTTTCATTTTGAAGCTGGCATGAGGCAGGATGGTGTGAATAGCACCAGATTGAAGCTCAACTTATGACACTGGAGAGATTCTTCTGATTCCCCTTTTTTTTTCCCTAGCCAAGTTTAATTTATCTGTGCTTTTGATTTCCTAAATTGACCCCTGGCTGCTCAGACAAATTCTTTGTAGTCCTTTCATGTGGCCCATTCTTGTTTCCATTGATTATAGGATATCTTTTCTTTTGTCAGAAGCACCTTGTTCTTCCATGCCAGCCTCCTGGCACTTTTGCCTTTCTTCTTCCTTCTTGGTATGCTCTTCTCCTCTGGTCTTGGAGAAGATGGTCCTTGAATACTGATCAGCTTTCTTGGGCATCTCTTCTCACTAGGGCTTTATGTCATGACACTCTGAAAGGCAGATCCCTGAAGAGGATGAAGTCTGCTCTCTTGAAGCCCAGAGTATCACATCCTCTTTGATGCCTTGAGATTCTTAAACTCTATCATTTCTTGGTCACTGCAGCCAAGGCTGCCCTTAAATTCCACATCAGTCACCAGCTCTTCTTTGTTGGTGAGGACAAGGTCCATCATAGCACTTTGTCTTGTGGATTCCTTTACAACCTGGAGAAGAAAACTACCATGAGCACACTCTGGTAACCTCCTAGATTGCTGTTGTCCTGCTGTATTCTCCTCTGAACAGATATCTGTGTGGTTGAAATCTCCCATGAGGACCAGGGCTTGTGAATGTGAAGCTGCTCCTACCTGTTTATAGAGGACCTCATCCACTCAGTCTTTCTGGTCAGGTGGCCTGTAGCAGACCCCCACTATGATGTCACTTTCTCTTGCCTTCCCTTTAATCCTCCCCTATAAGCTCTCTGTCACCTCTTCTTCTATCCCCCAGTGAAGCTCCAAGGACTCTAGTTCGTCTTTGATGTAGAGGGCAATGCCCCCTCCTCTTCTCCTGCATGTGTCTTTCCTGAAGAGCTTATACTCATCTATTGCTATGCTCCAGTCATGAGAGCTATCCTACCATGCTTCAGTAATGCAAATAACATCATAGTCCAGCAGGCATGCACAACTCTGTAACTCTTCTTGCTTGTTCACCATGTTCTTTGATTTATTGCAGAGGCATTTAAGTTTGGACTCCACTGAAGCTGATTTATTGACTGGGGTTCCCTTATTTTGTACTTCAGCAGCTCTTTTTTCCAGCCTGTGGTCCAAACTCAGGCCCAGAGTGCCTAATAGTGTAATTTGGCTCGACGTAGAATGGATTGAGCACCCCCTTCCCCCAGCAACTCTTGCTTAAAGCCCACCTCAGTAGACTGGAAGTCTTTGTGGCCAAAGGTGTCCTTCCACTTCTCTGAAAGGTGTACCATATCAGCCCCCAGGAGACTAGATTTCTGACAGTAAATTTCATGGCTTAGATAGCCAAAGCCCTGTCCATGACCACTCCCTCAACCATTTATTGATTTTCCCTATTTTTTTAGCCCTTGTGATAGGTTGAAATTACCCACCAGCATAAAATTGCCAGACCAGCTCATTTGGAAATCAAATTAAGCTGTATTTACAAGCAAGACTAGAATGTAAAATTAAATGCAATGAATATGTACAAAATATACAATAGTTACAAAGAAGTACAATTTATAAACAATACAAGAATCCCTCTGGACAAGCCAGGGGGCTACTAATAGCTTTTCCCTCCCTGCTCCCTTCCCTACCCTGTACACTGGACAAGAGAAAGAGCAGAGAGCTACTGTTAGTGACTTAACCACAACAAGAACACATTCTAGGTCAGTAAAAACAGCAGAAACATAAGTTAGTATCTCCCAGAGTGAGGAAGCTGAAAAGAGAGAAAGTTAGTATACACAACTATCATATGTCAGTAATCTATCCAATGGGATTATTTAAACTTTATCATTCTTTTTTTCTTTTTTTACACCTTAAGAGGATTTATTTACATTATGCTTCTTTCTGTTCAAGTTCTGTGGAAAATTTTCAAGGTACAGCCTAAAACCATCACAGCCCTTTCAAACCCCTTCGCCTTAGCTGGGAGACTGACGAAAAGCCTACTTGCATTCCCAAATTTTTCAGTGCCACTCCAAGCACCTTGTAGTTCCTCTAGATGTTCTTTAGATTGCTTACTGCTATGTTATTGCTGTACATGAGTAACAGGGAAAACATCTTGTTTCTCTACTCTTATACATAATGCATTTAAAATTCAATTTGACACCTCTTTAAGTATCAATACAGGTTGGGATGTGAAGGGATTGAGAGCAGCCCTGAGGAGAAAGACTTGGGGTGTTGGTGGATAGCAATCTGGAAATGAGCTAGTAATATGCATTCAAAGCCCAGAAGGCAACTGTATCCTGGGCTGCATCAAAAAAAGTCATTGCCAACTGGCCAAGGGAGGTGATTCTACCAGTTTACTCTGGTAAGATTCCATTTGGAGATAGGAAAGACATGGGCCTGTTGGAGTGGGTCTGATCAGAGGTATGGAACACCTATCCTGTGGAAGTAGATTGAGTGAGTTAGGATTGTTCAGAGAAGGCTCCAGGAATACCTTATTTTGGCCTTTAAATATTTAAAGGACACTTGTAAGAAATATGGGGCTAGACTTTTTAGCACAACCTGTTGCAATAAGACAAGGATAATGGCTTTTAAAATGAAAAAGGTTTGATTTAGAGTAGATAATAAAGAAGAAAATTTTTATGATGAAGGTTGAGAAACACTGGAACAGATTCCCAGAGAGATGGTAGAAGCCCCATCCCTGGAAGCTTTCAAGGTCAGGCTGGACAGGACTCTGAACAATTTGATGTACTTGAAAATGTCACTGCTCACTGCAAAGGGATTATGCTAGATAATTTTAAAGGTCCCTTCCAACTCAAACTATTCTATGGTTCTATGTCACTTAAAGGTATATGTTATTCTGTTTTGTTAAAGTCAGGAATTCTTATCCAGTCCTGAATAGTGTCTCTAAAGAAAGTTAAAGCTTAGGCATGATTGTGAGAGGTTGCTCTTCCTTTTTTAGGATTTAAAATACTTTATTGAAATTCTATGTTTAAAATATATCTCTTCATGTGTAATTGGATTTTCCAGTCTGCAAAACTTTGTTGAAGATGCATATTTCAGCCTTGGCAGTAAATATTCATAGTAGAACAATGCAAGATAATCCATTCAAGAAAAAACAAGAAATATATCCTCTCCATTCATGAACAGTCTCTAATCTCTGATTTATTTTATTTTTTTATGAGTCTGTGTGTTCAGCATATTACTATGTGATTAAATAATTTATTTATTATTTAATAATGCTTAGGCTTGCTTATGATAATGTAAATTTCACAATTGTCTATCTTAGAAAATGTAAATATTAATCCTACATTAATGCATAGTGTGATTGACAGATATTTTATTAAATTAATAACCTAAATATTAGTTTTTAATAAAGAAAAAATGTGGTGAATATTCTAAAATTAAAATGAGGTCTGCATGGAAAAGAAACACCATCTTGTCATGCTTAATACACATTTGTGACTGCTGTTGTAGAAATGTTTGCCATCAGTCAGGACTTATAACAATTTCTGGTTTAAAATATCTGATGAATTAGTATCTCAGCTTAAAAACCCAGATAATTTTGCCATGGAAATATATTTTAAACAACTTTTACAGTATTAACACTTGAATTACACCATGAGACAGCAATGAGCCCTCTTGGTCATAATGTGTTATTTCCATTTCAAATCCTTGTCACATCCTCAACATCATCAAAAAATCTATTTCTTTATCTTCTTGTGGGGTACTGTGATGAATCTGTGGATCCTCTGTTGAGCCAGGAAGAGTTCAACAAAGAAAACATCACTGTGTTCCCATGAGAATCTGGAAAATCCCTGGACTGAATGTTTGAGGATGAGAAACCACAAGATAAGATAGAGAGGCCAACTGGGCTAGCTTAACAAGTAACCATAGCAATGCTATCACTAACTAGTAAGAATCTTGAGAAAAGTTTGTTAACCAATCACAGACAGACACACTATTAACATACATACAAATATGTGTTGCTTTGCTGGAGTAAATGGAGTCTTTTTGACTTTGTCTCTATACTCTGTTTGCCATTTTTGTTGCTTTGTCCGTCACCATATACAATGAAAAAAGGTGAACCCAAGACGTGATTTGATGTGATTCAAGGCTGCAGGTGAAATGCAGCAGTGACGGAGCCCAGGTAGTTGAGAGCAGTGGGGATACTGCCTTTGGTCCAGACCTGAACTTTGACACCTGCCTGGGTGAGGTAGGTGAGCCACTGGAAATATAATGGGACAAGATTTAACAAAGGACAAGGACTTAGTCCTTGGGACCTGGAAATCATTATTGAAACATAGGGGTCTAAAAATTGAAGATTATGAATTAAGATTACTCTTGTGGGGTAAGCAGCAAGGTTTTGAACCTTCCTTGGTTACAGCTTTCAGCATTGCTGCATGGCAAAAGCTAGGTAGTCATTTGTGGGATGCTATATTGAAAGAGATAAGGAGGTTGTGGAGATGGCTATTACCTGGCACTTAGTGAAGCACTGAAAGATTTTAAACAGGAGCAGGAAAAAAAGAGGAGGAAATAATGGGGGAGTTGAAAGAAAAAAGGATTGACTTGGCTATGAGGGAGATGAATAAATCAGTAGAGGACATGCCGGCACCCTCTACCCACACCCCCGCCCCCTAGCCCGGCTGCTGTAGAGCAGATTCAACAGTTCAACAGAAAATAACAGGCACTGATGAAAAGCAGATTTCTGTGCAATAACACAGCACTTACAGGATGGCCAAGGGATCAGGCCTAGCCAGCATGGATTTAGGAAGGGCAGGTCCTGCCTGACCAACCTGATCTCCTTCTATGATCACGTGACCCGCCTGGTGGATGTGGGGAGGCCTGTTGATGTAGTCTACCTGGACCTCAGCAAGGCCTTTGACACCGTCCCCCATAGCAAACTGCTGGCCAAGCTGTCAGCCCATGGCTTGGACGGGAGCACACTGCGATGGGTTAGGAAGTGGCTGGATGGCCGAGCCCAGAGAGTGGTGGTGAATGGTGCCACATCCAGCTGGCGGCCAGTCAGTAGTGGTGTGCCCCAAGGATCAGTGTTGGGCCCTGTGCTCTTTAACATCTTTACTGATGATCTGGATGAGGGCATCGAGTCCATCATCAGTAAATTTGCTGACGACACCAAGCTGGGGGCAAGAGGTGATCTGCTGGAGGGTAGAGAGGCTCTGCAGAGAGACCTCGACAGGCTGGACAGATGGGCAGAATCCAACAGCATGAGATTTAACACATCCAAGTGCCGGGTTCTGCACATTGGCCACAACCACCCCATGCAGTGCTACAGGCTGGGGTCAGAGTGGCTGGAGAGCAGCCAGGCAGAGAGGGACCTGGGGGTGCTGGTCGATGGTAGGCTGAACATGAGCCTGCTGTGTGCCCAGGCAGCCAAGAGGGCCAATGGCATCCTGGCCTGCATCAGGAACAGTGTGGCCAGCAGGAGCAGGGAGCTCATTCTGCCCCTGTATACTGCACTGGTTAGGCCACACCTCGAGTCCTGTGTCCAGTTCTGGGCCCCTCACTTTAGGAAGGATGTTGACTTGCTGGAGCGAGTCCAGAGAAGAGCAACAAAGTTGGTGAGGGGTTTGGAACACAAGCCCTATGAGGAGAGGCTGAGGGAGCTGGGGTTGCTCAGCCTGGAGAAGAGGAGACTCAGGGGTGACCTTATCACTCTCTACAACTACCTGAAGGGAGGTTGTAGACAAGCGGATGATGGTCTCTTCTCCTAGGCAGCCAGTACCAGAACAAGAGGACACAGTCTCAGGCTGCACCAGGGGAGGTTCAGGTTGGATGTTGGGAAGAAGTTCTATACAGAAAGAGTGATTGCCCGTTGGAATGGGCTGCCCAAGGAGGTGGTGGAGTCGCTGTCATTGGAGGTGTTCAGGAGGAGACTTGATGGGGTGCTTGGTGCCATGGTTTAGCTGTTTAGGTGGGTTGGATTGGTTGATAGGTTGGACGCGATGATCTTGAAAGTCTCTTCCAACCTGGTTTGGTTTATTTTATTCTATTCTATTCTAAATTATTCTCCTAACGAGCAACTTAAACTCGCTATGAATTGGAAAAGTCTCAAAGACTTTGCTCAGATGCCATTGGTTTATCAATCTCTGAGTGATCAGCTGAAAAAACATGCAAAAAGGGAGGGATGTAATCAGCTTGATAATCTGCAGACTTCACAGCAGCTTCCTTCTCTACCATCTGACAGTGAGCAAGAGAATGAGGGGGAGGTTTTGACCCAGAGTGTGCAAGAACAAAAGACTGTGGGGGACCAATGAGGATGAGGGTGTCAATCTTTCAACGTATCTGCTCCATGGACCTTGCCTCCCTGTAGTGTGACTGTGACCCCTTGTTCAGCAGCTAATTTTTGGCAGCAGGTTCATCAGAAAGCTGCTGCAGAGGGCAACTGGGATTTGGTGGAAAAGCTGGAAGTGTCAGCTGTAATTGCCACTCCAGAAGAAATCCATTACCCCATGAGTGTTTCTGATTACACCAGTAGCCCCCAATGTCAGCAATCCATTCCTGAGTGAGGCATACCCAGCTCAGCAGGTCCTACCTTGTGTGACAAATTGTCAGCCAAAACAGCAGATGTACTAACTATCTCAGACAAAAAGGATTCACGGCGTGCCTTTGGATGCTTGGGGACTGATTGGTGGAGGGCTTGGTGCTCTTTTGATGGGACGATTAAGTGGTGCCCTGTGAGGATTGGTGGTGCATGTGGGGGTGGTTGATGCTGATTATGCAGGACAAATATGTGCTTTGATATCTACTGTAACAACACCTGTAACAATTGCTAAAGGGACTTAAATTGCTCAACTTGTACATTTTGTGAGCTGTGGTTCCAAAACAGAACAAACTATCCATGGTGACACAGAATTTGGATCAGCAGCAGTGGCAGCTACCAGCCCTTGATTGTTTAAAGAAACATTACTCTGTCTTTCATTGCCAAGAAACTAGTGAAAAAGAACTTTCGGAGCAGAAAGCAGCTTCCCTCCCCCTTCTCCTTCCCCCTTCCCCCCTTCTGTAGCTACAGCAGTTTTGCTGAGCCTCCCAGGCCCCTCCTCCTCTCTCTGTAATCTTTACCTTGCTTGAAGTTTTTTGTAGCTTTGCAGAAGCTGTATATAAAATTTAAAGTAATGGTGCTAAGTTTTGTTAAGACAAATATTCAACATTTTGTGGGTGCAAACCTGATGTGGATGATGACTTTAGAATTGTTTCTGATTGTAGGGGATTTTGGAGATTTGTTATTTTGATTGTAGTAATTAAATTTTGATAGTGGACATGATGAATAATGGGTGCTTATGTTAGGTACATAGTGATTATAATAAGTATGTCAAATAATGAGTAATAATAATAAGATATGAGTGATAATGGGTAAGTTTATGTAGATTGAGTTATTCTAGGAGTTCATAGGTTAATTTTTTTTTTCTTTCTGGTTCAAACTTTCCTTTTATTGTGTGTGTGCGCCATGGCATTTTAAAAAAGCTCTATGTAATATAGGTAGAAGTTGTGGTCAATGGGTTTTCATTTAAAACAGCGTATTTTAGTTAATGTAACATCCTTTTTCTTGTTTCATGTTTAGGCATTGATTTGATAGTTTAATTTTAACATACTTTAAGTTTTTTAGGGATTTTTTGTATTAGCATAAGTTAAGGGTTTGATATAAGTATATTATAGAATTTTTTTTAGTCTTTTCTTTGTATTCATAAAAGTATTAAGATAAGGATTATATATATTAAAAAAAAAAAGGCAGGGAGTTGCCTATTTTATGACATACAGGCTTTAAAGGAAAATCCAACCTATGTCACAACCTGGAGACATCGATTTTGCAACTCAATGCTGCAATCATCTCAGCAGAAGACAGCACAACAATCAAGAGGATGGGACATTGAAAATTAGCAGACCTACCTAACACTTATCACAATAACTGTCATGATAATCTGAGATGTCCCCAGAAAGCATCTAAATTAGGACTGAATATCATGGTTGCTTAATTGTTGTGTGATTAGGGAATTTGTTCACATGGAGTTATACTTTAACTTACCAGGTTTTTTAGTGGAAGGGAATGCAAAAGCAGATGCACTTGTATCAGATGTGTCAATGGGACCGACTCCAAATATTAAACAACAGGACATAGTTTCTCATCATTTTTTTCATCAATGCTATCATGCTTTAAAATGACAATTTTGGTTGTCCAGTGCTGAAGCTTGTGGTATTGTTCCTGCATGTTCTAACTGCCAGGGCCAGCATATCTCTCACTACTATGGGACCAACCCTAGAGGGTTGCAAGCCGTCCAAATCTGGCAAAGAGATGTCACTCATATTGCTGAATTTGGCAGGTTAAAATTTGTTCATGTGTCTATTGATACATTCTCTTTGGTCATCATTGCTACTGCTCACACAGGAGAAACTGCCAAAGATTTTATTTGTCATTGGTAGTGCGCCTTTTCTACTGCTGGAGTTCCCCTTCAGACAAAACCAGACAATGGTCCAGCATATGTATCTGGAAAGGTTAACTCATTTTTGCAATCACGAATGTGCACACAGCACATTAAAACAGCTATTGCAAAAACAAAAAGGGGAAATGGCAGGGGATCCTCCAGAAGCTTGATTGAACAAAGCCATGTATGTTTTAAAATTTTTGCAGATTTCTGATGATTCTCAGGCACCCCCGGTAATGTGTCATTTTGGCTCATTAGCTACCACCAGTGGGGTGCCCTCAGGAGCTAAAGTCAGGGGTCAGGATCTGCAAACAGGTCAGTGATCTGATCCTTGTGATTTGATAACTTTGGGACGAGGATATGCTTGTGTCTCAACAGATTCTGGACCACACTGGGTTCCAGCAAGATGGCTTTAACCAGCATTTTTATCACCCTCTGGACACTGACTGCTACAACAGTCATGCAGATTCTGAAGCAACTGCAGAAGAATGTGTGGGTCACACTTGCCAATGCCCTGAACCAAGACACTCTGTGCCTCTCAATATCAACAGCCATGGATCCTTTCAGCACCTGCTTGGTGGGCATTCCGATGAATGGATGGAAGGACATTACCAAGAAGACTGAACCTCTGAACTTAAAAAGATCATTTTATATATGGTTTGTATGGAACTTTAACAAAACCTGTGGAGGACTTAAAAGCTATCATGGTTTTAGTTGGGAAGGATTTGAAAAGACTCCTTTAATATTAGAATATATGGCTAAGGGTTGAAATAATTGGACCCAGTGCCTTTCAAGGGCTACATTAGAGCCTCAAGAAATTGATATGTTAGGATCAGTAAAAATGGATTATTGTGTTATGTTTAATGTTACATCGGATGAAGCCATGAATGTTCAGGATGTTACCCCAGCAGGTAGGGAACATAAAAACTATAGTGCCTGGTATAATCAAACTATATCTATAACAATGCCACAGCATTCTTATCCTTATTGTTTGCCTGCAAGTATTTACCTTATTTGTGGGGATAGGGCCTGGCCAGCCTTACCCTCATGGATGAGGGGAGGACCTTGCAGTCTTGGTCGATTGATCATGTTAACACCAAATGCATCTGAATTTTTTAATCACTTTAGGAAAAGGCAAAAGCATAGTGCTCATGCTTTTGAGAAGGATTGTGATGACAACATTAATTTCTGGAGGGGACAAGTCGTAATAGTCTCTCTTTTCTCTCCAGGAGTGGCAGCAGGTAAGGCACTAGGCACACTAAATAGAATGGGATGTTGGTTAGCAAAGCAGTAACACTTCCTCTCTAGCTTTGAAAGGACTATTGCTTGGTGTGGATTCTGTTCAACATGCTGCTTTGCAAAAGAGGGCTGCAATAGATTTTTTTTGCTGTTAGCTCAGGGTCATGGTTGTCAAGAATTTGAAGGATTGTGTTGTATGAATCTGTCAGATCATTCAGTCTCTCTATATAAATGTATTCAAGAAGTGGAACAGGGAGTAACACATTTGCAAATAGATAATGTAGGATGGCTTGAAGGATTGTTTAAAGGATGGGGAGTCTCTGGCTGGCTTTTTTCAATTGTTTAAACAGGGTTGCTAATTTTGGTAATTGTGATTGTAGCGCTACTGATGTTGCCCTGACTGATCAATCTGTTGCAAAGGGTCCTGCAGCAGGTGATCAAAGCAACATTTGTAGCAGAAAAACAAAAAGGAGGAATTGTGGGGGACTGTGATGAATCTGTAGATCCTGTGATGAGCCAGGAAGAGTTCAACAGAGAAAACATCACTGTGTTCCCATGAGAATCTGGAAAGTCCCTGGACTGAATGTTTGAGGATGAGAAACCACAAGATGAGATAGAGAGGAGGCCAACTGGGCTAGCTCAACAAGTAACCATAGCAATGCTAACACTAACTAGTAAGAATCTTGAGAAAAGTTTGTTAACCCATCAAACACAGCCACACTAATAACATGCATACAAATAAGTGTTGCTTTGCTGGAATAAATGGAGTCTTTTTGTCTTTGTCTCTATACTCTCTTTGCCATGAGTGTATATTTTAGTTGCTTTGTCCGTCACCAGATACAGCAATATCTTCTTTTAGAAATTTGGGAAAAGAAAAAAAAAAGGTGGGGGGGAGGGGGGAAATAAAGTGTTCTGTGCCTTAATATCCTTGAAAAAAAAATCTCTGTAGGAAAATTCTTCTGAACTTTGTTTTTGTTGTTGTTCTAAATCCGTTACAATAGTTCTTCCACCACTCTAGAATATTTGTAATCTTCATCGCCCTGATGATGCCTTCCAAATTACTCATTTCTGCGCCTTGGTGACAATAAAGCTCTCTGAAAGAATAATTTCTGTCCATGTTTTCATGTTGTTTTGTTGTTTGGTTTTTTTTTTTTTTCTCCTTATAATAAAGACCTACTGGATTATTTTGTACTAGTACACACTTGGCAATTTTGCTGAGATCTTTTTACTAAAATCTATTATACTTTTTTTTTCTTTTCTCTTTTTCAAGAGGCTACAAGGGTGTGCTGAGTTTCTTCTTTATGAAACAGGTATCTGCAAATGCTGGAGCTAAAGATGGGGTTTGATTATATATAAGGATACTAAAAAAACAGATACAAATATGGACAATCCTGAGACTCCATTAAAAAACAATTACCTGGATGAAGACCAGAAATCAAATTTTGTTTAATTTCCCTTTATCATTCACATGTGAAAGTGGAAGACTCTTCTCCAGTCCATGCAATCTACTCTACAACAGCATGAAATCCAATGGCTCATTTAATATAACCAGATTTACATATGCTGGAAGGATTACTTTATACACATTTTTAGAAGAGATAGAAGATGTATACTTGAACTGTTGATTCTGGCTCAGATAGACAATACTTCTAGGTTTGCCCCAAAAGACCACTACATTATTTCTGTCCCTTAAATCTATATACAAATAGAATACAAATATTTTGTGCCAGATATTGGCATTAATTTCCTTGGAAGAATTTTAGATTAATGATTTCTGATACTGAAAATGTTAAATATATTAACTGTCTAAGTCTTAGAGTACAAGACGTGTAGATGAATCAATCATATCTTGTGAGGGGTGCAGAAGTATGATACTGTTAATGAAATAATCTTCAGAGATGTTTGATCAGAATATTTTTGCTTGGATTTATTTGACATGCAAAGAATCAATCACATCTAATGCAGATAAGGTTAGGGGTATTTTTAATTTTTTTTTTTAATGGATTTCCAAATTGTTTCTATTTGATCAACTATTTAATATTAGTAGTTGAAAGCTAATTATCTGCATCGATTAGCAGTTGTGATTCATAATTGATAATATTCATCTATTTAAGTAGCTGATAAAATAATAGTTCTGCTTACCTGTTCTGAAACTTTTTTGAACATTTTGTTTTGTTCCCTCCGACTAAGTAATAGTCAGTTTTAATTCAGTATCAGTTCACAGAACCGAACTGTGGTCAAAACAAGCATTTTTGTTAAAGTAATTTAAATATGATTTATATACATGCAACTACCTAGCAAAATGTACCACAGACAAATTACCTGCAGGCTTCAGTTTAAAAACATATCTCTACATACTCATTTCTTTCCCTAAAAAAAAAAATATTTTGTCTTGATTGATACAAGTAATTTTTTTGTGTGTGTGTCATATTATCAAAGTACTTTTTTCAGTAACTAAAAGTTTCAAACATTCATAAATTTGTAGAAATTCACAGAATCTAAAGAAAGGAATGATGAACAGGATGCTCTTCAACATCTCACATTAATGCATCTTACTTTTCGGCACTTGATTGTACATATATTTGGTAGTCTGAAAACACTGCATGTGCTATTTGTATTATTTAAGATTTAAATCTTTTCAATTGGAACTTAAATGCTTTTTGCTTTCCAGATAGCTGTTTCTATTCCTCAATATCCACACTTTTTCTGTTTGTTTAAAGGGATGATCAAGGCTTACTGAGTGTTGAATATCATCTGACAAGAAAGAAAAAAGGAAGAGAAAAAATATAAAGGTTCCATCAAAGTAGGTATATTGAGAAATACTTCTCACAAGATGAAGACAGAAACTGACAGCAGCTGAATTATGCAATCAATTTATGTAACTATGTAAAGAGATCTTCAAGAGTAGATGAAGGTGTTTCTGAATTTTTTGGATTCTCTAACATCTGTGGGTATGATCTGTGGGTATGATCTGTGGCTATGATTTCACTGGTAGGCACAGGGAAAGCTTTTATGCTACAACACATGAAACTGAAGATATGTCTGCAAAACACAAACTGTTTCACAGAAAAATGAATTTGTTCTTTGGTACTGGCATGACCCAGTATCCCTAGATTTAAGAAGTAAAAGAGAGGTATCACAACTCTTGTTTACCACAAGGTCTCATGGGCATAGCCCAAGTTCTTGGTGATGGGTATACATTCCAGCAGAGTCCTCTGTGCTAAATGTAACATGTGGATCCTAGAAGTTGTCCTTTTATACACTTTTGGCAGGAGGGAGTATGAGTGAGGTGTGTACACTGGATTTTCAGTGGAGCTGTTGCAGAGGTTTTTAAACAAGGAAAGAGGGAATTTCCACCTCCATGGAAATTCTCTTTTCATTTTTAAGCCATACTGCCAGGCCAGCAGACCTCCTCGTGAGCTATTGCGGCCATCAAAATCATCACTATCTATTCAGATCAGGTAATGTCACACCTTGTCTGAGACAATAGAACTATCAGCCTTGCCCTACCACATCCATTGTTTTGAGGCAACGAAGTCATTGGTCCATCACAGGTATCCAGTATACATTAAAAAGTTAGATCAATCAGTGAATATGATTATATTTTTTTTTTTTGGTTAATAGACATGTACACTTTGGGTGAAAAATCCTTGAGGGAAAAGTGCTTTCTCTTGAGATTTTCTTTTGCTGTTGCTAACCTTCAAAAGTAATGATAGTAAGCCAATTCTAACAATGTCCTGGTAGGAGTTTGATATTTTAAAAGATCAAAAACTACCATGTCAGATGCCTAGGGAGCCCCCAGACTGCAATAATACCAAAAAGGAAAGTAATAAAGTGAGAGAAGCAAACATATGGCATGCAGTTGCACTTCTTGCTATTGATTCTGAAACTGCTGAATTGGAACTTCTTTATCAGCAGCTACATAATCATCTCTGTCCAAAAATACAGTGAAGCCACTGTGTCATTTTAATCAAAAGGTATCAGTTAGAGAAACTTGGAGAATTACATGACATGACATAATGATGGGAGTAAGATTGTCAACTCTGATAACTGACAAACTGGTAAACTGTGAACTGCCAAGAGCTATCTGGAAACATACAGATCTTGCATTATTAGAACAACAGATTTTTGCTCACAGTCATGCATGGAAGTAGAGATCTGACTTGCTGAAAACAAACACAACAGTAGGTATTAGTAAACATCAGGTCAATATGTGGTCAAAGCAGCAATTAAGTAGTAAGTAATAAAGAAGTATATAGATAAGTAATAGTAACAATGGTGGAGGCCCTATCCTGTAGAATATGAAATATTTCCCAGGAAGAGGCTTTAAGCAGCATTCTAGTCCCTAAAGAGGTAGGGTTAGGGACTCTTTATCAGTGTCATGGGTTTGGGATAAAAGCCCAGCCTTCTCCCCCCTACAAAGTGAAGGAAAAAAATGACCCCAGCTAATCACAGCCGGATGAGCAAAGGAACGCTGTATTTACAAGCAGGTTTAGGGTATGCAGGGTATATATACACAATTTACAGTATTTACTATATATATATACACACACATATATATATAGTATATATACATATATAAGTATATATACATATATATGTATATATATATACATATATATATATATATACACACACACACAATATATATACAGAAATACACAGCAAAGTAATACAGGAATGAAATTCCCCTCCCCCTGCTGGAGGAGGGTTCCCCCCCTGTACCCCCTTCTCTCCCATTTTTCCCAAGAGAGGGTTAGAAAGAAAGGAAAGGAGCAGTTGTTAATTAAAAGAAGTTATAAATTAGAGCAAAATGTTAGTAGGTTTGCAGGCCTCACGCTTATCAGTCCAAGGTCAGTCTGGCAGAGAGCCTAGAAGCCACAAGCTGTGAAAAGGGAGGAGGGAAAGTGAACTGAGAAAAGTCTCAGTCGTACTCAAAGCTTAAAGCTGCACTCTACCAATCCACCAATGAAATTAGTTTAGACCTGTCTTTTGTTTATAAAACATTCAGCCACAGTGTCCCTTTCTTAAAGGCACAGCCTCAAACGATCACAATCAGGGAGTGTAGAGCTAGAATGGTGCTGGATTGGAAGAGGATAGATTTAAATCAGGAAGAAATTCTTTACTATGAGAGTAATGAGACACTGGAAGAGTTTGTAGAGAATTTGTGGATACCTCAACCATGGAACTGTCAAAGACCAGGTTGGATGGGGCTCTTAGCAATCTGATCTAGTAGAAAGTGTCCTTGCCTGTGGCAGGGGGGCTGGAATTTGATGCTCTTTAAGGTCCCTGAAAATTCAAACCACATAGAATTCTATGATTCTATGATGCTTACTGGTCACTGATTTTTGTATTTTTATCAGTATGAGATACAGTGAGGTGTACAGTAAGAGGATGCTAGCTGCTATTAAAAGACAATATTGAAATGCATTAGAGATTTTGAGATCCTGGACAAAACTAACCCTAGCAGTCAATCTGTGATCATGTGGTCAATATTAGAAGGAGGATGATAGAGATATCCTTCTATATGGAGTTTCACAGATGAGAGTCCTATACTGAAAGATACCTGCAGACATCCAGCTATTATTAGATTATGCTTGGTGTCACCTGTGGTCTTGACTGACACAAAACATAGAAGTATTTGTGCTTTAACTTTGATTTCCAAATCTGTTAACATGTCAGGATATTGAAGATCAGCTGCACTACTGTACTAACAGCTCATCAGTGTGCCTAAATCCCTTGAAATTACATTTAAAAAGACTTTCTGAGACACGTGTGAATGTGTGGGATAAAAGCATCATCTGTTTGAGCTTCCTAATACATAGAGGAAACACATATATGGCTCTACTCTTTGAAAAAGAATTATTTGTTCACTGTCTCAGAAATGAGTTCATTCTACTGACTGCATTACAGTTGGTTTTGCAATACCTTTGTCTCCTACTTGGTGCTTTTGGAGTGATTACTATAATCAATGGCACTTCAGTGTGTTCACAATTAAAAATTGCAACACCTTTTAATTCTGTAAGGCCTTTCTATTAGAGCTCTTGCTTTTTCATAAATTATACACAAGACCAGATGCAATGTGAGCTGTCCTCTTTACTTCTCTGAGATCCAAGGAGGTTTGGCTTCCAAGACAAAGAAATATATTAGCAGATTATAACAGAAACAAATTATTGATCTAACAGTATATATATCTATTTATCTATCTATCTATCTATCTATCTATCTATCTATCTATCTATCTATCTATCTCAATATTGCCCAATTTTCAGTTCTGTAACTCATTGGCATTCCACTAGAAAAGGTAACTCCTGGATCAAGAATTGCAGAGAAGTAAGACCAATGTCCTCCTACATATGAAATAGTGCTTACATGGCTGTACTGAGTAACATGCCAGCATATAACATACAGGTGAGGTCCTAAATTCAGGTCCTTTTGCTGAGTCCAAGAGTACTTTCATTTACTCCTTTTTTGAAAAAAAATCATTATAGAAGGTTTTTTCATCTGCTGGTACTATTCACTTTGCCTTTTGGTCTAGCATTTCAGCGGGACTGTTTTAAATGACAAGACATTCTTAGATGCATTGAACATAAAATCATATTTGAGATATTTTTATGATTTTTAGAATTAATTGGAATTCCTATTTGAAAGATCAGATTTGCAGAATGTCACGAGCCCATTGGTATGTTGCATCTCTGCCTTGATGTCCTGACGAATCATGAGCCCACTGAGCTAAGAATATCTCACCTTGGTGTTTCCAGTCGAGATCAAGACTAGAGTCCATGTCTACTTGAGAAACTCTTGCAGCCAGATCTGCCTGATGGTTTTGTTGCTGTCCCTCAGTAGCTTTGCTCTTAGGAATGTGAGCATCGATGTGTCTCACTTTCACTGGAATTCTCTCGATTCGATCAGCAATGTCCTGCCACAGCTCGGCTGCCCAAATGGGTTTTCCTTTCCTCTGCCAACCACTCTTCTTCCAGTTCTTTAGCCAACCCCATAGAGCATTGGGTACCATCCATGAGTCGGTGTAGAGATAAAGCTTTGGGCATCTCTCAAGTTCAGCTATGTCGAGAGATAGCTGGACAGCTTTTACCTCTGTGAACTGACTGGATTCTCCTTCTCCATCCTTCGCCTCTGCAACTCGGCGTGTTGGACTCCCCACTGCAGACTTCCACCTTCGCTTGTTTCCAACAAGACAACAGGAACCATCTGTGAATAAAGCATATTTCTTTTCATCATCAGTAAGGTCATTGTAAGGAGGAGCTTCCTCAGCACGAGTTACTTTCTCCTCTGGAGGTTTAGCACAGTTGATAACTTCAGGCCAACTTGAGATCACCTCCACTAGACCAGGTCTTTCAAGATTTCCCATTCGAGCTCTCTGTGTTATCAGAGCCATCCACTTAGACCATGATGAGTCTGTAGCATGATGTGGTGTGGAGCCTTTGCCTTTGAACATCCAATTCAAAACTGGTAATCTGGGAGCTAAGAGAAGTTGTGATTCAGTTCCAATTACTTCAGAAGATGCTTTTCCTCCTTCATAGGCAGCTAGAATTTCTTTCTCTGTTGGAGTATAATTAGCCTCTGAACCTCTGTAACCTCGACTCCATGTGTCTCACCTGGAGCTTTTTGCCACAAACACCAGGTTGGACCATTGTCATTTGCAGCCATGTACAAAATGTTCTTAATGTCTGGACCATCTTGGACAGGTCCCAGACCCACTGCTTGAATTACCTCTTGCTTTATCTGGTCAAAGGCTGCTTGTTGTTCAGGTCCCCAGTGGAAATGGTTTCTCTTTCGAGTCATATCATACAGAGGTTTCACAATCTGACTGTATCCAGGAATGTGCAGTCTCCAAAATCCCACTATCCCCAAGAAATGTAAGGTCTCTTGCTTGTTTGTGGGATTTGCCATGGTGGAGAGTCTATTTACCACATCCACTGGAATGTGTCAGCGTCCATCCTGCCACCGCACTCACAGAAACTGAATTTCTGTGGTAGGTCCTTTCACCTTGTCTCGTGTGATGGCAAAACCTGCATTTAGAAGAATGTCAATGATTTTGTTACCTTTCTCGAAGACTTCCTCAGCAGTTTTACCCCAGATGATGATATCATCGATGAACTGGATGTGTTCTGGAGCACCACCTTTCTCCAGAGCATCGTGGATTACTGCATGACAGATGCTTGAGCTGTGGATCCAGCCCATTGGCAGTCTGTTGAAAGTGTACTGGATTCCTCTCCAAGTGAAAGCAAACTGAGGCCTGCATTCCTCTGATATGGGAATGGAGAAAAATGCATTATCATTGTCTATGGTAGCATACCATTTGGCCTCTTTGGATTCCAGCTCATACTGCAGTTCCATCATGTCTGGTACTGCTGCACTCATGGGTAGTGTTACTTCATTTAGGGCTCAGTAATCGACTGTCAGGTGCCAGTCTCCGTTCTGCTTAAGCACAGGCCACACTGGACTGTTGAAAGGTGAATGAGTTTTGTTGACGACTTTCTGACTCTCCAACTGACACATCAGATTCTGAATGGGCAACAAAGAGTCACAGTTGGTTCTGTATTATCTGTGATGCACAGTCTGAGAAGCAACTGGCAATTTAATGTCCTGTATCTTGTGTTGTCCCACAACTGCAGATTCATCAGAAAGCTCAGGTCTAGCAGACAGCTTCAATTTTTGTCCATCAATTTCTACAGAAGCTACTCCAAAAGTCCATTTGTAACCTCTAGGGTCTTCGAAACGCCCTTCTCTCAGAAAATCAACTCCCAAAATACAAGGTGCATCAGGTCCAGTCACAACTGTATGCTTCCTCCATTGTTTACCAGTTAAACTTCTATTAACCTCCACCTTACTTAACTCTTGAGATCCACCAGTGACTCCCAGAATAGTTATAGACTCTGATCCCTGATAATTTGATGGTATTATGGTGCACTGAGCTCCTGTGTCAACCAAGGCCCTGTACTTCCGAAATTGTGAAGTGCCAGGCCACTGGGTGTACACATCCCAATAGATTCTGTTATCTCTGTTATCCCTCTTCTCCCCCTGGTGGGAGGCAGGGCACCCCTAGTTATGAGGAACATGCCCACGTGTGCATTGCGCACAGTATGCAGTGTTATAGCTTTGCATGTTATAACTGGAGCCACTGTTGGAGCTACTAGAGTTGTTCTGGGGAACCGTGGAAGTAACAGCTACCCTTCTGGTATTGCTATCTTGGGTTCTGCCACTTTGCAATTCCCTCAGTCTCCTGAAAAGATTAGAAGTTGGTTGGCCATCCCAGCGGTTCATGTTCTCACCAAACTGATCATGCAGAGTTATCCAAATAGTCCTACATGACTGCCTTGGTGGTCTGTTTTGATTTGATCTGTTTTGGAATGACCTCCTTGGAGGATGTCTATTCCTCACAGATGAAACTTGCATCTACCTGGAGGAAGAATTGGAATTATCTCTCTGTGCCAATTGGGATACGGATTTTTTTAAATTCATCCTTTAACTCTCTCATGCAATTCTTTGTTTCACCAGACAGAGTTTCAATGGCTGAAACCAAAGAAACACGTGTCATGCTATCCTCCAATTGTCTCATTTGATCACTGAATTGGCCAACAGTAGGAAAAGCTCCACCATAATTTCTTGACACAATTCTGCTTACCAGAATGTTTGC
This sequence comes from Melanerpes formicivorus, assembly GCF_026170545.1. Lineage (NCBI taxonomy): Eukaryota > Metazoa > Chordata > Aves > Piciformes > Picidae > Melanerpes > Melanerpes formicivorus. The sequence goes on along the minus strand of NW_027142353.1, from coordinate 11,209,902 downwards.
ATAATTAGAAGGAGCAAGTTTGATGATCTTTTTAGCAAGACCAATACCCACACGAATGTCATCAGGATTCAGAGTTTCATGTTCACCATAGAGTATCTCTCTAACAGTAAATTCTCTCAAGTGCTTAATTCCCTCATCTATGGTAGTCCAGGGTTTAGGATTCCATGGAAGATCATCTCGGGAATGGTATCTCAGGGAAACTGCCATTAAAAGGCGTACCCACAGATTAACCTGCCTAGATGTCTATTCCATTATCCTTTGAGAGAGTTCCTAACTGAGCTGCTGACTTGTCTCCAACCGTTAGAGCTGGAGCACCTGTATCATAACATCTACTAAGCCAACTAGAACTGGCTCCTTATCTGCTCTGGTGTAATCTTTACGGATATTTTGTAATTCCTCACGTGGTGACGAACATTCAAATATGTCATCTGACTCCTCCTCTTCCCCAACTTGTTGTCCTAATAATCCTGCTGCCATTTTCTCAAGGATCTCTTTAAGCTGAGAACCACCTTTGCCAGCTCCTGTCCTAGCCGAATCTCTATCCTGCTTTGATCTCACTAATTCAGCTAGATCTTTAAAATAAATCTTCTGTTCCTCCTCAGCAGCATCTTTTCTAGTAGAGGACCCCTCACCAGGATCAGTCTCCTGCTCTTCTTCTCCATTAGCTCCTGGATCAGCTTTGATCTTTCCACTTCTGGTCTTTAAAACAGCCACCTTAACTGGAGCTGTGTTTGAATTTACAGCCACCTTAACAGAAGCTGACAGGTCCTGAGATAAATCAGCTGCTGGGGCAGTGACTTCCGGTCCCACCGAGAGAGTGGGCGGAACTTGCGTTGCTCTGTTAATGGCCGATGGAGAAGAAGGAGGAAGAGAAGGAGCAGGCACCATATTGGCATCTGCTGCCATTCCTGGCAGCTTGCCAAAATCAGCAGGAAAGCCATTGAGAGCTGCTTTTCCAATTAACTTTTTAGCCCTCTTTTTAACCAACACAGATTCTCCACACTCCTCATCACTAGATGTCTCTGGGACTGACCCAGAGCCATGGTGTTTTCTCTTTGATCTAGTTTTAATTACAAAACACGGTCTCAACACCTTCCTCACCCGACGAAAGGAAATTAGCAGATACACATTAATTATCACTGAGAGCAGGATTACAGACATCAAATAAATCACCTTTAGATCCCAGCCATCACCTAAAGTTACTCTCTTCTCCGCTGGAATCTTAAACCCTTTTATCTCAATCGGGAGAGTACTAGAGGTTATATTTCCGTATCTCGCTGGCCAAAAAAAAATTCACACATTTTCCATACCACAGTCTAACTCTATACATAAACCATAGATAAATTGTCCGCACCAAATATTTACCCAAGTAATCCAAAATCAAACCCAAACAATATCTGTAAACCAGAGCCCCCAAAATTGAAAAAAATAAACATTCTAAAATCCACAGCACCTTCATGTTTGCTAATCCGGCTATAAAACACTAAAGCAATAAATCAAGCTAATTATCGGCCGCACGTTGGGAAGCCAAGAAAAAAAAATGTTGAGGGTTGAAGGGGAAGGCCGCAAAAGCCTTTTTCCCCGCCCTGTAAGTAAAGGGAAGAAAATTGAAAGGAAAAAAAAAACCACAGCAGGATTAGCAAAGGGATTGTGTGCTGTATTTACAAAGCAGTTTAGGAAGATGCAGGGGAATATATACACAATTTACAGTATTTACAATATATACAGAAATATACAACGAAGTAACACAGAATGAGATTTTCCTCCCCTCCCCATCTGAAGGAAGGGTTTCCCCCTGTACCCCCTTATCTCCCCTTTTTCCTCAAAGAGGGTTAGAAAGAGAGAGGAGAAAAAAGAGCAGTTGTTAATTGGAAAGCAGTTAGTACAGGCCTTGCAGTTATCAGTTTCAAGGTCCATCTGGCCGAAAGCCCAGAAAGCTGCAAGCTGCCACAAGGAAGAAAAAAAAGTGCAGGACTGCCCAGAATACTCTGCTGTACTACAAGTTCAAAGGTGCTTTCTACCAATCTACCAATGAAATTAGTTTAGATCTGTCTTTCATTTATAAACATTCAGCCACAACGTCCCCTTTCTTAAAAGGACAGCCTCAAGCAGTCACACAGAAATAAAAGAGAAAAAATAATTAATCCTCATGAAAAGTCTGTGTTAATCTTGAAAAAACTTGTAACTCTCAAAGTTGGTTTAGTTGAAGGATTAAACTTCATCATCTGTTCCATGCAAAATCATGTAAAACACCAGATCAGTAGTTGGTGCTGGACCTTATAAAACAATAGCAATATAAACCAAAAAGCAATACATTACTTCATTAATATGTTTTATGAGTGTAGAATCCATTTGTATATATAATACCGAGACTAACCTTCCCTAAAACTTACTGGGACTTAACAAGGGAACTTACTTGGTCCTTTAAATTATATACTTGCACTAGCAGGTAAAACAGATTGTTGGAAGAAGAAGGAAATATCTGATCCTGAAAAGTCTATACTAGATATATATCATATTTTATTTCTTATCCTGTCTTGAGCTAAAGCAGAACTAATTCTGTTCAGTGATTTTATTTTTCAGCTAAGTCTTTTCTAAATAACTGTACTTTTTGAAGTTAATGGAATATTTTTGCAGGCAGTGTCTGCTTCTATAAGGGCTAATGCTTTATGTTTATAGTTATAACCCAGGTCTGGTATGCAGAAAGGCTCATACTTGTCTCTGTGGAGCCAAGGTCACTGCTGTCTTGTGTACCACATTGGAGATGTGCTGCACCTGTGGGGAGGAGCAGACAGGACAGGGGACACTAAACTGACCATCAAGGTATTTCATTCAACATATAGCATATTAAATATAAAACACAGGGATCACAAGTGTTAAGCTTTCTTTTTCAATAGCCGGTGTCTGAGGAGGACTCTGCCTGAGTTGCCTTCAATTCCAGTCTATACCTTTTTGAACCTAGTTCCAGAATCCATATCATGAATCCAGTTCTTATCTGATGCTGAGTCCAGTGTGGGACTTCTCCAGTGGTGACAATGATGTAATTCCCTGTGCCTAGACATCCTTCTGGATAACTTCCAGTTTAATTACATCCAGAAGAAATCCAGCTCATTAATACAGTGTCTACACTATGATAGAAATAAAGCACAATTAGTGGTATGATGAGATTTGCTTCAAAAACACAATCCTGGTCCTTACCTAAATGCTAGTGCAGTTTCTCATTGATAGTATCTTTAGTGATGATGTGAAATCTGACATTAAAGAACAATTGAGTAAATAAGAAAATACTTTCTGACATAAAAGAAACAAAAGAAGAGAGATTTAATAATGGCATCCGTGCCTGTTTGACATCATCATCCTTGTTTAATATTTGTCTGTGCTTTTTCCATTCCCACAATCCGATGCCGATGCTTCCTTGACACATATTCTGGAGTTAATAAACTCATTTTTCATGCTTTTCTCTTCAAGCAAGTTTTTGGGTTCTGAAAATTGATTTTGGATATGGATTCCTATCACTTCAGTTCATACTTCAGGTATTTTTTACTGCTGACACTGGCTTTTGGGGTTTCTTTTTTATTTTGTTTTTGTTTTGTTTTTGTTTTGTTTCTTTATGGAAGTTATTGTCAGAAGTTACCTCATAGAAATATTTAAGTCTACCTTGCTATAAATCACTGGTTTTGTATAAGTCATGTGTGCATATGTTTTCGAATACATGCACACACCGATATAATAGCTATCATACAGACATAACAGAATCTGTCATAGAATAATTGAAGTGACCAATATCTAACATATATATGTGTGTATATATATAAACAATTCAGATTTTATATGTGCCAACATGAAAACATCTGTTACACTTCAGTTTAAGAATTATGAAGAAACCTGTACCTTCAGTGCCCTCTTTGTTAGTACTGTTTGGTGTTCTCATGTTCAGAACGTTGTTGTTACTTTGAAGCTGTAGGTGTTTCCATGTTTATAAATGCTATCTCTAATCCTATATTTGAGACTGAAAATTTAAGCAAAAGGCTCAGCTTTACTGTGACCTTTCTTTCCAACTACAAACCTGTATATCAACCTGTCTGTTGCATCCTTTCATTATCATGAGCTATATGAGGCAAAGAATGTTCTGAGTTAGTACTATGACAATATGAGGAGATTATAATTTAAAATATATTTGTAAGTACCAAAAAATATAAGCCATAACGATACTTACATCCTTCATAATTGCAAGCTCAAAGACCATTGTCTCTCCTAGAGCTACATAAACCTGAACACCATGAGAGACCCAAGTTGTACAGTGCCTTCCCTTGACAAAAAAAAATTAAAAAAAAATCTGTATCTTCTAATCACAGCACTATTTGCAAAGAGGTTTGTTCTGAATATACTGACAAATGATTGCAGTAGCAGATTATAAATAGCTGTATTTATACATAAATCTAAGCTAAAAGAGCAGCAGCTTGCTTGAGACACTTTTAGTAGGAGTATTTTTGCTTCATCTTTTATTGATTCCTTTCTCCATTATGCTTCAGAGAATCCTGAGCTTGAAACTTCAATATGTATGATTCCTCAACATGAAAACAGACAGTTCTCAATCACATTTCAGATGTTATGGTTTTCACAGAGAAGAGCAGCAGCTGTAAGCTTTTCTTGTTCCTTAGCAACAGAGGAAGGAGAGCTCAGGAGACTCCACTGGTGAGAGCCTGAGCTGCTCACATGTTGTTCTCAATCTCTCTCTCCACCTGTCACAGCCCACGAAAGGACCAAAATCAACACTAGCTTTCCAAGGAAAGGTTCTGCACATACGATTGAGTACTACTCCATACCAAATGTGTGATAATTCAAAGCTAAATTTGCTTGGTTAAGCATTCAATTGTCAGGATGGGAGAATAAAAAAAAAAAAGTGACAAAACATATGCTAAGTTCAGTGATGCCAGTTACAATTTCTTGCAAGATTTGCAATGTTTCTTTAAAATACTTGCTCTCACAGTAAAGCTATTGAATAAAGTCTCCCTAGTTTCAAGGATCATAATTTCTCTTATGCATAGCCCAATTTGTGAAGATATAGTAAATTCTCGTTTTTCCTTGAACATGTGAAAACTTGTTTAGCCTCCCTGGTACTTCATAACCACAAGAAAGGACACCATAAATCCAATTTAATAATTTAAATAGAATTTTAAAAGTAATAAATAAATACCCCAAATATACCCATTGGCAATGGCTTTAAGACACTTCAGATTACATAAATCTTACTTAACTATGGGCACGCAGCTAAGGCATTTTAGGAGGCAATTGACCTCTTTTCCGTTTAAAGTAAATGGGAAAGATATTTCTGATTTCTAATTACATCCTTTTTCACCCCTGCAACAATACGGTCCCCATGGCTGCAATGGCCTCCCAGAGGCTGGAGCAAGGTCATTCTCTTTAAAGTATTAATTGATTGACTGAGGTTTTGATTCTGTAAACATGGCATGCACTCCTTTTTGGTCACAACAAGATTTTAAGGATGACAGCAGGCTGAATCATCCTCTCAGTAATCTTTCATATCTTTTGTCTCTTTAGAGAGTAAGTTAACAAAGCTAATTTTTCAGCTGAGGTTTCACTCCTCCTTCCTGAGATTAATTTAGGACAAATCTCATGATCTTTTGAACATGGAGACAACAAAAATTTTTTATTCAGTCCAGATGTAGGCTCAAAGGGACGTCCTGCCCTGACCCCCCTGCTTCCAAAAAAAAAAAACCAAACCCAAAACCATAAAATACACCACTGTTGCATAATAGTGATCAGTACATGTATCATCTGCATCCTACCTCCAACCTTTCAGTATGCCATAAGAACTGGAGAACTGTGGCCTCTTTGAATCTTCCTCTTTCTAATCAACAGGTGCTGGAGTTCTTATGAACAATCACAGACATCCACTCTTCTCCACTATGTATGGTGCCCCCAAGCAGGGCAGAGGCATAGACAGAGATTTAACTTGGATCAAATGTGTGTATATGATATTGGTGATTGTGAGAGAAAATCACATTTGATGAAGAAGAATATAAGGAACTGAATCCCAGAAGAAAAAGGACAGGGAGAAGATGTCCTATATGGCTTACTAAGTTGTCACATTGTCACCACATGTTGCCTGAAAAGACAGTCCAGTTTCTTATAGGATAACAGAGCCTTGAGCTGTTGTCAAAACACAAATCAAATCATCATGATCATACAATACATTCTTGCACCATAAGGCTTACTGAGACAACAATCTAAAACTCAAAAATAATTTTTGCATATATTTTAGAGGTGAAAATTTTAGTTTATTTTTACATACTTAAGAAGATTAGAACTTGCCTAAAATAATGGATAGCTAGCTTACTGTTATTTCTTCTGCATATGCTTACACTGTGATATTAGACACTATATATATATATGTACGTGTGTGTGTATATATACACACATATAAACAACTTTTTTTTCAATGAAAGAAAATATTTATGGTGACAACGCAAAGAAAAGTGCTGAGATCTGAGGCAAGGAAAAAGGTTTCTAATCCCTCTAAATGAATGGCATGTTCATTTGCTTTTGGCCTGAAAATTCATTTTCTAAACTCTTATTTTTTTATTCAAGACGTTATTGTACAAATAATTACAGGTTACTCAAAGCTCTTATGCATTCTATTATGATTAAATTGTGATACTGCATTCAGTATCATTCTCATAACCCAAGTTTGAATTCTCCTTTTCCTACTTCCCAATCTCATGTGCTGAGATTTTGTAACCTGAGAGAGTATAAAGTAATTTTTCTCAGGCCTCTTGTTATTCATTTCTGCTGACATAAGAGTAAAGAGATTTCAAAAAAGTCTGAAACAGGTCTCAAAAGTTTCTTTCTTGCCTTCTAGCACTCATGTTAAATTATTACATAATTCTGGCCTATTTTGGATTTTCAGTTCCTTCAGATATATCAATGAAATCATAACTATTCCCTTACTTGACAGAAACATGTATACTTCAAAGCTGCAGTTTTGTGAGATTATTTAAACACAAGGCAGTCTTATCTTTGCTCACTTGTTAAGACTAAGAAAATAAAGTAAGACTGAAACAGAACACAAAATAATTTTGCAAAATCTGGAATTTGCAAGTCTTTGGAAATAAGTTCATAGTTTCACTTGTAGCCTGCTCCCATAGTGAAGGTGCTCCAGCCCTCTTTGTAGTCCTCCTCTAGACCTGCTCATGATGTTTGATGTCCTACTTATTCTGGGGGACAAGAACTGCATGCAGTACTCCAGGTGGGGTCTCATGAGAATGGAGTAGAAGGAAAGAATCACTTCCCTTATCCTGCTGCTCATGCTTATTTTGAAGCAGCCCAGGATACGGTTGGCTTTATGAGCTGCAAGTGCACAGTGTAGGATCATGTGGAGTTTTCTGTCAACTTACACCTCCAAGTCCTTCTCTTTAAGACTGTTCTTGAGCCATTCATCACCCAGCTTATATTTGTGTTTGAGATTGCCCTAACCCACATGTATGACCCTGCATTTCACCTTGATGCAATTCATGAGATTGCCTTGTGCTCACCTCTTAGGCTTGTCCAAGTTCCTCTGGACAGCATCCCTTTCCTCTAGCATGTCAAAGGATCACACAGCTTGGTGTCATCTGCAAACTTGAGAGCATGAACTCCATTTCATTTCCCATATCACAGACACAGAAGTTAAACAGCACTGGTCCTAGTACTGACCCCTGACGAATGTCACTTGTCACTGGTTTCCATTTGGACATTGAGCCTTTGACCACAAATCTCTGCGTGAGGCCACCCAACCAATTTCTCATCCAATGAGTGATCCACTCCTCAAGTCCATGATTTTCCAATTTGGTGACCAGAATGTGTGAGACTCTATCAAAAAGGTTGACAGGTAGATGACATCAGTTGTTCTGCCCTTATCCACTGATGCTGTAACACCATCACAAAAAGCCACCAACTCATCAGACTTGATTTGTTCTTGGTGATGCCATGCTGGTTACTGCCAATCAGCCCTTCTGACTGACCTATAGTTTCCAGGGTCTTCCTTTTTTTCCCTTTTTGAAGATGGGGGTTATGTTTCCCATTTTCCAGTCAGCAGGAACTTCACCAGATTGACATGACTTTTTAAATATGGTGGATAGTGGCTTGGCAACTTCATCTGCCAGTTCCTTCAGGTCTCATGGATGGATCTCATTAGGCCCCATGGATTTGCACATGTTCAGCTTTTTTAGATGGCCTCCCTGATGTACCTGACGAAATTCTTCTTATTCCCCTTTATGTCCCTAGCCAAGTGTAATTCTACCTTTGATTTCCTAACCTGATCCCTGGGTGCTCAGCCTTTGTAGACCTTCCATGTGGCCTGTTCTTGCTTTCATTGCTTATAGACTCCTTTATTTTTTTTTTTTTTTTCCCCCAAGGAATTCCAGGCGTACCTTGTTCTTCCATGTTACCTTTCTGGCGCTCTTACCTGCCTTTTTCTTTGGGGTACACTGCTCCTCTGGGCTTGGAAGAGATGGTTCTTGAACACTGACCATCTTTCTTGGGCACCTCTTCCCTCCAGGCCTTTATCCCATGACACTCTTGCACATAGATACCTGATGGAGATGAAGTCTGCTTTCAGATTGCTCTCAGTTGCCTGAAGTTCAGGCATCTAAGTCATTTAAAAATTAAGATACTCTTAAGGACCTGAAATTATATTACTTAAATATAAACACATCACATTAAAAAAAAATCATATTGAGGCCAACTATTAACCCAACACATCTAAGTCACCACTAAACCATGTCCCTGAACACCACATCTACCTGTCTAAATTTTAAATACCTTCAGGGATGGAAACTCCACCACCCTTCTGGACTTCCCATTCCAATGTTTGACAATGCTTTCTCTGAAATCTTTCTGAATATCCAACTTAAGTTTCCACTGACACAATGTGAGGCAATTTCTTCTTGCCCTATTTCTTGTTATTTGGGAGAAAAGACCAATCCACACCTTGCTATAGCTTCCTTTCTGATAGTTATAGAGAGCAGTAAGTTCTCCCTTTAGACTCTTTTTCATCTTTTTCATCAGGCTGAACAGCCTCAGTTCCCTCAGACATTTCTCATATGACTTGTGCTCTAGACCCTTCACCAGGTCTGCTTTCCATTTTTGAACACACTTCCAGTACCTCAGTGTCTTTCATGTAGCAAGGGATGCAAAACTGAATGCATCATTGAAGAAGCAGCCCTTCCAGTGTTGACTATAGGGGGAATACTATTTGGATACCTGTGCTCATTAATGGCTCATATTTAGCAAGCTGTCTACCAATACTCTCAGGTCGTTTTCCACCAGACAATTTTCCAGTCACTCTTCACAAAGCCTGCAGCATTACATGGGGCCTTTTTATGCAGGACCCAGAATCTGCCTTTGTTAAACCTCATACCACTGGCCTCAGGCCATCAATCCAGACTGCCCAGGTTAACAGGGAAGCATTTTGAAATTTTCTCTCAGACATAGGCTTTTTGAGAAGTTGAGCTTTTCTTACACATTCATGATGTTCAGTTTTGTACATTCCTTTATTTTGCTCTAATCAGGACAAGGGATGCCATTGCTACCAAACTCCTGTCTGAAATGAAAGAAATTTTGACTTCCCTATAAGAAAATATCTGTGTGATTTTTAATTAGTTTTCATTATTCTAATCAGAAATTAATTATAACAGAAATTATTCTTCAGTATGATAGACCAGATAAAATAACTACAGATGGCATGAATCGCAGAATGACAGAATCAGAGAATGTTAGGGGTTGGAAAAGACCTCTGAAGATCATCTAGTCCAACTTCCCTGCTAGAGCAGGATCACCCATGAGCATGTCCAGAAAAGTTTTAAATCCTTCCAGGAGACTCCACAACCTCACTAGGCAGCCTATTCCAGTGCTCTGCCACCCTTAAAGAATTTCTTCCCTCCTTACCTTTATGTGGATCCTCCTGTGTTCCTTTAATATAGAACTAAAGAAAGAAGTTCTACAACAAAACTAACTTTCTGTACAATGTTTTAAGTACAGAAACTAAAATGCATGCATTTGTTTCCCTAAAATAGTCCAATATGTTAGTTATGATGTACCTTAATATGTAGTAGCAATAAGAGACAGAAAAAATTCAGGGGGATTTCTCTCTGCAGATTGACTGTCTATCCAGAGGCAAAGGGAACAAATAAAAGAATAAATGCTTTACAGTCTTGTTACTTGTTTTTAGTGTTTTAATTAACCAAAATATAAGTTGGCAGGTTTTACCTGAGTACATTAATTCTGTAGTTTTAGCTGAATATTAGCCACTACTTCTCTGAATATCCTGCCTAATAATGATATGAAGACTTAAAGACCTGGCACATTTTGCCACAAAGGTGTTTGCTTTTAAGTTGCAGGTAAAATGACTCTTCTGTTCCATTCCATTCTGTTGAAGCTTCTTTAACAAGAAGTGAAAAGATTTTTGTGGTTGTCTCATTTGCTTCTGTATGTTGTCTGTTGAAGATCATTCTGTATGCTCATTAATCTTCATGAATTTTTCCACTTTTACAGGTGGCCTTCCCTTCACAAAGTTATTTTCCTCTGCAAATACTATGACTCCAGGTCATTACAATGCCTGGCAAGCAGCTTTTCTGAACATCATACTGTATTTTATACAGCTTGTGTATGACCACCTTCCCATGTGTAGAAATATTTTCTGTGCTGTTTCTTATATACTGACCAATCTGCATTTTCTTATGCTTTTGTAATGTCTAAAAGGAAGAAATTCTGCAGCAGAATATTTAATAAGATGCTGTAGAATATCCAGGCATTGTATAAAGTGACATAATTACCTATTTTATTGATTTTCTGATATACTAAACCAAGTCAAATAGTGAAGTAATTAAAAAAGGCACTCCACCACTGAATTGCCTTAAACATACTTAATTTTACTATAATGAATTTCTGCTAAGAGTATTCTTACGAATATTTAATGGGTATTTTCAGTAATGTGAACTAAGTCTCCCTCAATGCTTAGAGAGTAGGAGGCTAAAATATCTTTGGCCTACAGGTACATGAGATTCTGCATTTGAAAACAAAGCTGTTTCTAAGTGTGGTTTTTAACAAATGATCCTACAGATTTCCCATCCACAGATGTCTAACACACAGAAGCAATGACTGTGCAACTTTGAAAGTGTCAACTTGTAAGAATGCTGTGAAATAAAGTAAAAACTAAGAGAGTTACCTGTTTTTTTTAATGTGAAAATGCCTCCAACTGCTAAAGACATCAAGATAGAACTTGATCCAAAATCTGTACAAAGGCCATATATCTGCCTTCTCTGACCCATTCCCACTGAAGTCTCACATTTGAACAAGTCTCTCTCAGTAAATCAGCATTCCAGAAGAATTTCAGTATTGTGTCCTCTTGGGACTCTCACTTTAGGAAATGGCCTGGTCATTTATAATGTCTTCATCAATTTCCATTCACAGGTTGGTTTAGAAAAGGTATAAGACATTGCTAATGAAAAATATTGTGAAATTGACACAGGAAATTAAAATTATTCTATCACAGGAATAGAGAGAAAAAGATAGATATTTTACATGAAATATATTTATTATTTCAAATTAAGCTTTTGAACATCATCAAAATTTTGAAAAGTTTATTTTCTTCTTTTCTGTTCTTTTTTTCTTACACTTTTTTTTTTCCCTTTTTCAATATTTTTTCTTCTTTTGATTTCTTTTTTGTTTGGTTTTGGTTTTTTGTTGAAGATTTGATAAGAAATAATTACCATCATTAAAGAGTTGAGGAGGAGCATGAGGCTAAAATGTTGATAGGTGTGGTGGGTTGAAATTAATTTGAGATAATTAACCCCCAAAATAAAACTGCCAGAACAGCTCAGTTGGAAGCAAAGGAAGCTATATTTACAAGCAAAACTAAAACAAAATGTAATGAATGCGTACAAAATATATATTGACATGCATTTACAATTTATGAGCAACACAAAGGGCTACCAATAGCTTCCCCTTCTCAAGCCCCTTCCCTACCCACTCTACAAGGGAAAGAGAAAGAGGAAAAAAGCAGAGAGTAGCTTGCTAGTACTTAGCCACAAAAAAGAAACACAGCCAAGGTCAGCAAGCCAGCAGAAGCAACCAGTTAGTATCTGCTAGAGTGAAGAGTGGCAAAAGGGAGAAAATTTATGCAACTAACTATATGTTAGTTACCAGACCAATGGGATTATTTAGATCTTATTATTATTTTTAGAATAGAATAGAATAGAATAGAATAGAATAGAATAGAATAGAATAGAATAGAATAGAATAGAATAGAATAGACAAGGTTGGAAGAGACCTTTAAGATCATCGTGTCCACACCATCTAATCAACTAAACCATGGCACCAAGCATCCTATCAAGTCTCCTCCTAAACACCTCCCATGACAGCGAATCCACCACCTCCTCAGGTAGCCCATTCCAATGGGCAATCACTCTGTATATGAAGAATTTCTTCCTAACATCCAGTCTAAACCTCCTCCAGCTTGAGACTGTGTCCTCTTGGTCTGGTGCTGGTTGTCTGGGAGAAGAGACCAGCCCCTGCCTGTCTACAATTTCCCTTCAGGTAGTTGTAGAGAGCAATAACATCACCCCTGAGCCTCCTCTTCTCTAGGCTAAGCAACTCCAGCTCCCTCAGCCTCTCCTCATAGGGCTTGTACTCCAATCTCCTCACCAACTTCATTGCCTTTCTCTGGACATGTTCCAGCAAGTCCACACCCTTCCTAAACAGTGTGGCCCAGAACTGGACACAGTACTCAAGGTGTGGCCTTACCAGTGCCCAAGCACAGAGGCATGATGGCTTCCCTGCTCCTGCTGGCCACACTATTCCTGATATAGGCCAGGATGCCATTGGCCTTCTTGGCCACCTGGGCACACTGCTGGCTCATGTTTAGGCAGAGGTCAACCACTACCCCCAGGTCCCTTTCTGTTTGGCAGCTCTCCAGCCACTCCGACCCCAGCCTGTAGCACTGCATGGGGCTGTTGTGGCCAATGTGCAGAACTTGGCACTTGAATCCAGTGGTAACTTATTTATGTTCTACCACTTTATACTCAAAATCTGTGGAAAATTTTCTGGGAATCAGCCTAAAACTGCCACAATAGGTTATGGTCTGGATGAGCTCATGCTAGGATAGGAACATAGGTTGCCTTCTAGATAAATGTGACATTAGTAACTCTTTCTGGGACTATATCTGATCCCTGTTAGTGTAGGCCCGATTCTTACCACGCAAATATTTATGAAGTAAAAAATTAGTTTCCACACCCCTTTTCTACCCCTTCATTTGCATGTACTAAAGAGAGCAGGAAAAACTTTAAAAAATAAAAAGCAGCAGAGTGAGTGTTGATACAGTCCTTCCAAGACAGACATAACTGGATATTGTCAATCAGTCAGGCTGGTTTTTGTTTGTTTGTTTGTTTGCTTTGTTTTTGTTTTATATTGGATGAAAAAGCTTTCAGAAAAGATAAGCTAAAATCAAAGAGTTCTCTTTTTTCAAAAATCAGTTTTGGTTCTTATGCAGAGGCAAATAAAGCAAGATATAACAACAAATGGAAAACTAGAAATGGAGAATTTAAGTTACCATGAGCATTTAAAATTGTGCAATGTAATAAAAGATTTGAATAATCAATTTATTTTCAGAGAACCAAAACTGACAGCACATATCAAGCAAATATATTAAAACTGCTTATTTACAGCAGTGTACAGCAAAGACACTTATAAATACATACATACTATTACTCCTTAGCGAAGCTATGACAGCACAAGTTTGACTGAAGAGTTATGAGTTACGTTTCATTTAAATGTGTTCTAATATAGTCATTCATATGGAAAAATATTAATTCTTTACAAAATTACAAGTCATATGTTATATCAAATATAAATGCTGTTAAAAAAAGTTGGTTTCTTTTCTGTGAGACTTAAAATATGAGGTTTTTCTTTATCTACCCGTATTTATCTAGCATATGTCTGCCTTGCAACACTCCAAAAAACTGCATTAGGCATATTCAAACATGATTCTTATGGAATTAGATAACATATAATTAATTTTGAACCAAGAAAATAATAACAATATCCATAAAGTGTGAGAGCATGAATTTATCAAATGCATATTTCTTTTAAGCTCTTGAACAACACAATTTTTATTTTATACTTTTGCTGAGGACTTAGTTACTTGGTCTGTCTTGCTTCTTTGTTCTAGCAAAGTAAAGGATACCTAAGTTTTCACCTCAGTTAACAGAGGAATTAAACACAACTTGACTGTTTAGGCACAAAGATGGTAGAGAAATCTGTTGCAAAATGGAGTATTCTAAAATGCTTTACTGTATTAAATATTTCTCTGTGTGTGTGTATAAATGCAGGCGATGTCCTGTAAATAACACAGGCAGTTGAGAGTCACGTTTAACACATTAAAAATTCTCTCAATTATATGTCAGACATGGAAAATGGTATCCACAGTAATTTCCTCTAGAATCATAGAATCAACAAGGTTGGAAAAGACCTCAAAGATCATCAAGTCCAACCTGTCACCCAAGACCTCATGACTACTAGACCATGGCACCAAATGCCACATCCAATCCCCTCTTGAAAACCTCCAGGGATGGTGACTCCACCACCTCCCTGGACAGCCCATTCCAATGGCTAACAACTCTATCAGTGAAGAACTTTCTCCTCACCTCAAGACTAAGCTTCTGCTGGTGCAGCTTGAGACTGTTTCCTCTTGTTCTGGTGCTGGTTGCCTGGGAGAAGAGGCTGGTTGCCTGGGAGAAGAGATTGACCCCCACCTGGCTACAACCTCCCTTCAGGTAGTTGTAGACAGCAATAAGGTCTCCCCTGAGCCTCCTTTTCTCCAGGCTAAACAATCCCAGCACTCTCAGCCTCTCCTCGTAGGGCTTGTGCTCAAGGCCTCTCACCAGCCTCATTGCCTTTCTCTGGACACATTCAAGAGTCTCAATGTCCTTTTTCATGAAGATTAATGAGCTTGTGCTCCAGACCGCTCACCATCTTTGTTGCCCATTTACCAGACATAGTTTCATAGTTTCATAGTTTCATTCAGGGTTGGAAGGGACCACAAGGATCATCTAGTTCCAACCCCCCTGCCATGGGCAGGGACACCCCACACTAGATCAGGCTGGACAGAGCCTCATCCAGCCTGCTCTTAAACACCCCCAGGGACGGGGCCTCGACCACCTCCCTGGATAACCCATTCCAGGGTTTCACCACTCTCATGGTGAAGAACCTCCTCCTCACATCCAGCCTGAATCTCCCCACCTCCAGCTTCATTCCATTCCCCCTAGTCCTATCACTACCTGAGATCCTGAGAAGTCCTTCCCCTGCCTTCCTGTAGGCCCCCTTCAGATACTGGAAGGCGACAAGTCAACATTCTTCCTAAACTGAGGGGCCCAGAACTGGACACAGTACTCAAGGTGTGGCCTTACCAGTGCCCAAACGCAAGGGCACAATGACTTTCCTGCTCCTGCTGGCCTCACTATTCTTGATGAAGACCAGGATTCCATTGGCCTTCTTGGCCACCTGGACACACTGCTGGTACATGTTCAGCCAGATGTCAATCAGCACCCCCGGGTCCCTTTCTGTTTGGCAGCTCTCCAGCTACTCTGACCCCAGCCTGTAGCTCTGCATGGGGTTGTTGTGGCCACTGTGCAGCACCTTGCACTTGGACTTGTTGCATGCCATCATGTTAGACTCTGCCCATCTGTCCAGCTGGTCAAGATCGCTCTGGAGAGTCCTTCTACCCTCTAACTGATCAACACCTGCTCCCAACTTGGTGTCATCTGCAAATTTACTGATGATGGACTCAATCCCCTCATCCAGATCATCAGTGTAGATATTAAACAGGATAGGGCCCAGCACTGATCCCTTGGGGACACCACTAGTGACTAGCTACCAGCTGGATGTGGTGCCATTCACCCCCACTCTCTGGGCACAGCCCTCCAGCCACTTCCTAACCCAGCACAGAGTGCTGTTATCCAAGTCATGAGCTGACAGCTTGGCAAGGAGCTTTCTGTGGGGAACAGTGTCAAAGGCCTGGTTGAAGTCCAGGTAGACTACATCCTCTAGATGTAACCACTGTCACCAAGAAAAGTAAAAATACTTACAGACAACCTGAAATTCTTTTGCCTTCTGAAAGAAACAAATCACATCAGAAAATATCTGAAAAATATTATCATCAGCACAGCTTTTCTATTCTTACTGTCCAGTGAAGCTGAAAGTCTAAAATGCATTTCTGACATTAGAAAAAAAACCACTAGATTCTTGGTAAATTATCTAAACTACTGTGGAAACAAAAATAATTTATGTATAAAAATGCATCCTTCATAAAAGAAAGAAGACATTCCTGTAATTTAGAAACTTTATCTGTAGAAACTTTAAATAAATAATTCCACCAATTCCAATATTAATGTTATTTCTTGAATAAATGTTTTTTGTATTATTTCAAAATGTAGGTGACCAAATTTTTCATTACCTTTGCCCATCTCAAAAATCCTTTTTGTTTTGTTTCTTTAAGTCAGTGAAGAAACATCAGTACTTTTAGGGATTGATTCTTCTTATCCTAAGGTAGAGACCTTTATCTGGACATATTATTCAAACCAATAAGTGTCTATTGCCATCTGTTGTATATGAGGGGGAATGTTTAATTTGTCTGTTAGAGGTTTTTACCCATAGATAAGAAGCAAAATTCACTCATAGATTGGGGCCGAGTTCATAAACGTTGCTGTCTACAGCATAGCTGTATTCATGTGGTCTAAGAGTCTGAGAACTCATTATGCTCATTAAAACTCTTAAATGTCATCTAGAGAGTTAGTTTGCTCAGAAAAGACTCCATTTGCTTCACTAATTACCCCTTTGATGTCCAGAATGTGACCTTAGATAAATGTGTTTTTGTGGATACCTCTATTTATCACCTAAATTTAAAATAGTCTGAATTTGAGTCTTACAACTTGATGACATAAATCCATGACTCATTAATTTCTCCCAAATTCACTCACTGGGGTATCTCTGGGGTATTTCTGTTTTGCATTCAAACTCAGAACTTGGAGATGCAAAGCTTCCTGTAAGTGTTTACTTTAATGAACTACAGAAGAAAACTACAATCACTGTATTTCTGATTTAGACACCATTTTGGTGCCTAAATTTTATTTTTAAAATAGCATAAGACTTCTTGAACTGCTGAACAATTACTTTTGTTACATTTAATTTGGTGAAGGTTATACTGCATCAGACAGGCATTATGTCATGCAAGGTTATTATTGGAGTTTAAGTGACTTCTAAAGATCTCTATCTTTTGTCTGTATTTATAGCTTATATCTGAGTGGTTTTGTTAACTTTTAATTATTTCTTTAACCTAGTTAATCTACTCATTTCATCCAGACGGTGTTCTGATTACAGGAATACCAGTATACTTCTGCTTGAGCCATCTACCCTGCAGGATTTCTCCCCCTTTCCCCTTCCTGACTATAATTTCACAGTGGTATCATGTCTCATTATCTTCCATCACATCTGTTGACACTCACATTCCAAAAATAAAAGATACTTGAACACCAAAGGAAAAGGAGTCTTAGATTATGGATATTACAGCACGTTCTGGGAAGCCCACTGAGAGAAAAGAGTCAAACCTATACAACATGAACACACAACTTGCCTATTCTTTCAGTAAAGGTAATGCTACGGCAAAGGAAGGGCACAGGGGAACAAATTTAAGAGCAAATAAGTAAAAGAGAAACAGAGAACAAAGTAATACAGGCAACCCAAAAAAAAGGATAATGTCCAAATGTGCATTTTTGCCAACTGTCCTACAGCAAGATGCTTTATATCCTTTATAAATCAGACATTGGCAAAATTAAGAATGAACATTTCATGCAGTATGTAGAAAATACAGTTCTATTATTCAGGGCTTTTAAAATCACAGTAAAAAGAAAAAGATGGATTATTTTATTCTTATTGCTACCTGCAATCAGTCATATAGAAGGTGACTGACAGAGCTGGAAATTTTTCCAAGCTTCACAAAATGCAAAATATTTTGGTGTTATTTGGTTGGGTTTTGTTTGTTTGTTTGTTTGTTTTTTTCTTTATAGACATCAGGCAAAGATAAGAAAATCCACAACATTTCTAGTACATGGTAGCCTAAATTGTGTGATGAAATGTTAAAAAGACAACTCAACAGATTAGGCCAAGCGTTGTATATACATGTAAATGCAGTTTATTTTGAATGTCAGTAGAATTTAAATGCCCCAAATACATAACCTAAAATCTATGATGTGGATATAATATTTTATAAAATGATAATAATATTATATTTGCCCAAAATGATGTAAAGAAAAGTAACACCAGGATAAAAAAGCTAGTCTGGATTAACTAGGCTCTAAACAAAAGAATCAGATCCAAATTTGAAATCTCTGACATATTTCTTGCTTGCCTTTGGGGAAAAAAAAAAAAAAAAAAAAAAAAAAACAAACCCACACATTTGATTCTAATGCATCACTTTTTAAGATACTTGTTTTGTCTGTGTCCAGAAAAACAAGCCTCCTGGACAGATCAGAAGTACAGTCTAGGTGGCATTGAGCTCATTTTAATTTTAAATCTCTGTAATCCTGGTTACTACATGTAGTATTTTATAATGAGATGGACTGACTTCATTGACTATATTGGTTCTCACCTCCTTCACTGTGGCATTCATTCAGTTTTATGGAATAACAAGTGACACTTGAGAAGTTCAGATATCATGACTGACCTTGAGATGCTGTTCTAGAAGATGCAGACTCCTACAGGCCCTCTAATGCATTTCCCAACTCTGTGAAAATGATACTCATAATTTGAAATCTCAAATTCCACTTTTAGCAGAACTCATAAAGTACTTACCAAATTGGGCAGTGTAAGTGAAATACACCATATTTGAAAACCACAGCAAATTTTTTTGTGGATAGTTGCTGTGATCTGTTAGATCTTGTTGTGCTTACACACAAACATTTATCTGTGTGTTTGCAGAATTTTACATATGAAGTCTGCATATGCTGCCTGACTGAGATGATATGTGGCAGCTGAATAGAATTTTTAGAGTGTAAATTTGGATTATTCATTTGCTGACACCATTACACTTAAATACTTCGCTGTTTAATAAAACTATCTTTTCTATAAACCCATTTTACACATATATTAGGAAAACATTCAGAATATAAAAATGTGAGAAAGTTCTGGTTTATTTTAAAACTAAAGTGTATGAGGGGATGCTCTCTAAGCTATCAGGTGAAATATATGAAGAATTAACAGTGTCTGAAGTGCCTGAAGCTATACATATATCAAAAATAACCACCAAAACAAGCAAGCAAGCAAGCAAGCAAACAAACAAACAAAAAAAGAATCCAACCAAAAAAAGCCAAACAAAAACTTAAGGTTAATTAGGATAGAATGCATAGAGAAGTGATGGGATGTCCCTCGATCAAAGTATTTAAGACTTATCTTGCTAGAGTCATGGATAATCTCACTAAAGCCTCTGTTTGTGACAGAAAGCTAGACAAATTGATCTGTAGAGGTCCCTTTAAACCTGACTTCTGCATAATTCTGTGATTTCTGTGCTTCTGTTCAAGTAGCAACTTAAATGAAGTAACAGCATAAATGATGGGTACTGGGATAAGCATCCAGCTCTTTCTTCTCATGTCTCTAAATCTAGCTTTAGCAGTCCCCCACAAACATTCTGTATGATACACTATCAATCTAAAGCTGAGATGTTTCTTTTTCCTCTTCATTCCACAAAACAGAAACTCCTGAAACTTTTAAATGTTAAGACAAATTTATTTTTCAGCCTATAAAAAGTCTCAAGTTCTTTCTCTCTGCATAATTTTAACATATATTACATTTTATACTGTAGATGCCCTTCATAGTGATGATTATTATTATACCTTGCCAGTAGGGCATCTAGTGGTTAATATCTGATTATTTTTACTTAAAGTTCTTCACTGAAATTGTAGCAGCATCTTCAAATTGTTGTCTCTAGAATCCTGGATCCTGCTGTAGTGAACGATGCTTATGGTCAGGACTGTGCCCCAGACATTTGTAGGATATAATTCTCTGTGTGTTAACCCTCCTTTGTTCCCCCCTCCTTTCTGGAGACGTCAGGGGGGGATCCTGGCGTCACTGAGTCCAGGTAAACAGCCTACCTGGACATGGTCTCACCCCTGTAGTACACAAGAGGCAGGCTATATGTTTGTTTCCCTGGGTATAACATATACTTAGGCCATATTTGGTAAGTGTCAGTTCATTGGTTAATCTTTGCGTTAGCAACAGATGCTTATTGGACAGTATTCACTGGGGCAAATGGTAAATAGGGGTCGTTTGGTAAGTGAGCCCCCCCACCTTGGTGTTAGAGCCTCTGTGTGTGTGTGTACCAGTTCTTCGGGAGGCCTCGTGGTCCTTTACCACCGTCACCCTACTGCATGCGGTGCCGTGGACAGCACTCCGTGGGATCAACCGCTGTGTGATCCATTGCTGTAGGAGAAAACCCGGTAGCCTGTGCGAACCAGCATTGCTGACCTGCCACAGCCCCCTCCGAGCAAGGAACTTTTTGTATCCTGGGAGAGAACAGCAGAGACATGCGGTGCAGCCACGCGGCCAGCGCCATTTCCTGTCTCCTCATTACGGCACATCCGTGCCATGTTCTCTGGACTATAAACATTATTAAAGAAAGACTTCACGAAGTTCTCAATTTGTGAGTAAGCCAAGCCCTTCTTTATAGAGCTTCAGTTAGGGTAGCGTTTATATTGCTCTGGGTGGAGGGTTGCCGGTCACTGACCAACCCCTCCCCCGCCACTCTCTGACTCAGTTTCGATTATAAGTTCTGTGAATCATTTTTATTTAAGTGCCCATACATAACATTCTGTAAAGATAGTTCCACTAACCAAATATTGATACCTCTGAAGGGTGACTGTAAATACCCCATTACAGAGTTTGTATATATATATATAAATAAACTTATATTTTCATTGATACATCTGCCACTCATTTCTGAGGGCATATCCACTACACCTGCCAGGCCAATTTGTAGCTAAGGATGTTTTGTTGCACTCACTAAGCAGCATGTGACCCTTGAACTTTGCTAAAATGTGTGTTGCTTGTGCTATTTTTCTATAAAATAGTTGTGCTAGTCTGGAGTTACCACTGTTAACTACTGATTTTAGTGGGAGTGTGCTAATTTTTATTATTATAATTATTACTCTTACTACCATTTTTTTTGTTTTTGTTTTTTTTCAGAGCAAATTCACATTTCAAAGTAGATATTACATTTGTGAGTGTCAATGTTTCATCCTTATATGCAACATTACTTTCATAGCAACAAATGTAACTCAGAGGGCAGCTAGTATAGGAATACTAAAACCTGTTTAGAAAGAAAAAAACTAAAAACGTAAGTGAAATGAATAGTACTATGAGCTACTGTAAAGATTTTGTTGTTGCTGGGGGATACATTAATGTTACTATGGGAACTTCAGGTTTTGCATTTGACATGATTCAACTGTAACAAGTGCTGACTGAAAAATGAAAGGAATTACAACAAAAAGGAAATTGTGAGTCTCTTTTCCTTGAAAAGTAAAAAATAATTTCCATTTTATGTCATCCAAGAGATTATAGGGAAAAGAATGTGGAGAAACTAAAGAATGAGAAACTCTCTATGGCATTGTCTCAGTCCAGAGAGGGATAGAAACTCAGTTCTTTTGAATATTCCCATGTTATGAAATTAGAGGCACAAATGAGGCCAAAATATCAACGACTAGACAATTTATTACACAAATAAAGTGGACAGATCAGGAGGAGAGAGAGAATAGAGAGTGAGAAAGAGAAGAGGGAGAGAGAAGAGGAAAGGAATTATATTACCACACTCCTCATCCCCCAAGACAGTTTGAGTCTGTGGAGGAACGGTGCTGCATCTTTGGATGTAGAGGAGATGCTGGGTCTGTAGAGGAAGGGTACTGTAGCTTTGGCTGTAGAAGAGATGTGGTGCTCTAGGCAGCTTCTTCAGCTCCATGAGTTGCAGCAGGCGGAACTTAGGACATGGAGAGAGGGCTCTTCTTGATCTGTTTCTTCCAGGCTACATGGTGATGTCTCTGTCATTTTTCCTTCTCAGTGGCATTGTCCTGGTCTTTTCCTCCTGTATTTTCTTTCATCTGTGTTTTCCTTCTGTGTTTTACTTCTTCTGAGCCAGTAGTTGCTCAAGTCTTTTTATAAAGGTTTTTAGTCCTTAAGTATGTGTATATTGTCCCCTAGGAAATTGTCCTTAGGTAAGTGTCCAGGTATTGTTCCCCAGGAAATCTTCCTGTGTATTCCTTGTGTTTGGACAGGGGTCTGGAGGAAGGAGAGGGTGGGGGGGCGAGAGTGGGGGAGGGCTCCTCATCCTCTTTGTCCATTTACCTGCCCACACACCCAATACACATCAGGGGCCAGGTGGTGAATCCATTGTCTCACCATCCTCTCTTTCCAGGGTACCTGATGGGTGGAGATGATCTTGTCTTATGCATATTCCAGAAGGTATCTATAACAGTGGCCTCCGTCCATTGTTGTCAGGCCAGCTGTAGTACAGTGAGCAATCTTTTATCCTTGCACCTTCCCGAGGGTCATTCCAGTGACTCTGCCCAATACACATCAGCTATTGTCTAGGCAAGCAGCAAAGATGATTTTAATCTTTGTTAAGTCACATCAGAAGAGATAAGATTTTAGTCTCTCAAAGGCATGCAGGATTCATTGTCAAAGCAAGTATTGTTTTTACATCGACTTCTTTTCAGCAGTTAAGTGATTCTAGATCATTCAATGGGACTATTTTTAATGAAGATCAATTAGTCATATGAAAGAAAGTCTGAAGAATCTGCACTTTAACCTAGAAAATATTTGTCATTTTTAGAAATAGCTTGCCTTCTCTCAGCTTAAACAGAATTTAGGAATTTTGAATGCCACAGCAGCATATAATAGCATATTACTTGCTTATGGTCAGATAACTCAGGTGTTCCCTAAGCCAACCCTTGGATATTGTGTTTATGTGAAAACTCAATTGTATTTACAACACTACACATTATTTCTCAGAATTGTTGAAGATGGAATGTTAGTATGTAGCACAAAAGATGCACTTAACGCCTGTCACAATAACAGCTTTTCCAACTTTTATCCCCTTAAGGACATCCCTTTCTCTCCAGTTTTTGCAGTGACACAAACCAGATATCTCTTCCTTCCATGAATAGACTTGTCATTGATTATGATTTGGCAGACTGGCTGCAGCAGCTGCTAGAAAAAAAGACTATTTACCCAACAGTAGATGCCCACTGCACCTGCACAACATCACAGCAGCAGAAACCTAGTGTTCTAATCCAGGTAAGATGAAAAGGTTTACTGCTTGAACAGCTTTTCTGAAAGAAAAACAAGATGGAAAATTCTGAGGGCCAGAAGGAAGACAGCACTGTGTTGATATCTAAGAGAGATTGACAAAGTTATATTTGAGAAACAGTGGACTTGCCTTTATAAATATAGATATAAAATTGCAAAAAATCTTAGGCTCGCTTCTTTCAACTCTGTCTGAGTTCTGGCTTAGGTCACCAAATGCCACTTTTTTACTACCCACAGATTTACTTTAGTAGTTATTATTCCTCTTTGCTTCCTTTAGGAACAAAAGGAACAGTGGAAGCACAGGAATCTATATGTAAAGACAGAACATCAGAATCTCCGTATTCTTGCAATGAAATTTATACAATACTGACAGCCAGGTGATTTTTTTCTTTTAACTGAAAAATCTTAATCTAGTACTTACTTTCAGTATGTTGTGATAGACTGTAAAAACATGAATAAACTCAACAAACTGAATATATACTTTAGCAGAAGAGTAACTTCATTTTCTCAGTACTGTCCCAAACATTTCCTAACTAGATGGGGATAAGCTTTTGAAATGTATGAGACAGTCAGAAGATGTCTGTAATGGTGTCACTAAATTAAATTGTACTGTATTACTTACAGAGTTGTTTTTTAGTAATTCTTAAAGCAACTCCTACTATTTTTGAGACTGACTTCCCTAGAACTACTGCCAGTGCAATCAGTTGTGTCTTGATCAGAGGATGAAACAGACTAAGTGCAGTGACTCTTTTGCCATTTCTGCAGAGAGCAAGATTCTCTTCTCACTCACACCTCACAGTACAGATCCATCGAAACTGATTAATTTATTTATTTATTAATCCATTTATCATCTGACCCTTTCATGTCAGTAGCATGACATACAACTTGTAAAGAATTTGTTATGATTCTGAGTTTTGTTAAGCAATAGAAATCACACAAACCTTTTGTGTGCTTTTACTGCTGCAGAGTAAAATACTATACTTACTGCCAGAAACAGAGACAATTATCTGACTGAACTGAAAAGCTATGAAAGAAAAATACAAAGGCCTGTCATATCTTCACATTTTCTCCCTTAACTGTTCATGTGCAGTTTAACATACATCTACATGAATGTTCCAGTGCCTTAGTGAGCTGAGCTAGAGTAAGTTATTTCACTTCCTTTACAAGCAGAATATCACACTTGAGATGTTTTTGTGAAATAAAGCAGTTCTTCCTGCAGTTTATGAGAGACTTCCTAGTGTAGCAAACTAAACCTATTCTCCAAATACTCTCTTCTTTCATAGAATAATATTTCTGCCTGTGCTATTGTCCCTTTGTGAAAAGTTTAATCTCATATTTCACAGAACCACAGAAACATTTAGGTTGGAAAAGACCCTCAATATCACCAAGTCCAACTATTAACTCTACTTTACATGGTTCACCCCTAAACCATATCCCCTAGCACCACATCCAAACAACCCCTAAGCACATCCAGGGCTGGTGACTCAACCACCTCCCTGGGCATCACATTCCAATGCCTGACCACTCATTCTGCGAAATTTTTTTTTCCCTAATGTGCAGTATAAACCTACCCAGTTGCAGACTGAGGCCATTCCCTCTTGTTCCATCACTAATTACCTGTGAGAAGAGACAAACACCAGCCTCTCCACAATGTCATTTCAGGTAGTTGTGGAGAGCAATAAGGTCCTCCCTCAGCCTCCTCTTTTTCAAACTAAACAGCCTCAGATCCTCCAGGCACTTTTCATAAGATTTATTTTCCAGGTCCTTCATCACCTTTGCTGCCCTCCTCTGCACTTGCTCCAGCACCTCCATATCTCCCTTTCATTAAGGTGCCCCAAACTGGTCACAACACTCGAGGTGTGGCCTCACCAGAGCTGATTAAAAGGGGACAATAATTTCCCTACTCCTGCTGGACACAGTATTTCTTATACAAACCAGGATGCCGTTGACTTTCTTGGCTACCTGGGTGTGACCGGTTGACGTTGTCCCCTTAAGAAAGGGAATATGGTGGACGGAAGTTGGTAAATGGAAAGAATAATCTAAACTAATTTCATTGGAAGAGTGGGAGGAAGCACCTTCTGAACTGGGAGTGCAGAAAAGTATACTGGGCATTCCAGCACTTTATCTGCAGTCTTGCTTCCGCCTCTTCTTTGGGCAGCAGCTTTCTGTGCTGGGCTTTCTGCCAAGACTTTGGCCTTGAAACCGATAAGATAGAAGGCCTGTATTCACTGCTTTCCAATTAACACAAAACTGCTTTTAACTTCTTTCTTTCTCTTTCTCTCTCTTTTCTGACCTACTCTGGGGAAAGGGGGGGAAGAGAGGGGAGAGCGGAGGTGGGGAACCCCCTCGGCAGAGGGAGGAACTCTCATTTCTGTGTTACTCTGTTGTATATCTTTGTATATATTGTAAATATTGTAAATTTGTATATATTTCCCTGCATATCCTACATTGCTTTGTAAAGATACAGCTCCACTGCTTTGCTAATTCAGCTTGTGAGTTTTTTTTCCTTTCCCTTCAATTTTTTTTTCCCTTTTACTTCACAAGGGGGAAGGGAGGAGGCTTCTTGGCCTTACACTTCCAACCCTCGACACTGGGCACACTGCTTGCTCATATTCAGCTGCTCAAGGATTAGAACCACCAGGTGTCTTTCTGCCAGACAGCTTCCCACCCACACTTCCCCAAGCCTGTAGCATTGCTTAGGGTTGTTGTGACCAAAGTGCAGGACCTGGCATTTGACCTTGTTGAAGCTCATCCCATTAACATTGGCTCATCAATACAATCTATCCAAGTCACACTGTAGAGCCTCCCTACCCAGGTACAGATCAACATTCCCACTTAACTTGGTATCATCTGCAAACTTACTGATGACATGCACTAATGTTTTCATCAATGTGGTGCATTGAAATTCCTCCCCCAACATTAACTTTGACAGACCAGCCCAATAAGGAGCAAATGAAAACTGCTTTTCATGCCAAAGCTACAATCTATAATGGAATGCAACGAATATGTATAAATATACAATATTTACAATATTTACAATTAACAAGCAGCACAAGAACCCCCCTGGTCAAAGACCGGGGGAAGCTACTATCTTCTCTTTCCCTGCCTCCCCCTGACCCCCTGTACAAAAGGGAAGAGAGAGAAGCAGAGAAGTTAATACCAAAACAATGTAGCCAAGTAAATGATTATCTCTCCTGAGACCCAAGAAGTGAGAAGAGTTGAAGAAACTGTTTTGGGAATGAAATCTTATGGTAGATATCTCTCCAATGGGATTGTTTAGAATTATCTTTATTTTCCTTTTTACACCCAAAAGTGATTTATTTACATTTTACTACTTTTCTGCTCAAGATCTGTGAAAAATTTTAAAGAGGCAGGACTGGCCTTCCACATAATATAAAGAAGATAGTAGGCAGTGCAGACAGGAATCCATTGCTACCAAAATATTAACAAACTGAGAGGGAAAAAAATAATTATATTACATAAGAGAATATTGTATTTGTTTTGAAATAAAAATAATGGCAAATTACACTTTGATAAAATCCTTGTAGATTTGGTCCTGATCCTTCATTCATCTAATGTGTATGACTTAAACGAAGTGAAAGAGCTGTAGTCTGCTATTACATAAAGGAAGTACCTGTTGATGTAGCCTTTGTTGAAGGTTTTAATCTAAAAGTTTCTGTAGGAATAATGCACGTATACGTCATCCAATACTTTTAGTGATCATGAAAGGAAGTTGTCATATAAATAGAATTTTCAGTGCATACTTTCTTTTAAACCACTTAGCTATCACAATTTAATAATTATTTAGTACTACTAAACCAGTTTGTATTTATTTCTAGAATTCTACTCAGGACAAACATTTTATGTTTATTGGCTTAGGAAATACCAAATTGACTGCAGATTAATTTCTCACTTTTCTAATTTTGAACTGAACTCTAGTGATATTTCAGCAGCTATAATTGAGAAGCAGAGGTACAGTCTAAAGAAATGGCATCAGTATTTAGAAGGCAGTTAATGGTTCATGTCAATGGATTTTACATATTTTTTGATGATCTGCTGAAGGACTTTGAAGTACAAAACATCAAGGATCAATAATAAAATTGTTTGGTTTTTAAGCTACTGATTTTCAATTAAGAGAAAAGCCAGCAGTATTACCTACTGAACAACTAGTTCAATCTTTGCAAATATTTTCCTCCTTTCATTTGTCCTAGAAAGAAAAGAAATATAAAAGACATATAATTTATTTATTGACATTATATCTTTTATATTGCTTATTTTTCTTATATTTTCTTATTGATATATAATATCAATAAACAGTATCTTATAATTTATATCCTCTCCATTATGCCAATGCAGTCCTCTTAATTTTAATGGTATTAAAATACTGAAGGTGAAATCATATAAGGTGTGAAAACAACTGGTGAAGTGGTGAAGGAATGGAAGATCTACTTGTTGACATCTTCCATGACCTAAGGTCCCAGCTGCTGTAGGGTTCTGTTTAGAGTTACTGAATATGTTCATCCCTTCCAGAGATTTTACAAAAATATACTGAAATCATAGTCTGCAGACTTTCTTTAAATCCAATTATTATACAAAGTCCAGACAAAAAATTTCCAGAGGTAGGATTAATCTGATTGAAAGTGGACATCTAAATTTTAGGCAGGTTTTGTCTTTCAGTTATGATTATGTACCAAGTAAAATATGACAATGTATCCAGACTCTCATTATTTTGTCTTCAGAAACAACATGGTGCTGTGAACACTTGCACTTCTGTAAGAAAAAGCTCCACTGAGGACAGGAACAGAGTAAAATACATGGATAAAATGGAATTTGCAGATAATTTACATTTTGGATTTAGCAGGATACTACTCAAGGTCTTTTAAATTTTCTTTTCTACAACATAGTAAAAAAGCCTAAAACATGGCTGGGGAAAACAAAAGACTCATGGTAAATTTCTTGTAGAAATACAACACAGAATAGAATACATTTTGTGGTCACTTTACACAGTTAACATAGTTTATCTTCTGGATTTTTTTGTTAAAGACAAGAAGTCATTAACCACATTAATATTCAATACTGCTTTATCACAGGGCAGATGCTTATATACATGCTTCATTGCATTGTGAACAATGTGACAAATGCAATTGCCTTTCACCAAGTGGAAATGCTTGCTATGCAGAAATGTAAATATATATAATTTCCCCAAATTTTACAAGAACAATCTGCTTCATAGGTGGCAACATTTCCTAACTTAATTTCCCTGCATTCCATCACTGTTCCATTTTCTACACACAGTTATTTCATTAAGCTACATCTGTTTCACTAACTTCAGCCTAGGATTCTGTTATTTTCTGCTGAGAATTAATTCACTTAGAAAGTAAATATCTAGGTCTTAAAATTATTCTTGCATCTTTACTTACTCAAAAGTGAAAAACTTCTGCTTTGTACTATATTTTTCTAATATTAGATTGGGTTAATATTTTTTTTAGGAAGTGTAGGGAAGCATCTCACTCTAAAGCAAACTTATAAAGCATGTCTAGGAGTGGGTTTTGTGCCCTTGACTAGAAAGGATTTGTGAAGAGGTGTATTTGAAGTAGACATGCAGATGTGTGCAGATGTGGATGCTCAATCTCCTTCCTTTAAGTCTTACCCTTTTGCTTGACATGTGAAAGAAGCAAACAAGGAAAAAAAGACAAAGAAAAGAAAATCTTTCCCTCCTTTACATCTGAGATGAATGAGCTCAGAGACAGTAACGTAATTAGTGTTCTGTGATGCTCTGAGAATGCACAGAAGACAGAAGTGAAGATTTATGTCCTCACAGGTAAGATTTACCTTTACAATAAAATCTTCAGCCTATAATACTCAGTCAAAATGGAAACACTCTTGCAAGGCAAGAGTTAGGTACTAATCTGCCAAATCAGTGCAGCATGTACTGAGATTCAGGTGTGAAAATGCCACTTATTTTTCTGCAGAATCCAAAACACTTGAAAAGCCTTCTCTGCAGGGAACTGTAGTTCATTTTTTTCAGCAAGCTGACAATGTGTATCCAGACAAGATACTCTGAGTACTCAATGTGGGAAATTGATGAATATGTGAATACAAAGGCAAACTTGATGAAATCCAAATGCACAGCTAAGATACAGAAATACCTACTATATGAACAATAGCTACTATGTGAACAATATTTGTCTTATGCATGCGTCTTGGTGCATTTCTGAATTAGAATGGAGTACAAATATGCATTATGTAAGGCTGATCAGTACATTCCTACAATACAAACACTTGAATTCTTGCACAATATTTCTCTACAATAAAAATGCAACTACGGAAGTCGTAATTAAGGCAAGGACCTACAACATTAGGCAGCACAATCCCAGAGACAAAATGAAATTGAAATATGAACACAGATCTCAGAGATAGGAAATGCTTTTATTAATTTTTAATATGAATGATAGTAAAGAAATACATATACTTTAAGAAATGATGTACTTCCTGATCTGAGGAACCTTAAAGTTACTAGATGTCAACTTGTAGAAAATGTAATAATTGCTTATAACCAATTTTCAGTTTCTATACTTTCCATTAAATACACTTATCTAATTAGTTTTATGAAGGAAAATGTAAAAATGAGAGTTTAAAAGTTCTTTGCATATCTTCTTAATTTTCAATGTAAAACAAATCAAGTCATAGGGTATATCCTCAAAGGATATTTTCACCTTTTATGTAATCAAACCTCCTGACATTGCACATAAAATGTCTGTACATGTGATAGAGTTGGTTAAAAAAATGTTTTAAATGCTGAATCTGAATCCACTTGGATAGAAATTTTAATTGATACAGTAATAAAAAGTGAATCAAATCAATTATATGAAATGACAGTTTCAAAGTCCTAGGCATCTCATATTAAAATGTTTTAAAAACAAAGTTGGAAAAGGATGGTGATTCCTGAGGTCGGACAAGAACTCATGGTAGATATTTTTATGACAGTGTCAACACTTTCCCAGAGTGTTGATTAACAAACTTGATTTTACACTAGAGAAGAAAATTGACAAATAAATGAGGCTATAAAAGCAGTTTAGGGAGCATAACAGTGACTCTTTGGTCCAGAGGAGTTGTGGAAAAAATTAAAAATTCAAGTAGTCTCATTAGAGCTAACTTTCAAAGCTGTCAATGGCAACAGCGTGCAAACGAGCTGCAACTGAATGATATAAAGTGCTGGGCTCCCTACTTAGTCATGTAGAAATCCTTTCCCCGGTATTCTGCATGAGTACTCAATCATTATTTCTTAGAGAACAAACTGACGGAAAGTAACTTGAGAATTCTTCACCACTTATCTCCCCATTTAGAATCCACAAAATGTGTTTTAGCAATTTGGAGTTGTCTAGTTATATATCTGGGTTCTCTCAACTCTGCTCTGGGGACGTATTACCTGTGTCCAGCTCTGGAGCCCTCAGCACAGGAAAGACATGGAGGAGTGGGTCCAGAGGAGGGACACAAAACTTATCAGAGTTGTGGAACATCTTTTTCTGTGAAGAAAGACTAAGAGAGGTGGCATGTTCAGCCTGCAGAAAAGAAGGCTCTAAGGAGACCTTGTTGCAGCCTTGTGCCTATAAGAAAGATGAAGACTGTCTTTTACTAGGGACTGCTGTGACAGGACAAGGGGCAATGGTTTTAACTAAAAAAAAGGGCAGACTTAGACTAGGTATAAGTTTTATTTTTTAGGGTTTTGTTTGTTTGTTTGTTTGTTTGTTTGTTTACAATAAGAGTAGTGACACATTAGTAGAGGTTTTTCAGTCAGGTGATGGAAACCCCATTCCCGGAAACATTCAAAGTCAGGTTGGACAAGGCTCTGAGTAACCTCATATAGTTAAATACATCCCAGCTTACTGCAGGAGAGTAGGAGTAGATGACCTTTAAACATTTCTTCCAACCCAAGACACTCTGTGGTTCTATGATTTTTCCTACTATGCATGACAATTTAGATTAAAAATTGTAAATACGCTATGGTCAGTGTTAGGAATTTGAATCTCAAATCGCTTGCAATTTTGAGGAGCCCAAAGCCTTTTAAAAATCCAGACTGTAGCATTATAATGTGCACAAAATAACAGTTTTTTTACAGTAGCAAAGATTCTAATTCTTCTCTCAATCTTTTCACACTTTATAACACCACTGATTTCAATAGAAATATTAATCTAGTGTAATTTTTATTAAAAAATTTCCTGCCTGAGAACATAATGTCATACTGAGTAAGTCTACTTATGTGAATAACAATGGAGAAAATGCCAAATGTTAGAATCACAGAGTAAAATTAGAGAAGATTTTAATTCTAAGTGAGTAACAGTAGAACATCCAAAAAAAAACTACAAGTATAGTGCTTTTGACATAATCTTAGGGGCATGACTGCAACTGGTCACATTCACAATGTTTTCATGCTGTACTTTTTTTATTAATGACTGTCTCCTGATATCATTGAAAAGCAAAAAGTTGTGATCATAGTATGAGAGACCCTTTCAGTCCTCCCTGTCATAGTCATTTAACTATGCAATTGTAGTTATGTTATAATTTGCAGTTCGATTATAGTGCCTTCACAGTAACATTGTAGCTATCATATAGTAATTTCAACATGCAGTTCTACATTCACTCAATGTTGCCACTGGACTGGACTTGATCAAATAAATAGAAACATTAAACAACTCTCCAAACTCTATCAGGTATCAGATCTTTAAGGGAAAGTTCCAAACATGACTATGGTGAGAATGTAAGTCTTTGGTAATTTAAAGCATATCCGTTACAAATGGAAAACTGGCAGAATTTGAAATAGGCAGGTTTATGATGTTTATTTGGTTTTTTTTTTTTTACAGTAAGTCCATATTAATTGTGAAGGAAAATTTATTTGCATGTTACAGTTTTCTGAACTTCACAGCTGCTGAATGTCTTTTTCTATTTTTCAATTTTTGTTGGATTTTTTGTGTTTTTATAAATCAATAGGATAAGACTTTCAGTTTCTTACACAAAAGCAAATGCATTTTTTGTCTTTCTATTTGCAATGGAAACATTTATTCTTGTCTTCTTGGATATGAGACCTGTGTGGCTTGGCAAGGGCAACCAGTCTGAATAATTCTTACCACATTTAACCATTTGGTTTCATTATGTTAACAAGGACAGAGAATCCATTTGGTGAAAACAAACAAATCATATAAATTTTAAATGGATTATACTAGAAGTAGTTCATTCCACATAATTACCATAAAAATAAAAATAGCTTGCTCTTAGTTCTGTTCTAAACTCTACTCATAAACTGCTGAAAAATCATGCATAAACCTCTTATTATTAGGTTTCCAGACCTATTTTCTTACAGCCCCTTGTGCTACATTCTGTCATTTGAAAGCTGAATTTCATAGATGGATGTCAGTTTTCTAATGCAGATATCATTCTGTCATGTAGAACAGTGCCTGTGAATTAAAGACTTTTCCATTTAATAAAATATGATAGTCAAGATTTTAATGGTTTTCTTTATAGATCCTGTCATATTGTATGCATGTCAGTTACACTGCTGGATAGTGGTCTCAAACACTGTAATAAGGCTTCATCAGTAGGTACATATTTCTAGTGCTGATAAGTGGTATCCTCATGATAAGAAATTCTGTGTGCAGATATCCCTTCTTTGTTACTGTTGTGAAATAACAGAAATGAAAGGCATTGATTAAGAAAGTTGTCTGTCAGCAGTTATAGAAGCTCCTGGTTGAAAATTGTTAGGAAAAAGCATTCATCATTCTCTAATTCTGTCTAGGGATTTGATTTGCATACCACAGCCTATTTGTAGTTCAAGAAATGCATTATCTATTCTGAGGAAACTTTGAGGAAAGACTTTGTAATTCTTACAAAGTTGCTAAATACTTTTTCTCTTATGTGACAAAATCAGTAAAATGGGATAATGCCATATGTGATATTGAACTATTTGATTAAGCAATTATTGAGGTATCTGAATTCTAAACCACATCCTTCCTGAAAGTTACTTCCATCTGGCTTAAATACTTATTTACAGAACTGGATTTCAAAAAATGTTTGTATTAATATAAGGCTTCTCAAAGAACATTTAGATGTTCTTTTTGTTCTTGTCATGGGTTAAGTTGAATATTTGCCACTGTTTTTCAAATCCATCCTGCCTCATGCCTGCTTCAAAATGAAAGTGCAGGCTGGATTATGGGGCTTGAAGTTCAAATTGTAACATGAGAGGCTTCCTGCTCTGGTTATTGCTTTTGGGTTCTGAGTATTGTCTGTTTTCCACAGGGATGGCTGGTTTTCTTTTATGCCTTTTGTTTTGTTGTTGGTTTGTGGTTTTTTTTTTTCCCCTCTGCATTTTGCTGCACTTTATCTGCAAATGGGCTAAACTAAGGTAATTGTGCATTGTATTATTAGCTAAGGTATTTGCGCATTCATGTTTTTGCATTTATATTAAACTCTTATCTCACTGTCTTTATCTCAACATGGAGTTTTTTGGTAGTGTTACTTTTCCCTCACTTTTGTGTTGTAGGGAAAAGGCTGTGTTTAACTAGTGCAATTTGTAAAGTAGAAAGAACTTTTCTCATGAGGAATCCTGACCACTAGCACTGTAAGTTATGCATTAATGCAAACTCAAATTATGCATTTGGAAATTAAGTCTTAAATGCATATTGCTCATTAAGAATTAAAAATATTATAAGTGTTTTTGAAGAATGAATAACATTATCTTACATGTTCACAGTATTAATGTTTAAATTACAGAGCTTCTGCATAAACCAGTGCATGTCTCAGAAATGCTCTTACTTGCAATGACAGATGCATAACAAAGCTCATCTATTCATAGGTAGCATGGTGAATTAGTTTTAAGTATTTTGGGATGTCTGATAGATTCAGACCATGTTTTTATCTTCAACTTCTAAAGGTCTCTTTTACTAGAAGGCTCTTGGCTCTATCTTTATCAGCTCAGGGAGTTCTGAAAAAGAATACTAGAGCAAACATCTACACAATCTCCATGACAACATGTTAATGACTACACTATTAGAATCAGTGAAGTTACTGGTGCAAGGGAAAGTATGTTGTTACAGTTTACTGCAATGGAAAAACTGAGCAAACTCTGGGTAACAGAATATTATAGCAAAGTTACTATTGCTCTTTTCTTTGTCTAATGTTTACACTGGTCTTGATACAGCTACCCTGTTACTCTATGCATCTATGATGATTCCTCCTCTTGTACCTGAGTATTTGGCATTCTGCAATTATCATAAGATTACACTGTATGACGGCAAGTGACATGTTCCAAGAGAAGATTAATGCATTAAAATTGTCAGCATATTTGCTATGAGTAGCATTTCTACTATCGTTAGGGGTACTTCTGTCACTAACAGCTTTAAAAAAGTTAGAAATTTTTGGCTTTACAATGTGATCTGATCAAAGATTCAGGAATGAGTTCCTGTCAGTCTTCTGTGCTTCTGTACTAGGGCAGCAGACAAAGGGCTTTGCTGCAGTAAAGATCTTGGCCTGAAGTGAAGCATATTAGCAAGACATAGGAAACTGCAGAACAGGACATGAATAACTGCCAAAAAGGCCATGAGGAATTCCTGAGTGTGACAGATAACAAGAACAGGCTGACTCCATGAAAAACAGCTGGATCCCACTGCCAATTAAAAGCAAAGTGTGAGAGACAATGAGCCTCAAAAATAATTAGAGGGGGGTATACTAGAAGAGCACTAGAGGAGCAGAGTCTTGCAAGGCCACCAGCACCTTAGCAAAACCTGTATAACCTGAGATTCCTGAGGCAGCCATACCAGAAACAATGAATTCATTTGTGTTTGTAGCAAAACTGGGACAAATGAGGAAAAAGTCATCGGTGGCATTCAATCTGCTGGGAGGATGTTGTCCTGGAAGAGGCATTAACAAGCCAGCTAAATCTGTTTGAGCCACTGCCCCTCTCTCCCTCTCTGTTGCAGGGTCCAGATTGAGGTCGGGGATCCAATAGGCAGGCACTGTTATGGGTGCCTGGAGGGAGTGGAAGCTGAACCCTGAGCCTCATGTTTCAGAGAGGAAACTGCACATGTCAGAGGCTATGAGAGAAGGCGTATGCAGTTTGTTCACCACACAAAAATTTTGAACTGATTGGCAGGATTTGAATAGCTAATGTGCCATTGGGTCGTTCAGTTTTCAAAAAGGGAATTTGTAGGGGAAGATTTTGAGAACCCACATGCTTGTATACTCATTGCTCATTTGCTCATTGCTCATTGGTCTTTCCTCTTATCTCTCTCATCACCTGTCTTCAGGGCAATTAGCTTCTTTTGTCTTAGCAACATAGTGCTTGAGTTGGGCCTCCACCACAGCAGCATACCCTCTCTCTCACATCCATTAATTTTGGATACCACTCTTTGGACTGTAACTACAAACTCAGTACATCCCTTTGTTCAGCAAAGGTTTTGGTATTTAACAGCTTGGCAGTTCATGAGTAACTTATGCTAATTTTCCTGGTTTTTTTCTGAGG
Source organism: Melanerpes formicivorus (assembly GCF_026170545.1). Taxonomy (NCBI): domain Eukaryota; kingdom Metazoa; phylum Chordata; class Aves; order Piciformes; family Picidae; genus Melanerpes; species Melanerpes formicivorus. Next base: position 11,173,988 of record NW_027142353.1, on the reverse strand, counting down.
CTTATAGCTTGTTACTTGTTGGTTAGCTCCATCATGAACTCGAGGTGGTCCATGTCACCACCCTGTGGCAGTATTGCTGCTTGGTTTCATGCATATAGGGAATTCCCATTTTTTTCCTCTGTATTCCAAGGTTTGAATTTTCTAGACTGTTATTCTACTGTTTATTAACCTTCTATTAAGTGTAATTAACCCATCATTGAAAGGGCAAATGAACCTCAATCAAGATGGCTCTGGAAAATATATTTTTATATTTAATAAATCATAGTCCTATTTTATCATATTCCCGGCCTATCAATCTGATATAAAACTAAATCAAATGGTGCAGAAGAGATCAGTGTGCCCAACTGTGATTGTTTTACACAAATTAGGCTATGAATTAGCAGTCTCAGACTTGGAATGGGCAAAACAAAACTGTAAAAATGCGGAGAACATTGCCGGTAAATTAGCCAATGCTGATAGCATCTCCACCATAATTTTGGGAGCTTGTATTATCCCAGGGCTAGCTGAATTTAGTACTTATGAGTAAAATATCCATATTTTTGAGGAAAGGATTTTTTGTTTGGAAAAAGAAATAGAAAGGTCGGAGGCGAAGTATATGGAACTTGCTGATTTATTTGTGCTGCAAATCAAGAAGTCTAGTGCTGCTATTAGAATACTTGCAGAATCGAGTGCTGGTTCTAATCCCAGCTCATCCAGAAGCTCAAGCGAAAGCTCTTCCATATCGTGCAGCCCCAACATAGTCTGGACCACTGGAGCTCAGTCCCTGGCACCGTCTTTTTACAAGCAGCCTGAGCCACAATCCCACAAACAGGACTTTGAAGGGACAGACCCTAAAATGGCTTTTAGGGGGGCACAACATTTTGAGCAGCTTATAGCTGAAGGCACGTCAGCTTTGTCCTTAGCTCAAGACAAAGTATGTGCAAGTCTTGCCACGGCATATGTCTTTAAAGATAACCAAAGACAGTTGCCAAAAGCTCACTTGGGTCCTGCATCACTGAGAACAGCCAGCTCCACCCACACTGGGCACTCCAAAAAATAGGTTTTTATATTTAATAAATTATATTCATTTTTTTTCATATTTCTGGCCTATCAATCTGATATAAAACTAAATCAGATATAGGAGCAGAGAAAGGAGGATATAAAAGGAGCAAAAAAGCTATTCAGAAAATAGGAAAAAGGATAACAAAGTATTAATGTTATATAAACTAGCCTGACCTGGCATATCTACTGGGTAGCTCAATGTGTTGGAGCAGAAATTTAAATCATGTCAGTTATTCTGACCATACCATAAGAGTCAAATCTCCCACAGTGGTCAGAAGGACTGGAATGGAGGTGCAGGTTGCCTGTCTTCTCTTGTCTATCCAACACACAGAGCAAGCATCCTGCTTCTGTTACCCTGACACTGGTGTCTGTTCCTGGTCCGGAAGCATCGGCATGAAGTACAGAGACTCAGAGATGCCAGACAGAGGTAAAACTGAAGTGACCAATAAGAAGATTTTATAATCAGTATTGCTGGGTATAGCTGGAAACTTATTTTCTTTGCAGCTATGGACTATGAAGTTTTCATAGTTGGATATTTTCCAGTACTCAGTTATCTAATTGCAGAAGCTTTGGAAGGAAGAAAAACAATGTTTAAATTGTATGGAAAAAAAGAAAAACAACAACAGAACACAAAACTGAAAACTGAAAGGCTTCTTTTACTGTATTTCCACATATGTACCTCCTTATAAAAGAGGGTCTTGGGAGTACATTACATCTGAAAATTTCATTAAAAAATCCCCAAACCTGAGGTCAGTCAAGAGCAGAAACTTTTTTGTTTACCTCTTATAACAGATCAAGGACTTAACATTCATTGGATATAGTTTAGTTTGGCAGCTGCGAGAAAAAATATATTTTTAAAGAAATTGAAGAATTGTAATATTAGGTCAATAAATCAGAAGCAAATAATTTTTACAAAGGAAAGGCAGGAAGTTCAGTTAAAGATACAGTAAATTACACAAATTGCATAAGTCACATAAGTCTTGAAATCATAGAATCGGAATTGTAAAATGGTCTGGGTAGGAAGGGACCTCCAAAGGTCATCTAGTACAAACCCCTCTGCAGCAAGCAGGAACATCCTCAACTAGATCATCATCAGTAAATTTGCTGACGACACCAAGCTGGGGGCAGGAGTTGATCTGCTGGAGAGTGGAGAGGCTCTGCAGAGGGACCTCAACAGGCTGGACAGATGGGCAGAGTCCAGTGGCATGAGATTTAACACATCCAAGTGCCGGGTTCTGCACATTGGCCACAACAATCCCATGCAGTGCTACAGGCTGGGGTCAGAGTGGCTGGAGAGCGGCCAGGCAGAGAGGGACCTGGGGGTACTGGTCGATGGTAGGCTGAACATGAGCCTGAAGTGTGCTCAGGCAGCCAAGAGGGCAAATAGCATCCTGGCCTGCATCAGGAACAGTGTGGCCAGCAGGAGCATGGAGGTCATTCTGCCCCTGTACACTTCACTGGTTAGGCTGCACCTCAAGTCCTGTGTCCAGTTCTGGGCCCCTCAGTTTAGGAAGGATGTTGACTTGCTGGAATGAGTCCAGAGAAGGGCAACAAAGTTGGTGAGAGGTTTGGAACACAAGCCCTATGAGGAGAGACTGAGGGAGTTGGGGTTGCTTATCCTGGAGAGGAGGAGACTCAGGGGTGACCTTATTGCTCTCTGCAAGTACCTGAAGGGAAGTTGTAGACAGGCGGATGTTGGTCTCTTCTCCCAGGCAACCAGTAGCAGAACAAGAGGACACAGTCTCAGGCTGTGCCAGGGGAGGTTCAGGTTGGATGTTAGGAAGTAGTTCTATACAAAGAGAGTGATTGCCCATTGGAATGGGTTGCCTGGGGAGGTGGTGGAGTCACCATCATTGGAGGTGTTCACGAGGAGACTTGATGGGGTGCTTGATGCCATGGTTTAGTTGTTTAGGTGTGTTGGATTGGTTGATGGGTTGGACGCGATGATCTTAAAGGTCTCTTCCAACCTGGTTGATGATGATGATGATGATGATGATGATTGTTATTGTTATTGTTATTGTTATTATTATATTATCAGGTTGCACAGAGACGTGTTGAGCCTCACTTTGAACATCTCCAGGGATGGGGCCCCAACCACCTCCCTGGACAACTGTTCCAGCGTTCCACCATCCTCACAGTAAAGAACTTGCTCCTATTATCCCATTTAAATCTATCCTTCTTTAGTTTGAAGTCATTGCCCCTTGTCCTATCACTAGAGGCGTTTGTAAACAGTCTCGCTCCATCCTTCTTGTAGACCCCCTTCAGGTACTGGAAATCCACTATCAGGTCTTCCCAGAGCCTCCTCCAAGGTAAGTAAACCCCAGCTTCCTCAGCCTGTCTTTCTAACAGAAATGCTTCAACCCCCTGATCATTTTTGTATCCTTCCTCTGGACCTGCTCCATCAGGTCCATGTCCTTCCTATATTGAAAGCTCCAGACCTGGATACAGCACTCCAAGTGAGGTCTCAGCAGAGCAAAGTGGCAGAATCACTTCTGTGGATCTGCTGGCAACACTTCTTTTGATTCAGGCAGGATGTGATTGGTCTTCTGGGCTGCAAGTGCACAGTGTCTGCTCCTGTCCAGTTTCTCATCCATAAGCACCCCCAAGTCCTTTTCCACACGACTTCTTTCTACCACCTCATCCCCTAGTCTGTATTGATAATGAGGATTGTTCTAGCCCAGATGCAGAACCCTGCATTTGCTCTTGTTCAACCTCATGAAGTTCACCTAGCCCCACCTCTCCAGCTTGTCCAGGTCTCTCTGGATGACATCCCATCCCTCTGGCATATTGACAGCACCACTCAACTTGGTGCCATCTGCAAACTTGCTGATGGTGCTCTCGATCCAACTGTCTATGTCATTGATAAAAATATTAAACAGTAGAGGTCTCAGTACAGAATGTTTCCTTTTCTAGTGAATTTTACTCTATGTATTAATGTGATTGTCTGCTACTTATGTTTTTTTTAGTATCTACAACTTACACTTTGAATCAGACAGTGGAAGGCAGGCCTATCAGTCATACAAGCTTATTCTTAAGGCTTTAATAAACAATATCTTCTGATCATTATAAGCCTAAGGAATGCTGTTAAAAAGCCTACTGTTTAGACTTTACTAATGCTAGCAATATTTTGTCACAGTAGGTATGTATAGTTTGACTGGACCATCAATAGCTGGAGATCATGGTGACATATACAACATGTGCGGTTCAGAGAGTTTAGTTCAGAGTTGATTTAGTCTGATACTCCTTGGCCTGAATTTCCTTTTTGTTAATGTTTTGCTCAGTTTCTTTTCTGCTGAACGTTGGACTGAACTTGGTGAATACCTAGGGTGAAATTTTGGGTTTATTGTTTTCCCAACTGAGTGAAATTCACAAATACAAAATGTGCTTTGTGAACTGAATTAATAAGATATAACTGAAGATGGCAGAAGGTTTCAAGGCAAAACCTCACTACTGCTCCAAACCTAAAAGATACATCTGATAAATCATAGAATAAATGATACAAAAGTCCAGCATGCTTTTTTCTGGCCATTTATCATCACTCAAGAAAATGTCAAAACTGTAAAAGTAGATGAGAAATTTTTTTTACAATATTTATGTACAATTTATCAATAAAATTATCTCAGACTTCTAGGCTGTGATTTTGAACAGGTTTTTGTTTTGATTTGTTTGGGTTTTTTCCCCTTAAAAATTTACATTATTACACATTATTTATTTTAAACCTATTAGAACAATGCCTCCTCAATGCAGAGGTAATGTATGTGATTTACCCTGCACATTTTTTTGTGATTCTAGGGAAAAGATATTAATCTTAAATTAGGAAATTACTAGATACTGCCAGACAAAAAGCCCAGACAACTCCTTCCTCCTATAGAAATTCAGTTATACCATTTAAACGAAGCAAGAAATTTAGTAATACTTTGAAAATAACATTTAATATCAACCATGATGTTGCAAACAGCTGGTGTTTTTTCTGTGTTGCTGTCATTATCTTTGACTGGTGTTTTTTGGCATTTCAATAATAAATCCTATTAGAGAGATTTGTTGCACTATATTCTAGTTAATCAATTATTTTATAAATGTGACTGAGTATGTATTTATCTCGTGAGCCTACTATGCTTATAAACTATGACTTAAATCTTGTGACACAAGTTCAAATCTGTAGTAATCCCATTTATTAAAACAATATTAAATTCAGATAATTACTGAAAACTGACAAAGATTCCTTTTCTTCTTCCTGGATTGGGATTAAGAATTCCTCCACACCATTGTACAAGTGATTTAACAAAAAGAATAGACTCATACTTCTACAGTCTTTCTAGTCTTATGGTATTTAAAAGAGAACATGGAAAAAATATTTCCTGTTGTAGTACATTGGTTGTTCTTTAGCCATGCAATTTAATCTGGTCCTCAGTTGACTATATCTGAAGAAATTCCAAATTCTTAATCGATGAAAGCTTTCCATTTACATCAATGAAAGCCATTGCTCTTCTTCCAGGACATAACAGGGCATTCATTCATTGAACTGATTGCTGCTGGTTTCAATAACTAACCTCAGCATACTAAGATTTACCTGAAATTAAACCTGATAAAAACAAGTTGATCAGGTTCAATTAATCGGTGTCCATTTCTTAGGGTACAATATTATTAGCATTGTTTTCCTTAAGATTTTCTCAGTTTTAATGAAAAACCATTACAAAATAATAATTGCATAAATAATTAATATTTCATAGTCTTTAGAGAACAAGTGAACATTCAGGAAGTTATTGGTAAGAAAAGGGTTTTTTCCCATATTAAATAGTTTATGTTTTTGTCCTCTGCAGGTTTGTGTATCTGAGAACTTATTTATTATTAGCCAGGAATCATATGTTATTCTTCATTCTAATAATGAATATATAATTGCATAATTATTGCAACAAATAGCCATCCATTCTACAATCATCTGCTAGAAAATGCTACCAAAAAAAAGTACTGATGGAACTATTTCTTCCAGCATCCTTGGCAATTTTCTATCATTTGTTATAAAGTCCTTTCCTCATGTTAAGTCCACTGTTGAGTACATCTGACTAGACCTAATCTTCATTCTCTGATCTTTCCCTGTGCACTCCTTTCTTCTCTTACTTATTCTCCCAGCTGTGTATTTTGTACAGTCATTAACATCAAAGTCATAAGTTCTTTTTTTTCCTTTGCTGCCACAATTATTCTTTCAAGTCATTGTAGCTTACTGACTTTTTGTTTAGCCTGAAGCATTTTTATCAATAAAATTAATTGTAATTTTTAAGTTATTTGGAATATCTTCTTTGAAGTTTAACTCATTTTAAAATCGTATTAAAAATTAGTAGAAGTTTCAAATATTTATTTTCTGAGTAAATGGACACCTACTCGCCAAATTTTCCACTCTCTCAAAAAAAAAAAAGTAATAAAAATGCTAATATTATATTTTCTTGAAGGTTTTGGGTTTGTTCCTTCAGTTTTCCTGCATTATCTTTTTTTATAATGTTATTTTGACTGTGCAAAATAGGAGAGAATTAATACCAAAACAAAATAACACAAAAAGAAAGAAGAATGGGAAATGAAAGTGAATAGTAATTAAACAAAATATAGTACTATTGCACTTCTTATTTCAGTTTGAAGCTTCAGTATTGTCACAAATAAGTGATTTAGATCATTTAAAGAATCATCATGAAAATGTATTAACAATTATTTTAATGTTAATTTATAAAAGTGTGACGTAGCAAATTTTATGGCAAAAGTTCCTTCTATTACATGCTGCATGGAAGAAACATCCAAAGGAAAAAGTTCTTAGAATAATTTTAGAATTATTTACATAGAGACTGGAGAAGCAAAAGGGTAAAGGACACCAAGCCATTGAACCACCAGGATCAGAGTGGATGCCTTTGCTTTCTAAAATCTTCACAGAAGGGTCTGGATGCAGCCCAGACTTGGTCAACTGTTCATGTACAATGGAACTGTCTACATGGATTTCACTAGTATTAATTCAGCATGTTATTAGTCATTGAGGTTCTGCTGTAAAGAAAAGGTCTCTCCACCTTGTTAAAGAAGGATTACTGGTAGAAGTGGCTGACACAATGGAAAGCTGTGCTGCCATTCAGTCTGGACAGACTGGACTATTGGGCAAACACAAACCTAATGAAGTTCATCAAGGAAAAGTGTAGAGTCCTGCACCTGGGGAGGAATAACAAGATACATCACTACAGGTTGGGAGTTGACCTGCTGTAGAGTAGCTCCACAGAAAAGGACTATGTTATTCAGTGTGCCCTTGCGTCCAAGAAGGCTAGCAGTATATACTTGGGGGCATTAAAGACTGTGTGTCCAGTAGGAAATAGGAAGTTCTCCTCTCTTCCACTACGCAGCTCTACTTAGACCACAACTGAAATATTGTGAACAGTTTTGGGCTCCCCAGTCTAAGAGGTACAGGGGACTACTGAAGAGAGGTCAAGAGAGGGCTACAGGGATTATTAAGGGACTGGAACATCTCTCTTCTGAAAAGAGACTTGTACTTGGGGCTGTTTATCCTGGAGAAGGGAAGGCTGAGAGGGCATCTTATCAATGACTACAAATTTCTGAAGGGTGGCTGTCAGGAGGATGCGAACTCAATCACAGGAAATTCTATCTGAACATGAGAAAAAACCTTTTTTACCATAAAGATGATGGAGCACTGGAAGTGGCTCTCTAGAGAGGTTGTGGAGTCTCCTGTGTGACCTGCCCTAAGTGGTCCTGCTTTGCAGTGGGGTTGGATTCAATGATCTCTGGAGGTCATTTCCAACCTCTAGTACTCTATGATTCTATAACTCTATGAACCTCAAATCTTGAGAGGTATCCCTGAAAAAAGGAAGTGTTGGCCACACAGGGAGAACTCAAATTGAGCTCACCCAATGATCTGTTGTTGGCAAAAAGGTCTTGTTGCCTTGAGGAGCAAACTTGAGAGCTGTACCAGCTCAAGGAGAGGTCACTACCATGCAGCCAAACTACCTAACAGAGAGAGCTTAAAGGTTTTTCACTTAGTCTGTCATATTTTTGGGTTAGAGTGGATGGCTCACAGTCATATTGTGTACAATAAGAGACATATGCATGGAGTCCTTTCACCTACAGTTTTCTTTGTTCCTCAATAAATGCATATGGTTCAGGATACTGATTGGAAGTGGAAGTGACATTCGTTCTACAGACCATGTACAAGAAAATGCAACATCCCTGCAGGATCCCTTTAGACTGCAAAAATGAAGGATGCCTGGTGGATTGTGCAATGAGGTTTTGTTCAGACATGGCAGGGGAGCGGGGTGATGTTGGTGGAACACTGGCAGTCACTGACAGTCATATTTATAAGAAGGGAGGGGGAAAATTCTTGAAAAAAACAGCAGATACTAGTAAGCAATAATAAAAGCTTGAAAGTTTGGAATATCTGAAATATTTTAATCCTGAAATAGTAAAATTCCATCTAACTCAATATTGTCATTGGTGAGTTCCTTATTTCTTGCTCAGATTACTACATACCCAAAGGAAAAAAAATGAGTGTATGTACTGCAGTCATTACAGCTGCCTCAAAGACTCTCTTTCCTAAGTCAGACTACTTATTTTTATTATAGTTGAAAGAGACCTAGTTTAAGTAGACCTAGTTTTGTATCTAGTTTATGTAGGTGCAAAAATTAGTAGTGGAAAAATACTACATAACATGTATTTAATTATAATTGACAACACTATATTTGTTTTAGCAAGCACTAAATATTTATCTGACAGGTTTTTGTTCAGACTAATATCTCTTTGATTATAGCATTATACTGAGCAAGAGAAACATGGTTTATAAATTTCATAGGGGTTTTATTTTTATTAATTAATTTAATTATTATTTTAATAAAATCTCAGCTTTTCTGGAGATGGAAAGTAGAAGTCCTCTACCTTTGCCCTCTAAGTTTGGATGATGAAAAGTAGTGAAGACCTCAAAAGTGATGAAGACATCAATCATAAGCAGTTTTAGAACAAATATTTATTAAGTGGCATAACCTTACAGAAAACCTGAAAGAATTCCTGTGTCAGATTATATTAGATAAGTTTAAAAGTATATCTCTCCCTTAAATTTTTTCTGTATTTTTTCTTAGTTGAACTCTAGTTTTGTTTCATATTCTAATAATTTTTATTTTCTGCATAGTCTCTTCTAAGTCCCTAGAAAAAGTATTTTTCTCTCAACTCATTCTGAGGCCTGGCTCTAAATCTTCACCCTAGTGCAGGTAGATTCCCATGTCATCTACAGAATCTGTCAATCTTTCTCTTCATTGTAAGAATCTTCTCTTATAGTACTACATGAACTAAAGGAAAAAGGGTTGGTTTGCCAATCTTTTATTTCAGCAATACTCTCAAACACAAGACACAATTTTCACAAGTGCCAGAAAAGTAGTGTACAGTGGCAACAGGTATTTTTTAAAATTTAAAATCTCAGAAGGTGCCAGAATGCTGCTTTGTAAAGTGACTTTAATATAGAGAGAATAATGGTGGTTCCAACACGTGACTTAGCATGTTTTTTGACAGCTCATTGCCTCCATATTCTGAGTCATTTCCCTTGCGTCTCCCTACCATCAGCATAAGTGCTCACTATGCTGAAAATGCCACATAAGTGATGAAAAGGATTTAATTTAAAAAAAAAAAAAAAAAACCACACAAAAAGTGAAATTCAGTTACAGTATGTAATGACTTCCCTTTGAAACACAATGAGGCAGTAGTGGTCCCTCCCACACCTACCTTTCTCCCTTTTGGCAAACTTTGCAAGACTGTGCAAAAAGCTGTTTTTTCTTATAGATAAATTTGTAAAAATATGTTTAGTTGCAGTGATTTCTTGTGTTAGCAAAAATAGCTGATAGCTTTTCCTTGAGGCACAATTTATTTTTTTCCCCAGAACATGATTTATTACCTCATCTGTTGAACTATGTCCAGGGGCTTCTCTTATCATTTTCTTGCATTATTCATGCATGAGCCTAAGCTGAATGTAATGTTTATACACTATACAAAGAGCATGTATCTCAGTCTGCCAAAGCTGAAGCACAGAACACAATATGAAGCAAGGATTAGTGATGAAAGACAAAGAACATGCTGATATAGGAAATTAATTATTATGGAATTAATTCTTTTGGTGAAAAAAACTGTCTGGGTGCTTGTTTGTGGTATAAATATTTCTACTGAAAACACTAGAGCACTTTCTGAAGATGTTCTGAATTTTTCACAGAGGTACAAAATTTTTCTATGGTTCAATGTAAAACCAATACCAAAACTTTGAAGAATTTTCCTTGCAGAATGGATTGTTTTGAATGGATGGTTTTTTTTTTTTTCATTCCTTTGGGCCATTCCTATGTCAGCATGTGACAGTAGAGGAGTACCATGATTCTTCCCAGGAACAAAACAGATAATTTCTTAGTAAGGCCTCCGTGAAAATACAAATTTGAAAATTAAATGAGGAAACTGAGTTTTGAAGAACTTCCATTCAAATCTCCTCTCCTGTGCACTGTTTTTCTTTTAAAAAATCATTTAAAAAAATTAACAGTTTTGCAGTTCAGGTTGAATGAAGATACCAATAATTAGCTTGAACAAAAACTTAAATGCCACTTGTAAAGTACTATAAAATTGCTCAAAATTTTCTATGCAAATTTATCAAATTAACTGTGATCCATTATCAACAGACCAGACTTTTAAAACAATAGTTAATCTAAGAACCTTTTTCTTAATTTGTGAGTTTTATTAGATTATGATAACAGCTCTGCACTATGACACAAAATTCTGTTTTGAAAATACAGTATAAGTGGACTAGAACTGATGCTTCTAGAGACAAATGTCATTATAGAATGAGATGTTTCTTTTATAGCTGAAAGACTAGACTAACAAAGAACTTTGTTGACTTTGATTTGTAGCTAAATGCATTTATCTTGACACAAATTGCAACAGACTTCTGAAGGTTATTGGTAAAGATCACAGTTTATACTGGTATAATGTAATTTTGTCCTTTTTCTATTAACTTGAACAATACATGGATGAAGAACGTTGATACAGTAAAGTGAGTATTTAATAATACACTCTTCTCTTTTGAAATTTGGCAACTTAAATTAGATGTTATTTCGTGCATATTAATTAGAAAAAAAAAAAAAAAAAGGATTTTTGTAGAAAAAATAGGAATTAGTGAGAAGATGTGAAAGAATGCTCTGGAAGCATTTGAATTTTTGCATTACTTATTCCTATGACCAATGAAATACTATGACATCATTTTTTGTTTTGTTTCAATGTGCCAACATGAAAGGAAAGATTGATAGTAAGTAAGGGAACTAAGAATAGTTTGGAGAATCTGCCTGAATAAACTCTTAGTTCTGTTCAACATCTAGGACTTAGTGAAGACAAATGAACAAAAAAACAAAACCAGAACAATGGAAGCTGCAAAACTGTTTTGGGTGATGTGTAATTAAGTGCATTACAGGCGAGGCCCTTTTTCAAGGAGTAACAGTTATGAATCAAATTCTTGGGTGAAAATACAGATTTACAGAAGGCAGGAAATCCCTAATATATTTCTGAAACACGGAAATATGCTGCAACAAATAGTGCCTTTTCCTAGCACTATCTATTATTCTCAAGATGCATGAGACAATGCATAAAAACATATTGAAAACATTTCTTATTTACTGATTTCCAGTACCTAAGGGTGTTGGCAATTATGAGTAATAAGTTCTATTAAAGCTTATTGATTTGTTCTTGTGCATAATTTCCTTTTTTGACCAAATAAAATTGTAAGTTTTTTCTGGCAAATGAAGACTAATTTTAAGTATTTTTCCAGAGTCTTAAGTCTGAGTCCCTAAATGAGCCATTTTGATTCTCCCATAGATTGCAATGCTAGATTTTAGTGTCTCTTGTCTTTATTCATAAGTCAATGAGACAATGTTATTATGTTTGTTGTTTTTCTGTGTATGATCTGGTCTAATTCCTTTGGGGCAATTTTAATTTGTTTTTAAATTCAGAATTTTCTGCAGGATTAATTATATTTTCATCGGAAAAAAATAAGTAAATTTCTGCAGTAGTGGATTTGGAATGTACTGTCCCTCCACTGGCTCGTAGTATTAATGATACACAGAGAGGAGTTAAAGCCATGATGTGCTGAATAGCATGCTAAAGCTATTAAGTAAGTTTACCACAGTCTCTGAATATCTTAATATGGTGAAACTTTTAAATAGTATCCCTCCTTTCTGATTTGTAATACTGAAAGTCACAAGAAATCCTTTCTATCTTTCTGAAATGATACTCTTGTTGCATGTGATGCAAATAGCTTAGTGTATTTTGTCAAGGTCATTGGAAAAAGCTACTGCCATAGTGCTAGTTTGGATTTCTTTCTGAAATGCCTTTTGGCAGTGGTGGTTGCTGAGAGGGATTCATTCCCGTCTGTACTTCATTTCAGTGGCTAATACTGATTTGACAGTTCTTGACCCGTGGGTAATGTGTGGTTCATCATAATTTTCTTACTTTTCTTAGTCTATTTCTACTTTTTTTTTTTTTTTTTTTTTTTTTTTTTTTGGTCAATGTAGCCTTCTATATCTTGTTTCAATGGAAATGGAACATTGTTATAAGTGTGGCAACCATCTTCTCATGTATTTTACATGTATTCTGCTTGAAACCCTTCTAGCTTGTCAACAAGATAAAGTTGAATACTGTTTTAATGAGATTTTGTGAAAAATGGTAAGACAAAATTAAAACTTTGTAGGTTGATGTTAGTTTTCAAAATTTTGCACATTTAAAAACCACCCAAAGAAAGACTGAGAAGATATATTTTTTTTTTTGAGTTAAAAATAAATTATTTCAATTTTAAATTCTAGTTTGAAAAAAATAAAAGGAAATGCTCTTTCTCAAACTGAGCATAGACACTCAACTCTTACAGAAATGCATATTACAAGACAATATGCATACCCTTCTGACAGTGCTAAACTCACACAAGACGACAGAGGCCTGAGTTTAGGGAGAGCTGATAGGTTCATCTCATCATCTTTTAAGTCACCTACCTTTTAGGAACACACTTTCAGTCAAGTTCAAATGAAATTAGACAATGTAGGGGCTGAAACATGTAATTTCTCTTAAATATACCCTTTGATTACTATCAGTGCTGGACACTGCCTTATTGACTAGATCTCTATTAGCTACAGAGCTTAAAAGCTAAAGAGCAGAGATATCCAGATCACGTGATGTCACATACTCTGTAATACCTAACCTTGGTGTCCAAATCATAGAATTGTTTGGCTTTACAGGTGTGGTGGATTGAAAGGCAAATCCTTCCTTCCCTCCCAGCAGGGAGGAAAAAATGCGACTCAGAAGAAAGGATTGCAGAAGTGTTGGAAAGTTTAAATGGAAAAGCAGTGAATATTTTAGAGAGAATCACAAGCACAGTGAAAAAAGGAGATCCCAAAGCATACCCAGAAGCATCCCAACACTTCCCTCTCTCCACCTGAGGGTACACCCAAAACCCCAGGGCTCTTTCTCCCTCCACCTCCACTGTTAGGCTAATCTCAGCTGGCCAGATCTGAGATTACCCTTCCCCGTTCTCCTTCAGGCCTGGCCTGACAAGGCCCCAAGAGGCCACGAGATGACTCTCCCTTCATTACCAGATAGGGACCATCTCCATAGAAGTGGTGAAGGAAGAAAGAGGATGTGTAGGACTTTGCAGGTGGTTTTATAGGGAGCAGGACATTATGGAATAAAATACGTAGATTCCTGTGTCCACCCACTGGGCCCTCGGGACATTGAAAGTGTATATTTATATGGGCACAGCAGGGGAGCACCCAGACCAAACTGCTACAACATCTAGTCCAACCTCCCAACCATGGGCATTGACATCTTTCATTAGATCCAATTGCTAGGAGTCCTGTCCAACATGACTTTGAACATTTCCACTCATGGGGCTTCAACAACTTATCTGGGAAACCTATTCCAACACGTCACCACTCCGACCATAATTTTTTTTTTCCTTATATGAAGTCTAAACCTTCCACTATCAGTTCAAAACCATTTTCCCTTGTCCTATCACTACCTTTTTTATTATTATCCTTCTAAAAAGACTGTTTCCATCTTTCCTATAAGCCCAAAGGCTGCAATAAAATCTCCCCAGAGTCTTTTCTTCTCCAGGATGAAAACCCAAACTCTCTCAGTCTCATAGACAGGTCTAGTAGAGAAGAATTTCACATCTCTGGCCATTTTTTGAGGCCTATCTTTGGACCCACTCTGACAGGCAAGTGTCATTTTTGTGCTGGGGGCCTCAGAGCTGGATGTAGTAGTGCAAGTGAGGTCTAATGAGAGTGGAGTAGAAAGACAGGATCATCTCCCTCAACCTACTGGTCACACTTCTTTTGATGCAGCCCAGAATATTGTTTGCTTTCTGGGCTGAAACAACATGTCATCAGCTCATGTTCAATTTTTTATCCACCACTCTAAGTTCTTCTCCACAAAGCTGCTCTCTGTTTGTGCCTCAGACTGTTTTGATACTGGCTGCATCTTTCCAGAGCAATTATGTTATCAGAAGGGAACCCTTTTAAATAATTGCTCAGATAAAATAATTTAGAAATATTTTTTTCCACAAGAAACAAAACAGCTATTGAAGATCTTAATGAGTAGGAATGTAATTTAAATAATATTGAGAGCATTCTTCTTTTCCCCCAGTCAGATGTGACCCTGAGAAGTACTTTTTTCAATTTGTCACTGACTTTAATATGACAGTGAAGCTGTTCATGAAAGTTTGCTTTTCCTTGAAAGCAGGAACCATTAAACTTCTTTCTAACAGGATCAGGAGGAGGAATGAGCAAGTGAATTATTGCAATTATATCTAACAAAATTTTGAATATAGATGTGGATCATTTGGGCCTACAGAAATATTTCAAACTTGAAATTTGGTACAGTGCAACATTAAATTTCTTTCATAAATGTTTATGAAAATTGTAAAGATTACATTTTCAGTATTATTGAGAACTATCAGTTGTGTTTTATTAATAAATATTTCCTTTGAGATTGGAATTCCTTATGTACAGTATTGAAGTATCTTTTCTCCTTGAACTAAAATGCATTTTGAGAGTTAGTAGCTTTTATTCCTGCTATATCTGTGTCACAAAGGATAATTCTAACAAAGAGGGGTTTGTTTCTGTTTGCATGTATTACAAGTGCTTGGAAGAGTTCCATGCAATTTAAGTTGCAGAACTCTTACCAAGTACGACTACATGTTTTCACACAGTAAAAATCCTTTATAAATATTCCATTTGAATAAAATATTTTGTGCCTGTAAATTGCATAGTTACTTAAAGAAAAATTTAAATTGTTTGAAAGCTCTTTTGGCAGGCTTGAGTGTGAAATAGACAAGCAATAGCGTGTATAAGCTGAGAACAACTGTAGAACCATGAGCTGTATATTTATACTCTCTTTATAAATGTCATAGGAAGTTTACTTAAAATGAGGACGAAGGTACTCTTTCCTTATTTCTCCTGGCATAATGGAGAACTGCTATCCTCTATCTCAACCGTGACTACTCCGTGTGGCAGCAATTTTACTCTGTGATCAAAGCTACAAACCTCTCTTTTGAAGCTTTCCCTATGAATGTTCTGTGATTAATTTTTATCTGCACATTACTAGTTTGTTTTCAACAAAATACCTTTTCACTGACAAAATTCTAGTATACACTTGTTTGTGAATTTTTCTCACAATTCACTGTTGAGAATATGAAATTACAGCAAGAGTTTTACTAGACTCCTTTTTGAGTTTTCCTTAGTGGACTGCTGTAGATACTGAAAGGAATATCTAACCTTTATAAGGTTAGATTGGTTTGGTTTTAGTTTTGATTTTCTGTTTGTTTGTTTTGTTTTTTGGTTTTTGCAGGTTTTTTATGCAAGCTCAAGATGGGACTATTTTATTTAGATGACATTACATAACTTATGAACTCTGTAAATATCTTTTGGACATTTTGCACACTCTGTATTGACACATGTTTCTATTTACAGAATCACAGAATCAACCAGGTTGGAAAAGACCTCAGAAATCATCAAGGCCAACCTATTTCCTAATACCTAACACCTCATGACAACAATGTTTACGTTTTTTGTTTGGTTTTGATTTAATTTTAATATTTTTTATAATGTGTCTGATAGTTAAGCCTTGGCTAACAGCCAAACAGCCACCTGCTTGCTGACTCCCCTCTCTTAGTGATATATGGGAGGAAAACAGGATGAGAGTAAAGATAAAGAACCATCAAAATGGTTTATCAATTTATTTTGCAGAAAAAACTAAGTCAACATAGTAAAAAAATTTAATTTATTGAAAATTAAAATAAATTCAGGTAGTGAGAAACAAAGGCAAATACTGAAATAAAACCTTTGCTCTTTCCTCATGTTCAACTTCAGTCATTCACTCTAGAGTCCTTCCAGAGTGAGCAGCACTGTAGACTGATGAGGACAACGTTCTTTACACAGTGGTTTCTCTCTGTTCTTCCTTTTTGCACATTTCCTCTGCTCTACTGTGGCCTCTTTATGGGCTGCAGTTGTTTCAGGAAATATTCATCCGTTTTGGTGTGTGTCCTCCACAAGCTGCACTGTGTAAATCTGCTCTGGCGCCATGGAGCCCTCTTCCCTGGTTGTTTCCCTCTGCTGTTTCTTATTCTTTTCCATTGCTTTTTCCTCTCCCTGTTTGGCATTTTCTGCCTTTCCTTAAATATGTTTTCACAGCAGTGCCACACACTTGACTGATTCTCTCATCCTGTGGAGGATTGGTTGTGGAGCTTGCTGTAACCATTCATGTCTGGCATGCATCGCCCTTGACCACTTCTCACAGAGGCCATCACTTCAGCATTCTACCACCACTACTAAGACCTTGCCACCTAAATTAATGGAATGTGTCACATCTGGCTTTGAGCTAAATTACTTGCATTTTAACTTTTTTCCTATTTATTAGGCAAATGTTCAAAAACTCATCTTGTTGTTCATTTAAAAGTAATCCACTTTATATTAAGAAAACAATAAATAAACAAACAAACTTTTTAATTTTTAAGTTTCTGTGAAAAAGTAGGGGAATACGGAGTATTGCATTCATTTAATGTAACCTCATTTCCACAAAATTGTTAGTGTCGCATAGGTGAAATATTAGGAAAAAACCTCAGATAAAACACCAAACCACAAAGGGTGACAAATGAAAGAGTATGGATAGAATAGAATAGAATAGAATAGAATAGAATAGAATAGAATAGAATAGAATAGAATAGAATAGAATAGAATAAACCAGGTTGGAAGAGACCTTCAAGATCATCGCGTCCAACCTATCACCCAACACCACCTAATCAACTAACCCATGTAACCAAGCACCCTGTCAAGTCTCCTCCTGAACACCTCCAGTGATGGTGACTCCACCACCTCCCTGGGCAGCCCATTCCAATGGGCAATCCCTCTCTCTGTGTAAAACTTCCTCCTGACCTCCAGCCTGAACTTCCCCTGGCACAGCCTGAGACTGTGTCCTCTTGTTCTGCTACTGGCTGCCTGGGAGAAGAGACCAACCTCTGCCTGTTTACAACCCCCCTGCAGGTAGTTGTAGAGAGCAATAAGGTCACCCCTGAGTCTCCTCCTCTCCAGGCTAAGCAGCCCCAGCTCCCTCAGTCTCTCCTCATAGGGCTTGTGTTCCAAGCCCCTCACTAACTTCGTTGTCCTCCTCTGGACTCGTTCCAGCAAGTCAACATCCTTCCCAAACTGAGGGGCCCAGAACTGGACACAGTACTCGAGGTGTGGCCTAACCAGTGCAGTGTTCAGGGGCAGAATGAGCTCCCTGCTCCTGCTGGCCACACTGTGCTTAATGCAGGCCAGGATGCCATTGGCCCTCCTGGCCACCTGGGCACACTGCAGGCTCATGTTCATCCTCCCATCAATCAGCACCCCCAGGTCCCTCTCTGCCTGGCTGCTCTCCAGCCACTCTGACCCCAGCCTGTAGCACTGCATGGGGTTGTTGTGGCCAATGTGCAGAACGTGGCACTTGGATGTGTTAAATCTCATGCTGTTGGATTCTGCCCATCTGTCCAGCCTGTCGAGGTCTCTCTGCAAAGCCTCTCTACTCTCTAGCAGATCAAGTCCTGTCCCCAGCTTGGTGTCATCAGCAAATTTACTGATGATAGACTCAATGCCCTCATCCAGATCATCAATAAAGATGTTAAAGAGGATGGGGCCCAGCACTGATCCCTGGGGGACTCCACTACTGACTGGCCACCAGCCGGATTTACTCAATTTACGTACATATATGCTACTACTTAAAGGTGTTCCAGGAAGTTCTCACCAGTACGCTTTAGTCAGCACTAGGACCAGAATGTCCAATATCTACATTATTAAATACTCAAATCCTCAGAACAGAGTGATCATGTATGAAATATTTACTGTTAAAGGTCTCTTGCCATTGTTAATTCCTGAATCATGTTCAGGAATCATGTTTACGTTACACAAACCAAGATATGTTAGAATTATTTAAATTATTTTGTAGTACAGCTGTTAAATTCTAGTGCTCAGAAGTTGTTCAATGTCAAACACAGTCATTCCAGACCTGTGTAATATGTTGGTTACATAGTTCTTTTGCATAATAACTACTGCAGGAAATAAAACATATTTTTCTTGTATTTTTAAACAGTTTTCAATGTTCTCCCTAAGTATTTTATTTCAAAATCAGGTTTCTATATTTTCCTGTTTTACAGTCTCTAGAATTCGTTTAATTTGCATAATGATACAACCTTAATAAAAGTGGATAAAGTTGTGTTTTCTTTTCTATGCAGTGGAAAGACCTAATTCCTTCTGCTACCTGGAGCCAAGCTGTATTTAGCCCTGTGAACATTACAGTACATGTTTTAAGTAATGTAAATGGGTTCCTATGTGCCCATTTAAATTTGAGTGCAAAGTGTGCTGGTAAATGGCACCAAGTCTAGCTGGTCCCATGACTAAGTATGGACAGATAAGAATAGTAAACACTGACCTTTCATCACTTGTCCATTTAGAAGTTTGGTATATTTGTAGGTATAAAAGTGAGGGCAGTTAAGCTTTTTTTTTTTTTTTTTTAGATTGGTAAAAAGCTTCTGTTATTCTTCTGATACTACAATTGGGACTTATTTCACTTAATTTAAATGCTGAAAAGTTAAACATCTATACCTTAATTAGACATCCTACATTCCTTTTATTTTCTATGGAGAGAACCAGGCACCCCCACAGCATAAATTGTGTCCCAATTTAGACACCTCTCTTGGAATAAGATGAATCTCATTGCAAAACTGTTTCTTTGACAACATGTTTTGTTCAGACTGAGAAATAGTAACCTCTAGATGGCTATGTTATAGCTAAATCCCATGAGTAAATTACTCTTTTATCCCACAGGGTTGGTAATGCATATCACTGTGTGCTAAACTCAGTAGATTTTGTCCTAAAGAAAGAACAGCTAGTTCTGAAGTTGATGTGGAGTGAAAAGTGAACTCATCTGTCTTCTCTCTTGTGGTCCATGCAGCTGTGAGCAGGACTACAAGAAATATAAATCTTCCTCTCCCCAACTATTTAATATTTTTCATCCAGTTTCAAATACTGATTAGAACACTTAGAGAAAGAATGAATTAATAAGTCAATAAAAATGACATCTATTTGTTATGTGTCAAAAAAGATAAACACCTGGAGTAGCAACCAGATTATGAGAAATAGTGCTTCTCTGCTTGGCAAGGTATGAGGTTTATCTTTTTACAAGCAAATAGTTTAGCAGTAATTTCTTAAATTCCCCAATTTCATTTACTGTTATGAGCTAGCAGCCACTCTCCTCTTCTGCATAGAAATGAAGGAAAACTGAATGGGGATGATAAGGAAAAATCAACTAAGATAAGAAGATGGTTTTCATTTTATAAAAAATCAATCACAAACACGAAAGTCTTCAAGCAATATTATACTCAGTGCTTGTTAGACATACAAGACTTCTGTAGATTACATAAAAACATATGAATATGTGTGCCCACACATTCATCCATGAACACACAGAGTGTGCCTCCTCAGTCAAGTTTGCTGTAACACACAAGAAGACAGAAAAGAGTTGGGTTAAAAAAAACAATTACATTTGCAACAAACAATATTTACAATTCACTTTTTTTTCCCCCACAAAAATGAAAGTAAGAAACAACTAGTTATGTATTTATGTATTTATTTAATGGAAAGATAAGGAATTTCCTTCAAGAACAGGAAACAACAGTTAAAAATACCAAAGCCTGAGGTTTCTCTGGCTAATAAGGCATTCCTATACTGTTAAACACAGCAAGTGAGGTCAAGCAAAAGGCTGCTAGTTGCCTGCACTGCTTAATTATTGTCTCATTTCCTCACTATGTTTTGGAAAACAATACTTAGCTCTCCTCAGGTTAGAGGAACAAGTGTCTAGGAGGCCATTTGCAGCAATTATCTTTTCCAGTTAGCGACAGCTGGTCTCAGTGCATGGATCAATCAATCCTTGGACTCTCTATTTAATAGTCTAACTATAATCCAGAAGACACTGATGCCTCTTCTGTTCTGCCTGATACTGAGAGATCTTGAAATGTATATCCCAAGTGAATGGTTTGACCTTAAATCTATGGCTTTTACAGAAACTTGTATGCCATTCTACTTAAATAAGTTAACTGGGTCTGAAATTGGACAAGAATCTACTAATCTACTTCTTCAGATAGAGATTAGTGTAGATTTAAGGCATTGTCCACATCCCTGCTGAAAGTAGTCATCCAGTAACAGTTTTTCAATTAGTCTGTCCCCATCTTGCTCTTACTAGAAAATTCATTTGATGAAGAAAATAATCTTCAATAAAATTTTATACAAAAATATAAATTTAGATTAACAAATTCTGCTTTGGGACATCAGTATGATACTATGACAGAAAGGGTCATTAAAAAAATCCCAAGAAATTCTAATGTTAAAAAAACGTCTAACCAACCACTATATTCTTGAAATTCACTACATATTTATAAAAGGTCAGACTTGGTACCATATATTCACTTTTTTTTTCATGATAGACATTAATCTTTAAGTAGGAAAAAATTGTAGTAATTTGCAGTAATATTAACATATGTCCATGAGAGTAAAGAGAGATTTTTTTGTGCATCAGTCTGATGTTCAGCTATGCAACTTTTTTCTTCTAAAGAGGAAATGTGAGTAAATAAAAAAAAAAATAATTAGGCAATTTCCTATGGCATTAGTCAACCAAAGGAGTACTGCTTTGTTTCGACTAGGACATGGGAAGGTGCCAGTGTCATTATCTCTAGAACAGACACTGAGATGATGATGGTAATATCAGGATGCTTAATTGATCTATTAGAGTCTTCTCCTATTACACATGGAAAGCACCTCTGCATCTCCCCCACCTCTGTCCTCCTGACTGATGAATCAGATCATCTGGTTGCTCAGTATGGGCAGAAACCTGATAGGACAGATATTTTATTCTTTTCTCATTTCTTGTTACTTTTTTCTCTATCCCATTGGTCCTGTCCTAAATAAAAGACACACTTATAATTACGGTTTCTACTCAGGGTCCAATTTTACTACATCTGTAACCAGAAATTCCGATACCAATAGGATTATTGAGGTCCTGCTGACTTTCAGAGGTTCCCCTCCTCAAAAGGCCTCCAGAACTTCCCTAAAGCTCATCTCTCTCTCACATCCCTCTTCCTGGATCAGCTGTGTGATCTGTAACTTCTTTCTGCTTTCTACTCTATAAATTGTTATCTTCAGTGGTTTACCTTGCTATGTCTTGAAGTCATCCAAACACTGTTCAGTTAGCTTAAAGTCAGGTCTGTGGTGGTAGGGCCAAATGGGCCCAGCACAAACCCAGACAGGTACTGGAATATGTAGACATGGTCCCCCTCTTTCCTCTCCATCCTGCAGGAATTGGGGTAACTCAGGAAAAGGGACAAAAGAACAGGCACCAAGAAGTTTGGTAAAAAAAGTTTCCTTTTGGGGTAAGAGCATGTGCACTGACCATGCTTCTCCCAGACCAGGCCTATGTTCCTGCCTTTTATGACCACAGCCTGGCAGAGTTCCATTTCATTGGGAACTGTTTTCTGGCTTAATTTGCCCTATTGGCCCAATTGAATCTCAGGCAAGTGATAAATACAGCCTTAATTGTATTCACCTTGCCTTGCCTGAATTTGCCTTGCCTGGACTTGCCTGCTTGGGCTCACTTTGCCTTAAGTCACCTTGTGCAAGACCTGGGACAGAAGTCACAAGACCTATTTATGCAAGCCTGAGAAGCCATGAGCCTTAGGAGCCAAGCATCACTTTGCTTGCAACTAGAATTCATGCTGTGCCTCAGTTTACTCAGTGAGATGCAAGGGCCACTCACAGAAATGCATCGTACAGCTCACCGACCAGCTGGAGCCAGATCAGCCTTCGACACCGTGTCCATAGAATAGAATATAGAGAATACATACAATAAACGAGGTTGGAAGAGACCTTCAAGATCATCGCGTCCAACCCATCAACCAATCCAACCCACCTAAACAACTAAACCATGGCACCAAGCACCCCATCAAGTCTCCTCCTGAACACCTCCAATGATGGTGACTCCACCACCTCCCCAGGCAGCCCATTCCAATGGGCAATCCCTCTCTCTGTGTAAAACTTCCTCCTGACCTCCAGCCTAAACCTCCCCTGGCACAGCCTGAGACTGTGTCCTCTTGTTCTGCTACTGGTTGCCTGGGAGAAGACACCAACCTCTGCCTGTCTACAACCCCCCTTCAGGTAGCTGTAGACAGCAATAAGGTCACCCCTGAGTCTCCTCCTCTCCAGGATAAGCAACCCCAGCTCCCTCAGCCTCTCCTCATAGGGCTTGTGTTCCAAATCCCTCACCAACTTTGTTGCCCTTCTGTGGACTCATTCCAGCAAGTCAACATCCTTCCTAAACTGAGGGGCCCAGAACTGGACACAGTACTTGAGGTGCAGGCTAACCAGTGAAGTGTACAGGGGCAGAATGACCTCCCTGCTCCTGCTGGCCACACTGTTCCTGATGCAGGCCAGAATGCCATTGGCCCTCTTGGCTGCCTGAGCACACTTCAGGCTCATATTCAGCCTACCATCGACCAGTACCCCCAGGTCCCTCTCTGCCTGGCCTCTCTCCAGCCACTCTGACCCCAGCCTGTAGCACTTCATGGGATTGCTGTGGCCAATGTGCAGAACGTGGCACTTGGATGTGTTAAATCTCATGCTGTTGGATTCTGCCCATCTGTCCAGCCTGTCGAGGTCCCTCTGCAGAGCCTCTCCACCCTCCAGCAGATCAACTCCTGTCCCCAGCTTGGTGTCATCAGCAAATTTACTGATGATGGACTCAATGCCCTCATCCAGATCATCAATAAAGATGTTAAAGAGCATGGGGCCCAGCACTGATCCTTTAGGCATACTAGTGAGTGGCTGCCAGCTGGATGTGCCACCATTCAACATCAGTCTCTGGGCTTGGCCCTCCAGCCAGTTCCTAACCCAATGCAGTGTGCTCCCATCCAAGCCATGGGCTGACAGCTTGGCAAGGAGTTTGCTACGGGGGACGGTGAAATCTTGCCAGCAACCAGCACCAGTCTCTTGCCGTGCCAGGTGCAGAAATGCCTTAGAGTCCTAACAGCTAATATGTGGCAGCAGCACTTTCCCCTACTCAGGTGGGACTGACTTGTGACCAACTAGTTTATTGCCTCCTCCATTTATGGTTCTTGTCAAGTCTCCCCTGTTGTTGAGTGCCATATTGAGCTGGAGATTCTCTTTCCAGTTATTTTTTTCTGGTTTGCTTAAAATTGTTAAAATTGTTATATTGCCTGAATATCATACATTCCCACTGTAAAATATATATTCCAAACATCTGCTGAACCTATTTGATATGGTTTTGACAAGCTTTCATATTAATAAACCATTATTAATATTTGTATTAATATTAATGTTTTCCTTATTAATTACATAAATTCATAACAGCAGCAGCCTAAACACTTGCAAATCAAATAGTGTCACCACATTGATCATATCTGTAGGAATAAAATCCTTAAAGGAATTTGGTTTAATGGCCAGGAGCTGAGCTGTCTAAGGTATTTTGATTAGAAGAATCCTCTTCAGCTTGTAGTTGTATCTACAGCTCTTCATTTAAGATATCTGCTCCCTGATGTCACATCTTTAATGGAAATAGTATAAAATGCCCTTATTCAAAACACAAATACATATTACTGCCCAAAACTAGTTTCCTAGTTGAAGAAATATTATATTGTTAATTTTGTCAGAGGGGAATGCAAAATTGTATCTGTGGTGACTTTAAATGTAAGAGAATCAACACCAAATTTAAAAAAAAATCTCAGGGAAGAGTAGAAAATAATGCTCTTGAACAAGAGAAAGTGATCAGACCAAAATAATTTTAGACTGACATACTGAATGAAAAGGCTTGAGTCTTTGAGAAACAAAAATCATTTCCATTCTTTGATTTTTCCTGTATTCAGAATTTGTACATTATATGGAGGTATCATAAGAATTTTGAATTCTTCATAAATTTTGTGGAAACATCATTATCAATGGTATTGGTTATAAGAAACTAATAGAAACTACTTTGATGCCACAAATAAATTGTACATAGTTCAAAACAGATACTGAAATTTGTCAGACATGATTAAATGCTCAGTTTAACAAAGGGTTGCCTGAATGTTAGATTGATTTGGAATACATTTAAATCTATCGCAATAGATGTAAAATATAGTCCCTCATTCAGCCCACAGTACTTAAGCAGAAACCTGTCATGGAAATAAACTGAAGATCCAAGTACTGATAGAGTGACAAGCAGTATCTGACACACATGAAAAAGACTAAAAGATGAAAGCCCTCCCAGTCACTGCTAATTACTCAACAGCACTTGAAGAACCACTGTGACAGGTTGTAGGCAAAAAAAAAAAATAATAAAAAAAATTTGCTGAGATGAAACTAACCCTATTAGGTTTCAGGATATTACAATGCAGTTATCTTAAATTACACAAGAAATCATAACTACACTATTTCTTCTGGATAAAAGTTTCTATAACATTATTTTATCTTCAATATATTATCATGTTGTCATGGTAGGGCCAAACAGGCTCAGCACAAACCCAAACAGACCCTGGTGTGTGTAGAAATGGTCCCCCTCTCCCCCGCTCCTTCCTGCAGAAATTGGGGTAATGCAGGAAGAGGAACAAATGAGAGGACCCAACGTGTCTGGGCAAACAAGTCTATCTCTGGTGGAAAAGCACATGTACTGGCCACTGCTCCTCCCAGACCAGGACTACATTTCTGCCTTTTATGGCCACAGCCTGGCAGAACCCCTTTTCATTGGATAACTATGTACTGGCTTAGGTTGCCCTATTGAATCAGAGAATCATGGAATTGTTAGGGTTGGAAGAGGCCTCAAGGATTATCTAGTTCCAACCCCCCTGCCATAGGCAGGGACACCTCATTCTAGATCAGGTTGCTCAGAGCCACATCCAGCCTAGCCTTAAAACCTCCAGGGATGAGGCTTCCGTCACCTCCCTGGGGAACCTATTTCAGCATGCTCTTACCCTCACGGTGAAGAAATTCTTCCTAAGAGGCTTGTGCATTGAGGCTTCCTTGGGACAGGTGTAGAAGGGGCCTGAATTGAGTATTCTTTCCTCTTAGTCCTTAATTGAGGTTTCTGCCTGCTATTAGACCTTCCTGTGATCTTCTGTGTTGTGGAGGCAAGCTTTTGAAGAGATGATAGTCCCTATGATGGCCTGGTATTTTCTGGATTTCTCCCCAGAATAATCACAACCCTTTTCCTTTATTTGCTTCTTTCTCTCTATCTCGGGTAGAGCTATCCAAGTCCTGGGGCAACGTGCATGAATTACAAAGTAATGCAAGTTTGTGGAGAAGCGGCTGCAGATGGGCTGGAGACTCTGATCTGTGAAGCTAGTGCCTATTTATTGGAACATGCTTTCATGCTTTACTTCTCTTCCTACAGCCTACCAGCTTTTAGGCTGACTGATTCTTAAACATACTCCTCTCACTGTAGCAGATGGTTTTCAACACCTGTTTTCTCATGCATTCTAGTAATATGACATTCCTTTATTGCCATACTCTCACTGAATACCCACACATACATCCCCCTTATCTGAAGTTGAGCTCACATTCCTATTATCTGTCAACCCTGGGTTCCCACAGATGATCTTTAAGGTCCCTTCCAAACCAAACTATTCTGTGAGTTTAGGAATCAATTTCATGTGAATTAGGTATCAATGAAATCTCCAGCCAATGTATTACGTGAGTGGATCAGTATAGTTAATGGATTGTTTGGGTCATGTGCATTGGGTAGGCTGAAAGATTTTAAAGAGTCAGTTGAGTGCGAGTAGTGATTTAATATCTATTTACTATGATGTGATACCTTGTTTCAAGGGCAGCTCTAATGCTTTTTAGATTATGGATATTTCAACACAATAAAAGAAAAATTATACCTGTATGTTTGAGTTTCTGTATGTCTGTAGATGTATGCCCATGTGGAATGGAGGTTTAAGACAATAATATTATACCAAAAGTAGTTATATTGTATTATATTGTATTGCACCTTAATCATGGGCTTTATAGTCATGGTAGAGAAGGACTCTGTGATCCTGTAAGTAATTGTTATTCTTGCTTATCTTAATGGTAAACCCAAATACTTCAAACCTCAACATAGATGTTGAATATCTGAACTGAGATGTTGACTATCTGAAGTTGAATACTATTTTTGTCTGAACTAATTACTTAAGCTTCTCTTCAGGCTATTAAAGAAAGAATTGCATTATGAATTTGATTTTTATCATCCTGAAATATATAGCATGAACTGACATCATTCATTTCTCTATACATACAGTAAGCCTAAGCAACATATGCAGTCAAGATTCAGATGGTTAAAATTAGAATATATTATATGCATAAAACAAGATATTTAAAGATTGCTCATCTGGAAAAGGCACATTGTTTTGATGTTTGACACAAGAAATCAGTCATTAATCGTATTTTTAATATGGATGAGAAAATAGCTATTAAAATATTATAGGTTATTGTGTTCTTGTTTATCAACACCAGAATAAATTCTGCAGCTGCAGAAGTCCTAATATTTCATAGGCTGCCTTCATGGATTTGATTAGTTGTTTGGTTTTGGTTTTGGGTTTTTGTTTGTTTGTTTGTGTGTGTTTTGTTGCTTTTGCTTGCTTTAATACTTCATGAATTCTTATTCTTTCTTGATCTTATTCTGGAAATTGAAAAATATGACCTCGCCTCTTCAAGATTTCTGTTCTGCTGTTAATGCAAAAAAAATTTACCTGTTATTTTGAATGTGTTTAAGGAAATTATAAATTGGTTGATCTGATTTATTTTGCTGCTGTGTAACAGCAATTATGAATGTTCCATTTCCGCTCAAAAGTATGATTGTTTCATTTAGAATGTTATATTCATGAAAACAGGAATTTTCCTATTTTCTTTTAAGGAACGTATTTTTTTTCTTTAAAATCAAAGTATCACATTGTTCTAGTTAGATTCCAAAGTGGGTCTGGCCCTCCAGACACACAGACAAAGGCACTCACACACACATAAATATGCAAAACTTTCAGTGTGTCCCTTTATTAATCCCAAATTATTACATACATACTCACCTAAATACAATCATAGAAGTGAGGATTCAAATACTACTCCTTTTTCCCATGATAGCTGTGCTGGTTGGAGGTCAGTAGGCAAAACTCTTCGCTGGTGTCCCTAGGAAGGCAGTGTAGGCCCTCAATCTTAAAACTGCCCAAGTTCCTGGGAAGAAGTCTTCCCTTCTATTGTATGGCGGTCCAGCCCCTGTCCCTGCACATGTGGGGAGAGGTGCAAAACCCCACTTCCATGTATATCAGAGTGAAAGTTCCTGTGCTGGCATCTGATAGGTTTGGAGGGGCTGCAGGCACTGGTGGGGGTCATTGCTAAAGTCCCAGCTGGTGTTTCCCAATTATCCTTGCACGCTTTCCTAATCAGCCTTGCCTTCAAGACTGTCTCCTGCCACAGAGCACTGTGTTTTGCCTACACAGTGGAGAATATTCATGGGCCAACAATGGACCCTTTCCCAATTAACCCATTCAAATACATGCCATGTTAACTTGCCCTAATACACACATTCGTATGAAATACTCTTAATTAATAAGCAAAGTACATAATATTTAGTTTAATATATACATGTATTTTACAACTAAACAAAGTTTCATCAAAAATTGTTCTATTTGTATTAAAATAAGACATGCTGATTAAAATTAATTTTTTTTAAAAAAAAAAAAAAGAAAGAAAGAAAAAAAGGAAAAACTTTCCATCCAAGCAGGTGGAATAAAATTATTCCAAATGCTTCATTGAAACTAACAAACAAAAAATAGCTGTGTAATTTACTAGATCCAAACACAAACTAGCCTTTGGAGATGCAAAAGTTGTATATAGTGTTGGTTTTAGTCTATCTTGCAGTCTCGTGTCTCCAGAATGAAAGACACGTAAGGACAGACTGAATATACATAGTATATACTCCTATTGGCAAACTTATGTTGCTGCTAATAAAAGAGGTTAAACATCATGGTATTCTAGAAAATACTGTGTATATACACTTAATTTCTGTGTTAACAAATACAAGCACATGAATGGAATGGCATGCTTAGTGCTGAAAACACCTCCCTTCACTATGGGTACATGAAGAGCCAAAAAAAAAACCCCTCATGTACCGGGGTTGAATGTCCCATTGTTGTGTCATGGGGGAAGATGAACATGTGAACAAACTTACATATGCTCTATTAAAAAACATTAATATTTGGAATATAGCTATTGAAACCCAGCCTTCTTTGAGGTTAGCAAGTGGTTGTGATAGAATTGGCTTTACAGATGAGTGAAAGAATCTAAAATGTCAACTAGGTAGAAAAGATTTGGTATTCATACTGGTTAGAAGAATGCAAAGCACCTTGTATCAACTAAAGGAAAGCATGAAATAGGTAGAAAAAATTGTGATTATTTAAGTGATGAAAGTCTACAGATAGCAACAAAATCTTACAGCTATAAAGCTAAAAATGTCTAGCAAGCTGGAGTGGGAGACAGAGACTCCAAGAATGGTGAACAGCAGGGAAAACAAAGAATAAAATAAAACAATAGAAAACAGAGTGGGGGGAAAATAGCGTAAGTGAAAGCTGAAGGCATGAGTTGTCTTCAGGGCTCAAACAAAGCAAACCAAAAGGCCTGGAACTGGAGAAAATAACATCTCAGCTGTGGTAGTTTTTTGACCTAATGGTGTTACCAAGTTTTATATGCTGGTTGGAAAATCAACATTATCTAGCTGGCACCACAGGAATATGCGAGGTTTTAAATAAAAATAATGACCTATGGCTGTTGCACTAAAAATACGGGATAAATGTAACATTCTTTGTTTCTAGTGGAAAACAAATGCACATCATGTTTATAAGGGTGATTGTGAAGAGAGTAGGCATCTGGAAGCAGAAATCATGAAAAGTTATTGGTAGGCATTCCAGGTCATGAAGCATGGGTCCTGCAAATCATTTGGAACAGAAGGATGTACTTAATGATTTCTTTAAAACCATTAACACTTTAATGTCAAGAGTCAGAAATAACAGCCAGAGTTCTGAAAAGGAAATAGAAAAGTTACCTCTCAGCCAAATAGCTCCCTTGTCAAGCAACCAAAAAGCTACCACCTCAGTTATCTCAGACTCCCATTACTATTAAAACTATTAACTCTTTAGGTGTATTAAAGATGTTTCTGTGTGACCTAAAAGTGAGGATAATTATGTGGATAAAAGATAACTGGATCTTAGTAACTGGAACAGTAACTAACTGTTTTAAACTCATATTCATTACTGAAAGGATATTCTTGCAGAAGAGGAGATATTAGCCAATAGTAATTAAATTTATTTTTTCAAATCTTCCTTCACTTGTTGCAATTACTGAAAAAATAAAACAAAACCAAAACAACACCAAAACTAACAGACAGCACATGGAATCCATATTAATTAGACAACAAATTAAAAAAAAAAAATCAAATGGATAGCTAGTATCAGTTTTATAAATAACATAGGCATAAAATAATGTTTGGATAATGGTCTTTATTATGGATAACTCCTGGGTTTTATAGGTCAGATAGATTATTCTTAGGATGACTTTTTTCCTTGAAGGATTGGTAGCTTTAAATCTTTCCCAGAAGTTTCATTAGATACTTCTGAATGAAGTTATAGATCTCTTTTCATACATGATATAAAATACAGATGAGGATGTTAAAAAGTAGTGCAAGCTACTTGCTTCCAAATACCAGGACTAGAATATGAAGGAGCACCATGTGGCTGAAATTCACTTTCCAGTGGCACATAAAATTCTCATATTTCAGTTTATTCAAGTTTAACCAGTTGGTTAAATTTTTCATAAAATGTTAATTACAATAAATAGAAACTTTGTTAGTTTTTTTCATTAAATTCCTTAAGTCTTAGTCAACACATGACACAAGGATGTGCAATTTGAAAAAAATTTCTTAATTTTATGATACTATTAGAAACAATAACAAGGACAGACTTCTCAGTTCATTATTGTTTCTCTGTTTTCCTTTTGAACAACTGACCTTAAACAGCCTTTTGTAATTACGACAATAAAATTCATTAAAAAATTATTTGAGGTAGTTTGTGGTAACATACCAGTGAAACTGTTATAACGTAACAGCACTGAAAATTTAAATTTGTTCATAACCCTAAACTAATTCACTTAATGCTATGTATAAAATAGTTGTGTTGCTTTTAGGGGATTTTTCAGTCAGATTGAAGTTACTTCCAGCTCTGTGCTTTTCTTCCTCCTATGCACCACTGATAATGTCTCAATATTATGTAAGAGCCACACAAGCCAAAGAGAGTCAGAGCCAAACATAAAAAGGCCATGTCCTAATCTAAACACTGATTTCATGCATTCCAAAATATCAGGAGGAAGTTCAATGATTACAGTGAAATCTGCAAGAGACAAACCTTTCTAGACTTCATGAATCTAGTTAATGTTTACTATTATTACTACAAATATCAAGGTCTTTGTAAAATTTTGCTCATAAGGTTGCATCATTATTTACATTGAAAAGAACTTTTACATGTCATTGATTCCAATACCCTGTTCAAAGTAAAGCCAATTTTCATGACTTAACCCCAGTCAGCAACTAAGTACCACAGTACGTACTCTCTCCCACCAGCAGGATGGGGGAGACAATCAAGAGGGGAAAAAATAAATTCACAAGCTCGCAGTAAGCTCAATTTCCTAAAAGAGTTCTTGGAGTGCTTTTGGGTAAAGTACAACTTGCCTTGTCTTCTATAGTTTAGAGGAATATGTAGCCATTCATTACCTCATCCCAGAAGGGCAACCATTTATCCCACCATGTTGCTGTAATTCCTGTGACACCATAGTTCTGTACCTGAACTCAGACTTATGGTTACCACAAGTTCTACTCTTTTTCTCCACTTGTTTTCTTCCTGAGCCTTCAGCTGATCCAACATTGATCTCCTTCAATTCCTGCTTGTTAACCTTCTCCCCACTTAGTTATTTCCCACTGAGGGATGGTCAGTCGTCTCAGAGGCCCTTAGATTGTACATGTTTATGTGCTTCAGACAGGCCTACAATCATTCCATTTTCTCAAGGAGAGTGAGAGGGCTCCTCCATTGTGCCTTGGGTGCTTTCCCATTATATATATGCTTTAGCAAGTTCTTTGTCAAAATTGCCTTCCATAACCTAGCCATGAAAAAATCAAATTAAAAGGTACCATCAGAAGACCAGGTAATGTAGCTATTCTTTCCATCCTTAGGACAGAAGGGAAAACTACTCAGGGTAAGCAAATGTAATATGAGAGATCTCTTCAGCATTTATTTTTTTCTGTGAACTTAACTTGTAATGATAAAATCCATCAAATATCTGCTGTTACCATTCCTAGATTTTAAAATACCTTTGATTTCTCTATAGAGTAATAAAAAGTGTCTCATTTTTATTGACTTGTTATCAGAAGTAATTTGCAAGTCTTAATCTACACAGTCTTGTTTGAACACAGTTTGCTATAAACAAGGCCCAGTCTTATGATCAAGAGTGAAAAAAAACCAGAACTGCTATAGTTAGACCAAATCTCTGAACCACTATTGCAATGTCCATTTCCCCTGCTCCCTCCCCTACTGAGTGGGACAAGAAGAAAAAGAATTCAGAAGGAAAATAACAGGAAAACCCTCAAAATTTCAAATAAGGGAAGAAAACAAAACCTAACCCAAACAAAAACCCTCACACCAAATTTAATGAAAAATGTGCAATGAATGAAAAATACAAAGAGAAGTACCAGTGGCTGTAGCAAGGAGGGGTAATACACAGAACACTGACCACATACCACAAGTGAACCAGGTGTAAAAGGAAGGCACCTCAGCCCTGAAACAGGGAAAATGTAAAGCAAACCAAACCAAACTAAAACAAAACAAACAAACAAAAAACACAAACAAAAAAACAGGCAATAAACACCTGGAATGGGAAATTTTGGAAGTTATAGGATAAACTCAAAGTTCCATAAATAGTTTTTGCCACCATCCAGCCCTTTCTTTTTGCAGTGAGTAAAGTGATATTGAGTAACTACTAAAATTCTGCCTGCCCCCCCCCCCCCCCCCCCAGCTTGCTGAACAACATCAGTTCCCTGCTTCCACTATGTCACTCCAGGGCGGGGGTTGAGCTGGAGGTGTAGTACCCACCCTAGTTCCTGTTCCCACCCCTCACCATGAGATAGAATAGAAAGAATAGAATGGAATGGAATGGAATGGAATGGAATGGAATGGAATGGAATAGAATAGAATAGAATAGAATAGAATAGAATAGAATAGGACCAGACCAGGTTGGAAGAGACCTTCAAGATTATCATGTCCAACCCATCATCCAATACCATCTAATCAACTAAACCATGGCATCAAGCACCCCATCAAGTCTCCTCCTAAACACCCCCAATGACGGTGACTCCACCACCTCCCAGAGCAGCTGATTCCAATGGCCATTTTGGTTCAAGAGCCGAGCAGAACCAGCGCTTCAGGACCGCTCCACTTGAATTGTGAGCTTTCTGCTCAGCTTTTCGCTTTCCTTTCAGGGTTTTGTGGGTCGGGAGGACTCCCAGTAGGCAGGGGGGTCCTGCAGGATCATGCTCTCACAAGCCTGCATGGGAACGGGAGCATGACGTCATCCGCAGGAAGTTTCAATCCCGCGTGGGCTGTGCGCGTGGCGCCATTTTGGTTTGAGAGCTAGCCTCTCGGCTGACTGCATTAAAAAAAAAACAAAAGACCAAATTTTGAACTATGGTCATCACTCCAACAAAGGGTAGAAAAAAAGCATCTACCCAGACAGAGTTGCTGCATCAGCATGCTGGAGTCCAGGCTGCCAGCTGCAGACAGTGCTTCAGCCTGGCACTTGGAAGACAGGGTGAAGGAGAGAACACCTGTGTCAGGTATGACCAGGTGAACTTTCTCCTCAGTCTGGTGGCTGAGCTGAAGGACGAAGTGGCCGAGCTGAAGGAGGAGGTATCTAAGCTAAGGCAATAAGGGAACGTGAAAGGGAGTTAGATTTGTGGGAGAAGGCTCTGCAGATCTCCCCTGCTGAGGGAAGGGTCCCTGGAAATGGGTAGGGATGGATACAGGTCCCTGCCAGGGGTGGCAAGAGAAATCCATCCTGGCCTTCTCCTCCTATTCCACCGCCCTTACATAATAAGTATGAGGCCCTGCAGGGCCCTGAGGGCAGTGGAGATGAGAGGTCTGAGGAGCAGCCATCCGGAGTGGAGCCTGAGTCCAAGCGGTCCCCACCAGCTATAACGACCAGCTCCACAAAGAAAAGGAGAAGGGTTATAGTTGTTGGAGACTCTCTCCTGGGGGGTACTGAGGGACTCATATGTCGTCCTGACCCATCCCACAGGGAAGTCTGCTCCCTACCTGGGGCGCAAGTTAGGAACATCGCAAGGAGACTCTCAAAGTTAATCCGGCCCTCTGACTATTACCCTTTGCTGATAATACACGCCGGAAGTGATGAAATTGACAAGAAAGGCACCTGGACAATTACAAAAAGAATTCAAGGCCCTCAGACAATTGATTAATGGGGCAGGAGCTCAAGTGGTGTTCTGCTCAGTTCCTTCAGTGGCAGGGGTGTACACTGAGAGGAACGGGAGAACCCATACCATCAACAGTTGGCTCAGGGAATGGTGCCAGCAGCAGAATTTTGGGTTCTTTGATCATGGGGCAACTTTTACTGCACCTGACCTGCTGGGTCCTGATGGGGTACATTTATCTAGAAAGGGTAAGAGAGCCTAGCACTAGAGTTGGCAGGGCTCATTAGGAGGGCTTTAAACTAGGTCTGAAGGGGGTGAGTGAAGAAATTGGTCCCTCTGCAGAGCTGCAGAGGAAAGAGTAAGGCACAAGGTAGGGTCAGTTGAGAAGTCAGGAGCCCAGCTGAAGTGCATGTACACCAATGCATGCAGTATGGGCAAGAAGCAAGAAGAACTAGAAGTCCAGGTCCACCAAGGAGACCATGATATAGTTGCCACCTCAGAAACATGGTGGGATAACACCCACGATTGGAGTGCTACACTGGGGGGTTACAGGCTCTTTAGGAGAGACAGGTGAGGGAGAAAAGGAGAAGGGGTGGCTCTGTATATTAGGGAGTCACTCTCTGCCACAGAACTTGAGGTGGAGAAAGAAGAGATTGAGAGCCTGTGGGTTAAAATCCAAGGGCAGCCTAACAAATCTGACATCCTGTTTGGATTCTGTTATAGACCACCCAACCAGGATGAGGAGGCTGACAAATTACTCTATAAGCAGCTGGAGGCTGTCTCAAGATCATCAGATCTTGTCCTTGTTGGTGACTTTAACCTGCCAGATATCTGCTGGAAACTTAATTCAGCAGAGAGGACACGGTCCAGAAGATTCCTGAAGTGCATGGAGGACAGCTTCCTGATGCACCTGTTAAGCGAGCCTACCAGGGGACAGGCTCTGCTTGACCTGCTGTTCTCCAATAGAGAAGGGCTGGTGGGAGATGTGATCATGGGAGGCTGTCTAGGGTGCAGTGACCACGAGATAGTAAAGTTTTCAATATGCAGGGAGATAGGGAGGAGCACCAACAGAACCTTCACCTTGGACTTCCGGAGAGCAAACTTCAGCCTGTTTAAGAAACTTATTTGTAAAATTCCCTGGGTAGCACCCCTCAAGAACCGAGGGGTCCAGGATGGTTGGACCTAGTTCAAACAGGAGCTCTTGAAGGCACAGGAACTGGCAGTTCCCATGTGCTGAAATATGGGCCTGCAGGGAAGGCGACAAGCCTGGATGAGCAAGAATGTCCTGGAGGATTTAAGGGGAAAAAAGAGTCTGTATCACCTTTGGAAGGAGAGGAAGGCTTCTTGAGGTATGTTTAAGGAAGTTGTTAGATTATGTAGGGAAAAAATTAGAGAGGCAAAGGCCCAGTTAGAACTGAAGCTGGCCACGTCTGTGAAAGATAATAAAAAACACTTTTACAGATACATTAACACTAAAAAGAAGGGCAAGAATAACCTGGACCTGGTTCTGAACTGTGACTGAAGATGAGGAAAAGGCTGAGGTCCTGAACACCTTCTTTGCCTCAATTTTTAACAGCAAGGCAGGAGTTCAGGATGAGTGGCCTCCTGAGCTGGGTGATGGGGTCAAGGAGCAGTGTAATGCCCCAGTAATCCATGAGGAATTAGGTCGGGACCTGCTGAGCCACTTGGACACTCACAAGTCCATGGGACCAGATGGGATCCATCCTAGGATGCTGAGAGAGCTGGCAGATGAGCTGGCCAAGCTGCTCTCCGTCATTTTCCACCAGTCCTGGCTCACCGGAGAGGTCCCAGATGACTGGAAATTGGCCAATGTGGTCCCCATCCATAAGAAGGGTCGGGTGGAGGAATCTGGAAACTCCAGGCCAGTCAGCCTGACCTCAGTGCCAGGGAAAATTATGGAGCAGGTTATCCTGGTGGCAATAACTGCGCACCTGAAGGATGGCCAAGGGCTCGGGTCCAGCCAATCCTTTAGGAAGGGCAGGTCCTCCCTCTCCAACCTGATCTCCTTCTATGATCAGGTGACCCATCTGGTGGTCATGGGGAGGCCTGTGGATGTGGTCTACCTGGACTTCAGCAAGGCCTTTGATACCGTCCCCCACAGTAAACTGCTGTCTAAGCTGTCAGCTCGTGGCTTGGACCGCAACACTCTGTGCTGGGTTAGGAACTGGCTGGAGGGCCGAGCCCAGAGAGTGGCGGTGAATGGTGTAACATCCAGCTGGTGGCCAGTCACCAGTGGCATCCCCCAGGGATCAGTGCTGGGCCCCATCCTCTTTAATATCTTCATTGATGATCTGGATGAGGGGATTGAGTCAGTCATCAGCAGATTTGCAGATGACACCAAGTTGGGAGCAGATGTTAGTCAGTTAGAGGGTGGAAGGGCTCTGCAGAGGGACCTCGACCAACTAGACAGATGGGCAGTGTCCAATGGGATGTCATTCAACAAGTCCAAGTGCCAGGCGCTGCATTTTGGCCACAGCAACCCCATGCAAAGCTACAGGCTGGGGTCAGAGTGGCTGGAGAGCTGCCAAACAGAGAGGGACCTGGGAGTGCTGATTGACAGCCGCCTAAACATGTGCTAGTAGTGTGCCCAGGTGGCCAAGAAGGCCAATGGCATCCTGGCCTGCATTAGGAATAGTGTGGCCAGCAGGAGCAGGGAAGTCATTGTGCCCCTGTACTCTACATTGGTTAGGCTGTACCTTGAGTCCTGTGTCCAGTTCTGGGCCCCTCAGTTTAAGAAGGACGTTGAGACACTTGAACGTGTCCAGAGAAGTGCAACAAGGCTGGTGAGAGACCAGCCCTCTTTTCCAGTCTTAATTCCTTTAGAAGCTCATTGCCCATCCAGGCTGGCCGTCAACCCCCTGTCTCATCTTCCGACACATTGACACAGTCTATTCCTGCACCTTCAAGAGTTCTTTCCTGAAGTAGGTCCAACCCTCCTGGACCCCTTTGTCTTTAAGAGCTGGTTCCCAAGGAACCTTCAGAGTTAGTTACTTGAGTAACCTGAAGTCCACCCTCCGGAAATCCAGAGTGGAGGTTTTCTTGATGCCCCTCTTAGCTTGACTGCATATTGAAAATGCAATTATTTCATGGTTGCTGGACCCCAGACAGCCTCCAACCACCACATCTCCCACAAGCCCTTCCCTATTTGTGAAAAGGAGTTCAAGCAGAGCTTTACCCCGGTAGACTCACGCAGTGCCTGGGATAATAAGCTATCCTCTGAGAACCTCCTAGACTGCCTCCTCTCTGCTGTGTTGAGTTTCCAGCAGATATCAGGCAAGTTGAAAATCGCCCATGAGAGCAAGGTCTGGCAATCTTGAGACAGCCTCTAGTTGCCTATAGAATCATTCATCAACTTCTTCATCCTGGTTGGGTGGTCTATAACAGACTCCAATCATGATGTCTACCCTGTTGGTCTTCCCTCTAAATTTCACCCACAAGCCCTCAACTCGATCATCCCTGATATCTAGTTCTGTGGCATCTAGTGCATCCCTGATGTACAGGGCCATGCCTCCAACCCTTCTCCCTTGCCTGTCTCTCCTGAAGAGCCTGTAGCCATCAACTACAGTGCTCCAGTCATGTGAGTCATCCCACCACATTTCTGTGATGGCAACTACATCATAACTTTCCTGCTGAAACAAGGCTTCCAGCTCCTCTTGTTTGTTGCCTATACTTCGTACATTAGTGTACATGCACTTCAGCTGGGCTGTTGATTTCACCCCTGACTCCAGCTTACCACCCTCAGACTCCTGTCTGGGGGGTCTGGTTTCAGCCCCTTCCCCCTTCAGATCAGTCATCTAAAACTAATGCAACACTTAAAATTATACTTCTCTCCTTAAAATTTGTAATGTTCTAGGGGTTCTTCCCCCATGTTCCTTTCCTTCCATCTTTTTGATGTACAGGATTACCTTCGGCATAGAAAAGAATTCCAAAGTTAAATTAGGAACATTCAATTGAGTTTTAATCTTTCCTTGCTTGAAGAGCAACTAACTGCTGTCCACCTCTGTAAGAACCAAGCATGAAACATTTTCCTGAAAAAATGTAATAAATAAGCAATCCTTCCTTCTAACAATACAAACTATCCTTTACATTTAGATATCTGAGAATTTAATTTTAGAGTATACTAATCCCAAGTTGCCTAAAAAGACAAGAGGGAAAGACACATTTGTAGGAAAAATTATTGAAGTCTGAAATTCTGAATGTCCAGAGAGATTACACTTTTGACTCAAAGTGCTTAAAGCGTAATGTAGCTAGAACTCACTATTAGAGAATTAGAAAATTGCAAGGCTTTTTTTTTTTTTTTTTTTTTTAATAATGAGCTAATAGCATCAGCACATCATGATGGGAAAACCTTTACATTCATAGTTTAAAAGCAGACTCGTTATATGAAACGTTTAGAAATAAAAATTTCATATAGTAGAAAAACATATCTAGACAAATTTTCTACGTAGAATGAAGACCATTTCTATTTTTGTGATGTAATGGGGTGTTATAGCAGAAGTAAATTGCATTAGACTCTTACTTTAAGACCCTGCACGGGGACTGTGCCTCACAAGACACGTGTCTTGGGGGCTTAAGGGCCATGTGAAATCCACTGATCCACAGGCCTGGGAGGGGGAGATATCTATCCTCTGTCTCCCTTCACCTCAGCCTCTCGGTTTTCCCCCCCATCCCATTTTTGCTTGGCAAGGTTTTGGGTGCACTGCAACAGTTTGCTAGTAAGCACTTATCAAATAAGTAAATTGATTGAAAAATGTACTACTAATAAAATCTT
The DNA here is from genome assembly GCF_026170545.1 of Melanerpes formicivorus. NCBI lineage: Eukaryota > Metazoa > Chordata > Aves > Piciformes > Picidae > Melanerpes > Melanerpes formicivorus. The sequence goes on along the minus strand of NW_027142353.1, from coordinate 11,135,056 downwards.
CACAAGCCTTGGAGCACTTTCAAAATTAAAAGATCCCTACAATAACACCATAGCTTAGTTTATTTCAGTATCATTTTTTCGTTAAAGCCAGAAGTGGAGTCTAACTTTAAACCATGTAAGCAGCTAGCAAATATACCCTAATTTGAAAAGAAAGCAGACAGAACCCAGCGCGTGGCTGAAGAGAGGAGGCAGCTTGAGGAGCGCAGCTCAGCCTTCTCACTGACAGGGGAAAAAAAAAAAAAAAAAAAAACAAAAAGCCGGATGGAGAGGGTTGTTACTGCAAGATGGTTACTACTAGAGCAAAGGCTAACAGAAGAACAGTGGGCACCCAAACAGAGACCACTCACAAGCATGCAGTTGTTCAGGTAGGTGGCTGCAGTGAGTGCTGGAGCCTGGCACTCGATATGGAGGATGGAAGGAGCAACTTCTGTGTTAGGTGTGAGCAGATCAGTGATCTGATGAGCATGGTGGTCAAACTAAAAGAAGAGGTGGAAAGGCTAAGAGCTATAAGAGATGGCGAACGGAAAATTGACTATTCCCATAATGTAACCTCTCCTAAACCAGAACAGGGGGTAACTCTTAGTGGAACAGGGAGTTTGATGCCTTTCCAGCAGCAAGCCTCTCAACCTCCCTGTAGTAACCCACATGAGCAGGGCCAATGGGAACAGGTCTCTGCTTGATGGAAGAAATGCAAACGGAGAAAGTCTGCTATTTTGAGCTGCACGCTGCCTACTGTTCAGTTACAGAACAGGTATGAGGCTCTGCAGGAGGAACAGGTCATTGGTAAGGTCAAGTACTCAAGAAGGTCAGAAGCTGCACCAACGACAGGTTGCCTCAGGCCAGCCATCAAAACTTATCCGGAAAAGAAACCTCATAGGGTCATCGTTATAGGAGACTCCCTACTGAAGGGAACAGAGGCCCCAATATGCAGACCAGACCCATTTCATAGAGCGGTCAGCTGCCTCCCTGGTGCCCAAGTAAAAGACATTGTAGATAAAATTCCCAACCTCACAAGTCCTTCAGACTACTATCCACTTCTGGTCTTTCAGGTGGGTAGTGACGATGTAACAATGAGAGGCTCACAATCTATTAAAAAAGACTTCAGAACCTTAGGGCAACTGCTAAAGGGATCAGGGGCTCAAGTTGTGTTCTCTACTATCCCTCTAACGTCAGCAATGGATGAGGAAACACTGAGGAAGGGCCGACAGGTCAATTCATGGCTCAGGGGCTGGTGCCATCGACAGGGCTTTGGGTTCCACAATCATGGATTGGTTTTCAAGGCACCTGAGCTGAAAACAACTTATGGGACACACTTGTCCCAGAGGGGGAAAGAATCCTGGGGCAGGAATTGGCAGGGCTCATTGCTAGGGCTTTAAACTAGATTAGAAGGGGGAAGGGGTTAATAGTCTCCTGCTGGCCTGTGACAAACAGAGGGGCAGCTCACCAGCAGCAGAGAGAAGGAGAGCTGGTAAAGGCTCTCAACTTGCTGCCCTGAGGCAAGCCACGAATGATTCACCAGGACATTCTGTGGAAACCAAGGGGAACTGGCACAAGAGGATGACAGGGCCAGCCCAGCTGAAGTGCTTCTATGTGAACGTGCGCAGCTTGGGCAACAAACAGGATGAGTTAAGGGCCACTGTGCTGCTGGGATGCCACGACATAGTGGCTATTACTGAAACTTGGTGGGATGATTCCCATGACTGGAATGTAGGGATAGATGGGTATAAACTCTTTAGGAAGGATAGGCAGGGAAGGAGAGGAGGAGGTGTTGCCCTCTATGTCAATAACCAGTTGGAATCAGTGGAGCTCCACCTGGGGAGGGGTAATGAGCTGGTTGAGAGTGTATCGGTTAAAATTAAAGGCAGGACAGGGGAAAGAGATATTACCATGGGGGTCTCCTACAGGCCACCTGAGCAGCAGATCCAAGCAGATGAGGCCCTCCACAGGCAAATAGAAGCAGCTTCCAGGTCACAAGCCCTGGTCCTCATGGGTGATTTCAACCACCCTGACATGTGCTGGAAGGACAACGCAGCAAGGCACCAGCAATCCAGGATGTTCCTGGACTGCATAGAAGACATCTTCCTCCTTCAAATGGTAGAGGAACCAACAAGAAAAGGTGCTATGCTGGACCTTGTTCTCACCAACAGGGAAGGGCTGGTAAGCAATGTGAGGCTCAGAGACAGCCTTGGCTGCAGTGACCATGAAGCAGTTGAATTTAATATCCTCAGGGCAATCAGGAGGAAGTATTCCAAGCTTACAACCCTAGACTTTAGGCGTGCAGATTTTGATCGCTTCAGGGATCTGATAGCCAAAGTGTCGTGGGACAAAGCCCTGGAGGGAAGAGGGACCCAGGACAGCTGGTCAGTATTCAAGGACCACCTCCTCTGTGTCCAGGAGCTCTGTATATCAACAAAGAGAAAAGCAGGAAAGAATGCTAGGAGGCCTGCCTGGATGAGCAAGGAGCTGCTCGACACAGTATTATTTAAAAAGAAACTCTGCAGGAAGTGGAGAGAAGGACAGCTAGAACAGGGGGTATATAAGGAAGCTGCCCAAGCAGCAAGAATCCTGGTTAGGAAAGCCAAAGCAGAGTTCTAATTGAATCTAGCCAGGGAGGTTAAAGGGAACACTAAGAACTTCGACAGGTATATTAATGGGAAGAAGAAGACTAGGGAAGGTGTGGGCCCCCTCAGAAAGTAAAATGGTGACATGGTCACAAGTGATGAGGAAAAGGCTGAGTTTCTCAATAACTTCTTTACCTCAGTCTTCACTGCAAGGGCCTCTAGCCACACTCCTGATGTTAGGGAAGACAATGCCAGGGACGGGGAGGAAGAACTGCCCATTGTAAGTGAAGATCAGGTTCGTGATCACCTGAAGAACCTGAAAGTGTTCAAGTCCATGGGACACGAGGGGATACACCCACGGGTACTGAGAGAACTGGCAGATGAGGTTGCTAAATCCCTCTCTATTATATTTCAAAAGTCATGGCAGTCTGGTGAAGTCCCCACAGACTGGAAAACGGGAAACATTGCCCCCATCTTCAAAAAGGGTAAGAAGGAGGAACCAGGGAACTACAGGCCAGTCAGTCTCACCTCTGTGCCTAGAAAGATCATGGAGCAGATCCTCCTGGAGGCACTGCTGGCTAAGGAGAATAATGAAGAGGTGATTGGGAACAGTCAGCATGGCTTCTCCAAGGGCAAATCCTGCCTGACCAACCTGGTTGCCTTCTATGAGCAGGTGACAAAATTAATAGATGAGGGGCGAGCAACTGCTGTCATTTACCTGGACCTGAGCAAAGCCTTCGACACTGTCCTGCACCACATCCTGGTCTCCAAACTGGTGACACATGGGTTTGATGGGTGGACCACTAGATGGATAAGGAACTGGCTTGACGGCCGCCCCCAAAGAGTGGCTGTCAATGGCTCCATGTCCTAGTGGAGGCCAGTGACAAGTGGAGTCCCTCAGGGATCAGTCCTGGGACCCGTCTTGTTCAATATCTTTGTGGGTGACATGGACAGTGGCATTGAGTGCACCCTCAGCAAGTTTGCTGATGACACCAAGCTGTGTGGTGCAGCAGACACGCTAGAGGGAAGGGAGGCCATCCAGAGGGACCTTGACAGGCTGGAGAGGTGGGCACAAGCCAACCTCATGAAGTTCAATAAGAGCAAGTGCAGGGTCCTGCATCTGGGTCAAGGCAATCCCAGGCACAAATCCAGGCTGGGCAGAGACTGGCTGGAAAGCAGCCCTGAGGAGAGAGACTTGGGGGTGCTGGTGGACAAAAAGCTCAACATGAGCTCTCAGTGTGCACTTGCAGCCCGCAAAGCCAATCAGACCCTGTGCTATATCAGGAGAAGTGTGGCCAGCACTTCTAGCCACAGGTCGAGGGAGGTGATCCTCCCCCTCTACTCAGCTCTGGTGAGACCTCACCTGGAGTACTGTGTCCAGTTCTGGAGCCCCTATTACAAGAGGGATATGGAGGTGCTGGAATGTGTCCAGAGAAGGGCCACGAGGATGATCAGAGGGCTGGAGCACCTCTCCTATGAGGACAGACTGAAGGAGTTGGGGCTGTTCAGTCTGCAGAAGAGAAGGCTCCGAGGTGACCTAATTGTGGCCTTCCAGTATCTGAAGGGGGCCTACAAGAAGGCTGGGGAGGGACTTCTCAGGATCTCAGGTAGTGATAGGACTAGGGGGAATGGAATGAAGCTGGAGGTGAGGAGATTCAGGCTGGATGTGAGGAGGAGGTTCTTCACCATGAGAGTCTTGAAGCCCTGGAATGGGTTGTCCAGGGAGGTGGTTGGGGTGCCATCCCTGGAAGTGTTTAAGACCATGCTGGATGAGGCTCTGTCCAGCCTGATCTAGTGTGGGGTGTCCCTGCCCATGGCAGGGGGGTTGGAACTGGATGATTCTTGTGGTCCCTTCCAACCCTGACTGATACTATGATACTATGATACTATGACTTTCAATCATATAATTTGCTAACAAGAAATATCTGAAATGTGAACTTCATTTATTACAGTGTTATTATCACTAAAGCTACCAAGAGAACAACTATTTTTTTAGGTGAAAATGAAAATAAAGGTATAACTTAAACCTTTTGATTTTCCTTCATAGTAGGATGCAGCCTTGTGACCTTTTGAGCCTGTGCCTTTAAGAAAGGGACAGTGCTGGGACACTCTGGCTGAAACAAAGACAGGTCTAAATGAATTTCATTGGTAGATTGATAGAACGCAGCTTTAAGTTTTAGTGCAGTTGGAATTTTTCTCACAGTATCACAGTATCACAGTATAACTAAGGTTGGAAAGGACCTCGAGGATCATCGAGTCCAACTTATCAACACAGACCCCATGACTAGACCATGGCACCAAGTGCCATGTCCAATGTCCTCTTGAACGCCTCCAGGGACGGTGACTCAACCACCTTCCTGGGCAGCCCATTCCAATGACGAATGACTCGCTCGGTGAAGGACTTCCTCCTCACCTCGAGTCTAAACCTCCCCTGGCACAGCTTGAGACTGTGTCCCCTTGTTCTGGTGCTGGTTGCCTGGGAGAAGTTCTCAATTCATTCCTTTCCTTCTCCCTTTCCAGCTTGTCTGCTTCTGGGCAACTAGCCAGAGTTCTGACCTTGGATAACAGATAAGGCCTACTAACACCTTTCTCCCTTAATAACTGCCTTTTCTTTTTCTAACCCTTTTTGGGAAAAAAGGGAGGTAGGGGGAGAGAGCGGGCTACAGGGGGAGAACCCTCCTCTGTCTGGAGGAGGGAATTTTGTTCCTGTATTTTTTTTTATTTTTCTGTATACTTCTATATATATATTGTAATTACTGCACACATATATATATGTGTATATATAACCTGCATTTTCACATTGCTTGTAAATGTAGCATCTCTTTTGCTTCTCTGACTGAGTTGGCTGTGGTTTTTTTCCTCTTTGTGGGGGAGGGAAAGCTAGGCTTTCTCTCTCAACCCACTACATGCCTTAACCTTCTTGAAATTTCATGAAAGCCAGAAGATTACAATCTATACAGAAGTCCAGTGGGTAGATTTATGATAGTTAAAATGCTTGACTGATTGAGGCCTATTTTGCTCAAGGCAACTGCTCACAGCAAGGTTTCCCTTGTCTTACCCTATCTCTATCTTACCATGTTTCTATTTCTGATATTTATACAATAAAAAAAAATAAATGGTATATCCATGCAAAATAACTGTCAAAAGTTGGCATCTTTTTGGTCATAGTGTCTTTTTTATTTCCCTCATGTTTTTACCACCCTTAGTACTTACCACACAAAACTCTGTTCAGTGTGAGGCATATGTGGAAGGTGAAAGAAACACCCTTACAGTTTTCTGGTCAAGGACTTTGTCGAATGGGATAGATAAGGAAGAAGAGGAAGCTAAACACAAAGAGGCACAAATCTGGCCAGCATACAGTCAATAAACCTGCTCAGTTACACTGACTGGTAAAGATGAAATGCAAGAACATTTAGTTTGGTGATATCATCTGACTGAGGACCTTTGTCAGAATGGAATGATAGGGGGCAAGGGTAAAGCAGAAGCAAAAACATAGAGACATAGACCTGACAGTAAAACAAGGGAGACATTGAGAAAGAATAGTCGGCATTGACCACATGTGGTGGTTTAGGCTGGGTGCTGGCCCGGATACCACTGCATAGACCACACTTGGGAGGTCCCAAGGGGTGGGCCCAGCCCAGGGGCTGGTCACAGGCAGGTATTCCAATCCCATAATGCCCTGCTCCCCTATAAAATGTCCATGCAGGGTCTTCACTTCTTTTTTCGTCCCCAGCTGCAGCCTAGGTAAAATGGTGTGAGCTGCCTCCCTTGGGCCTGCCCAGGCCTGAGGCTGGGCTGGGGGGGAGGAAAGAGCCCTGGGGGGTTTGGGTGTACCCCCCCCCAGGTGGGAATGGGATGTTCTTGAGCATGTTCTGGGATTTCTCTCTTTGTCACGGTGCTTGTGGTTCTCTGCAAAGCTTTCATTGTTGTTTGTTTTTAAATTGTTTTTCTATTTAAACTTTCCATCACTTTTGCAATCCATTTGTCTGAGTCGTTATTTCTGCGCGTGGTGGGGAGGGGGTTTGCCCCAACCCATTACACCACACTAATTAATGGACTGTCATGGACTGAGTTGAACCTGCTGCTGTCATTCATACCATGCCGCAGTCATGCCAGCTTCAAAATGAAAGTGCTAACTGGAGCAAAGTATTATGGGGCTTGAAGTTCAGATTGAACATGGGAAGCTTCTTGTTCTTGTTACTGCTTTTGGGATCCAGGTTCTTGGATGTTCCTTTCCTCTGAAAGATGGGGAAGTAGTTTTCTGGCTTGGACTTTTGTCTCGCTTCTGCTTGGTGCTGCTTGATGCCATGCTTCATCTGCAGATAGGCTAAGATAATTATGTGTTTTGTACCATGGTTTTTGGATTTTTCTCAGTAAACTCTATTCTTATCTCACCTTTTTTTTTTTTTTTTTTTCTTTTGTCTGTCTGTGTGTGTGTGTCACTTTTCCCTCAGTTCTGTGTTGGTAAAACCCGCTGGTTCAGTTTGACCCATTTTGTACTGATTTAAACCATTACATGAACTCTCCAAAAACTGTAGGAATCACTTCAGAGAACCAGCCTGGACTGACAGGGATGCAAACCTGAAATCCCAAGATCCTGAAGGGGGTCTATGGGATCTGAAGGGGGTCCATGCCAACTGGTTAGGTAATGTATGGGGGAAAGGAGAGAAGGAAGAAACAGAGAGCTTCAGGCAGAGTGGTGTATAAAATTGGTTAGTCATGTGTAAAACAGAACTGGTCACCATACTTGTCTTGCTGAGCTCTGCACCTGATCACCACAATCTGTCTTCTTATTCTATTTTATTATATATTTTTTTTAACTCTGTAATTTCACTTTCTATCCCATGTACATTTTGTTGAAAGGAGTGAGACTTGGAGTGTGGATGTCTGGGTCCTGTGGTGTCAGCTCTTGGAGCCAGTGGAGGTCTTCAATCTCCACCCATTGGGGTATGAAGCATGTGTGTCCCCAGAACAAAATACTAAAGTGTCTACTTTTAGCACATACATGTGCCTAAACTGTAGCAGCTACTCTGTCACCTGATGATCCCTGCCCAGCATTGAAAGGGAATCAGGAAAAGAAGAGAAACCCCACAGATTGAAATAAAAGTGGATTTAGAGAAATAGCTAAATTAATACCAGACACATAAAGCTTTATTCAGCCAGCAAAAGCACATCAGTCACAACACCGGCAGTCTTCAAAACCAGGAAAAAGGTGAGGAGAAGGCAAAACAGGTGACCCCCCTCTTCCTCTAAAACTTTCTGCTTTGTACTGAGTGTGAAGCTCATGTTCTGGGATATACCTGTGAGCCAACTCCAGTCAGATGTCTTGGCCAACTCAGAGTTGGTAATGACCTGCAGCCCATGGCTGGCCTTTGATTCTGTCCCAGAAAAACCTGGACATGAGGGGACTGGGGTGAGTGAGATGAGTGAAAGGTTTAGTGCTGGTCACCAGAGTAGGACTGCAGCTTACAGCTTGTATACTTGATGGCCACTACTAGAGCTGCTGAATATCACCCCTTAACACTACATGTCTAAACTACATGATTAAAGATGGAGAGCGTGCCCTGTAGGTCATGACTGCAAACATAGGCTACAGATTTAAAATGCAGAAACCTGATGCAGACTTATACTGGAGATCTCAATTTTCCTTGTAGTAGTCTCACTATAAATTTTACCCATAATAAAGCCTTTCTTGAAACATACATACGATCCAATGCTAAAACTGTGCATAAGAAGGCATAGCACAGCAAGAGCTGTCAAGGATCCATAAGTAGTGATTACCCCTACAATACTTCTCAACATGTAATAATGGTCTTTTCCAAAGAAAAGAAATTTTGCCATCACGTCTAAAGTACTACAGCTGTCTTTTTCTTTGTAATGATCTACTTTAAATGAAGAGACTCATTTGGATGAATAAAGAAGTGTATTTCAAGTAGCTCAGTAATTTGTAGGTTTTCATTCTAGAATCAAGTATTTTCTTCCTGTTGTATGTAATTTGTGTCTCTTGAGAACCCATGTTTTTTTTCCTGCAAATATGAAGTCCCTTGAATTAAAGTAATGATGTAGTTTTAATAAAATCAGTTTAAATAAATACCAAAGAGTAATATGATGGGGGAGAAAAGAAAATAATTATTTATTTTGTTGCAGCTGAAGGTAAAAGCTGGCATTTCAGTGGTGACCATTCTAAATTCAAGAGCTCCTGTAATATATTGTTACAACTGCTAAATAAATGATTAGGTAATTTTTTATGTCTGAGAGAGAAAAATATTTTAAATGTAAGAACAAGAGTAAAACAAGAACATGCATTTTGCCCTTCTATTTTTTTAAACTTTTATTTGTTTTGCTTGTGTTGCTTTTGATCAAAATGGAAATCTGATTATTTTTTTTTCTTTTCCAGTGTATTGACTGTGCTATGCTAAAAGCAAGCAAATAAGTATGAAAGCCACCAACCCCCTCAGAGGTAAGGAAAACTGCCCCACAGAAACTGAATACAAAAATTTCCCAATGAAAAATATAGTTCACAATAGTGTTGAGAACTGAAGTAATTGTAAACGTAGCAAATCTACCTCTTGTCCATGATGTTTTCAGACAAAAGCAAACAATCAGATGTGTCTAAAATGCTAGAGAAATGTAAAGTGGTAGCTGCAACTTTCAGTTTGGTATGGCGGGAAGCTACTTCACCTTTGTCAGATGCAGGTGGATCTCTGACTGCAAACAGCCCAAAGCTCTCAGTGCACAAATAGAGCTACACTCAGTGGTGTCGTGGGATGGAAGGGGTAAGGCCGAGAAGCCTCCTCCCTTCCCCCTTGTAAAGTAAAAGGGAAAAAAAAAATTGAAGGGAAAGGAAAAAAAACTCGCAAGCTGAATTAGCAAAGCAGTGGAGCTATATTTACAAAGCGATGTAGGGTTTGCAGGGGATTATTTACAAATTTACAATATCTACAATATATACAAAGATATACAACAGAGTAACACAGAAATGAGAGTGCCCCCCTCGGCAGAGAGGGGTCCCCCACCTCCGCTCTCCCCTCTCTTCCCCCCCTTTCCCCAGAATGGGATAGAAAGAGAAAGAGAAGAGAGGAAAAAAAAATGTTAGAAGCAGTTTGTGTTAATTGGAAAAGAGTTAATACAGGCCTGTTATCTGTTTTTCTCTCAAGGCCGGAGCCTTGGCAGAAAGCCCAGGACAGAAAGCTGTTGCCTGAAGAAGAGGCGGAAGCAAGACTGACTGAGAAGTGCTGGAAATGTCCAGTATAGTCCCAGCTCAGAAGTGCTTCCTCCCACTCGTCCAATGAAATTAGTTTAGACTATTCCTTCCGTTTACCAACTTCCGTCCACCATATTCCCTTTCTTAAGGGGGCAACGTCAACCGGCCACAATCCACCCCTTCTAAACAATTTCATTGGCTGTTCATACTGTCCATCTAATCCAAAACGATATTTACAGTTCGTGAGTAAAGTTCATAGTCCATTCCGGCTATACTCAGAAGTAGATGATTCAAAAGTCCAAGAAAATCAGAAAATGAGAAAAATGGAAAACAGTTCATTTCTTCACCGACGAAGCGAAGAAAAGGGAAACAGGGATTCTCAGGGTCTCTTAGTTGACTCAGGGCTCTCAGGGATCTCAGGGTTCGTGCACCGTAGATTCCTCGTTGATTCTTCCTTTGGACGTGGTGTAGCTGTACAACAGTTCGAAATTAACCTCTCTCAGCTAAAGTTAAATTTCTTTGTGGAATACACTGAATTTCACCATTCTCTTGCATTACCCAATAAGTGTGACCCGGACCTTCAGCTGAAACCACCCCTCGGACAGGTTTAGCCTCTCCTGAGGGCGAAAACACCCAAACAGTTTTACCTAACAGGTTCTTTTCCCTAACAACAGGAACTCTATCACCTTCTACTTTCCGTAGCAAATCTGAATGTGCAGGTCCAGCTCGGTTCACTGAACCTCTACTATTTACCAGCCAGGTTGCTTGTGCTAAATGTTTTTCCCAGTTTTTCAAAGATCCACCTCCCATGGCTTTGAGAGTGGTCTTCAACAAACCGTTATAGCGTTCAATCTTTCCTGAAGCTGGTGCATAGTAAGGAATATGGAATATCCACTCAATACCGTGCTCTTTTGCCCAGTTCTTTACAAGGTTGTTCTTGAAATGAGTTCCGTTGTCTGATTCGATCCTCTCTGGAGTTCCGTGTCTCCACAGGATTTGTCTCTCCAGACCGAGAATGGTGTTGCGTGCAGTTGCATGTGGAACTGGATAAGTTTCCAACCATCCAGTGTTTGCTTCTACCATAGTAAGCACGTATTGCTTACCAGAACGAGAACGTGGTAGAGTGATGTAGTCAATCTGCCAAGCTTCACCATACTTGTACTTGGACCATCTGTCACCATACCACAAGGGCTTAAGTCGTTTTGCCTGCTTAATAGCAGCACAAATGTCACAGTCATGGATGACTTGTGTGATAGCATCCATGGAAATGTCTATGGATCTGTCACGAGCCCATTGGTATGTTGCATCTCTGCCTTGATGTCCTGACGAATCGTGAGCCCACCGAGCTAAGAATATCTCACCTCGGTGTTTCCAGTCGAGATCAAGATTAGAGTCCATGTCTACTTGAGAAACTCTTGCAGCTAGATCTGCCTGATGGTTGTGTTGTTGTTCCTCAGTAGCTTTGCTCTTAGGAATGTGAGCATCGATGTGTCTCACTTTCACTGGAATTCTCTCGATTCGATCAGCAATGTCCTGCCACAGGTTGGCTGCCCAAATGGGTTTTCCTTTTCTCTGCCAACCACTCTTCTTCCAGTTCTTTAGCCAACCCCATAGAGCATTGGCTACCATCCATGAGTCGGTGTAGAGATAAAGCTTTGGCCATCTCTCACGTTCAGCTACGTCGAGAGCTAGCTGGACAGCTTTTACCTCTGCGAACTGACTGGATTCTCCTTCTCCATCTTTTGCTTCTGCAACTCGGCGTGTTGGACTCCACACTGCAGACTTCCACCTTCGCTTGTTTCCAACAAGACGACAGGAACCGTCTGTGAACAAAGTGTATTTCTTTTCATCATCAGAAAGGTCATTGTAAGGAGGAGCTTCCTCAGCACGAGTTACTTTCTCCTCTGGAGGTTTGGCACAGTTGATGCCTTCAGGCCAACTTGAGATCACCTCCACTAGACCAGGTCTTTCAAGATTTCCCATTCGAGCTCTCTGTGTTATCAGAGCCATCCACTTAGACCATGTTGAGTCTGTGGCATGATGTGGTGTGGATCCTTTGCCTTTGAACATCCAATTCAAAACTGGTAATCTGGGAGCTAGAAGAAGTTGTGATTCAGTTCCAATCACTTCAGAAGATGCTTTTACTCCTTCATAGGCAGCTAAAATTTCTTTCTCTGTTGGAGTATAGTCAGCCTCCGAACCTCTGTAACCTCGACTCCAGAAACCAAGAGGTCGTCCACGTGTCTCACCTGGAGCTTTTTGCCACAAGCACCAGGTTGGACCATTGTCACTTGCAGCCGTGTACAAAATGTTCTTAATGTCTGGACCATCTCGGACAGGTCCCAGACCCATTGCTTGAATCACCTCTTGCTTTATCTGGTCAAAGGCTGCTTGTTGTTCAGGTCCCCAGTGGAAATGGTTTCTCTTTCGAGTCACATCATACAGAGGTTTCACAATCTGACTGTATCCAGGAATGTGCAGTCTCCAAAATCCCACTATCCCCAAGAAACGTAGGGTCTCTTGTTTGTTTGTGGGACTTGCCATGGTAGAGACTCTATTTACCACATCCACTGGAATGTGTCGGCGTCCATCCTGCCACCGCACTCCCAGAAACTGAATCTCTGTGGTAGGTCCTTTCACCTTGTCTCGTTTGATGGCAAAACCTGCATCCAGAAGAATGTCAATGATTTTGTTACCTTTCTTGAAGACTTCCTCAGCAGTTTTACCCCAGACGATGATATCATCGATGAACTGGATGTGTTCTGGAGCACCGCCTTTCTCCCGAGCATCGTGGATCACTGCATGACAGATGCTTGAGCTGTGGATCCAGCCCATTGGCAATCTGTTGAAAGTGTACTGGATTCCTCTCCAGGTGAAAGCAAACTGAGGCCTGCATTCCTCTGCTATGGGAATAGAGAAAAATGCATTAGCAATGTCTATGGTAGCATACCATTTGGCCTCTTTGGATTCCAGCTCATACTGTAGCTCCATCATGTCTGGTACTGCTGCACTCATAGGTGGTGTTACTTCATTTAGGGCTCGGTAGTCTACCGTCAGACGCCAGTCTCCATTCTGCTTCCGCACAGGCCACACTGGACTGTTGAAAGGTGAATGAGTTTTGCTGATGACTTTCTGACTTTCCAACTGACGAATCAGATTCTGAATGGGCAACAAAGAGTCACGGTTGGTTCTGTATTGTCTGTGATGCACAGTCTGAGAAGCAACCGGCAATTTAATGTCCTGTATCTTATGTTGTCCCACAACTGCAGATTCATCAGAAAGTTCAGGTCTGGCAGACAGCTTCAACTTTTGTCCATCAATTTCTATTGAAGCTACTCCAAAAGCCCATTTGTAACCTCTAGGGTCTTTGAAACGCCCTTCTCTCAGAAAATCAATTCCCAAAATACAAGGTGCGTCAGGTCCGGTCACAACTGTATGCTTCCTCCATTGTTTACCAGTTAAACTTATATTAACCTCTACCTTACTTAACTCTTGAGATCCACCAGTGACTCCCAGAATAGTTATAGACTCTGATCCCTGATAATTTGATGGTATTATGGTGCATTGAGCTCCTGTGTCAACCAAGGCCCTGTACTTCCGAAATTGTGAAGTGCCAGGCCACTGGATGTACACATCCCAATAGATTCTATTATCTCTGTTATCCCTCTCCTCCCCCTGGCGGGAGGCAGGGCACCCCTAGTTATGGGGAACATGCGCACATGTGCATTGCACATATTGTGCAGGGTTATAACTTTGCATGTTATAACTGGAGCCACTGTTGGAGTCATAAGAGTTGTTCTGGGGAACTGTGGAAGTAACAGCTACCCTTCTGGTATTGTTACCTTGGGTTCTGCCACTTTGCAATTCCCTCAGTCTCCTGAAAAGATTAGAAGTTGGTTGGCCATCCCAGCGGTTCATGTTCTCACCAAACTGATCACGCAGAGTTATCCAAATAGTTCTACGTGATTTCCTTGGTGGTCTGTTTTGGAATGACCTGTTTTGGAATGACCTGTTTTGGAATGACCTCCTTGGAGGACGTGTATTCCTCACAGATGAGACTTGTATCCACCTGGAGGAAGAATTGAAATTATCCCTTTGTGCCAATTGGGATATGGAATTTCTAAATTCATTTTTCAGATCCTTCATGCAATTCTCAATTTTTCCAGACAAAGTTTCAATGGCTGAAACCAAAGAACCACGTGTCATGCTATCCTCCAATTGTCTCATTTGATCACTGAATTGGCCAACCGTAGGAGAAGCTCCACCATAACTTCTTGACACAATTCTGCTTGCCAGAATGTTTGCATAATTAGAAGGAGCAAGTTTGATGATCTTTTTAGCAAGACCAATACCCACAGGAATGTCATCAGGATTCAGAGTTTCATGTTCACCATAGAGTAGCTCTCTAACAGCAAATTCTCTCAAGCGCTTAATTCCCTCATCTATGGTAGTCCAGGGTTTAGGATTCCATGGAAGATCATCTCGGGAAGGGTATCTCAGGGCAACCGCTATTAAGAGGCGTATCCACAGATTAACCTTACCGAGAGCTTCGCCTAGATGTCTATCTATTCCATTGTCCCTTGAGAGAGTTCCTAACTGAGCTGCTGACTTGTCTCCAACTGTTAGAGCTGAAGCACCTGTATCATAACACCTACTAAGCCAAGCTAGAACTGGCTCCTTATCTGCCCTGGTGAAATCTTTACGGACATTTCGCAATTCCTCCCGTGGTGACGAACAGTCCGTAATATCATCTTCATCTTCATCTCCCTGAATTCTTTGCCCATAAAATCCTGCTGTCATTCTCCTAAGGATCTCTTTAAGCTGAGAACCACCTTTGCCAGCTGCTTTCCTAGCTTCATCTCTATCCTGCTTTGATCTCACTAGGTTAGCTAGATCTTTAAAACAAACCTTCTCTTCCTCCTGAGCAGGATCTTTTACAGTAGAGGGTCCCTCACCAGGATCAGTCTCCTCTTCTTCTTCTCCATCTTTGCCCTTTCCAGCTCTAGTCTTTAAAGGAGCCACCTTAACTGGAGCTGTGTTTGCATTTACAGCCACCTTAATGGAAGCTGACAGGTCCTGAGATAAATCAGCTGCTGGGGCAGTGACTTCCGGTCCCACTGAGGGAGTGGGTGGAAGTGACGTTGCTCCATTAATGGCCGACGGAGAAGAAGAAGAAGGAGAAGGAGTGGGAGAAGGAGTAGGTGCCATGTTGATACCAGCCGATGCCCTTGGCTGCTTGCTAGAATCAGCAAAGTCATTTAGAGCTGCTTTACCAATTAACTTTTTAGCCTTCTTTTTAACTGACACGGGTTCTCCACAGTCCTCGTCACTAGATGACTCTGGGACTGATCGAGAGCCACGGCGTTTCCTTTTTGATCTAGTTTTAATAACAAAACAAGCTCTGGACACCTTTTTCTCCTGACGCCAGGAATACAGGGAATACACATTAGTTATCACCAGCAGCAGAATTATACACACCAAATAAATCACCTTTGGATCCCAGGCATCACCTAAAGTTACTGTCTCCTCAGGCGGAATCTTAAAACTCTTTATCTCAATTGGGAGAGTGGTGGAGGTAACATTCCTGTATCTCACTGGCCATAATAAATTAATACATTTTCCATACCATAATTTAACTCTATACATAACCCACATATAAATTGTCCGCACCAAATATTTACCCAGGTAATCCAGAATCAAACCCAAACAATACCTGTAAACCAGAGCCCCAAAAATTGAAAAGAACAATCGCTCCACAAACCACAATACCTTCATGTTTGCTAATTCAGCTGGAAAACACTAAATCAATCAAATAATAAATTAAACTAATTATCTGCCGCACGTTGGGTACGCCAATAAAAAAAAATGTGGTGGGATGGAAGGTAAGGCCGAGAAGCCTCCTCCCTTCCCCCTTGTAAAGTAAAAGGGAAAAAAAATTGAAGGGAAAAGAAAAAAAAACTCGCAAGCTGAATTAGCAAAGCAGTGGAGCTATATTTACAAAGCGATGTAGGGTTTGCAGGGGATTATTTACAAATTTACAATATCTACAATATATACAAAGATATACAACAGAGTAACACAGAAATGAGAGTGACCCCCCTCTGGACAGAGGGGGTTCCCCACCTCCGCTCTCCCCTCTCTCCCCCCTTTCCCCAGAGTGGGATAGGAAGAGAGAGAAAAGAGAGGAAAGAAAAAAAAATGTTAGAAGCAGTTTGTGTTAATTGGAAAAGAGTTAATACAGGCCTGTTATCTGTTTTTCTCTCAAGGCCGGAGCCTTGGCAGAAAGCCCAGGACAGAAAGCTGTTGCCTGAAGAAGAGGCGGAAGCAAGACTGACTGAGAAGTGCTGGAAATGTCCAGTATAGTCCCAGCTCAGAAGTGCTTCCTCCCACTCGTCCAATGAAATTAGTTTAGACTATTCCTTCCGTTTACCAACTTCCGTCCACCATATTCCCTTTCTTAAGGGGGCAACGTCAACCGGCCACAAGTGGCTATCCAATCTGTAGGGATCATGCTAGTAAAAATGTATAATGTTGCTTCCTTTGCAGAAAGTTCTAGTCTTTTATACTCTGTGAGCCATTGTAACAGATATTATGTAGTTTATCAATGAGTTGATAAAACATATCAGTGGACATGTTGACTTTTCAATAGTGTCAAAAGTCACGCTTAGAAAAAAAAGGCACTTGGAAAAACGCAATCACTCATTCTCTTGGACAGTCTCATGAGTAGGATCTTGACTTTCATTTTTTTATCATTGACTCTATATCTGTTCACTTAATGTATTACAATATAAGCATAGTCCAATTGCACTAAATAATGTTCTTATAACTCTGTAAAGAAGATTGGGAAGTCAGATAAAGCTGGAATTAGAGGGGAAAAGGAATAAAAATATTAATATGGAGCATTTTGAGTAGTGTTTTTTCTATAAAGAATATTGAAATATGAAAATGATTGACAAGTTTTATTTAGACTTTCTTTCAGGTTTTATTTAGACTACGTTTCTGATTTTAAAAACAAACAAACAAACAAAACATTTCAAAAATAATAACTTTCAAAAGAAACCAGACCAAACATGACATCACTACTTGAAGAGAGATGAAGGTGATTTTGCTTCTTAATGTTAATGAACAGATGTTTGGCTGGTTACAAAGACCAACCTAGATGTCACTGATTTATGTGCTTGTTGAAAGCTTTAGGAAAGTGGTCAGGGCAGACTGAACATGAAGAGTGAGCTACCCACTCTGTTACATTCTGGCTGCAATCACTCTGATTTAATCTTAAGATGATGGAGCAAACTGGAGAACTCTAGTACTCAGGTGATATATGCCATGAAAGTAAAAGATTTTGGTCCCTGGATTTCCAAACACATTGTAATAGGTAGGGGTGGCCTCTTGCGCTTTTTTTCCTTTTTTTTTAAATGAGAGCAAAGGAAATGGAAATAGCTTCTATGCATTGTAATGTTTATATATTTCTTATATTTCTATGTCTTTTCACAAACAAACAAAAAAAATTGATATGTATGACTCAGTTTTCATAGACCCTGTGGGAAACAGATTTTCTGTCAGCAAATAATCACTTTCCATTAAGACCACTCTAAGAAAGTTTAGCTGTAATTATTTTCAGTATTATTAGTATGAAATTAAGTTTACTCATATTTGTAAACTGACTACAGTGATCTTTTTGGGGGGAAATTATTTTAGTGGTATCTTTTAGAGCTATATAGAGTTTTCTAAGTCATTCTATAGCAATATTTTACATCCTTTTCAGTGCATGTGTTGCCTTTAGCTGCTAAAATCCTTTAGGGACCTACTTATGAACATGAAAAGTCTACCTCTAATGAGCAGTGTGAAATGTGTTAACACAGAGCAAAGTTATTGCACAATTATTATTTTTAATTCTGTTGCATTAGATGAGATTAAGTTTTCTGATTTTTTTAAATTGTTCTGAAGTTGATAACACTTGGTAAAAAATGTAGTAGGAAAATGTGCAATGAGTCACATACTGAAGTGTGTTAGTAAAAAAGAAAGAGAATACAATATAAACTTAAGATTACAAAAGGAAATGCTTCCTTTGTGGATGAAATGTGTGAAGTAATTTTTGCCACTGGCATTGGAATTAAGATTGCACTTGTAATTCTCCTTACCTCATTTTAATTAAAAATTTGTAAAAGTGCTTTTCTATGTCTCAGCAAATATACACTGGTAACAAAGGCTTCTAACTCTGAAATGTATTACCCATAGTATCAGCAAAACTAATTATGTTTTACAGTCAGAATATAACTCCAATTACGTCCTCACTTCATTCTTATTCTATCACATATTATACATAAGCTTTTATGCTATACCTAGACACTTGTTGCAAAAACATTAAAAAAACCCCTTAAATATAACTTAAGATATGGTGCTTAATATATTTTGTGTAATTATCAAAAAAGTATTTAATTAAAAATTCAGATTGACAATTTATTTTTTCTGAAATACCCTTCATTTTATAGGACATAGAGGGTTGAATAATTATATTTGCTGCTTTATTTACTGTGTTTAAAAATCTCTATGCCCTTAATGGCACAGATCACTAACTCTGTTAGAATTGGCAATTTACTCCTCAGCTTTTATGTCATGTTCTGCTACATTAAGTAAGACTCCGAGTTTACATCTGATGTGACAATAATGATAAAGATAACAATAGTTAAATAAGAAGAAGTTTAAGACAGAATGTGTGAGACAGGGAAATAAATTTATGCTATTTTTTTTCTAAAATTATTTGACTTGAACTACTGGTTGAAATAAAGGATTATCAAGTTTTGGAAACTTAAACTTCTTTCTAATGAAAAAAACATAAAATATCCAGAGCAAGGACAGGAAACCAAAAAATAACAGAGTTACATAATGGCTGAGATTGGAAGGAACTCGCATCACGTGGTCCAACCTCCTTCTTCAAGTATGGCCACCAAGCTTGCCCAGCTTTCAAATATTTCAAAGTCAGACTCTACATCCTTCCTGTCTCCCTGAGCAATCTGTGCCACTGCTCAGTCATTTTCTATGCGAAAAAGCATTTCCAGATGTCCATACAGAGCCTCCTGTGTTTCAGTTTGTACCCACTGCTTCTGGTCCTATCACTGGGCAGCACTAAGAAGAGCCTATCTCTGTTCTCTTTGCACTCAGGTGTTTATATACATTGGTTAGATTCCACAGAGCTGTCTCTTCTTCAGGGTAGAAAACTTGCAGATCTCTCAGTTTTTCCTCATTGTAATGTTTTAGCACAAAGGCTAAACTGCCTGCTTCCCCCAACACAAAAGTGAGGGGAAGAGTAACACACTGCGACCGTTTTAGGCTGTGCCTTTAAGAAAGGAACAGTTGATGGAACACTCTGGCTGAATGTTTTGAAAAATAATGATATTCTAAATTAATTTCATTGGTAGATTGGTAGAATGCAACTTTAAGTTTTTAGTTCAGTTTGAGTCAGTTCTGTTCTGTCTGTCTTTTCAGCCTGTCTGCTTCTGTCTCTCTCTGAGCAACAGCTGCTGGACGGAGTTAACCTTGGGCTAACAGATAAGAAAACTAATTCTTGCATATGCTTTGAACTAACAGAATTTCCTCCTTAATAATTACCTTTTCCTCTCTCTCTAACCCTTTTTGGGGAAAAAGGGAGGTAGGGGGAGAGTGGGGGGTACAGGGTGGGGGGAACCCTCCTGGCTGGAGGAGGGAGTTTTGTTCTGTATTACATTCTTTGCTGTATATTTCTGTATATATTGTAAATACTGTATATTGTGTATATATTCACTGCATTTCATCCTGCTTGTAAATATAGCTTATTTCATCTCTGCTTCTCTGACTGAGTTAGCCGTGGTTTCTTTGTGTGTGTGTGGGAGAACTGAACTTTCTCTCACCACCACACACACACAACTTGGATTTGACATAAAGAGATAAAAGTTTACGATAACATATCATAATCCCAGTGCATAATTACCTTATCTAATAATCTAATAATACAATGCATGACTACCTTAGCTCAGCCTATTTGCAGAAGTGCAGTAAAATACACTGAAAAAACCCCAGCATAAAACAGAAAATCAACACCAGCACCTACCCGACTCCCACCTGTTCCACTGCTATGCCTGCAGAGAAAAGTCAATGCCAAAGAATCCAGAACCCAGAAATGGCAACTGGAACAGGAAGTCTCCCACGTTGCAGTTTGAACTTCAAGCCCCATAATACTTTGCTCCAGTTAGCATTTTAATTTCTGAAGCTGGCATGAGTGCAGCATGGTATGAATAACAGCAGCAGATTCAACTCAATTCATGACAATCATATAGGACATGCTCCTGACTCTTAGTCACCTTTGTGGCTCTTCACCAGCCTCTCACCATGATCATAGTATCATAGTATCAGTCAGGGTTGGAAGGGACAACAAAGATTATCTAATTCCAACACCCCTGCCATGGGTCGGGACACTTCATCCAGCCTGGTCTTAAACACCTCCAGGGACAGGGCCCCACCCACCTCCCTGGGCAACCCAATCCAGGGCTTCACCACTCTCATGCTGAAGAGCTTCCTCCTCACATCCAGCCTGAATCTCCCCACCTCCAGCTTCATTCCATTCCCCCTAGTCCTATCACTACCTGAGATCCTGAGAAGTCCCTCCCCAGCCTTCCTGTAGGCCCCCTTCAGATACCAGAAAGCGACAATTAGGTCACCTCGGAGCCTTCTCTTCTGCAGACTGAACAGCCCCAACTCCTTCAGTCTGTCCTCATAGGAGAGGAGCTACAGCCCTCTGATCATCCTCGTGGCCCTTCTCTGGACCCGTTCCAGCACCTCCACATCCCTCTTGTAATAGGGGCTCCAGAACTGGATGCAGTACTCCAGGTGGGGTCTCACCAGAGCTAAGTAGAGGGGGAGGATCACCTCCCTTGACCTGATGGCCACACTTCTCCTGATACAGCCCAGGATCTGATTGGCTTTCTGGGCTGCAAGTGCACACTGAGAGATCATGTTGAGCTTTTTGTCCACCAGCACCCCCAAGTCTCTCTCCTCAGGGCTGCTTTCCAGCCAGTCCCTGCCCAGCCTGGATTTGTGCCTGGGATTGCCTCAACCCAGATGCAGGACCCTGCACTTGATGTTCATACTGGACACAGTACTTCAGGTGTGGCCTCACCAGTGTAGAAAGGAGGGATCATCTCCCTCGGTGTGCTGGCGATATTCCACCTAATGCAGCCCAGAACAGCATTAGACTTCCTCGTGAGAACTGTAGGTTGCTGGCATGTGGTCATCTTGGTGTCTACTGGGAAACCAAGGTTCTTTTCTGCAAAGTTACTTTCTAGTACATGAGCCCTCAGCATATACTAATGCCTACCATTTTGCCTCTTCAAATGCAGGATATTGAACTTCCCCTTGTTGAACTGCATAGGGTTCCTTTAAGGCCTTTTCTCCAGGCTTTTCAGGTTCTTCTGGATGACAGCACCCCTGTCACTCCATGAAGGAATACCTGGCTTATCAGTTACTTCTCCACGTTTAGTGTCTTGCTCTGAGTATGCTCTGTTCTTTCATTTCAGTTAAAGATGTTAAACGGGAAAGGACAAGTCCAAAGGTTTCCACTGACCACTGGGGTAGACTACTGGTGTCCAATCAGATCTCCTGTCCTATTCATTCCATTTTTAGTCCTCTTCAATGTCCAGCCTACAGCTCATCAGCTTCTGTGTGGGAGACAGTTAAAAGCTTAGTGAAGTCTAGAGAGACGATATCCCCTGTTCTCTCTCCTGATCTACCATGCCAGTCATTTGATTGTAGAAGTTTATGAAGTTTGTCAAGCATGACATATAGTTTCATAGTTTCATAGTTTCATTCAGGGTTGGAAGGGACCACAAAGATCATCTAGTTCCAACCCCCCTGCCATGGGCAGGGACACCCCACACTAGATCAGGCTGGACAGAGCCTCATCCAGCCTGCTCTTAAACACCTCCAGGGAGGGGGCCTCGACCACCTCCCTGGACAACCCATTCAAGGGTTTCACCACTCTCATGGTGAAGAGCCTCCTCCACCCATCTAGCCTGAATCTCCCCACCTCTAGCTTCATTCCATTCCCCCTAGTCCTATCACTACGTGAGGTCCTGAGAAGTCCCTCCCCAGCCTTCCTGTAGGCCCCCTTCAGATACTGGAAGGCCACAATTAGGTCACCTCGGAGCCTTCTCTTCTGCAGACTGAACAGCCCCAACTCCTTCAGTCTGTCCTCATAGGAGAGGTGCTCCAGCCCTTTGATCATCCTTGTGGCCCTTCTCTGGACACATTCCAGCATCTCCACATCCCTCTTGTAATAGGGGCTCCAGAACTGGACACAGTACTCCAGGTGGGGCCTCACCAGAGCTGAGTAGAGGGGGAGGATCACCTCCCTTGACCTGCTAGCCACACTTCTCCTGATGCAGCCTAGGATCTGATTGGCTTTGTGGGCTGCAAGTACACATTGAGAGCTCATGTTGAGCTTTTTGTCCACCAGCATCCCCAAGTCTCTCTCCTCAGGGCTACTTTCCAGCCAGTCACTGCCCAGCCTGTATTTGTGCCTGGGATTGCCTCGACCCAGCTGCAGGACCCTGCACTTGCTCTTATTGAACTTCATGAGGTTGGCTTGTGCCCACCTCTCCAGCTTGTCAAGGTCCCTCTGGATGGCCTCTCTTCCCTCCAGCATGTCTGCTGCACCAACAGCTTGGTGTCATCAGCAAACTTGCTGAGGGTGCACTCAATGCCACTGTCCATGTCACCCACAAAGATGTTGAACAAGACAGGTCCCAGGACTGATCCCTGAGGGACTCCGCTTCTCACTGGCCTCCACTGGGACATGGACCCATTGACAGCCATTCTTTGGGTGCGGCCATCAAGCCAGTTCCTTATCCATCTAGTGGTCCACCCATCAAACCCATGTGTCACCAGTTTGGAGACCAGGATGTGGTGCGGTACAGTGTCGAAGGCTTTGCTCAGGTCCAGGTAAATGACATCAGTTGCTCGCCCCTCATCTATTAATTTTGTCACCTGCTCATAGAAAGCAACCAGGTTGGTCAGGCAGGATTTGCCCTTGGAGAAGCCATGATGACTGTTCCCAATCACCTCTTCACTATTCTTTTGAGCGAGTAGTGACTCTAGGAGCATCTGCTCCATGATCTTTCCAGGCACAGAGGTGAGACTGACTTCCCCTTGGTGAATCCACTCTGGCTGTTCCTGAGGGCTGTTTCATCCTTTCTTGCTCTAACTCTGATAACAATATCACGAAACACTAATGGCACAGAAATGTTATACAAATACTTTGTATGGTATTCTGAAACAAAGACCAATTTGTATGTCTGCCTATTTATCTATCTGCAGATCTAACATCATACTTTTATGTGCTTTGTCACAGTATTATAACAATACAAGGTTATTAACCTCTCTCAATTAGACCAATTTGGAGTATTTTTCAGCAATTGGTGATGTAATCCATTTCTCAAAATAATACAACTTTTATATATATATATATTTATTTTTTCATCTCTTAGATATACTCACTGTAGGAAAGCCTTTTTATCATGTAATTATGTTGTTGCTTGCCTGTTTTCAATTTTTTTTTCTCTAAATCATTTACTGTAACTAAAGATATTACATTAAGACACATTACTTGTGGGTAGCTCAGAAGTAGCAACATGTCCCCTGCATGAAATAAAAATTCTCTCCTCTTCATTTAAGAATAGAATAGAATAAACCAGGTTGGAAGAGACCTTCAAGATCAACGCATCCAACCCATCAACCAATCCAACCCACCTACTCAACTAAACCATGGCACCAAGCACCCCATCAAGTCTCCTCCTGAAAACCTCCAATGATGGTGATTCCACCACCTTCTTGGGCAGCCCATTCCAATGGGCAATCACTCTCTCTGTGTAAAACTTCCTCCTAACATCCAACCTAAACCTCCCCTGGTGCAGCCTGAGACTCTGTCCTCTTGTTCTGCTACTGGCTGCCTAGGAGAAGAGACCAACATCCGCCTGTCTACAACCTCCTTTCAGGTAGTTGTTGAGAGCAATAAGGTCACCCCTGAGTCTCCCGTTCTCAAGGCTAAGCAACCCCAGCTCCTTCAGCCTCTCCTCATAGGGCTTGTGTTCCAAACCCCTCACCAACTTTGTTGCCCTTCTCTGGACTCATTCCAGCAAGTCAACATCCTTCCTAAACTGAGGGGCCCAGAACTGGACACAGTTAATTCATCTGCATTTTGAACAGTTCTAAAATATTATATCTTCTTATGCTGCTGCTTTATGAAGTAATGCTGAAATATTCTTTATTGCACAAAATATCTTTTGATTAGAGTCTCTCCCTTTTTGGCAGTTTTTGCAAACTGCTTGTATTTCCTTAAAATATTGTTGTCTATAGGTAAGATAGTGGTAAGACACACATACACATAGCTGCTTCTATTATTTGGCATTTGCAAACATCTCTTTGGGTTTATTCTTTCTTCAGCATCTTCCTCTAAGTCTGCAGGTTGCTAACTTGGGAAATCAGCTATTTTTATCTTTACTTATTTTACCTGAAATCACAACTAATCAATTTTGTCTTGCAGCCTGGAAATCCAATATTTATGTATTTTTGTATGTATATATGCATGTATACATTTTCCTTTCTGATCTTTTTATGGCCTAGTTTTAGAAAAGTAAGCATATGCTATCCAAAATTTCGTATGTGGCTCAATTTCTCAAATTCTATTAAAATATATTATTCTTTCAAAATTATTTACGTTTTATAGTGATATTTTTCAGCTTCTATATTCTTGTTATCATGTTCAAAGTTTTTACTTTGTCTTTTACTTTGCTCTACATTTTCTAAACAAGTCTGATTTATAAATATGGATTGTTTTAAATTGTTCTTTCACTGACTGCTCGTTTTCGTACTTCATTTTTGTTACAAATAACCAAAAATTTATCCTGAAAATTATAGTGATACTTCCAGAAGCCTATATGCATTGCATTATTGCCTTGTACTTGCTTGCAATCCTTCCTTATCTCTTTTTCTATATGTTGCCTTCATTTTCTTCCTGTCCTCTTATTGGCATGTGATATTTATATGATACTTTTTGAGAATCTGTACTATAAGAATTACCTCTAAATGAAAAAGGCAAGTAGCAAATAATATCTATACAGTATTTTTTCAAGAAAAATTATTTGGGGATGTTCGGTTTGAGGAACCACAGTACAAGAACGACATTGAGGTGCTGGAACAGATGCAAAGAAGTACAACTAAGCTGGTGAAGGGTGTAGAGAATAAGTCCTATGAGTCCTAAGTTCCCAGCTGAGGGAACTGCGTCTGTTCAGTTTGAGGAAGAGGAAGCTGAGGATAGACTTTATCGCCCTCTACAGCTACCTGAAAGGACAATATGGAGAAGTAACCTGCACCAGGGCAGCTTTAGGTTAGACATTAAGGGGGGGGGGGGGGGGGGGGGGGAATCACTGGAAGAATAGTCAGGTTTTGGAACAAGCTGCCTAAGGAGTTGGTCGAGTCACCATCCCTAGATCTATTCAAAGGTCATTTAGATGTGGTACTTAGCAATATGCTTTAGAGATGAACTTGGTAGAGTAGGGTTAATGGTTGGACCTGATGATCTGAATGGTCTTTTCCAACCTAAATAATTCTATGATTCTGTGAAATAGTGTGTAATGGTTTTAGCATGAGAGCAAAAAACCCCCCTCCATTTTCCCCCTTTCCTCTCCTGCCTCCTCCCTCCCCTCTTACCAAGAGATAAGAAGGGAGGAAAAAATAGGCAGAGGGAGAGTTCTCTCATTTGACTTACACGGAATATTTTCTTTCTCCACTACAAAAGCATCAGACTGCATATATATATATGCATATATATATATATGCATATATATATATAAAATAAACAGAAATGAAAAATACTATCTGGATCCCAAAACAAGCAAGAACTTACCCACACACTCAAGACATGGAAAAATGAGAGTGAGACTGAGAATCTCCTGTCCAGGATGGTAACACCCTACTGTGTAAAATCTCTTAAATTCATGATTCTGATAATGGGAAGTATTATGTGGTTTAAATTACTACAGAGTGCTTGAGCAGTACTGTGTAAATAACACTGAGACCTACTTCAAGGATGAGCCATGTTAGTATCAATTTAGTACATAAAAATTTGCACAGGTTAGGCAGTTTCACATTTGAACTTTGATATCAAACTCAGGGAATGCACTGACTCCTAACATACATGATATGATTATTGTTCTTCACAAAGGCTTTTCCTTTTCACCCTAGTCAAAAAGAACATACATGTCTAGAAAAAATTAACCATATCAAGCAGACCTTAGTCACAATATTCCATCAACAGCATTACTGTTCTCTGAGAATTTTAACAAAGCATCTTTTTATTCTACCCAGCATGACAGGAGTAACTCAGTATATAATAAGACCCTGACTGCAGAAAGCTGATGAGTGGTTGGTCATTTATAGTCCAGTATTCAGTGTGGTAATAAATACAGATCTTGGGGGAATCCAACATGGGGAACTAAGTCTCATGGGTTTCTAAATACATATGAATTATAAAGATTGCTGTATTTCACAGAGACTAGAGAATACATACCCCTGAAAAAATGTAAACTTTTCAAAGACATTTCAAATTAGAAGTATGTCAAATCTCCAACAAAGTTGAGCTTCATCTTCTGTTTGCTTTTTTTATTACTAATTTCTTTTTTGTCAACAACAAAAGCCTCAGACCTTTTCCTCAGACTCAGATGTACTTTTTTGATTAAAATTTCCTCCTTTCATTTCCTATCCTAGCAAAGAAAGCACAAAACCAAATTAAAAGTCCACTTTTTGAGGTCCACATGTCTTGAAGGATTTCATATCTGATGCATAATTCTAAAACTAAAATACATGAGAAACACATGAAATCCCTAGTAACTGTCAGCATTACAAGTTCTGTGACATTATTTTAAAATACTTAGGCACTATAAAAAATTAAGTACTCAACTAAAATTGATTTTTATTGCTTACATAGCATCATAGAAAGGTTTGACTTGGAAAGGATTTTTAAGATCACCTAGTTCAAACCCCCTTGCCATGAGCAGGGACAATTTCTACTAGATCGAGATGCTGAAAGTCCTGTCCAGCTTGACTTGGAACACTTCCAGTGATATGGGATCCACAATTTCTATGAGCAACCTGTTTCAGAGTTGCATTTAATTTCTTTTTTCCTTATGTCTAATCTAAACAGCATTACCCTGTGTCCTGTCTCTACAGGCCTTGTTAAAAAGTCTTTCTCTGTCTTTCTCCTAAACCCCCTTTAAGTATTGAAATGCTTGCAAGAAGGTACCCACCCAAGTCTTCACTTCTGTAGGCTGAACAACCCTAACTTTCTTGGCCTTTATTCATAGGACATTTGTTCTAGCACCCTGATCATTTTTGTGGTCCTTCTCTGAACCTGCAGCAAGAAGCCCTTTTCCTTCAAGCACTGAGGACTCCAGAACTGGAAACCTTAGTTCAGGTGGAGTTTCACTAGAGTGGAGTAGAAGGACTGAATTATTTCCCTCATCTTCCCTGTCACCGTCATTCTCATGTGACCCCGGGGTACAACTGGCTTTCTGGGCTCCAAACGCACATTACTGGCTTGTACAAGTTTTTAATGTTTTTCAGTGGAGCTTCATTCAATCAGTTCATCCCACAGGTAGTTTTGATATTTAAGGACCTTGTGGAATTCCTTGAATCTTACTTTTCTTTTTAAGAAGTACTAGTTTTACCTTTGCTGCAACAACAAACTTTTGATCATAGTTTCTGCCATAACCATCTGTTGATGGCTGTGGATGTAGTCTTCAGCGAGGCCTTTGATACCGTCCCCACAGCAAACTCCTGACCAAGCTGCCAGCTCATGGCTAGGACAGCAGCACTCAGCACGGGGTTAGGAACTGGCTGGAGGGCTGAGCCCAGAGAGTGGTGGTGAATGGTGCCACATCCAGCTGGCAGCCAGTCATTTGTGGTGTCCCCCAAGGATCAGTGCTGGGCCCCATGCACTTTAATATCTTTATTGATGATCTGGATGAGGGCATTGAATCCATCAACAGTAAATTTGAAGATGGCACCAAGCTGGAGGCACGTGATGATCTGTTAGAGGGTGAGAGAGCTCTGCAGAGGATGGACACATGGGCAGAGTTCAATGGCATGAGATTTAACACATATATGGGCCAGTGTCGTAGTTTGGGCTGGGTGCCCTCTACTACAGGGATGTTTCCTGTGTCCAGAAGTCCAGCCCAGTGGGTGGACACAGGAAATTAGGTTATTTCCTACCATGATCCCTTGCACCACTCTAAGTTTTATGACGGGGTCTAGCACTTCCTCTTTCCTTCCTCCCCGCCACCTGGTATCTGGGGGAGAGATCTCCCAGCCATGAGCCTGGTTAGGCTCAAGGCCACGGGGGGATGGGCAGTCTCAGATCTGGCCAGCTGAGACTAGCCTAGCAGTGGGGGGGGAAGGAGGAGCCCTGAGGGTTTTGGGTGCACCCTCAGGGGGGGATGGGATCTTTCTGGGTCTGTTTTGGGGTTCTTCTTGTCACTGTGTTTCTAGTCCTTTGCATGCACTCACTGTTCTCTATTTAAACTTTCCATCACTTTTGCAATCTGT
Organism: Melanerpes formicivorus; assembly: GCF_026170545.1. Lineage (NCBI taxonomy): Eukaryota > Metazoa > Chordata > Aves > Piciformes > Picidae > Melanerpes > Melanerpes formicivorus. The sequence goes on along the minus strand of NW_027142353.1, from coordinate 11,106,661 downwards.
TTGTCTCAGTCGTTATTTCTGCACGTGGTGGGGAGGGGGCTTGCCCCAACCCATTACAGCCTGGTTCTACACACTGGCCACAATAACCCCATGCAGTGCTACAGGCTGGTGTCAGAGTGGCTGAAGAGTGGCCAGGTAGAAAGGGACCTGGGGTTACTGATTGATAGTAGGCTGAACATGAGCCAGCAGTGTGCCCAGGTGGCCAAGAAGGCCAATGGCATCCTCGCCTGTATCAGGAATACTGTGGCCATCAGGAGCAGGGAAGTCATTATGCCCCTGTACTCAGAGCACAGGTTAGGTCACACCTTGACTACTATGTCCAGTTCTGGGCCACTCAACTTAAGAAGGATATTGAGACACATGAACATGCCCAGAGAAGGGCAACAAAGCTGGTGAGGGGTTTGGGGCACAAGATGTATAAGGAGAGGCTGAGGGAGCTGGGATTGTTTAGCCTGGAGAAGAGGAGGCTCAGCGGAGACCTTATTGCTATCTACAAATACCTGAAGGGAGGTTGTAGCCAGGTGGGGGTTGGTCTCTTCTCCCTGGCAACCAGCACCAGAACAAGAGGACATAATCTCAAGATGAGGCAGGGGAGGTTTGGAATGGGCTGCCCAGGGAGGTAGTGGAGTCACCATCACTGGAAGTGTTTCGGAAGAGACTTGATGGGGCGCTTGGTGCCATAGTTTAATTGATTAGGTACTGTTGGATGATAGGTTGGACTCGATGATCTTGAAGGTCTTTTCCAACCTGGTTAATTCAATTCAATTCAATTCTATTCTATTCTATTCTATTCTATTCTATTCTATTCTATTCTATTCTATTCTATTCTCTATCTTTTCCTCTCTAGTCATAAAACTTGTCATGTATTACCTTTATGCTTGTCTTAAACATATATTCTTGATACAGGCATGCCAAGATTTTAATTTCTCATACATCTGATAACTTATAAGAAGTAAACTATTACCTTTACCTACTAAAAACATTCTTATGAAAGCATCAGTGTGGAAAATAACAGAAATGTAATTGTGTGCCTAGTGTTTTTAATGAGGAGCTTGCTTCTGGCAAAGTAAGATATTTTTCTAGCAATATCTCTTTGGGGAGGGGTTGTTGTTGTTTTGTTTGTTTTCTTGTTTTATTGATTTGCTTTGGTTTTGGGGGATTTGTATGTTTGTTTTGCCCTGTGTTTGGTTGGCGTTTTTGTGCTAAGATAATCCTTTAATGGCACAAATGCTTCAAGAAATAGAGTAAATTCCTTAAAAAAAAAAAAAAAATTAAAAAAAAAAGTTATCCAACTTTTCATAAATTTTTAAAATGAGATAATAAACAAATGAGAAAAAGGTAATGAGAAATTCCCTCCATTATCTTCATTCATTCATTAAAAAAAAAAAAATGTCTTTAAGAAAAGCCCTTCTATTAATAATATCAATCCTGACAGAAATTCAGATTTGATGTTCATGGTTCTGGAGATCAAGGATATGAAGAACTGAAGTTCCTCTTGCATAAGAAACAATATAAGTTTCTTTGAATGTTTCAGTAAACTGTGATCCATCCTAGAACTTTCTCTTGAGGAATTGTATTCTAGAGAAAGAGTCCATGAATCATTTTCTGAATCAATGATTGATGACTAAGAAGTCAAATACAAATTCCAGCTCCAGGAGTAATTATCAGGCTGTCTCATTCATTAAATTAGTCAATATCCTGACTAAATAAATGAATGAGTTGGAACATAAAATAATTTCAATTTCGAAGGTCAAGTAGATGTAGTGCAATGTAGTCTTGGCTGTAGCAAGGTGAAGAAATATTACAATTTTTAGATAGTATGTTTCTGGAAATATAACTTCTTTAATCTTTTTTGGTTTGGCTTGGGATTTTTCTGATCTTTTTTTTAACTTCTCATTTTATATTTCCACTTTCTTTGTGTAGTAAAATCAATAACACTGTCAAGAACTTTACTTGTATTTTATTTTTTTCTCTAGCACTTAATTATGTGCAAACAATGATCTGATAATATCAGACTACAAAGACTACATCTACAGTTTATACTATCTATATGTCAAGCAGAGAAGATAAATTTTAAACACTGTTGGAAAAAAAAAATAAAGGAATAAAAAGGAGAGAATCAGAGAGAATAATTATATTAAAGCTGATATGTCTTTCTTTCAAATAATCAAAGAATTCCTAAATTTACCCAAGCAATGTTCAGTATTACATTCAAGTAGATTTTCATGTTTATATTTCATATGACTTGTCTATTGGTTACAAAATGTTTCCATAGTGTAAAAAAAAAAAAAAAAAAAAAAGGGGGTGAAAAAGGTGCAGATTTTCTTGAGATATTCAGGATGAAATTACACATAAATTTGTCACTGTTTTCTATAATAAATCAAATGTATTGAAACTTATTTCTTCCTTTTGGATCAGTGGATCACCTGAAAATGTCATTTTCATGGGCTGAAGTAATATTATGCTTTTATCAATGCAAGTACTATAATATAACCCTCTCTCTATCTACTGGTCTATCAATCTATTATTTATCTATGATCTGTCAACCAATCGTTCCAGCTACCTTTATGCCTATTTATCTATCTATATATCTGTCTATCTCCTATAACCATTGATGACAGTTTGATAAAACTGGAGAGGGGAGAAAAGTTCTAAGAGGCAGGCTTCAGAAAGATGTTCTTTTTCTGTGATTATAGGTGTCTGTCTGAACTCCATGTACAATGAAGAGGTACTTAATAAAAGTAAAATAAGAATACTGTTATTTCATTAGATCTTGACTGTTACAACTGTTAGGAAAAAAAGAAATACACATTCTAATGATTTATGATAATGGAAGAAAGGGGAAGAAAAACAAACCACCAAAAAAAAAAAAACAACACAAACCCAAAAAAACCCCAAGCACCAAAGAAATACAACTGAACCTTCTGACCCAAACTGGTCAAAGAGGTATTCCATGCCATATGAAATGATTTCAGATATATGAATGAAGTGAAAGAAGGAAGTGAGTGTGATTTGTCCATGGTGTCTGTTATCCAAAGGAACCACCAAGCATAGAGAGCTCTGCTTCCCAAGACTGACCATTGTCCTGCTGATGGGAAGTAGAGTAGACCTCTTATGGAGGTGGCCCCTATCTGGTAATGGGGGGAACCATCTCGTGGCCTCTTGTGCCTGGCTAGGCCCAAGGCCGGGGGGAAGGGCAATCTCACATCTGGCCAGCTGAGATTAGCCTAACAGTGGAAAAGGGGGGGAAGAAAGATCTCTGGGGGTTTTGGGTCTACCCTCAGGTGGGGAGAGGCATGTGTTGGGATGTTTTTGGGTATGCTTTGGGATCTCTCTTTTGTCACTGTGCTTGTGGTTCTCTGTAAAATATTCACTGCTTTTCCATTTAAATTTTCCACCACTTTTGCAATCCATTTGTCTGAGTCTCATTTCTTTCTGCCCATGTTGGGAGGGAAGGGAGGATCGGCCCTTCAACCCACCAGAGAGGGGCAAGGACAACCTCCATTCCTTAGTGGACATGGAGGGGAATATAGTAACTAAAGGTAAAGAAAAGGCAGCGAGATACTTAACACCTCTTTTGCCACAATTTTTAATAGCAGGACAGGTTATCTTCCTGACAACTGGCCTCCTGAGCTGGCAAATGGATTCAGGGAGCAGTATAGTTCCCCTGTGCTCTAGGAGGAAGCAGTTAAAGACCTTTTTAGCCTCTTGGATCCCCACAAGTCCATGGGACTGGATGGGATCCATCCTAGGGTGCTGAGAGAGCTGGCAGATGAGCTGGCCAAGCCACTCTCCATCATTTTTCAACAGTCCTGGCTCACTGGAGAGGTCCTAGATGACTGGAAGCTGGCCAACATGATGCCCATTCACAAGCAGGGCAGGAAGGAGGAGCCAGGGAATTACAGACGTGTCAGCCTGACCTCAGTGCCAGGCAAGATTATAGAACAGGTCATCTTGAGTGCAAACACAGCACTTAGAGAATGGCCAAGGGATCAGGCCCAGCCAGCATGGATTTAGTAAGGGCAGGTCCTGCTTGACTAACCTAACTAGTGGCATCCCCCAGGGATCAGTGCTGGGCCCTATGCACTTTAATATCTTTATTGATGATCTGAATGAGGGTATTGAGTCCATCAACAGTAAATTTGAAGATGACACCAAGCTGGGGGCAGGTGTTGATCTGTTAGAGGGTAAAAGAGCTCTGCAGAGGGACCTTGACAGGATGGACAGATGGGCAGAGTCCAATGGCATGAGATTTAGCACATCTCTGTGCCAGGTTCTACATGCTGGCCACAATAACCCCATGCAGTGCTACAGGCTGGGGTCAGAGTGGCTGGAGAGCGACCAGGCAGAACGGGACCTGGGGGTACAGGTTGATAGTAGGCTGAGCATGAGCCAGCAGTGTGCCCAGGTGGCCAAGAAGGCCAATGGCATCCGCGCCTGTATCAGGAATACTGTGGCCATCAAGAGCAGGGAAGTCATTGTGCCCCTGTACTCAGAATGGATTAGGCCACAACTTGACTACTGTGTCCAGTTCTGGGCCATTCAATTTAAGAAGGATATTGAGACACATGAACATGCCCAGAGAAGGGCAATAAAGCTGGTGAGGGGTGTGGAGTACAAGCTGTATAAGGAGAGGCTGAGGGAGCTGGGGTTGTTTAGCCTGGAGAAGAGGAGGCTCAGGGGAGACCTTATTGCTATCTGCAAATACCTGAAGGGAGGTTGTAGCCAGGTGGGGGTTGTCTCTTCTCCCTGGCAACCAGCACCAGAACAAGAGGACACAGTCTCAAGCTGAGGCAGGGGAGGTTTAGACTGCATGTTAGGAAGAAATTCTTTCCAGAGAGAGTGATTTGCCATTGGAATGGGCTGCCCAGGGAGGTAGTGGAGTCACTATCACTGGAGGTGTTTAGGAAGATATTGGATGGGGCGCTTGGTGCCATGGTTGAGTTGATTAGATACTGTTGGATGATGGGTTGGACACAATGATCTTGAAGGTCTTTTCAACCTGGTTAATTATTTTCTATTATATTCACTGATTTTGCAGATTGTAAAATGTAGTATACTTTTAGCTAGAAAATTAGTATCACAGTCTTCTTTCAATTTTCAAATCTTTCAGAACATTTTGTGTTATTTTCAATGTCTGGAAAAACAACCTGAACAATACTATCCTGAAATGTAAAGCTAATGGATTGATCACAGTGTGAGATGCCCTATAACAAGGTAGAAGGTCAGAACTGGATCAGTTCTACCCAACACATAATGCCAAATTTTATTTTATTTTATTTTATTTTATTTTATTTTATTTTATTTCTGCTTACTATTCTGGCCCTCCTATATTTTCTTAGTTGAAAAAGAGTGGTAGAAAGTCGTTAGGACTTTTGAGGATTGTATGAGGTAATGTCCACCTAATTTCAAGTCTAAATTTAGGCATATAGATCTGCTAAAATTCTATGTTATAGGCTGCAGCTATAATTTAATTCTGAGAATGTAAATATTTAACAGAGAACACTCACAAATAGTTATTTTTTAAGTGGCAAGAATATGTGAAGAATAAGTCATTCTTTTGTAAGTGTACAGTGGTCATTTCCTTTCAAGGCTTAAAATCAGAGAGCTTGAAAAGTTTTCATGTTACCTGATTTAGATGTTCCTGGTGCAGATATCTGCTTCCTTCCCTACTCATCATGTATAGATGAGGGAAAAGGAAAAGAACTAAGTTTATATCTATTTCTTATTCCTAATAAGGTGAATTATACTATAAATCCTCACAGAGGTTGAGTGAATCCCAGGTCAGGGTTCCAAGACCTAGTTTTGGTAGAGAAATTCTGCTGAGTAGAGCCATGCAAGATAAAAAACATAAAGCTGCAGATAGAAGTAAGATTGTTCTTATGGGGACAGTCTGTAGATCGATGACTGCAGAAAAAGAAACAAAGTAATCCTACCCCCTTCCCCCTCCCCCCCCAAACTTCAAAACCCCATCATGGACATAAAGAGAAACACAGGAAGCATGAACATGGCAACTGAGTGACTCTAGGAATCACAATGATGCATGAGAAACAAAGGTTGAACCTTCAGCCATTTCCAGAAAAGCTATCAGGATAACAAAAAAAAAAATCACCAAAAAGCACAAATCAGATAACATTAATAAAGAATCAGTCCATTGCTGTGTAGCAACCATTCAAATACAATCTCCTCTAAATATGACAAAATATTTTAATTTAGTTTTTTATTAAATAAATATACTAAGAAGAACGTCTTGACACTGGTGATATGCAGGATAGCTCATATGAATGTGGTGATGTACGTCCAATGAAGAGGTTAACCTCAGTGGTCTCAAATGCTTATATCACAAAAACTAGGTGTTTAATTATTGCAGAATTCTGAGACAGTTGCTCATAAATTCATGAGATCAGTGCAACAACATCAAGTATGGTTCATTTTTATAGACAAATGAAAATGTAGTGGCTGTATTATATAAAGATTAAACCATGAGGGAAGGTGTCAGTGCAATGGCTATATTTGGAAAGAAAAGATGCTTAATGATGTGGAAGACTGAATCAAATGGAAAGAAGAAAAAAAAGTGGAAGTGATATATCAAAATAACAGATTAATCACATATGTTTCTCTATTAAGAATATTTTTTCCAGACAAAGTCAATGCTTTATCTAAACCACTTTATCTGTGCTTCAGTAAAGCAGTTGATGTATTGCTAGGGGAGATGTTATTAATTAAGATGAAGCAGATGGAGATTAATAGTAAGAATACCTGGACCAATCAGTCTGTCCTGAAAAGGAAACAACTGGTAAGGAAAGATGTTACCAGTAGAGTTTCAGAAGAAAAGATTCAGAGATATGCTGATAGTACAAAACTGCAATGCAGCAATATGAAAACAAAAAAAAATATAAATAGGGTCAACTAGAGGACAGCAATAATAGAACCATGTTAAAAGAATATAGGGCAGTACATAATTATATACTTGGGAAGTAGCAGTAAAAAAAATCTGTATCAAGCTTGGAATTCCTCAAATAGAAATATTAGAGGAGGATAATCTACATATCAGTTTATTACATAATGATGCAATCTTTGGTCTCCTAAATCTGTTACAAACACAAGAAAATGTTTATATTTTTGTTCCCTTAGAAATATTTTCTTCAAGTCTGATTGCCTCAGACTTGATAATTTCAATATATTGTCAATTTCTATATAGTTAATATTTGTATTACATAAATTATATAATCTTCCATAATACTGTATTATATTGCATTTTATGCCGTATATATTTATAAAAATAGGGTGAACATCACTCTTTAGATGGAATAATCTATGGTTTCACATTTCAGAATTGTTTTCTCCTTAACATCCTTTGTTCTAATTCAGAGGAATTCCATGTCTTCTCCTTGCCCCTTCCTCCCTGGCCCTTTTCTTTCATGTTCTTTACTTGATCTATAATTTTCAAAGTAAAACCGTATAACAGTTTTGGTAGCAAAAATGTGCAATAGTTCTGGCAGTTCTCTGTTGCTCCGTTTCTTCCTTCAGCTGTTTCCATATACTTACACTAATTAGCAGAACTGCCATAGGATAGATTCTCCTAATGGAACAACGTGCATATATATATATATATATATATATATATATATATATATATATATATGCATTCATGCCCACATGTTGCTTGAGGGAAAGCCAAGACTATTTTGTAGTAGATTTTCTGTTCTATTTGTTGTTTGAGTGTTTCCTTCTATTATTTGTGGGACAAGCTACATTCACGCAATCACGGCAGTAGCTGTCATTTATAATTTTTTTTATTTTTTTTTACTTAGCACGGTACAACTTCACTACTGATGTGGTTTAGTTTAATAATCTTATTAAATGATCTTTTAAAATTACATTTTAAAATTATATTTTAAAAGTACTATAAAATTGTTCATATTTCAGGTCAATGGAATCTGACCATGAAATTTGTCTTACTGAAATGAGTTAAAATATTTACAGAATAAAGGTTATATTGTAATTTTACAGCAGCTCACATGGAAAGCTAGAATTGACTACACAGATTTTGAAAGCAGACCAAGGATTATATTTTGACTTAGTTGTTCTGGGTGGTTTACAGTGTGACAGAGAAGCTGAAGGGTATGCTTATTCTCTCAAGATTTTCCCCTTGCATTTGCTGCCTACCTGAAAACAGTAGATAGAACCAACACAATATCCTACTGATCATGGTGCTATTCATTAATGAAAACTGTAGTATAAATAAAAGATTTAATGTTCCATAAGGGACATTTCAAAAGGAACTCAAAGTGAGAACGTTGGTAACCTGAGGAATGATTTATTTGCTTTTGGTTTACACTAAATCCAATTTATGGTAAGAATGAATAGCCAAAAGTTTGTTGTTTGTGATGCTCAAATAGCTTGAAATGTGCCATCAGGAAAATAAATGAATGCATTAGTTACATTGTTCAGCTTGATGGTTTTGTACACATGTAACTATGTGGTGATGTAGTTATATAATTATTGTGTCATCTAAGTTTCCTCAGAATTATACAGACTTTCACTCACTTTTCCAAAGGCAGACATCCTTCTAGTATAAAAAAAAAATCATCAAAATCTGTATAGCTTTAATTCCACTGGTACATGCATTTTTGTGATGTAAATTTAAGTAAGAGCCAGAAAATTTGGATATACAATGACTACACTTGTCAAAGTTTATTTTCCTTGAGCAATTCACAAGCTGAGCATTTTTGCATCTGAATGCAGATGACACTAAGTTGGAAGGGAGTGCTGATTGGCTTGAGGGTAGGACAGCTCTACAGAGAGACCTGGAAAGGCTGGGTCAATGGATTGAGGCCAATTGTATGAGCTTCAACAAGGCCAAGTGCTGTGTCCTGCCCTTGGCTCACAACAAACCCATGCAACACTAAAGTCTAGGGAAAGAGTGGCTGGAAAGCTGCCCTATAGAGAAAGACTTTGGGACATTCATCAGCAGCTGTATGCAAGTCAGCAAGAGTGCTCTGGTGCCAAGGCGGCCAACAGCATCCTGGCTTGTATCAGGAACAGTGTGATAAGCAGGACCAGGGAAGTGATTGTCTTGTTTTACTCTGCACTAGTGAGGCCACACCTTGAGTACTGTGTTCAGTTTTGGGTCACTTACTTCAAGACAGTGAGGCACTGGAGTGTATCTGAAGAAGGGCAACAAAGCTGGTGAAAGTTCTGGAGAGCAAGTCTTATGATGAGTGGCCAAGGGAACTGGAATTGTTAGTAGAGAAAAAAGAGGCTGAGGAGAGAACTCACTGATCTCTACAACCTGAAAAGAGGTTGTAGCAAGGTGGGGGTTGGTCTGTTCTCCTTCATAGCAAAAGATAGGAGAGGAAATGGCCCCAAGTTACACAAGGCAAGGTTTAGATTGGATATGAGAAGAAACTTCTTCCCTGAAAACATTATCAAACACTGAAAGAGACTCCCCAAGGAGGTGGCTGAATCCCCATCCCTTGAGGTGTTTACAAGACAGCATAGGTGTGGTGCTAAGTGGTTTAGCAGCAGATGTGGTAGAATTAGATAATGACTTGACTTGATAATTCTGAAAGTCTTTTCCTACTAAAACAATTCCCTGATTCTGTTCTTTAAATCTTCTCAAAAGTGTTAGAGGAAAGACATTCTATGGGCATACTTAATGTATGTAATAATAATTGAACTCACTATAAAGCAGAATACTCATGAATGGAACTATTAAATCTTACAGGGAAAGTAAAGCTGTATTATCTTGATCTTTTCATATAATTATATAATGGTTAAAGCAACCAAGCAGGAAATGGACTAGTTTTAGCTATTCTTTGGTTTCTTTCTGAATTGTTTTATGTTTCCTTTTAGTGGTGTTTGCATATTTATTTGATGGGTTTTAATTAAAACCGTGGAAGCAGTACCCTAGTAAAACCCTATGTTCTAGGATTACTTTTCCCTTTCCGTTCATGCAGGGGTCTCTTAGGTCTGAATTTCAGGGTCACTGCTTTTCTTGATTGATTTCTTTCATATTGGCCCCATGAGTCATTCTTTTCTTTTGGCACAATGATCGAAGTTTAAAAGGAAATAACTCAATTCTCTAATATTTTTTTAGGACTCTCTGCTTGGAAAGTCATTTGGTGTCAAGAAAAGCCAATGTCCCCTTCACTCTTATTAAACTTTCAAAATAAAAATACTGAGAACATATTACATAGCAAACTTTAATCCTACGTAGTATGTTCTCATTAAACAGTGAAGTAAAGAAATAGAAGTATCCCAATAAATTAAAGGTAAGGAATATATATTGAGTCTTTTACTCTCAGTTCAGTTAGTATTTACACTTTTTATCTTGAAGTTAGTGGTATCTGAAGTGTAATTTAAAGTGTTAGAAAAACTGTATCTCTGCCCTACACCTAAAATAACAAATGAGTAGACAACTTCATATGTCAAATCTCAAGCAGTATTCCCATTTCAATACTAACCTCAGTTCTGGGTCATGCATCCCTGTCACACAGTGACAGTTACTTTTAAAGACTAAATAGAAGCTGTTTGTCTCTTGTTCTGCACAATGAGATTAAGACAATACTTCATATTATTCATACCTGATTTCAGTGTTTAAAGGATTAAGCACACTTATTATCAGGACCACTTAGAAGGGAGGTCAAGGTGATGATTAGGTCTGAGATCCCAAAGGCTTTATTGCATTAAAGAGGGCGTGACATGGCCTGATGCCATGGTTTAAAAGTAATGAAAAGCCAAGGTGCATACCTCACTCTGAACAGCTCTGGAGGCCCTTCTCTGGACTGTTGCAGCACACCCACATCTTAGTTGATTAGATGGTGTTGGTTGATAGGTTGGACCCAATAATCTCAAAGGTCTTTTCCAACCTGGTTAATTATGTATTCTGTAATCTGGGTTGGGGCAATCTGTGGTGGGTTAACACCCATTCTGAAAACAAAAATAAAACAGGGTGGAGGGTTTGTGGGTGCTTTGCCCTACCTGCAGGGCATTTTCCCCCTGGGAAACTGAGTCTGTTCCACTCCCCTCTCCCTGCCCAGCTAGGGTATAAAAAGGAGGACACTGCTGCCCAGAGAGAACACTTCTGCCCACTGCAGGCTTGAACCCACAACCTTACCATTAAGTGCCTCATGCTCTACCAACTGAGCCACATGGTGTACCCCCCCCTTATTAAGAGTCTTATGTACTATGGATAACGTGTCTGACTACAGATCAGAAGATTCTAGGTTCGACTCCTGGCTGTCTTGGCTGCTTTTTATACCCTAGCTGGGCAGGGAGCGGGGAGTGGAACAGACTCAGTTTCCCAGGGGGAAAATGCCCTGCAGGGAGGGCAAAGCACCTGCAAGCCCTCCACCCTGTTTTGTTTTTGTTTTCAGAGTGGGCATTGACCCACCACACAATCCCAGGCACCAGTTTAGGCTGGACAGTGACTGGCTTGACAGCAGTCCTGAAGAAAAGGACTTGGGGGTGCTGGTGGATGAGAAACTCAACATGAGCCACCAGTGTACACTTGAAGCCTAGAAAGCCAACTGTATCCTGGGTTGCATCAAGAGAAGTGTGGCCAGCAGTTCAAGAGAGATGATTCTTGCCCTCTACAACACCCTCATTAGACCCCACTTGTAGTACTGTGTCCAGTTCTGGAGCTCTTATTACAAGAAAGATATGGGTGTGCTGCAATAGTACAGAGAAGGGCAGTGAGGATGATCAGAGGGCTGCAGCACCTCTCCTATGAGGACAGACTGAGGCAGTTGTGGTTGTTCAGTTTGGAGAAGAGAAGGCTCTGAGGAGACTTTATTGTGGCCTTCCAGTATCTGAAGGGGGCCCACAAGAGAGCTGGTAAGGGACTTTCAGGATGTCAAGTAGTGACAGGACTAGGGGAAATGGATCCAACCAAGAGGAGGAGAGAATTGTATTAGATATTAGGAAGAAGTTCTTCACCATAAGGGTGGTGAGACATTGGAACAAGTTGCCCAGGGAGGTGGTGGATGCCCCATCCCTGGATGTGTTTAGGGCCAGCCTGAATGTGATTCTGAGCAGCCTGATCTAGTGGAAAGTGTCCCTGCCCATGGCAAGGGGTTTGGGACTAGATGATCCTTGTGGTCCCCTCTAACCCTGAGAATTCTGTGACTCTGTGAATGTGCTGGTATGTAATTTTATGTCCACTATTTGTTCATGATTATGAGCTCTATAGTAGAGAATCATAAGAAAAAAAATTTCTGCCTCAATATTAGTAATTGGAGGAGAGGGAGAATATCTCCTTGTGTAGTGAGAACCACACTTATCAGGCCAATCTTCATGAATAAGCTGTGAAAATGTAAACCACTTTGCACCAGGTGTCCCAGAACAGGCTATTACTCCCTGGCTATTTTGCAGGACCATTAAAAAAGAGCTTTTTTAAGGATACAGTAAAAATAATAAACAGGCCAATATTGTTATGAGGTAAGCATATATAGGACACAGACTCAAGTGGCAGCTTGCTGGTCCATTTCACAAAAGAAAGGCTTTGGGTTATATATATGTAAATGAATACAGAGCTTTTTCAAGGCAGAGAACCTGTTCTTGTCACTTCTAATCTGCCATAAAAATTCATCATGTGAGAAATATGCATGAGGAATTTAATGGGCATGCATGCAGTATATTATCATTGCATAGGCATTGGAAACCATCTTTCTTCAGTAAGGAAAGACTATCTACAAATTGCTGACATATAAATGTCTTCTTATTGGCATTTGAACACTGTAGTCTTTTAAAAAAAATGAAAATGGAGATGAATGGGGACAGATGTGATATCTGATCAACTTCTTCTAGTCTGTCATATGTTAAGTCATCTTTCTTTGGTACTGTAGACACCTTCATGCTCCATGCTGCTTCTAAATTGCTGGGGGGGGCGGGGAGGGGGAACAAAAACAACAACCAAACAAACCAAAAAAAAAGTACCAGAAAGAGAAAACTGAAGGATTTTCATATGCATTATACTTTCCAACTTTATAGCAACTGTAGTTTTCTTGTTTACCTTAGCAAACTATCTCAGATACTGCTTTTCTAGCCATTCCAATCTGAATATAATCACTCACACATTTTCCTTGACCAAAAAATTTCTCAAAGTAGAATATACTATGTTTGTTCATTCTAGAAATCTGCTATTTGTTTGTTATAATTTAGGACTGTGAACAAAGTTTTCACATTTCTTCATTTTCACATTTTCTTCTTTCTGCAGAAGAAAAACCCAACTGTTGATGCATATCCCAGATGTAGTACACTAAATGATAATGTCCTCCTTCCTGAACACAGAGATCAAGATCCCACTGGCATGTAAATAGAGCATTACAATGTAGTTTTAACAGTTTTCCATGCAGATACAAGCCTTTAGTAGAAAAAGAGTCACACAGATACCAGTAAGATTATTTGAGCAGGATTCTACTCCAAATTGTAGACATTAATATTGAATGGTATTTCTACCAGTTGCATTTGCAAGTATTCATCATAATTTCCTACACATCTATATATCTCATTACAATTGCTGAAAGTTGATTTTCCAAATCCCCAGATTACATAATTAAAATATTTTTAAATAGAGTTCTTTCAATGGGAACTCATTATACTTGTTACAACATGGGCAATTACATCTCTTTCAGTACCATTTTAACAGCATTCCACTTATTGCCCATCAAAAATATTAGAAATCTAACTAAGCAAAAGAGAAAAGGAGAAAATAATTGGAGGAAGATATAAGGAACATTTGAGAGCTTAAAAGATCTTTACCAATATGTTGCCTTAATGAGTAAAAACAGTAACAATGTTTCTCAGAAATTTATCTTTTCCAAAATACCACCCCAACAGAAAGATTATCAGATATGCTGAAATTAATGCAGAATGAACATCAGTAAACATATTTTTAATAAAGTCAAGAAGCATAGATACACACACACACACAAAAAGCATTTAAGCATTAATGCCACATTAACAATTTTGCTTGTCAGAACACTAATTCTGAGTATACTTTCACAATTAAAACTGAATTCATACCTTCAAAATTGCTGTCATTTAATCTCCAACTTGATTTTTCTGCTTATTTCTGTTATCAGTCTGCCATCCAAATATTAATCTCCGTGGCCGGTTGACGTTGCCCCCTTAAGAAAGGGAACATGGTGGACGGAAGTTGGTAAACGGAAGGAATAGTCTAAACTAATTTCATTGGATGAGTGGGAGGAAGCACTTCTGAGCTGGGACTATACTGGACATTTCCAGCACTTCTCAGTCAGTCTTGCTTCCGCCTCTTCTTCAGGCAACAGCTTTCTGTCCTGGGCTTTCTGCCAAGGCTCCGGCCTTGAGAGAAAAACAGATAACAGGCCTGTATTAACTTTTTTTCCAATTAACACAAACTGCTTCTAACATTTTTTTTTTTTTTCTTTCCTCTCTTTTCTCTCTCTTCCTATCCCACTCTGGGGAAAGGGGGGAGAGAGGGGAGAGCGGAGGTGGGGAACCCCCTCTGTCCAGAGGGGGGTCACTCTCATTTCTGTGTTACTCTGTTGTATATCTTTGTATATATTGTAGATATTGTAAATTTGTAAATAATCCCCTGCAAACCCTACATCGCTTTGTAAATATAGCTCCACTGCTTTGCTAATTCAGCTTGCGAGTTTTTTTTCCTTTCCCGTCAATTTTTTTTTCCCTTTTACTTTACAAGGGGGAAGGGAGGAGGCTTCTCGGCCTTACCTTCCATCCCACCACATTTTTTTTTATTGGCGCCCAACGTGGGGCAGATAATTAGTTTAATTTATTATCTGATTGATTTAGTGTTTTCCAGCTGAATTAGCAAACATGAAGGTATTGTGGTTTGTGGAGCGATTGTTCTTTTCAATTTTTGGGGCTCTGATTTACAGATATTGTTTGGGTTTGATTTTGGATTACCTGGGTAAATATTTGGTGCGGACAATTTATATGTGGGTTATGTATAGAGTTAAATTATGGTATGGAAAATGTATTAACTTCTTATGGCCAGTGAGATACAGGAATGTTACCTCCACCACTCTCCCAATTGAGATAAAGGGTTTTAAGATTCCGCCTGAGGAGACAGTAACTTTAGGTGATGCCTGGGATCCAAAGGTGATTTATGTGATGTGTATAAATCTGTTGCTGGTGATGGTAATTGCATATTTACTGTTCTCTCTGCGGCGAGAGAGAAAGATATCCAGAGCTTGTTTTGTTATTAAAACTAGATCAAAAAGAAAACGCCGTGGCTCTCGATCAGTCCCAGAGTCATCTAGTGACGAGGACTGTGGAGAACCTGTGTCAGTTAAAAAGAAGGCTAAAAAGTTAATTGGTAAGGCAGCTCTAAATGACTTTGCTGATTCTAGCAAGCAGCCAAGGGCATCGGCTGGTATCAACATGGCACCTACTCCTTCTCCCACTCCTTCTCCTTCTTCTTCTTCTCCATCGGCCATTAACGGAGCAACGTCACTTCCACCCACTCCCTCGGTGGGACCGGAAGTCACTGCCCCAGCAGCTGATTTATCTCAGGACCTGTCAGCTTCCATTAAGGTGGCTGTAAATTCAAACACAGCTCCAGTTAAGGTGGCTCCTTTAAAGACTAGAGCTGGAAAGGGCAAAGATGGAGAAGAAGAGGAGGAGACTGATCCTGGTGAGGGGCCCTCTACTCTAAAAGATCCTGCTCAGGAGGAAGAGAAGGTTTGTTTTAAAGATCTAGCTAACCTAGTGAGATCAAAGCAGGATAGAGATGAAGCTAGGAAGGCAGCTGGCAAAGGTGGTTCTCAGCTTAAAGAGATCCTTAGGAGAATGACAGCAGGATTTTATGGGCAAAGAATTCAGGGAGATGAAGATGAAGATGATATTACGGACTGTTCGTCACCAAGGGAGGAATTGAGAAATGTCCGTAAAGATTTCACCAGGGCAGATAAGGAGCCAGTTCTAGCTTGGCTTAGTAGGTGTTATGATACAGGTGCTTCAGCTCTAACAGTTGGAGACAAGTCAGCAGCTCAGTTAGGAACTCTCTCAAGGGACAATGGAATAGATAGACATCTAGGCGAAGCTCTCGGTAAGGTTAATCTGTGGATACGCCTTTTAATAGCGGTTGCCCTGAGATACCCTTCCCGAGATGATCTTCCATGGAATCCTAAACCCTGGACTACCATAGATGAGGGAATTAAGCGCTTGAGAGAATTTGCTGTTAGAGAGCTACTCTATGGTGCACATGAAACTCTGAATCCTGATGACATTCCTGTGGGTATTGGTCTTGCTAAAAAGATCATCAAACTTGCTCCTTCTAATTATGCAAACATTCTGGCAAGCAGAATTGTGTCAAGAAGTTATGGTGGAGCTTCTCCTACGGTTGGCCAATTCAGTGATCAAATGAGACAATTGGAGGATAGCATGACACGTGGTTCTTTGGTTTCAGCCATTAAAACGATGTCTGGTGATATTCAGAATTGCATAAGAGAGTTAAAAGATTCCATATACCAATTGGCACAGAAGGATAATTTCAATTCTTCCTCCAGGTGGGTACAAGTTTCATCTGTGAGGAATACACGTCCTCCAAGGAGGTCATTCCAAAACAGGACATTCCAAAACAGGTCATTCCAAAACAGACCACCAAGGCAATCACGTAGAACTATTTGGATAACTCTGCGTGATCAGTTTGGTGAGAACATGAACCGCTGGGATGGCCAACCAACTTCTAATCTTTTCAGGAGACTGAGGGAATTGCAAAGTGGCAGAACCCGAGGTAGCAATACCAGAAGGGTAGCTGTTACTTCCACAGTTCCCCAGAACGACTCTTATGGCTCCAACAGTGGCTCCAGTTATAACATGCAAAGTTATAACCCTGCACAATATGTGCAATGCACATGTGCGCATGTTCCCCATAACTAGGGGTGCCCTGCCTCCCGCCAGGGGGAGGAGAGGGATAACAGAGATAATAGAATCTATTGGGATGTGTACATCCAGTGGCCTGGCACTTCACAATTTCAGAAGTACAGGGCCTTGGTTGACACAGGAGCTCAGTGCACCATACTACCATCAAATTATCAGGGATCAGAGTCTATAACTATTCTGGGAGTCACTGGTGGATCTCAAGAGTTAAGTAAGGTAGAGGTTAATATAAGTTTAACTGGTAAACAATGGAGGAAGCATACAGTTGTGACCGGACCTGACGCACCTTGTATTTTGGGAATTGATTTTCTGAGAGAAGGGCGTTTCAAAGACCCTAGAGGTTACAAATGGGCTTTTGGAGTAGCTTCTATAGAAATTGATGGACAAAAATTCAAGCTATCTGCTAGACCTGAACTTTCTGATGAATCTGCAGTTGTGGGACAACATAAGATACAGGACATTAAATTGCCGGTTGCTTCTCAGACTGTGCACCACAGACAATACAGAACCAACCGTGACTCTTTGTTGCCCATTCAGAATCTGATTCGTCAGTTGGAGAGTCAGAAAGTCGTCAGCAAAACTCATTCACCTTTCAACAGTCCAGTGTGGCCTGTGCGGAAGCAGAATGGAGACTGGCGTCTGACGGTAGACTACCGAGCCCTGAATGAAGTGACACCACCTATGAGTGCAGCAGTACCAGACATGATGGAGCTACAGTATGAGCTGGAATCCAAAGAGGCCAAATGGTATGCTACCATAGACATTGCTAATGCATTTTTCTCTATTCCCATAGCAGAGGAATGCAGGCCTCAGTTTGCTTTCACCTGGAGAGGAATCCAGTACACTTTCAACAGACTGCCAATGGGCTGGATCCACAGCTCAAGCATCTGTCATGCAGTGATCCACGATGCTCTGGAGAAAGGCGGTGCTCCAGAACACATCCAGTTCATTGATGATATCATCGTCTGGGGTAAAACTGCTGAGGAAGTCTTCAAGAAAGGTAACAAAATCATTGACATTCTTCTGAATGCAGGTTTTGCCATCAAACGAGACAAGGTGAAAGGACCTACCACAGAAATTCAGTTTCTGGGAGTGAGGTGGCAGGATGGACGCCGACACATTCCAGTGGATGTGGTAAATAGAGTCTCTACCATGGCAAGTCCCACAAACAAGCAAGAGACCCTACGTTTCTTGGGGATAGTGGGATTTTGGAGACTGCACATTCCTGGATACAGTCAGATTGTGAAACCTCTGTATGATGTGACTCGAAAGAGAAACCATTTCCACTGGGGACCTGAACAACAAGCAGCCTTTGACCAGATAAAGCAAGAGGTAATTCAAGCAATGGGTCTGGGACCTGTTCGAGATGGTCCAGATATTAAGAACATTTTGTACACGGCTGCAAGTGACAATGGTCCAACCTGGTGCTTGTGGCAAAAAGCTCCAGGTGAGACACGTGGACGACCTCTTGGTTTCTGGAGTCGAGGTTACAGAGGTTCAGAGGCTAACTATACTCCAACAGAGAAAGAAATTTTAGCTGCCTATGAAGGAGTAAAAGCATCTTCTGAAGTGATTGGAACTGAATCACAACTTCTCTTAGCTCCCAGATTACCAGTTTTGAATTGGATGTTCAAAGGCAAAGGTTCCACACCACATCATGCCACAGACTCAACCTGGTCTAAGTGGATGGCTCTGATAACACAGAGAGCTCGAATGGGAAATCTTGAAAGACCTGGTCTAGTGGAGGTGATCTCAAGTTGGCCTGAAGGCACCAACTGTGCTAAACCTCCAGAGGAGAAAGTAACTCGTGCTGAGGAAGCTCCTCCTTACAATGACCTTTCTGATGATGAAAAGAGATATGCTTTGTTCACAGACGGTTCCTGTCGTCTTGTTGGGAACAAGCGAAGGTGGAAGTCTGCAGTGTGGAGTCCAACACGCCGAGTTGCAGAGGCGAAAGATGGAGAAGGAGAATCCAGTCAGTTCGCGGAGGTAAAAGCTGTCCAGCTAGCTCTCGATGTAGCTGAACGTGAGAGATGGCCAAAGCTTTATCTCTACACCGACTCATGGATGGTAGCCAATGCTCTATGGGGTTGGCTAAAGAACTGGAAGAAGAGTGGTTGGCAGAGGAAAGGAAAACCCATTTGGGCAGCCAACCTGTGGCAGGACATTGCTGATCGAATCGAGAGAATTCCAGTGAAAGTGAGACACATCGATGCTCACATTCCTAAGAGCAAAGCTACTGAGGAACAGCAACACAACCATCAGGCAGATCTAGCTGCAAGAGTTTCTCAAGTAGACATGGACTCTAATCTTGATCTCGACTGGAAACACCGAGGTGAGATATTCTTAGCTCGGTGGGCTCACGATTCGTCAGGACATCAAGGCAGAGATGCAACATACCAATGGGCTCGTGACAGATCCATAGACATTTCCATGGATGCTATCACACAAGTCATCCATGACTGTGACATTTGTGCTGCTATTAAGCAGGCAAAACGACTTAAGCCCTTGTGGTATGGTGACAGATGGTCCAAGTACAAGTATGGTGAAGCTTGGCAGATTGACTACATCACTCTACCACGTTCTCGTTCTGGTAAGCAATATGTGCTTACTATGGTAGAGGCAAACACTGGATGGTTGGAAACTTGTCCAGTTCCACATGCAACTGCACGCAACACCATTCTTGGTCTGGAGAGACAGATCCTGTGGAGACACGGAACTCCAGAGAGGATTGAGTCAGACAACGGAACTCATTTCAAGAACAACCTTGTAAAGAGCTGGGCAAAAGAGCACGGTATTGAGTGGATATTCCATATTCCCTACTATGCACCAGCTTCAGGGAAGATTGAACGCTACAACGGTTTGTTGAAGACCACTCTCAAAGCCATGGGGGGTGGATCTTTGAAAAACTGGGAAAAACATTTAGCACAAGCAACCTGGCTGGTAAATAGTAGAGGTTCAGTGAACCGGGCTGGACCTGCACATTCAGATTTGTTACGAAAAGTAGAAGGTGACAGAGTTCCTGTTGTTAGAGAAAAGAATCTGTTAGGTAAAACTGTTTGGGTATTTTCACCCTCAGGAGAGGCTAAACCTGTCCGAGGGGTGGTTTCAGCTGAAGGTCCGGGTCACACTTATTGGGTAATGCAAGAGAATGGTGAAATTCAGTGTATTCCACAAAGAAATTTAACTTTAGCTGAAAGAGGTTAATTTCGAACTGTTGTACAGCTACATCGCGTCCAGAGGAAGAATTAACGAGGAATCTACGGTGCACGAACCCTGAGATCCCTGAGAGCCCTGAGTCAACTAAGAGACCCTGAGATTTCCCTGTTTCCCTTTTCTTCGCTTCATCGGTGAAGAAATGAACTGTTTTCCATTTTTCTCATTTTCTGATTTTCTTGGACTTTTGAATCATCTACATCTGAGCATAGCCGGAATGGACTATGAACTTTACTCACGAACTGTAAATATAGTTTTGGATTGGATGGACAGTATGAACAGCCAATGAAATTGTTTAGAAGGGGTGGACTGTGGCCGGTTGACGTTGCCCCCTTAAGAAAGGGAACATGGTGGACGGAAGTTGGTAAACGGAAGGAATAGTCTAAACTAATTTCATTGGATGAGTGGGAGGAAGCACTTCTGAGCTGGGACTATACTGGACATTTCCAGCACTTCTCAGTCAGTCTTGCTTCCGCCTCTTCTTCAGGCAACAGCTTTCTGTCCTGGGCTTTCTGCCAAGGCTCCGGCCTTGAGAGAAAAACAGATAACAGGCCTGTATTAACTTTTTTTCCAATTAACACAAACTGCTTCTAACAATTTTTTTTTTTTTCTTTCCTCTCTTTTCTCTCTCTTCCTATCCCACTCTGGGGAAAGGGGGGGAGAGAGGGGAGAGCGGAGGTGGGGAACCCCCTCTGTCCAGAGGGGGGTCACTCTCATTTCTGTGTTACTCTGTTGTATATCTTTGTATATATTGTAGATATTGTAAATTTGTAAATAATCCCCTGCAAACCCTACATCGCTTTGTAAATATAGCTCCACTGCTTTGCTAATTCAGCTTGCGAGTTTTTTTTCCTTTCCCGTCAATTTTTTTTTCCCTTTTACTTTACAAGGGGGAAGGGAGGAGGCTTCTCGGCCTTACCTTCCATCCCACCACACCTTCCAACAAACAAAATTGAGCAAATAATTGTGCTTGTGCCAACATAAGGAAGGCAGTATGACCACCAGATACAGTAGTAGATCATGACTGCTGCCTGCCATCATAGGTTAAATTTATCCTTGCAAAAAGAAAGCTCAGATTAATCAGATGGGCTATGGGGATGATTAAGGGACTGGAGCACGTGCCCTGTGAGGAGAGACTGAGAGACCTAGGGCTTTTTAGTCTGGAGATGAGAAGAGAGACAGGGGATTTAATAAATGTTTACAAATATCTGAGAACTGGGTGTCAAGAGGGAGAGGATAGTCTCTTCTCGTCTGCACCCTGTGATAGGGCAAGGGGCAATGGATGTAAACTACAGCACAGGAGGTTCCACCTCAATATGAGAAGGAAATTCTTTACTGTGAGTGTCATGGAGCACTGGAACAGGATCCCCAGACAGGTTGTGGAGTGTCTTTTTCTGGAGACTTTCAAGACCCATTCATGTGTGACCTGCCCTAGATTCTATGGTCCTGCTCTGGCAGGGGCATTGGACTCAATGATCTCCAGAGGTCCCTTCCAACCCCTGAAACCCTGTGATCATATGATTTTTGAACAAAGCACTCCTATCAAGTATTCCTATTCAATCAAAATTTTTGCCCCAGATGGACTTCCCAAGTTTATGAGTTAAGGATAATTATATGTAGTGAAAAATTTGAATTATTTTCTCTTATATATTTGGGGACTTTGAACACTGAATGAAATAGAAGCAAGCCAAAAACACCAGTCACTGATGGAGGAAAAGGAGGAAATCATACAAGAATATTTTACTTTCATACCACTGAGCTACTTTATTTTTTTATAAGATTACAACATGAGGGTTTTTTTTGGTATTGTGTTGCTTGGCAAATCTTTATCTTACACCACATATTGCTGTTCAAATAATAAATTGAAGTATTTTTTTATCTAAGAAAAGAAATTAAAAGACAAGAAAAGAAAATACAAGAATAGGAAAGAAAATACAAGAATAGGAAAGGAAAAAAAATACAAGAAAAGACAGAAAAGACAAGAAGAGAAGAGAAGAGAAGAGAAGAGAAGAGAAGAGAAGAGAAGAGAAGAGAAGAGAAGAGAAGAGAAGAGAAGAGAAGAGAAGAGAAGAGAAGAGAAGAGAAGAGAAGAGAAGGGAAGGGAAGGGAAGGGAAGGGAAGGGAAGGGAAGGGAAGGGAAGGGAAGGGAAGGGAAGGGAAGGGAAGGGAAGGGAAGGGAAGGGAAGGGAAGGGAAGGGAAGGGAAGGGAAGGGAAGGGAAGGGAAGGGAAGGGAAGGGAAGGGAAGGGAAGGGAAGGGAAGGGAAGGGAAGGGAAGGGAAGGGAAGGGAAGGGAAGGGAAGGGAAAGGGAAGGGAAGGGAAGGGAAGGGAAGGGAAGGGAAGGGAAGGGAAGGGAAGGGAAGGGAAGGGAAGGGAAGGGAAGGGAAGGGAAGGGAAGGGAAGGGGGAAAAAGTGATGTATATGAATTGTATATGACTATGTATTTGATTTTGCCCATAAATGAATAAAAAGTCTGAGCTTTCATTTTATACTTGAATCATATGTCAAGCAGGATGGAAAAAATTATAAGCTTACTAAAATATTGTCATAAATGCTCTTGAATTGTAATATCACTACCACCTCTCTTTATTATGTGTTAATAAATTTCAGTCTTCTGTGACCTTATAATCAGTATGGACAAATTTAAAACTAATAATGTCTTGATCACAAGAAAACACTGATTCTGTTATTTTATTTTCTTTTCTTAGTGTTATTTTGTTCATAAGTCATGTAAATAAGTGTTACCTCTATTTATGTTGAGATTACATTTACTGATGTTCAGCTCTGCTGAAGCTGAATTACAGTAATATTCTGTCATTGTCTACAGATGGTATCTCAATGTATAGAGTGAATAAAGTTACCTTTAATGTCAAGGTAAATATATCAAAATCAGGTACCTCCTTGTCTGAGTTCTGTCAAATCCTCTTGAGTAGCTATATCCATTTGAGACTCCAGATGGAATGAAATTAAAAACAATTTGATTAAATGTAGTGGGAAAGTAATTTGGGACATTAAGTATTTATTAAAGGAATCCGGTTTTGAACAACTGTGTTACACTGGGAAATTACCATTACTAGAAAACAAAATATGTGCCAGCATAGCTTTATAGAGTATATATGAAGGCAATACATGAGTACTGAACACAAACATAAATCTTAACATTTTTTTAAGCATATTCATTGGACTCTCATAGTATACAAAAGTATATTTTAGTAACATATTATAGTTTTGTGATGTTGCACTTGGTTGAATGAAGTGTAACTATGATCAATTTCAAATATATATTTGCCCAGGGTTATTAATGAGTTAGTCTGTTAATGTACAATCTGTTGTGAAAGCTTTGGAGTGGAAACTTTGTAGATGCATAAATTCCTGTTTAAAATTTCTTAAATCACCCAGAGATTAAAAATTATATTTAAGTATCCTTACTGAGAGAAGGTATGGTGGGTTGAAAATTCCCCCCAACATAAAATTGCCAGACCTGCTCAACTGGAAGCAAATGAAGCTGTCTTTACAAGCAAAACTACAATCTAAAATTAAATGCAATGAATATGTCCAAAATATGCAATATTTACATGTATTTACAAATTGCAAACAACACAAGAACCCCCCTGGACAAACTAGCGAGCTAATAACTTCCCCACTCCCTACCCCCTTTCCCTACTCCTCTGTACATGATAGAGAAGAGCAGAGTTGTTTGTTAGATTCTCAGCCACAACAAAGCAATACAGCCAAGGTCAGCAAAGCCAGCAGAAGCCAGAGCTAGTATCTGCTAAAGCAAAGAAACCAAAAAGAGAGAAAAAGTTAGGCTACAAAACTAACTTATGTTTATAATCTGACCAATGGATTATTTAGAATTTATCATTATTTTCCTTTTTATATCCAATAGCAATTTATTTACATTCTACCACTTTCTGTTTGAGATCTGTGGAAACTTCCAGGCACAGCCTAAAACTACCACAAAAGTCTATTTTCTTTTTTTTTTTTTCTGTTTACTACTTTTTATTTTCACAAACTCAAGGCCTTGAAAAAAAAGTATCTTCTGGATATCTGGATATGAGAACAAGTAGGTATCATCTAAGTTCTGCAGGCCTGTGTTTGCTTTAATATATTCAAGTATTTCCACTGTTATTACCTCATGCAGTTGATTCTGGTTTTATTAGTACTACAATTTTAACACCACAACAGAAAGGCAGAAAAACAGATTATCTGTGTTATATATATATATACATGTTTGTATACCCTTCACTTCATGAACTATTATTCCTTATCGCAGTCCATTCTGACAGTTATGAGGCTTAACTAGTAAAGGGAGTTTCTTTTCTAGAAAGTTAATTCCTTCCTGTTGAGACACTGTTGTTTGCTTTGGGCTCCCCTTCTGGAGATGTTTTGTAAAATAAGCAACAACAACAAAACAAACAAACAAACAAACAACCACAACCAAACCAGGAATAAATCCCCTAACCCAAAACTTAGTCAGAAGAGTGCACATGTAAGAATTACCTTTCAGTTACCAACAAAAGCTTTCGAAACAGCCAGGAGGCTTGGTGGTTTTTTCCAATAAATTTCTATATAATGTTTACTCTTAGGGCATGACACTCAAAAAAGTGATGGTTTATCCTACTTCAAGAATTTTTGCAGCAAGGTATAAACAGAAATTCAAATATAGTACTGGGATATATAAAATAAGTGATTTAAACAGTAAACTATCTGAACAAAATATACACTTCTAGGTTGGTTGTTTGTTTGTCTACAGTTTTGGGTTTTTTAGGTGACACTGATTTTCTGTGTGCAACAAAGAATAAGTTAAAACAAACAAACCAACCAACCAACATCCTGTCACTTCTATGTTTCTCATTTTTCCCTGAATATATGAGCAATTCCCTAACCACTCCACAGTTTTCTTTCACATTGATGATAGAATATTAATTTTAAAAAAGTAAAAGTAAAACCGAGATAAAAGCCAGATCATGCAATGTGTAAGATGCACTTTGAGAAGTAGTGTGAAGTCACTACAGGCTAGAGAAAAATTGCAAAGATTTAGGTACATCTCAGTCTTAATCACATTTAATTTTTATGGCTCAGTTAAAAGGATATTCAAACATATTTGACCAGTCAATGGTAGTCAACATTCTACAGGATCCTGTCCTCAAAATGGAAATGTCTTCTTTTGCTAGACAACTTTGGGGACAGCAGATACAAATACATTATTTTGATGTTTATTCTGAAGAATCTCACTTGGTAAGGAAACAGGCTATTTAATTTCACACCACATTATACCTTTTTACCTGTTTAGATGGGATGTCAGTTACCTAAAACATTAAGGTCTTCCTTTTTATCTATAATATAAGCCAAATTGTGCACAGATTTCTTTATTTCTTTTTTAAAGCTTCTATATTTACAGTTAGAAACACAATCTAAAAATTATCTAAGCCATATCATGAGACTTGGAAGTATTTAGATCGCAAGTGCTATTTAAGGATTCATCTTGAAGAACATTAGATCGTTATGTGTCTAGTTCTTTTAAAATAAAATAAAGAAAAATATTTCTTTCAATCTAGAATTCATGAATAAAAATCAAATGTTTTTCAAGAGTAGTTATGAGGTGGTGATAAGCCATAGAGTAGTTCAGATTAACATGGATATCCTGCTGACTGCACTGCAATGAAAAGGACAAATTGTAAGGCTCAAGACAAAAATGGACACTTTTTATTGCTTCCTCACAGAAAATAACTCTTCAGCAAGCTGAAATTAAAGGGAGGAAATGCATATTGGATGATAACTCACAAACTTGGTTTTAAGTACAGTGTGGGCATTGGAGTACAAATGAAAAAAAAATGGATAAAAAATTTGGTTTAATGAAATTGAGCTCAGATTTATACCCTAACAACACAAAACCTATCACTGAATGTAATGCCCTGGTTTGAGCTAGAACAAAACTAATTCTGTTCAATGACTTTATTTTTTCTGGTAATTATCCTCTAACTGCACTTTTAAAAGTCAAAGGCATATTTTTGCAAAAAGTGTCTGCTTCTAAAGTGATAGCACCTTTGTTTATAGTTGCTACCAAACATTGATAAGAGTCTTATACTTGCTACTATGGAGATGAAGATTCCTGCTAAATCTCATGCAACACTTTGGGGTTGCAGAAAACAATAATTTCATGTTCAGGGAGGAGAGGACAGGGCAGGGGACCCTAAACTGACCAACAAGATATTCTATTTCATGCCATCTACATTGCATTCAGTATAAAGCTGAGAGATCATGAGGGTCAAGCTTTCTTCTTCAGTGGCTGGCATCTGAGGAGGACTGCCCATTGTGCCTTCAATCCCGATCCCTGTGTTTCTGTGTGTACAGTTCCAGAATCCAGGTCATGAATTCATAGAATCATAAAACCATAGAATCATAGAATCACAGAACCATAGAATGGTCTGGGTTGGAAGGAACCTCCTAAGATTATCTAGTCCAACCCCCTCTGCAGTAAGCAGGGGAATCCTGAAGTAGACCGGGCTGCCCAGTGCCCTATTGAGCCTGACTGTGAATATCTCCAGGAACAGAGCCCCAACCACCTCTTTGGGCAACCTGTTCCAGTTTTCCTCCTCCCTCACTGTAAAGAACTTGTTCCTAACATTTAATCTAAACCCACTCTTCTCTATTTTGAAGCCACTGCCCCTGTATGCCCTCCAGACAGGAAACCTATTCATGTTTGTAGCAGAGTTTAGTCTGGGACTTCTCCAGAGCCTACCCTCAGCACCAGCAGTGACAGGGACATAATTGCTATCAGGGAGATTGAGTTCAACATCAATTTTATATCTATTTTTATCTCAGTATCACAGTATATTAGAAATTGGAAGGGACCTCAAGATATCATCAGGTCCAACCCCCCTGCTAAAGCAGGATCACTTAGGGTAGCCTATAGAGGAATGCATCCAGGTGGGTTTTGAAAGTCTTCCGAGAAGGAGACTCCACAACCTCCCTGGGCAGCCTGTTCCAGTGCTCCACTGTCCTCACTGTGAAGAAGTTTCTCCTCATGTTGAGATGAAATCTTCTATGCTCGAGTTTGAACCTGTTGTTTCTTGTCATATTACTGTACACCACCAATAAGACTTTGGCCCCCTCCACTTGACACCCACCCCTCAGATATTTAGACATATTAATGAGATCCCCTCTCAGTCTTCTCAAGACTGAACAGCCTCAGGGCTCTCAGTCTCTCTTCATAGGGGAGATGCTCACGTCCTCTAATCATCCTTGTAGCTCTCTTTTGGATTCTCTTCAGCAGATCCCTGTCTCTCTTGACCTGGGGAGCCCACACCTGGATGCAGTATTCCAGGTGTGGTCTCACCAAGGCAGATTAGAGAGGTAGAGGAACCTCCTTAGACCTGCTGGACAGTATTTTCTTGATGCATACCAGGATACCATTGGCTTGGCCACAAGGGCACATTGTTGTTCCATGGAGATCTTTCTGTCCACCTGCACTCCAAGGTCATTCCCCATGGAGCTGCTTTCCAACAGGGCAGCCCCTAACCTGTACTGGTACCTCTTGTTATTCCTCCCCAGATGCAGGACCCTGCACTTGTCCTTATTAAATTTCATGAGGTTTGCCTGCGCCCAGCTCTCCAGTCTGTCCAGATCTCATTGGATGGCAGCACAGCCTGATGGGGTGTCAGCCAACCCCCCCAGTTTTGTATCATCAGCGAACATGCTGAGGGTACTCTCAATCTCCTCATTCAGGTCATTGATAAAGCTATTGAACGAAACTGGACCCAGTACTGATCCCTGGGGAACACCCCTGGCCACAGGCCTCCACATTGACTCTGTGCCACTGATGACAACACTCTGAACTCTGTTGTTGAGCCAGTTTTCAATCCACCTCACAGACTGGATGTTTATGCAGCATTTCCTGAACTCTTCTATGAGAATGTTATGGGAAATAGTATCAAAAGTCTTACTGAAGTCAAGGTATACAACATCCACTGCTCTTCTCTCATCTACCCATGTGGTCATAATTTCATAGAAATCTATGAGATTAGTCAGGCAGGATCTCCCCTCAGTAAATCCATGTGGGCTACTCTGATAACCTTCTTGTCTTCCATGTGGTTAGAGATGACCTCCAGGATGAGCTGCTCCATCATCTTTCCAGGGATGGAGGTGAAGCTGACTGATCTATAGTTACCTGGGTCATCCTTCTTGCCTTTTTGAAGACTGGAGTGACATTTGCTTTCTTCCAGTCATGAGGCACCTCTCCTGTTCTCCATGACTTTTCAAAGATGATGGAGAGAGGTTCAGCAACAGTATCAGCCAGCTCTCTTAGTAGTCATGGATGCACCCCATCAGGGTCCATGGACTTGTTTGTCTTCAGTTGGTATAAGAGATCTCTAACCCACTCCTGACTGACCAGTAGAATAGAATAGAATAAACCAGGTTGGAAGAGACCCTCAAGATCATCATGTCCAACCTATCACCCAACACCACCTAATCAACTAACCCATGCAACCAAGCACACTGTCAAGTCTCCTCCTGAACACCTCCAGTGACGGCGACTCCACCACCTCCCCGGGCAGTCCATTCCAATGGGCAATCACTCTCTCTG
Source organism: Melanerpes formicivorus (assembly GCF_026170545.1). NCBI lineage: Eukaryota > Metazoa > Chordata > Aves > Piciformes > Picidae > Melanerpes > Melanerpes formicivorus. Next base: position 11,077,963 of record NW_027142353.1, on the reverse strand, counting down.
TGTAAAACTTCCTCCTGACCTCCAGCCTGAACTTCCCCTGGCGCAGCCTGAGACTGTGTCCTCTTGTTCTGGTGCTGGCTGCCTGGGAGAAGAGACCAACCTCTGCCTGTTTACAACCCCCCTGCAGGTAGTTGTAGAGAGCAATAAGGTCACCCCTGAGTCTTCTCCTCTCCAGGCTAAGCAGCCTCAGCTCCCTCAGCCTCTCCTCATAGGGCTTGTGTTCCAAGCCCCTCACTAACTTCGTTGCCCTTCTCTGGACTCATTCCAGCAAGTCAACATCCTTCCTAAACTGAGGGGCCCAGAACTGGACACAGTACTCGAGGTGTGGCCTAACCAGTGCAGTGTTCAGGGGCAGAATGACCTCCCTGCTCCTGCTGGCCACACTGTTCTTAATGCAGGCCAGGATGCCATTGGCCCTCTTGGCTGCCTGGGCACACTGCAGGCTCATGTTCATCCTACCATCAACCAGCACCCCCATGTCCCTCTCTGCCTGGCTGCTCTCCAGCCACTCTGACCCCAGCCTGTAGCACTGCATGGGGTTGTTGTGGCCAATGTGCAGAACCCAGCACTTGGATGTGTTAAATCTCATGCCGTTGGACTCTGCCCATCTGTCCAGCCTGTCGAGGTCTCTCTGCAGAGCCTTTCTACCCTCTAGCAGATCAACTCCTGTCCCCAGCTTGGTGTCATCAGCAAATTTACTGATGATAGACTCAATGCCCTCATCCAGATCATCAATAAAGATGTTAAAGAGGATGGGGCCCCGCACTGATCCCTGGGGGACTCCACTACTGACTGGCCACCAGCTGGATGTGACACCATTCACCACCACTCTCTGGGTTCGACCATCCAGCCAGTTCCTAACCCAGCTCAGAGTGCTGCTGTCCAAGCCTTGGGCTGACAGCTTGGCCAGGAGTTTGCTATGGGGGACGGTGTCAAAGGCCTTGCTGAGGTCCAGGTAAACTACATCCACAGGCCTCCCCACATCCACCAGGCGGGTCACCTGATCATAGAAGGAGATCAGGTTGGTCAGGCAGGACCTGCCCTTCCTAAATCCATGTTGGCTGAGCCTGATCCCTTGGCCATCCTGTAAGTGCTGTATTATTGCACTCAGGATGACCTGTTCCATGATCTTGCCTGGCACTGAGGTCAGGCTGACAGGCCTATAATTCCCTGGCTCATCTAACCGGCCCTTCTTGTGGATGGGCACCATGTTGGCCAGCTTCCAGTCCTCTGGGACCTCTCCAGTGAGCCAGGACTGCTGAAAAATGATGGAGAGCGGCTTGGTCAGGTCATCTGACAGCTCCCTCAACACCCTTGGATGGATCCCATCTGGTCCCATGGACTTGTGGGGATCCAGGCGGCTGAACAGATCACCAACTGCCCCATTTTGGAACAGTGGAAAACTGTGCAGCTCCCTGGCTCCTTCTGCCAGCTCTGGAGGCCAGCTGTCTGGAAGACATTCTGTCCTGCTAGTAAAAATTGAGGCAAAGAAGGTGTTAAGTATCTCTGCCTTTTCCTCATCCTTTATCACAACGTTCCCCTCCGTGTCCACCAAGGAGTGGAGGTTGTCTCTGCCCTTCCTCTTGCTATTAATGTATTTATAGAAGGACTTTTTGTTGTCCTTCACAGCAGAGGCCAGACTAAGCTCCAAATGCGCTTTTGCCTCCCTAATTTTCTTCTTGCAAGACCTAGCAACATCCTTAAATTTTTCACGGGTTGCCTCCCCTCTCTTCCAAAGGTGATACACCCTCTTTTTTTCCCTTAGTTCCATTAAAAGTTCTTTAACCATCCAGGCTGGCCGTCTGCCCCGGCAGCTCATCTTCCGGCACATTGGCACAGCCTGTCCCTGAGCCTTCAACAGTTCTTCCTTGAAGTAAGACCAGCTCTCCTGGACCCCTTTCTTTTTAAGGGCTTTATCCCAAGGAACCCTCTGAATTAGTTCCTTGAGTAGCCTGAAGTCCGCCCTCCAGAAATCCAGAGTGGAGGTCTTCTTGCTACCCCTCTTAGCTTGACCAAATAATGAGAATTCAATTATCTCGTGGTCACTGGCCCCTAAGCACCCTCTGACCACCACATCACCCACCAACCCTTCCCTATTGGTGAAGAGGAGGTCAAGCATAGCCTTGCCCCTGGTAGGCTCTCACAGCACCTGGGATAAGAAGCTGTCCTCCATGCATTCTAAGAACCTCCTAGATTGCCACTTCTCTGCTATGTTAAGATCCCAGCAGATATCAGGCAAGTTGAAGTCACCCATGAGAACAATGTCAGGCGATCTTGAGACATTAAGCTGCCTATAGAATGACTCATCAACATCCTCCTCCTGGTTGGGTGGTCTATAACAGGCTCCAACCAGGATGTCAGCCCTGTTGGCCTTCCCTCTAATTCTTACCCACAGGCACTCAACCTGATCGTCCCTAATCTCCGTCTCAATGGCATCTAGTGCCTCCCTGACGTACAGGGCCACCCCTCCACCCCTTCTTCCTTTCCTGTCTCTCCTGAAGAACCTGTAGCCATCAATTGCAGCACTCCAATCATGTGAGTCGTCCCACCACGTCTCTGTGATGGCAACTACATCATAACTTTCCTGCTGCAGCAAGGCTTCCAGCTCCTCATGTTTGTTGCCCATGCTTCGTGCATTAATGTACATGCACTTCAGCTGGGCTGCTGGTTTCACCTCTGGCTCTGGCTTATCACCCCCAGACCCCAGCCTGGGGGGACTGGTTTCAACCCCTTCCCCCTTCGAAACTAGTTTAAAGCCCTATCTATGAGACCTGCCAATTCCCTCCCCAGAATCTTTTTCCCTTTGAGGGATAGGCCATTCTCGTACACTCTGATCTTACCCCTCCTCTGGGACAGATGTGCTCCATCTGTTGCCAGCTGGCCTGGTGCAGCAGAAAGTTTTTCAAGATCAAAAAACCCAAAATTCTTTTGCCTGCACCTGCCTCTAAGCCACTTGTTGACTTCAGCTGCTGACCTGTTCCTTATGGTATTCCCACCTGCAACTAAGGGTATAGACGAAAAAAATTATTTGTGCCCCTGATCCCTCAACCAGATCTCCCAGGGCCCTGAAGTCATCTTTGATAGCCCTGGGAGTTCTGGTTGCAACATCATCATTCCCTAACTGCATAACTATAATGTCCACATCTCTCCAGTTCTACCCCCTTGTTCCCAGAGACTGAAGTTCCTGAGGTCCGGTCTTAGGAGTAATGGCTGAGGCAAAGAAGGCATTCAGCAACTCTGCCACCTCTGCATCATCAGTTACCATATCTCCCATATCATTCAGTAGTGGGCACACCTTTTGCCTGCTTTTCCTTTTATCATTGGCATATTTGAAAAAACTCTTCTTGTTCTCTTTCACCCCTCTGGAGATACTTTGTTCCAAGAGGGCTTTGGCCTTCCTTGTTGCATCACTACATTCTTTGGCTATATCTCTGTAACCCTCCCAATTGACTAGTCCTTTTTTCCACATATTGTAAACCTCTTTTTTCTTTTTGAATTTTACTAAGAGTTCCTTGTTTATCCATGCAGGTCTTCTGCCTGCCTTACTTGATTTTGTTTCAAGTGAATACATTTCTCTTGAGGTTGGAGGAGGTAATGTTTGAATATTAACCAGCTCTCTTGGGCCCCCCTTCCTTCCAGAGCCCTAGCCCTCTGGATATTTCTAAATTCTTGAAGAGGGGAAAGTTGGCCCTCTTAATGTCCAGGGCTGAAATTTTACTTACCACCCTGCTTCTTTGTCTCTTGATATTAAACTCTAACATGTTATGGTCACTGCAACCAAGATTACCCTCAACCTTAACATCTTCAACCAGTCCATCTTTGTTAATACCAGTTCCAGCATTGCACTTCTCCTTGTTTGTTCCTCAACTGCTTGCAGGAGAAAGTTGTCATCAGTGCACTGCAGAAGCTTTTTGCACTGTTTGTGCTTAGCTGTGTGATCTTTCCAACTAATATCAGTGTTGTTGAAGTGTTGATGATCTGGATGAGGGCATTGAGTCCATCATCAGTAAGTTTGCTGATGACACCAAGCTGGGGGCAAGAGCTGATCTGCTGGAGGGTAGAGAGGCTCTGCAGAGGGACCTCGACAGGCTGGACAGATGGGCAGAATCCAACGGCATGAGATTTAACACATCCAAGTGCCGGGTTCTGCACATTGGCCACAACAACCCCATGCAGTGCTACAGGCTGGGGTCAGAGTGGCTGGAGAGCAGCCAGGTAGAGAGGGACCTGGGGGTACTGGTTGATGGTAGGATGAACATGAGCCTGCAGTGTGCCCAGGCAGCCAAGAGGGCCAATGGCATCCTGGCCTGCATCAGGAACAGTGTGGCCAACAGGAGCAGGGAGCTCATTCTGCCCCTGTACACAGCACTGGTTAGGCCACACCTCGAGTACTGTGTCCAGTTCTGGGCCCCTCAGTTTAGGAAGGATGTTGACTTGCTGGAACGAGTCCAGAGAAGAGCAACAAAGTTGGTGAGGGGTTTGGAACACAAGCCCTATGAGGAAAGACTGAGGGAGCTGGGGCTGCTCAGCCTGGAGAAGAGGAGACTCAGGGGTGACCTTATCACTCTCTACAACTACCTGAAGGGAGGTTGTAGACAGGCGGATGATGGTCTCTTCTCCCAGGCAGCCTGTACCAGAACAAGAGGACAGAGTCTCAGGCTGCACCAGGGGAGGTTCAGGTTGGATGTTAGGAAGAAGTTCTATACAGAAAGAGTGATTGCGCTATGGAATGGACTGCCCGGGGAGGTGGTGGAGTCGCCGTCATTGAAGGTGTTCAGAAGGAGACTTGATGGGGTGCTTGGTGCCATGGGTTAGCTGTTTGGGTGGGTTGGATTGGTTGATGGGTTGGACACGATGATCTTGAAGGTCTCTTCCAACCTGGTTTGGTTTATATTTGTTTATCCATGAGCATCAGGGCACTTGATCTTGAGGCTACTTCAAGCTGCCTGTAGAAGGCTGTGTCAGTAGCTTCTTCCTGTTTACTGGTCTGTAATATACACCCACAACCATATCTTCCATGTTTGTATGTCCCTTCACTCCTACCCACAAACTTTCAACGCTTTTATCATCTCCCCCTGGTTTAAGCTCCACACATTCTAGTTGTTTGTTAACATTGAGAGCAACTCCACCACCTGACCTTGTCAGTCTGTCCTTCCTGAAAAGTACATAGTCATCCATGACCACATTCCAGTCATGGGAGCTGTCCCACCATGTCTGTAATTGCAACAAGATCACAGCCCTGTGACTGAACCCAGATTTCTAGTTCATCCTGCTTATTTCCCATGCTTCTTTTATTGGTATACAGACACTTCAGAGACTTAGCAGAGGATCATCTGTTGCCATTGTGGGTGTCACATAGTCCACTATTGTGGAGCTGGTACTCTGCCTCACAACTGTCCCAGGAATGTCCTCAGTGAGGCTCACTTTTCCCTCTTCCCCCTTCAAAATTAGTTTAAAGACCTATCAATCAGCTATGCCAGTTCTTGTCCCAGGATTCTTTTTCCTCTTAGAGACAAGCAGGTTTTTCTATAGTTAGCAGGCCTAGGGTCTTGTAGAGTAGCCCAAACTTCTGCTGTAGACACTAGTCCCACAGCCAGGCATTAATCTGCTGGAGTTTCATGCTTATTCCATCATTAGGCATAGCTAGTGGGGGACAGAAGCAAATGCTACTTGTGCTCCTGACCCTTTAACCATTCATCTTAGGGCTTTTTATCATTATTCTTTTCACTAAAGCTATTTTAGTTTTCTTTTACAGTTCATAATTTTCTCTCCCTTGTTACCATCTCTTCCCCTTTGGGAATGGAGCTGGGTTAATAGAGAGCCTCTGACATTTGTTTAGTGACTGGCCCAGCCCTAAACATTTATCTTTTTTTTTTTTTCCTTTATTTTTTTCCTCTGGTACAGACAGAACAATGTGGATTAACATAGTCTATTTCCTACATTTTATTACCTTGCATATTAGGAAATACAGTGCAATACAATCAAATTCCAATTTTGTCAGTAAATTGACTTTTATTACTTTAAAATTACCTTGTACTTGTTGTCACTAGTCACATTCTTGTTGTTTGTTCTCCTATCACATTTTCTTCTATTTGCAATAATTCAAAGCCTTCTGATTTGTTCTTTGATATAGAACGTTACACCAAAATATGAAAATATTTCAGTGAAATTGAAGGTATATAGTGGTCACACTATGGAAATAATACTTTCCTGAGAGAGTGAAAAATGGTGCTTAAGTAATTATAAAGCAGGATAAAATTACTTGTATTCGGGGGGGGGGAAAGATAGGAAAGGAACATAAGGGACATGTAAACTCATACATAAGTATTTTAGTTTTAGAATGCTGTTGTTTTGTTTTATTTTGTTTTTTATAGGAAATAAGGGTCACCTCTCTCAGATATTCATAGTTCATAATATTCTGTGTTCATTTAGATTTGTAGGTAGTGATGTCAAAATGAAAGAGATAGGTTTTCTGAAGAAAAAGAAACAACATTTAGGAATATTAATATTCTAAAATCATATAGAAATACAAATTCTTCATACATACATACACTGAAGCATTTGCTACAGATGGCAACAGTACTACTCAGCTGAAAATTTGAATGATTCAGTCTTTTAAACACCAAAAATCATGTTGAAATGAAAAGATAAAATGAGAAAATTGAATGAAGATCAATAATCTCTAAATATAAATAACTTTACTGAGCACAGACCTTTGCCTGTGCCAAATTATTGAATGTGGAGGTGTGCCTCTGTGTTTTTGACATAGTAACAGAGATAATTATACCAGCTAAAGGCAAAGCCATTCTAAACAATCCTATCTTTCATACAAAATTCTGTGTAAGATACCAAAGAATATTTTCTAGGATCCTCTGAAAATCATATCTCAGTGAAAGAAAGGCTGAATTGTACACTGCAGAAATGCTAAAATTTGGCACTTTTCCTCAGATTACAAACAGTAATCTTAACAAGGCTAAAAAGAAACATGCAAATACACCAGAAAACAAGCCAAAACAGGTATATGTGATTTCTTTCTGTAAGATACAGTACAGATAGACTGGTACATGGTGATAGATCTCCTTACTGTAGTTCTCATTGTAGTCTGGGACAGAAGGCTATAAAAGTGAATAAAAGCAGGAAAGGCGGTGATACATTAAGACTATCTTTCCCTTAAAATATGACATTACTCTCATAAATGTGCTAAAAGAGAAATATTTGTCCTATTTCCAACGCACACTTCTGATTAAAGCTATCTGTGTACACATGAAAGATGAAGTCCAAGTAACAGACCTCATTTACCTGGACCTGAGCAAAGCCTTTGACACTGTTCCGCACCACATCCTGGTCTCCAAGCTGGGTTTGATGGATGAACCATTCAGTGGATAAAGAACTGGCTTGAGGGCTGCACCCAAAGGGTGGCTGCCAATATGTCCGTGTCCAAGTGGAGACCAGTGAAGAAGTGAAGTCCCTCAGGGATCAGTACTGGGACCAGTCTTGTTTAACATCTTTGTTGGTGACATGGGCATTGAGTGCACCCTCAGCAAGTTTGCTGATGACACCAAACTGTGTGGTGCAGCCGACACATAGGAGGGAAGGGATGCCATCCAGAGGGACCTTAACAGGCTGGAGAGGTGGGCCTATGACAACCTCATGAGGTTTAAGACCAAATGCAAGGTCCTCCATCTGGGTCAGGCAATCCCAAGCACTGACATAAGATGGAGAGCAACTGGCTCGAGAGCAGCCCTGAAGAAAAGGACTTGGGGGGGGCTGTGCTCACTATAAGCCACCAGTGTGTACTTGCTGCCCAGAAAGCTGATCACATCCTGGGCTTCATGAAGAGAAGCATAGCCAGTAAGTCAAGGGAGGTGATTCTCCCCTTGTGTGAGACCCCACCCAGAGTACTGTGTACAGTTCTGGAGGCCCTATTACAGGAAGGAACTGGAGATGCTGGAACATGTCCAGAGAAGGGTCATGAGGATGATTAGAGGGCTGGGGCACCTCTCCTATAAGGACAGACTGAGGGAGTAGGGGCTATTTAGTCTAGAGAAGAGAAGGCTCTGAGGAGACCTTATTATGGCCTTCCAGTATCTAAAAGGGGCCTACATGAAAGCTGGTGAGGGACTTTCTAGGGTGTCAGGTAATGATAGGACTAGGAGGAATGAAAAAAAAATAGAAATTGGTAGATTCAGATTGGATATTTGGAAGAAGTTCTTCCCCAGGAGTGTGGTGATACACTGGAACAGGTTCCCCAAGGAGGTGGTAGAAGCCCCACCCCTAGAGGATTTTAAGGCCAAGCTGGATGTGGTTCTGGACAACCTGATCTAGTGTGAGGTGTCCCTGTCCATGGCAAGGGGGTTGGAACTTGATGATCCTTGAAGTCCCTTTCAACCCTAACAATTCTATGATGAAAGGGAACAATTAAAAACTATTTTAAAAAAAAAATTAATAAACAGTTTAACAGTAAGGCAAAGATGGCAACATTTTTACTTTAACCCAACTTTTGCTTCAGTCATTGTATTTCATTTGTTTATAATTGTATTCCACAAGTATGAATAAGTTATAGTATTTTGAAGTTTTGAGTGTTACATTATATTTACTTCTTTACCTCCACAAGACAAAATCTTCCATCCTACACAACATGGAGGACTATGTCTAAGTGTTTAAATCAATATTCTTTAGCAGGAATGGGCATTGTGCTTCCTTAACACGCCAAAGTAAAACACGGGGCAATGTTCCTAGAAATTACTCAACATGATTAATACAGGATGACTTCCATTTCATCTCTTACTTCACATGCTTAAACCTTTCATTGCTTTTACTGTACAGGACTGATGTGCTCCAGCAGAGTTAGATTGTCACTACAAGCCATGCTCTGTTGTCAGGCCTGAACCTTTGATTCTTCAATGCAAATTCTGTAATGTGTATTAAAGAATGAAAAACAAACTGTACAACACTGTAATTGGCGTTTAACACTATCTTACTTGTAAACCTAGAAATATAGGTGAAAAAAGCAGACAGTAAAATGAGGAAAAGAAAGTGTCTTATAAAATGCAAAGTGTATAATTTTATGTAATTATGACAGCATTTGCTACAAAATTGCAGTGTGCTCCCAATATCATCCTTGCAAAGAGTGAATCTCTTTTTATCATAGTATCATAGTATCATAGTATCATTCAGGGTTGGAAGGGACCACAAGGATCATCTAGTTCCAAGCCCCCTGCCATGGGCAGGGACACCCCACACTAGATCAGGCTGGCCAGGGCCTCATCCAGCCTGCTCTTAAACACCTCCAGGGACGGGGCCTTGACCACCTCACTGGACAACCCATTCCAGGGTTTCACCACTCTCATGGTGAAGAACCTCCTCCTCACATCTAGCCTGAATCTCCCCACCTCCAGCTTCATTCCATTCCCCCTAGTCCTGTCACTACCTGATATCCTGAGAAGTCCTTCCCCAGCCTTCCTGTAGGCCCCCTTCAGATACTGGAAGGCCACAATTAGGTCACCTCGGAGCCTTCTCTTCTGCAGACTGAACAGCCCCAACTCCCTCAGTTTGTCCTTGTGGCAATGCCAGCGACGAGCAGTGTGAGCAATCTGGCAGTGCAGGCCTAGAGCCTGACATGGTGGTAGGCCATAAATGCAGAGTTAGCTAGCAGTGTAGCAAAACAGTGCTGTGCCTGCAGCATGTAACTAAAACAAGACACTGGTAGCTATAAACATGGACAGTTATCTTGGGACAACAGGATATGCACCTGCATCAACAACCTCGTTGTGTCATTAGTAGTTGGACCAATAATCTGTAATAGTGTAATGTGTGGTCACTCATAGGGAACCAATGGAGCTGTGCCAACGAGGATCTCCGAGTTTATATAAGTCGTAGCAGTTGCCTTGCTACGCACTTCTTCTTCTGCCTTTCCTGTCTCCTGTTTCTTTTACACTTTACAGTGCTATACTTGCACTACAGGCCTGCTCCATAGGCCTGCACCTCAGGCCTGCACCATCGGCCTGCAACACTGGAACAATAAAGGAACAATACTCGATCACATTGGTCAGCCGTATTGATTCCTATCTCCGTCGTCCTACATGTCCTCATAGGAGAAGTGTTCCAGCCCTCTGATCATCCTTGTGGCCCTTCTCTGGACACATTCCAGCACCTCCACATCCCTCTTGTAATAGGGGCTCCAGAACTGGATGCAGTACTCCAGGTGGGGTCTCATCAGGGCTGAGTAGAGGGGGAGGATCACCTCCCTTGACCTGATGGCCACACTTCTCCTGATACAGCCCAGGATCTGATTGGCTCTGCGGGCTGCAAGTGCACACTGAGAGCTCATGTTGAGCTTCTTGTCCACCAGCACCCCCAAGTCTCTCTCCTCAGGGCTGCTTTCCAGCCAGTCCCTGCCCAGCCTGGATTTGTGCCTGGGATTGCCTCGACCCAGCTGCAGGACCCTGCACTTGCTCTTATTGAACTTCATGAGGTTGGCTTGTGCCCACCTCTCCAGCCTGTCAAGGTCCCTCTGGATGTCCAAGGAGTGGTTTCAGCTGAAGGTCTGGATCACACTTATTGGGTAATGCAAGAGAATGGTGAAATTCAGTGTATTCCAAAAGGAAATTTAACTTTAGCTGAAAGAGTTTAATTTCAAGCTGTTGTACAGCTACATTGCGTCCAAAGGAAGAATCTACGAGGAACCTACGGTGCATGAAGCCTGAGAACCCTGAGAGCCCTGAGTCAACTAAGAGACCCTGAGAATTCCTGTTTCCCTTTTCTTCACTTCTTTGGCGAAGAGACAAACTGTTTTCCCTTTTTCTCATTTCCTGATTTCCTTGGACTTTTGAATCATCTACATCTGATTATATCCAGAATGGACTATGAACTTTACTTATGAACTGTAAATGTTGTTTTGGATTGGATGGACAGTATGAACAGCCAATGAAATTGTTTAGAAGGGGTGGACTGTGACCATTTGAGGCTATGCCTTTAAGAAAAGGACAGTACTGGGACACTTTGGCTGAATGTTCTGTAAACAAAAGAGAGGCCTAAACGAATTTTATTGGTAGATTGGTAGAATGCAACTTTAAGTTTTGAGTGCGGCTGAGACTTTCCTCAGTTCACTCTTCCCTCCTCCTTTCCAGCTCGTCCGCTTCTAGGCTCTCTGCCAGACTGACCTTGGACAGATAAGCGTGTGGCCTACTAATACTTTGCTTTAATTTATAACTGCTTTTATTAACAATTGCTCTTTTTCTCTCTTTCTAACCCTCTTTGGGGAAAAAGGGGAGAGAAGGGGGTACAGGGGGGGGAACCCTCCTCCAGAGGGGAGGTGGAATTTTGATCCTGTATTATTGTTCTTTTGCTTTTCTGTATATTTCTGTGTATATATTGTAAATACTGTAAATTGTGTATATATTTTAAATACTGTAAATTGTGTATATATATCCTGCATTCCCTAAAAATTGCTTGTAAATATAGCATTCCCTTTTGCTCCTCTGGCTGGCTAACTGTGGTATATTTTTTTTTCCTCTCTGTGCGGGGAGAAGGCTGGGCCTTTCTCTCAAACTCTCCACACCTTAGTATTCTGAATCTTAAAGAAACTGACAGATAAATGATTGACTATATTTAAGGTTTTGACTTGCAAATTATTTGGGTCATGCAAAGCTCTTTTAGAGTCTAAACTGGACTAATATTGTGAAAAAATTGCAGTATTGAGTCTGAATTAGTTAAGAAATCAAACTTGTACATTTTGGATACTTTGGATATGGGAAACTTCTATGCACAGCTTTTATTCACAGTTCATCTCTTTTCCTGCACTTAGTATTCATTTTCTCAACCTTGCTTGTTGAATAGATTTTTTTATTTTATTTCCTCATAAATTTAAAATAAAAAAAATCTTTGTGGTGGTTTGGCCCTGTCTGATGGCCAGATATACACCAAAACTGCTCTGTCACTTCCCTTCTTAAATGGACAGAGGAAAGGGAAAATATAACAAAAGGCCTGAGAATTAAGATAGAAGACATTTAACAGAATGAAAATAAAAACAAAAGCCAAGTGTAGAAGCAAAATTAAACAAAATACTATTCTCTACTTCTCATCACCAAGCAATGTTTGGTCACTTCCCAGGAAGCACGGCTCTAATACACATAGTGTTTACTCCAGAGGACAGATGACATCCGAGAATGTCCCCACACTTCCTTCTTTAACTTAGCTTTTATATCTGAGCTGACATCATGTGGTATAGAATATTCCTTTGGCCATATTTCCTTTGGCCCAGCAGAATCCCCCTCCCCAAGATTTTCCCCAGCCCTCAACTTACTGTTGCAGGGGAAATTTTTTTAAAAATCAGCCTTTGTGCTTGACTCAGCAATAGCCAAAGCACTGGTGTGTTACCAACATTCAGCTACAGCACTGAAGAACACATTGCTGTGCATGATGCTCTGAGGAGAATTAACTCCATCTTAGCCAAAACCAATACATTCTTAAAAATACATGAGAAAGTGAACTCACTTTTCAAAATACTAGGGGAGGGTGAAATGGGTGTGTGAAGCTGATAATACGATAGAAACATCTTCTTGCACTTCTTTGATATTATCAAGATTTCACATAAGTCTAATAGGCATATAACAGCAACAGTGAACATATAAAGATAAGTTCATATTTACTTGAATCTCTTTTCTTTGGTACTCTTTTCAAACCATCATGCTAATATTGCTGGTTTCCACAGCAAACAATAGCATTTTCCCGCATCCTTCATTTCTTCTACCCTCTTGCCTGGCAGCACTCCCTGCATGACTGATGTGTCTTTGTGTGAAAATAACTGAAGTATAATACTGTCCAAATAATCATGTTGTGGTACCTGGATAAAATATGTATTTTAACTGTCAAATGATGGGTGTAACTCCATCATTAAGCAAGCTTTTATGCTCTTTGTTTTTTCATTGCTTGGGGTTTTTTTACAGAACATACAAGGGAAAAAATGAAAACCAACCAAGAAATCAAGGAAGTCACTAGGAAATTGAACAGCTGTTTGTCACAAATGAACCCTAAACAACTTATAAGGATAATGTTTAAGTTTAAAAAAAAAAAATCCCAAAAAAATCTAAGAGTTTTTATGAATGGTGGGTACGTTTCATTCCCGAATCAATCAGAAACTCATTCTAATTTCTCTGACTATACTTGCTACAGATCAGTATTCTCAAAATAGCTTTAATCAGTTATTTCAGCCTAAGGCTTCTGCGCAAATTGCTTGTTATGACTAGTTCTCTTTCATTATTCATCCAGTGAAACTAGTCATATGAATAAAGTGATACCATTTCTATCAAAGCTGATGTCCAGAATTTATTCAGCAAGATGATAATGAATATTAAGCTCTTTATATATATATATATTAGCATTCATGTTTTAATAAAATCAGTAAAACTTATTTGTGAAGAGTTTATTAATACACTAGGAATCATATTTGTGTAGTGAGCAGGATGTGTTTTCTAGGTTAATAGATTAAAAATAATATAAATAAATGAAGGAAAATTAATCTTTAAAAGTAGTTACTTGCCTTTTGCTGTAAAAAAAGCCTGCTAAAACCATCCTTATAACTTCTTATGCCAATAAATTTTGCTTAGTTATAACCCATATGATAATAGAAATAAGCTAATGAACATTCACCTTCTATCATATAATAGCCATATATTAATTCCTCCAAGAAAAGACATCTAAAATTTTTGGTAACATATTGTGGATTACTTAACAGGCCTGTTTGTGTAGCTACCTGTTCAACAGGAATTTGTTACAAGAAATATTTAATTATACTGTCTATATCAGGTATTTGACAGTAATGAATTGACCAGCAATTCTTTAAATTGAAAGAATGTTCACAAAAAAGCAAACAAAAAAACCACCCACAAACCAACAAATGTATAGAATCGTTAGATTTTTCTCTGCAATGGTAAACCCAGAAATGTAGGAAAAATGGAACAGAAGGGGTTCTACTACAAAGAAGTATTTCCAGAAACTGAAGACAAAAAGAATGGCTATTATATAATTACTAATTAAATGAGTTCCAAGATATGGACTGAAAAGAGGAATTAATCATTTTTTTATGTTTTTGTGTTACCCCTCACATCTCCATTAATCCTCTAACTGTTGTTTTGTATAAAAGCTCCTGATACTCTGCACTCAAATAGACCTTAAAATTGTACATTTGTTCACCAAAATATCAATTCAGTTTTTGCTTCTCTGTAGGTCTGCTATTAAATACACATTTTTGGAAATTTGTGCATTAGCAGATTCTCAAATTTCCTAGCTTAATGATGGAAAACATTAAAAAAATAAAAAGTGTGTGTATATTATTATGCCTCCTTTTATTATTACTTACAACAATAAACTTTTGGCTGGTGCAAGTGAAGGTATCTTTGTCAGGCACAGATTCATAAGATTAAATGGGTCCTTGCTTATTGCATATGTGTGTTATGCTCAGTTAAAGATTATATGGTTGAATGTTTAGTAAAGTAACTTGGGTTTGCTGTCTGACTGCTCCACATGGCAACAACTGGGACCCCCTCCAGAGTCCTTCTTCCTTGAAGGAAGGAGGGAGTCTTCTCAATGGAGCGAGAAGAAAAATGAAAGACACAGCAAGAATGAAAACTTGCACTATCTTGTGCAAATCAGAGTACCTTCATGCAGCAGGGAGCAGATATAAAGCCAAGCAAGTTTCAGAGACCATGAAAACAAAACATCTTTCTTAGGGAAAAAAGATGGGACTATATGGAGTTTTTCAACTTAGGAAGAAGACATTAAAAACTTTTGGATCAGAAAGCAATATGAGAGAAGTACCTTAAAATATACGGGGAATAGTTAGTGCCTGAGATATAATTTTATTTTAATGTCTCACAGAGAAAATCTGAGTTGCTTTCTTTAAAGAATAGTTTTCCCTAACTTATTATTCTGTGCTTTGAAAACTGGAATAGAAGCTTTTAGGTGTTTGAGGGAGTGGTTGTTCTAAGGAAAAGGAGAAGGAAGTTCAGCACAGCAACTCACAGTATAAAAGAGATACTAACAGACCATCACTAACGTCAGTTCCTGCTCTTTCTTACATACTAAGCTGTCAAGAAAGAAATCAGGAAACTCATACCCTCATAATTTGTTATAAACAAGGGTGCAGAAAACTCTGAGTATGTGTGAATGAATAGCAAAACTTTCAAGCTCTGGTCCTATAGCTGTAACGCTGTCTCCCAGATACTCAAAATTTCTTGTTACATATTTTTAGATTGATTATAGTTTTAGACCTCTTTTAGGCAATATTGCTTTGCAGATATATCTATGGCTTTAATCCCAGAAAGTTTTATTTGGATGCAAAAAGAAACTTTATGTTACCTCTAACTGCTGTCTCTTTCATATGCTTATTACTAGAGTGTGACCATTTGAGGCGGTGCCTTTAACAAAGGGACACCATGGCCAAATGTTTTATAAATAAAAGATAGGTCTAAACTAATTTCATTGCTGGAGAGGCAGAGCACTGCCTTAAGTTTTGATTCCCAGTGAGACTAGTCTCACTCTTGCACTTTCTCCTTTCGCAGCTTGCGGCTTCTGGGCTTTCGGCCAGACTGACCTTGAGCAGATAAGGCCTCTACTAACATATAACTGCTTTTAATTAACAATTATTCCTTTTCTCTCTTTCTAACCCTCTCTGGGGAAAAGGGGGAGAGAAGGGGGGTACAGGGGGGGAACCCTCCTCAGTAGAGGAGAGAATCTCATTCCTGTGTTACTTTGTTGTATATTTCTGTATATATATTGTAAATTCTGTAACTTGTGTATATAAACCTGCATTTTCTAAACCGCTTGTAAATACAGCACAAATCCTTTGCTAATCCGGCTGTGGTTGTTTTTTTTTCTTTCTTTCATTTTTCTTTCCCTTCACTTACGGGGGGCAGGGAAGAAGGCTTGAGGCCTTCCCCTTCAACCCTCGACACTAGGGTTAGCTTTTGACATCACACAGGGAATGTATACATACAGGATAGCAATCTGAAATTCATATTTGTTATAAAGATAGAATAACTCTCTATTCCTTCAAAAGTAACTGTGCTATAACAGGTAGGCATTAATGAGCTGAACTACCTGTAGCTTATTGCTTGAGCCTAATGGAAAAGAGATTATTTCTTCTCTTTGCTGTAACAGTACTTTCTATGAGCTACTTCTATGAGTTTGGGCCTTGGTCTGTAACATGAGTAGTTGTATTAAAACAATTTGTTGAAAGGAATTAATACTTACATGATCACATATAAATGTATTGAAAGAACAGAGTCACACCTATGAGTAGTAAAGTCTACCTTTTGATTTAAAACTTTGTCCTGTCGTATTCTAGATCTCAAACACACAGAAAACATATATGCCTACAGGACCTTAATAACAAAATTATCATCTTTTCCCAATGCAAGAAAAGAAAAATAGAATAAAACAAGCACATGTAAGCAGTAGCAAAGTAGTAGTGGTATGCATGGGAAGACCTAATGCTAAAATATTTATAATATTCACAATACAGAACAATTTAATTTTAGAGCTTTTTTTCATATTCTTAAAATATTGACAGTAACATCTAACAATATTGTCATACATATATGGTTCAGTGTGTGCTTGCAGCCCAGAAGGCCAAATGCATCCTGGGCTGCATCAAAAGAAGTGTGGCCAACAGACTGATTGAGGTGATTCTGCCACTTTACTCTGCTCTGGTGAGATCTCACCTGGAGTACTGTGTACAGGTCTGGAGGCCTACATTTAGGAAGAACATGGACCTGATGGAGCAGGTCCAGAGGAGGGCCATGAAAAAGATCACAGGGTTGGTGCATCTCTGCTACAAAGACAGGCTGAGAGAGCTGGGGTTGTTCAGCCTTGTAATACAGATTTTCTATTCTCGTGCACAGCTTCCAGGACAACATGTAAGCAGGCAAAGATATTTATTACATTATTGTCTCGGTCCAGAGAGGGAAAGAGACTCAGTTCTTTTGAATATTCCCGTGTTGTGAAATTAGAGGCACAAACAAGGCCAAAATATCAACAGATAGACTATTTATTACATAAATAAAGTGGATGGATCAGAAGGGGAGAGAGAGAAAATAGAGAGGGAGAGAGAGAGAAGAGGAATTGTATTACCACACCCTTCACCCCCTGTCTCGGTCCAGAGACACAGGTCTTTTAAATATTCCCGTGTTGTGAAATTCAAGGCACAAACGAGGCCAAAATATCAACAGATAAACTATTTATTACATAAACAAAGTGGAAATAAGAAGGGGAGAGGGAGAAAATGGAGATGGAGAGAGAGAGGGAGAAGAGGGAAGGAATTAGAGTGAGAGAGAGATAAAAGGAGAAAGTAGGAAAGAGATTATATTACCAACGGTCAGGGGTGGAGAGAGTCCAAGATGCGTTGTCTTGCCCCATGATGTTCCAACATGTGGTGCCGTCTTCTTTCTCCTGCTTTGACAGTGTCACTCAGGTCTTTTTATACAGTTTTTAGCCCTTAGGTATGTATCCAAGTATTGTCCCTCAGGAATTCCAGGGGCAAGGAAATAATCCTTAGGGAAATGTCCAGGTATTGTTCCCCTGGAAATCTTTCTGTGTATTTCTGTGTGTTTGGGCAAGGTTCTGGATGGGGGGGGGGGGGGGGGTATCCGCTTCCTCTGTCTCCATCCAGACAAGCCCCCACACTCCTTACACATCAGGAAACAGGTGGTAAATCCATTGTGTCACCCTTCCCAGGGTACTTGATGGGTGGAGATTATCTTGCCCTAAAGGTGTGATGGCTGGGTCCTTGGGCCCATTGTTGTAGTCCAGTGTTATCACAATGCAATCACAAGCTGATTTGCATCCAGGATTGGTAGACCGGATTCTTTGCACCTTCCGTCCAGTGGCTCTGCCCAACACATATCAGCTATTCTCTTAGGGAAGCAGGAAGTGATTTTATCTTTGTTGAGTCACACCAGAAGAGCCAACTTTTAGTCTCTCACACACCCCCCAAGACAGTTTGAGTCTGTGGAGGAAAGGTGCTGCAGAAGATGTTGGATCTGTAGAGAAAGGGTGCTGAGGCTTTGGCTGTAGAAGAGAGGTGGTCCTCTGGGCAGCCCCTTCAGCTCCATGAGTTGCAGCAAGTGGATCTTAGGACACGGAGGGAGGGTTCAGTCTGCTTCTTCCAGGCTCCATGGCCTCTTTTCTTTGGAGAAACATTGTCCCGGGCTTTTCTTTCTCTCGCGCTTTCCTTCTCAGCTACATTGTCCTTCTCCTTTGTTTTTCTTCATCTGTGTTTTCCTTCTGTGTTTTTGGTTCTCTGTTTATCTTCTGCTCAGCCAGTAGATGCTCAAGTCTTTTATACAGCTTTTTAGTCCTTAGCTATGTGTCCAAGTATTGTCCCCCAGGAAATCAGTGGTCAGGTGGTGAATCCATTGTCTCACCATCCTCCCTTTCCGGGGTACTTGATAGGTGGAGATTATCTTGTCTTATGCATATTCTTGAAGGTGGCCTTGGTCATTGATTTTATCTTTGTTGAGTCACATCAGGAAAGACAAGCTTTTAGTGTCTCACAGTTATACAGCAAAGTTATATAGTCTATTAGAAAGCACATGTGTCACATCTTATTTGGTTATTTTCTACTGGCATGTGTGTAATTAAGGCATACAATAATACAAAATAACAAAACAATATTTTAACACGTCCAACCAAATTCTTTCAGTTATAAGCTGTTTACATTCTTTTCAGAGTCAAAGACTAAACGTAGCCTTCTCTAATTCGAGCCAAGACAAATCTTCATAGCCTTCCAAAATATCCAAAAACAACCCTTCTCCCACATCTCCCCTTTTTCTCTTTCTAATAAAGCCACACTTTTGATTAACCTTTCTAACATTCTTTGCATACATAGAAGCAAGCAAATTAAAACTAACTATATAGCAAACGCAAAAGTTCTGTAACACAGCATGTCTAACAGACTGATGTAACCCATATAACACAATACTCAAGTTGAGCTAATTAGAACATTCTAACACAACTGGCATAATATATGGTTAAAGATAACAAAACTTCCAGCTACATTTCAGTAACAAGCTCACATTCCTTTCCACTTATCTTACAAGGTCAGAACACAGAACAGCTGCTTCTTTAAGACAGAAAGTTTCATCCTGCAGGTTTGAACTTACTTCTTTGTTACTTTCCTGATTTCTCAAAGGAGAACTTAGCTCATATTAGTTCCAAGTTTTACATTTCAATCTTCTTATTAATAAAGAAGACTTGATCAACCATACCAGTTCTAGCTTGAACACATCATACACAAGGATTAACATATAAAGACCTACAAATACAGCAAACCAAATCTCCAGCACTGTTTTTTACAATCTACTTCAAAGGTATGTTATTTTTTTTTTCTTTCTAAGATGGTCAAAAGTCATAGATTTGTTTAATGTCAGCAAGATTTTCCCTTGAACCATAAGGGTAGAGCTGGCCTGGCTCCACCTCCACAGATAAAGAAAATACTTGCAGGTAAACAGCAATAGCGAAAAGGCTCCTTCACTAGGTCAGAGATGACATCCTGAATATTTGTGGTTCTGCTCACTGTAAAACTGAATATAACAAAATAACAAATTTTTACTCAAAACTTACTGATCTCTTGATGCTCTGTTTTTACTAAGGAAAGGCACTGAGTCCTATTGATCCTACCTTTGGCCTAATGTTCTTTGCTCTTCTTTCGAATTTCTCCTAACTAAAACTTCCAGAATTCTTATATCCTCCATAAATTTTGTTAAATCACATTTGAAAACACATATAAAATGAAAATTTGAGAACATAATATGTTTTAACCACTCTTTCTTGTGACATAATACCTGAATTCCCCCTTTCTTGTATTTTATAACCTAAAATGAAAATGTTTTTTGTATTATAACTAATTTTGACTTTCCCTTTCACTATTTAAAAATATGACAAATCCACATGAACATATTCCCTAATCACACAACAATTAAACAATCATGGTATTCAGTCCTAATTCAGATTTTTTTTAGTATATTATTCTAATTGATGTTTTTGATCTCAGATTATTATGACAGTCAGTGTGATCGGTGTTAGGTAGGTCTGTGGATTTTCAGTTTCATGGGAACTGCTGTTTATCCCATTCTCTTGATTCTTGTGCTGTTGTTTGTTGAGATGATTCCAGCACTGAGTTGCAAAATTGATGTTTCCAGGTTGCAAAATGGCTTTTCCTTGCTGCCTATTTGTTGCCTAAGACAAAACAGCCTGCCCTCCACATCAGGACTTGTTCCCTCAAAAAAAAGAGGAGAGTAATTGTTATTGGTGGTTCCCTCCTGAGGTGAACAGAGGGCCCCATATGTCATAGTTTCATAGTTTCATTCAGGATTGGAAGGGACCACAAGGATCATCCAGTTCCAACCCCCCTGCCATGGGCAGGGACACCCCACACTAGATCAGGCTGGACAGAGCCTCATCCAGCCTGCTCTTAAACACCTCCAGGGACGGGGCCTCGACCACCTCCCTGGACAACACATTCCAGGGTTTCACCACTCTCATACTGAAGAACCTCTTCCTCACATCTAGCCTGAATCTCCCCACCTCCACCTTCATTCCATTCCCCCTAGTCCTATCATTACCTGAGATCCTGAGAAGTCCTTCCCCAGCCTTCCTGTAGGCCCCCTTCAGATACTGGAAGGCCACAATTAGGTCACCTTGGAGCCTTCTCTTCTGCAGACTGAACAGCCCCAACTCCTTCAGGCTGTCCTCATAGGAGAGGTGCTCCAGCCCTTTGATCATCCTTGTGGCCCTTCTCTGGACACGTTCCAGCACCTCCACATCCCTCTTGGAATAGGGGCTCCAGAACTGGACACAGTACTCCAGGTGTGGCCTCACCAGGGCTGAATAGAGGGGGAGAATCACCTCCCACGACCTGCTAGCCACACTTCTCCTGATACAGCACAGGGTCTGATTGGCTTTGCGGGCTGCAAGTGCACACTGAGAGCTCATGTTGAGCTTCTTGTCCACCAGCACCCCCAAGTCTCTCTCCTCAGGGCTACTTTCCAGCCAGTCACTGCCCAGCCTGTATTTGTGCCTGGGATTGCCTCGACCCAGATGCAGGACCCTGCACTTGCTCTTATTGAACCTCATGAGGTTGGCTTGTGCCCACCTCTCCAGCCTGTCAAGGTCCCTCTGGATGGCCTCCCTTCCCTCCAGCATGTCTGCTGCACCACACAGCTTGGTGTCATCAGCAAACTTGCTGAGGGTGCACTCAATGCCACTGTCCATGTCACCCACAAAGATGTTGAACAAGACAGGTCCCAGGACTGATCCCTGAGGGACTCTGCTTGTCACTGGCCTCCACTGGGACATGGACCCATTGACAGCCATTCTTTGGGTGTGGTCATCAAGCCAGTTCCTTATCCATCTAGTGGTCCACCAATCAAACCCATGTGTCACCAGTTTGGAGACCAGGATGTGGTGCGGGACAGTGTTGAAGGCTTTGCTCAGGTCCAGGTAAATGACATCAGTTGCTCGCCCCTCATCTATTAATTTTGTCACCTGCTCATAGAAGGCCACCAGGTTGGTCAGGCAGGATTTGCCCTTGGCAAAGCCATGCTGACTGTTCCCAATCACCTCTTCACTATTCTTTTGAGTGACTAGTGACTCTAGGAGGATCTGCTCCATGATCTTTCCAGGCACAGAGGTGAGACTGACTGGCCTGTAGTTCCCTGGTTCCTCCTTCTTACCCTTTTTGAAGATGGGGGCAATGTTTCCCCTTTTCCAGTCTGTGGGGACTTCCCCAGACTGCCATGACTTTTGAAATATAATAGAGAGGGATTTAGCAACCTCATCTGCCAGTTCTCTCAGTACCCGTGGGTGTATCCCGTCGGGTCCCATGGACTTGAACACTTTCAGGTTCTTCAGATGATCACGAACCTGATCTGCACTTACAATGGGCAGTTCTTCCTCCCCGTCCCTGGCTTTGTCTTCCATAACATCAGGAGTGTGGCTAGAGGCCCTTGCAGTGAAGACTGAGGTAAAAAAGTTATTAAGTACCTCAGTCTTTTCCTTATCACTTGTGACCATGTCACCATTTTCCTTTCTGAGGGGGCCCACACCTTCCCTAGTCTTCTTCTTCCCATTAATATACCTGTAGAAGTTCTTAGTGTTCTCTTTAACCTCCCTGGCTAGATTCAATTCAAACTCTGTTTTGGCTTTCCTAACCAGGACTCTTGCTGCTCGGGCAGCTTCCTTATTCCCCCTGTTCTACCTGTCCTTCTCTCCACTTCCTGTAGAGTTTCCTTTTAAGTAATAGTGTGTCCAGTAGCTCCTTGCCCATCCAGGCAGGCCTCCTAGCATTCTTACCTGCTTTTCTCTTTGTTGGTATACAGAGCTCCTGGACACAGAGGAGGTGGTCCTTGAATACTGACCAGCTGTCCTGGGTCCCTCTTCCCTCCAGGGCTTTGTCCCACGACACTTTGGCTATCAGATCCCTGAAGCAATCAAAATCTGCACGCCTAAAGTCTAGGGTCGTGAGCTTGGAATACTTCCTCCTGATTGCCCTGAGGATATTAAATTCAACTGCTTCATGGTCACTGCAGCCAAGGCCGTCTATGAGCCTCACGTTACTTACCAGCCCTTCCCTGTTGGTGAGAACAAGGTCCAGCATAGCACCATTTCTTGTGGGTTCCTCTACCATTTGGAGGAGGAAGTTTTCTTCTATGCAGTCCAGGAACATCCTGGATTGCTGGTGCCTTGCTGTGTTGTCCCTCCAGCAGATGTCAGGGTGGTTGAAATCACCCATGAGGACCAGGGCTTGTGACCTGGAAGCCGCTTCTATTTGCCTGTGGAGGGCCTCATCTGCTTGGATCTGCTGGTCAGGTGGCCTGTAGGAGACCCCCACAGTAATATCTCCTTCCCCTGTCCTGCCTTTAATTTTAACCCATACACTCTCAACCAGCTCATCATCCCTCCCCAGGTGGAGCTCCACTGATTCCAACTGGCTATTGACATAGAGGGCAACACCTCCTCCTCTCTTTCCCTGCCTATCCTTCCTAAAGAGTTTATATCCATCTATCCCTACATTCCAGTCATGGGATTCATCCCACCAAGTTTCAGTAACAGCCACTATGTCGTGGCATCCCAGCAGCACAGTGGCCCTTAACTCATCCTGTTTGTTGCCCAAGCTGCGCGCATTCACACAGAAGCACTTCAGCTGGGCTGGCCCTGTCCTCCTCTTGTGCCAATTCCCCTTGGTTTCCACAGAATGTCCTGGTGGATCATTCGTGGCTTGCCTCAGGGCAGCAAGTTGAGAGCCCTTACCAGCTCTCCTTCTCTCTGCTGCTGGTGAGCTGCCCCTCTGTTTGTCACCAGCCAGCAGGAGACTATTAACCCCTTCCCCCTTCAAATCTAGTTTAAAGCCCTATCAATGAGCCCTGCCAATTCCTGCCCCAGGATTCTTTTCCCCCTCTGGGACAAGTATGTCCCATGAGTTGTTTTCAGCTCAGGTGCCTTGAAAACCAATCCATGATTGTGGAACCCAAAACCCTGTCGATGGCACCAGCCCCTGAGCCATGAATTGATCTGTCGGCCCTTCCTCAGTGTTTCCTCATCCATTGCTGACGTTAGAGGGATGGCAGAGAACACAACTTGAGCCCCTGATCCCTTTAGCATTTGTCCTAAGGTTCTGAAGTCTTTTTTAATAGATTGTGAGCCTCTCATTGTTACATCGTCACTGCCCACCTGAAAGACCAGCAGTGGGTAGTAGTCTGAAGGACTCACGAGTTTGGGAATTCTATCTACAACGTCTTTTACTTGGGCACCAGGGAGGCAGCTGAATGCTTTATGAAATTGGTCTGGTCTGCATATTGGGCCTTCTGTTCCCCTCAGTAGGGAGTCTCCTATGACGATGACCCTGCGAGGTTTCTTTTCTGGGTAAGTTTTGATGACTGGCCTGAGGCAACCTGTCATTGGTGCAGCTTCTGACCTTCTTGAGTCCTCGACCTTACCAATGACCTGTTCCTCCTGCAGAGCCTCATACCTGTTCTGTAATTGAACTGTAGGCAGCGTGCAGCTCAAAGTAGCAGACTTTCTCTGTTTGCATTTCTTCCATCAAGCAGAGACCTGTTCCCATTGGCCCTGCTCATGTGGGTTACTACAGGAAGGTTGAGAATCTTGCTTCTGGGAAGGTATCAAACTCCCTGTTCCCCTAAGTGTTACCCCCTGTTCTGGTTTAGAAGAGATTACATTATGGGAATCGTCAATTTTCTGCTCGCCATCTCTTCTAGCTCTTAGCCTTTCCACCTCTTCTTTTAGTTTGACCACCATGCTCATCAGATCACTGACCTGCTCACACCTGAAACAGGAGCTGCTCCCTCCATCCTCCATATCGAGTGCCAGGCTCCAGCACTCACTGCAGCCACCTACCTGAACATCTGCATGCTTGTGTGTGGTCTCTGTTTGGGTGCCCACTGTCCTTCTGTTAGCCTTTGCTCTAGTGGTGACCATCTTGCAGTAACCACCCTCTCCACACGGCTTTTTCTTTTTTTTTTTTTTCCCCTTTTATTTTTTTTTTTTTTTCCCCTGTCAGTGAGAAGGCTGAGCTGCGCTCCTCAAGCTGCCTCCTCTCTCTTCAGCCACGCGCTGGGTTCGGCCAGATCCTTCCCACAGGGAAGGTCAGGGATGTTACCAGAAGGCTGGCTAGTCTGGTGCAGCCCTTTGATTACTATCCCTTAATAGTTATGCAGTTAGGGAGTGATGATATTGAAACCACATGTCCCAAGGCAATCAAAATAGACTTCACGGCTCTGGGAGAACTGGTTGAGGGGTCAGGGACACAGGAAATTTTTTAATCAATACCCTTAGTTGCAGGAAGGAATATTGAAAGGAACAGGTCAGCAGCTGTAATTAACAAGTGGCTCAGAGGCTGGTGCAGAGTCCAACAGGATGGCACTCAACAAATAGCATCATAGTATCATAGTATCAGTCAGGGTTGGAAAGGACCACAAGGATCATCTAGTTCCAAACCACCTGCCATGGGCAGGGACACCCCACACTCCAAGTGCTGGGTGCTGCACTTTGGCCACAACAACCCCAGGCAGAGCTACAGGCTGGGGTTGGAGTGGCTGGAGAGCTGCCAAACAGAAAGGGACCTGGGGTTACTGATTGACAGCTGGCTAAACATAAGCCAGCAGTGTGCCTAGATGGCCAAGAAGGCCAATGGCATCCTGGCCTTCATCAAGAATAGTGTAGCCAGCAGGAGCAGGGAAGGCATTGTGCCCCTGTACTGTGCACTGGTTAGGCCATGCATTCACTCCTGTGTCCAGTTCTGCCCCCACAGTTTACAAAGGACATTGAGACACTTGAATGTGTCCAGAGAAGGGCAACATGGCTGGTGAGAGGCCTGGAGCACAAGCCCTATGAGGAGAGGCTGAGGGAGCTGGGATTGTTTAGCCTGGAAAAGAGGAGGCTCAGGGGTGACCTCATTGCCCTCTACAACTACCTGAAAAGGGGGTTGTAGCCAGGAGGGGGTTGGTCTCTTCTCTCAAGCAACCAGCACCAGAATAAGAGGACACAGTCTCAAGCTGTGCCAGGGGAAGTTTAGGCTCAAGCTTAGGAGGAAGTTCTTCACTGAGAGAGTCATTCACCATTGGAATGGGCTGCCCAGGGAGGTGGTGGAGTCACCGTC
Organism: Melanerpes formicivorus; assembly: GCF_026170545.1. Lineage (NCBI taxonomy): Eukaryota > Metazoa > Chordata > Aves > Piciformes > Picidae > Melanerpes > Melanerpes formicivorus. The sequence continues at coordinate 11,052,291 of NW_027142353.1, read as the reverse complement.
CCTGAAGGCGTTCAAGAGGGGATTGGACATGGCACTTGGTGCCGTGGTCTAGTCATGGGGTCTGTGTTGATAGGTTGGACTCGATGATCCTCGAGGTCTCTTCCAACCTTAGTTATACTGAGGGGATTGGATGTGGCACTTGGTGCCATAATTTAGTTATGAGGTCTGTGGTGACACGTTGGATTTGATGATCTTTGAGGTCTCTTCCAACCTTCATGATTCTGTGTGGAAAGAATTTTTTGGTTTTCAATCTTAGAGAACTTTCTATGGCACCAGGTCAGCTAGCAACAGATGGAGTACATCCATCCTAGAAGGGGAGTGTCGAGGGTTGAAGGGGAAGGCCGCAAAGCCTTCTTCCCCCCCCCCCCCCCCCCCCCCGTAAGTAAAGGGAAGAAAATTGAAAAGGAAAAAAAAAAAGCAGCCAGATTAGCAAAGGGATTGTGTGCTATATTTACAAAGCAGTTTAGGAGACGCAGGGAAATATATACAGAATTTACAGTATTTAAAATATATATACAGAAAATATACAATAAAGCAACACAGAAATGAGATTCCCTCCTCTGCTGAGGAGGGTTCCCCACCCCTGTACCCCCCTTCTCTCCCCTTTTCCCCAGAGAGGGTTAGAAAGAGAGAAAAAGGAATAATTGTTAATTAAAAGCAGTTAGTCAGGCCTTGCAGTTATCAGTTCCAAGGTCAGCCTGGCCAAAAGCCCAGAAGCTGCAAGCTGCAAAGGGGGAGAAAGAAGTGCAGGACTGCCCACAAGTCTCTGCTGAACTTCAAGTTCAAAGGTGCTTTCTACCAATCTACCAATGAAATTAGTTTAGATCTGTCTTTCATTTATAAACATTCAGCCACAATGTCCCTTTTCTTAAAGGGACAGCCTCAAACGGTCACAGGGAGAAAGATCTTAGTGCATGAGAATGGCCTAACCCTCAAAAGGGAAAAAGGTTCTAGGAAGGGAATTGGCAGGTCTCATTGACAGGGCTTTAAACTAGATTTGAAGTGGGAAGGAGATGAAACCAGTCCCCCAAACAGGAGTCTGGGGGTGATAAAATGGGGTCAGGAGTGAAGTCAGCCACCCAGCTAAAGTGCATGTACACTAATGCATGCAGTATGGGTAACAAACAAGAGGAGCTGGAAGCCTTGTTACAGCAGGAAAGTTATGATGTAGTTGCCATCACAGAAATATGGTGGGACGACTCACATCACTGGAGCTCTTCAGAAGAGACAGGCGAGGGAAAAGGTGTGGACAGGTGGCCCTGTACATCAGGGAGGCTCTAGACACCATGGAACTAGAGATCAAGGACGATCAGGTTGAGTGCCTGTGGGTTAAGATTAGAGAGAAGTTAGACATCCTGGTTGAAGTCTGTTGATGAACAGCAAGAGGCTGTTTTAACATCTCCAGACCTTGTTCTTATGGGCACTTTTAACCTGCCTGGTATCTGCTGAGAACTTAACACAGCAGAGAGGAGGCAGTCTAGAAGGTTCTTAGAGTGTATGGAAGATATCTTATCCCAGGTGCTGTGTGAGCCTACCAGGGGTAAGGCTTTGCTTGACCTTCTTTTTACCAATAGAGAAGGGCTGGTAGGACATAGTGTTGATTGGAGGCTGTCTGGGGTCCAGCGACCATAAAATAATTGAGTTTTCAATACTCAGCCAAGATAAGAGGGGCAGCAACAAAACCTCTACTCTGGAATTGTGGACAGCAGACTTCAGGTTACTCAAGGAACTAACTGAGAAGACACCTGGAGAAACAGCCCTTACAAACAAAGGGGTCCAGGAGGGCTGGACCTACTTCAAGAAAGAATTCTTGAAGGTGCAGGAACAGGATGAGCCAATGTGCCAGAAGATGAGCCACTGGGGCAGACGGCCAGCATGGTTGGGCAATGAAATTCTAGGTGAATTAAGGGGAAAATAGAGGACGTCTAATATTTGGAAGGAAGGTGAGGCAACCCATGGAATGTTTAAGGAAGTTGGTTGGTCATGCAGGAAAAATATGAGAGGCAAAAGCCCATTTAGAGCTTCGATTGGCCACTGCTGAGAAGGACAACAAAAAGTTCTTCCACAAATTGTCTCAGTCCGGAGAGCGGAAGAGACTCAGTTCTTCTGAATATTCCAGTGTTATGAAATTTGAGGCACATACGAGGCTAAAATATCAACAGTGAGGCTATTTATTACATAAATAAAGTGGATGGATCAGAAGGAGAGAGAGAGAGAATAGAGAGTGAGAGAGAGTTAAGGAGGAGAGAGAAGAGGAAGGGAGTTATATTACCACAGCCCTCACCCCCTCCCCAAGACAGTTTGAGTCTTTTCCTGGCTTTTCCTTGTCTTCTGTTTTCCTTCTCAGCAGCATTGTCTAGGTCTTTTTCTTCTGTGTTTTCTTTCTCCTGTGTTTTTCTTCTTCCAAGCAAGTAGTTGCTCAGGTCTTTTATACAGTTTTTAGGAATGTATATTCCAGAGAGTATCAATAGCAGTGGTCTTTGCTCATTTCCACGACAGCTGCAGTCTCATGAGCAATCGTTATCTATGCACCTTTCCTAGCCTGAGGGAGCTGGGGTTGTTCAGCCTTGTAATACAGATTTTCTATTCTTCTCATGCACAGCTTCCAGGACGAGATGTAAGCAGGCAAAGATGTTTATTATGTTATACAGCAAAGTTATATAGTCTATTGGAAGGCACATATGTCACATTGTAATTGGCTATTTTCTACTGGCATGAGTGTAATTAAGGCATACAATTGGTCAAAATAACAAAACTGTTTTAACACATCCAACCAAATTCTGCCCAATTTCAATTACAAGATGTTTACGTTCTTTTCAGAGTCAAAGACTAAACATAGCCTTCTCTAATTTGAGCAAAGGCAAATCTTCATATCCTTCCAAAGCTATCCAAAAACAGTCCTTCTCCCACACAGCCTGGGAAAGAGGAAGCTCCAGGGACACCTAATAGCAGCACTCCAGCACCTGAAAGGGGCTTACAAGAAGAATGTAGAGTGGCTGTTTACAAAGGCCTGTAGTGATAAGATGAGGGACAATGGTTTCAAAGTAAAGAAGAGTAGATTTAGATTGGATCTCAGGAAAAAGTTCTTTACCATGAGTGTAGGGGAACACTGGAACAGGCTGCACAGAGAAGTAGTTGGGGTCCCATCCCTGGAGATAATCAAGGTGAGGCTCTACAGGGCTCTGGGCAACCTATCTAGTTGAGGATGCCCCTGCTTACTGAAGAAGGGTTTGGACTAAATGACCTTTGGAGGTTCCTTCCAACTTACACCATTCTATGATTCTTTTGATTCTGTTGACTATAAATGACTAAACAATGTTTATATTTAACAGTCAGGCTATTCTCACAGTATTGAGATAGCAGTGAATGACATTATGAATTTGGAAGATAACTATGTTTCAAGGTTTTCAACTCCATTTTTGTGCATTATTCCCTCTGAATTCCAATTTGATTTTATTGTTTCTCATAATAATGGAGTTAAATCAACCGGATTATTTTGTTTCTCTTCCAAATTTTTTTTCTGACTACTTTCATGTCACTTCACTTATATCCTAAAAAGAAAAAAAAAATGAATCAACAGCTCTTCCATTTGATGGATCAGCAGGGCTTGCATTTAGACAGACAGATGGTATCTTGTCTCTAGAGATAGACTTCCAACTACATAAATAAGCTTCTGTTAGTCCTGAACTAGAATACCCCCCAGTATATTTGTTATAGAAGAAAATACCATGCCAATCAACTTACAGTGACTAAATTAAAAATATGGTAATTTAAATATTAATAGAAGTATTAATCTCACCATATAGGGCTTTATATTTGTAGTTCAAATTCTTCAATCCAGGAACAGAGGGCATCACTGTTCTGTTTGAGGACAGTAGCATGGGTACAAATAAGATTCTTTCAAAGTCTGCTATGGAAGTGCTTGTATGTTTTAAAAGAAAGTTGATATGCACGGAGCAGGCAGAGCTTATGGTTTTGGAGGTTCAGGTTAGATACTTACAAAAGCATTTTTCTGTAGGAAGAGGTTGCTTTCAGATAGCTTTGGTAGGCTATAGGGAAGGTTTGCCTTTGCTCGAATTAGAGAAAGCTATGTTTTGTCTTTGAGAGTAATGTAAACACTTTGGAAATGAAGGAGAGAAACTAGGCAGAATTTGGTTGGATGTGTTAAAATCTTGTTTTGTTATTTTGACCTATTGTATGCCTTAGTTACACGCATGCCAGTAGAAAATGACCAATTGAGATGTGACACGTGCCTTCTGATAGACTATATAACTTTGCTGTAAAATGTAATAAACATCTTCGTCTGCTTACATCTTGTCCTGAAAGTGTTGCTTGAGGTGATAAGAACATCTGTGCAACAACAATTGGTGACCCTGAATGTGCACCTCAACCAACTACTCATTATGACTCCCACTTGCACCATCAAGAAGAAAATTCACCTTTAAGGACTGTGGAAATGTTTGTGTTTGTCAGTATCACTAATGACAGCTATTAGATTAGTCTCTGTTAGATTAATCTATTTGCTTTTACGCTGGTGGCATTCCCTGATGTGCATTAAAAAAAGGATCAGTGCAAAAGACACCTAAATCATTATATATGCATTAAACCCATGAAATATGGTATTGATAAAAATATTAAATATGGTATAGATAAAAACCACAAAATATGGTAAAAGAAAACTGTGATATATGTGGCCATCCAGACATTAAAAATAAAAAAATTAAAAAGAAGAAGTGTTGGTGCCCAAAAAAGAAAAAACAGCACAGAAAGTGTGAGAAAAGAGCTCTGCAGTTCAGAGGTACGCTATCGGGGAAACTGGGGGTTGGTGCCTCCTTTTGACGAACACATAATGGGTAATCAAATAACAAAAGAAGAGAAATCAATACTGGGAGTCATTAAGGATATCTTGAAAAAAAGAGCAACAATGGACGATGAAAGGACACGGGAGCAGGGAGAGATGGCTATGTTCGGGGCGGCAATATAAGCAAAATTGCTACGTCTTCCTTTACAACGTGGTAAAGATTCTTTAGAACAACTAGCAGAAGATCGTAAGGCAACTTCAGCAGTAATTAATGGGACTTCACCAGAAGAGAGCTCTTCTTCGACATCTACACCACCCCCACACCCCCCGCCTCCACCACCGTGGATGCTAAGCCCGCCTGCACCCCTGGAGCTGAAGATGCTGTCGCCTGTCCAACAGCAACAGCAGCCCGCTAGACCCTCCTCGCCACAACTCTTTAAATTCCTCCAACGTGTTTTGATAGTGGACAGGAGGGACATTCTAAGTTAAAAGATCAGAATTTAATTTTGAGACTATGTTAAAAAAGGAAATTAAAATCAGAGTGCAGCAGTGAGAAAGCACTGACCTATCTTGAGTCTCAGAATCATTCACTCGCAGAAGGAGAACAAAAGGTGCCTCAACAGGGGACAAAACAACAATTAAGTTCAAGATCACTGTTATAACCACCCACTGAAATCTCCCTGCATTCGAGGAAAGCTGCATTTCATCTGGAAGCTGTAAAAAACCAAACCAAACCAACCAAACAAAAAAAGCTGCCATGAATTGGGCGGCATTCTCCGCCCCACCTTTTTCCTTCCCGTCCCCCACCCCCCCCACCCCGTACCTACGGTGGCTTTGCTAGCCAGCCACCTCCCCACCTCTCTTTTCCCCCCCGCCTTCGATTTCTTATAACCTCTCTAGTCTACAAAAGTTGCGTTCTGATTTAAAGCAACACTGCTAATTTCCTTATTTCTGATTGTAACGTATTTCAGAGATTTGTTATCTTGATGTTTTTAGTAGTTAAGTTTTACCAGTAAGCATAATAATAGTAAGTATTTAATATTTATAAGTATTAAGTATTTAGTAATTATAGTAAGGTATAAGTATTTAGCAGTAATAAGTATTTGATAATTATAATAAGGCATATTTCTGATTGTAAGGTATTATAGAGTTTTATTATTTTGATGTATTCTTAAGTTTTACTGGTAAGCATAATGAAAGTAAGTTTTTAATACTTGTAAGTATTTAGAAATTATAGTAGGGTATAATTATTTAGGAATGAGTTCTAATTTTAAGTTTCTATGAATTCAAATATTAAGTTTTTCTTTTGGTTCAAACCTTCTTTTTTTTTCCCCCTTTGGTTTTTGTGTGTGCCTAGGCATTTCAAAGGAATTCCATGTAATATAAGTAAGGGTTGTGGTAAATAGGTTTTCATTTTTTAAAGTATTCTTTAGTTAATGTAACATCCTTTTTGTTTCTCTTTTAAACATTGATATGATAATGTAATTTTAACATAGTTTTTTAAGTTTTTTATTATTTTTAGTATTAGTATAAGTTTTTTCCTAGGCAGTATGCACTGAAACAGACAGTCTAGAGAGATCATGAAATCTCCATTTGTGGAAGTTTTCAAGATTCATCTAGAAAAAAAATAACAGCTGTCCTGATCTGGTACTGATTGCAATTCCACAGTGGGAGACTGTACTACATGACCTCCTGAGATTTCTTCCAACCAGCATTTCTATGACTTTATTATAAGATCTTTAATAACAGTGGTATTCCCAAAGACAAGAATCGTCTTCAAATAAGTAAGTTCTTTTATAATCTTTCAGAATTGGGAATAAAATTTCCTTCCATTATGCACATGGAAACTCGTGAAAACTGTTGCCTTTGCTGTGAGATTTTTTTGTTCTTTAGTACAGATTTATTTTAGGCATGTATTCATCCTTTATTGAGCTCTTTACACTGTAACATCACTATTTGCTATTAAAAAATAAATGTCAATTATGCTCCTCATTTCCTTTTGCTATAAAAGTTGATGTAATTCCAAAGAAGTATGTAATGTAGAAGTGCTAATTATTTTATTTTTACATTAAATTGTAATTAAATATTATTTTCTTATGTTATTGTTAGATGATAACTTTGAATTAGAATGTCACATCTTAAAACCAAAAGAGTTACAAGCATTCAATACATTTGGAGATCTGGTCATAATATATTAATTTTCTGTCTTTGAATAAATTAGATCTGAACTTCTTTGGGCTACATCTTTTTACCTTTGTACTATAATGTAATATGCAGTATTAATATAATGCAATGATTAATATAGTTTCATCTGGAAAACATGACAATATTTTATTTTAATTTCTTTTAAAATATCAAGATGTTGTTCACCTGAAAAATTTAAAAATAGCAATTTATTCCAAAATCTAGACTGCTTAAGGTAAATACTAAAATAAACACCATAATGTATTAAAAATTAGATGTTCCACCTGACCAGGAAAGACTCAACTATCTGAAACAGTCTTTCTAGATATCCAATAGAATTTATTATCCATTAAAAAAAGTAAAACAAGATGGCTCATTCACAGAGCTTTAAACTAGAGTTGAAGGGGGAGAGGGTTGTTGCTGGGCTTGCATCAGTGGGGCAATGTGCTAGTATTAATATGGACCAGAAGGCCTCCCACCCCCTCTGGGGTAGAATTGGTGAGCTTAGCTCACTCTCTGTGCTGTCTGTACGCCAATGCAGGCAACATGGGGAATAAACAGGAGTTAGAAATCCATGTGCAGTCAAGGGGTTATGATCTGGTGGCAATTACAGAGGCATGGTGGGACAGCTCCCATGACTGGAATGTGGTCATGGATGGCTATGTCCTTTTTAGGGAAGATAGACCATCTAAGTGAGGTGTAATCAACATGGTTTTACCAAGGGGAAGTCATGTTTGATCAACCTGATATGACACAACCAGGTTGATAGATAATGGTAGAGCAGTGGATGTGGTTTACCTTGATTTTAGTAAGGCATTTGACACTTTCTCCTACAGCATCCTTGCAGCTAAGCTGAGGCAGTGTTGTCTGGATGATCAGATACTGAGGTGGCCTGAGAAATGGTTGAAGAAGTGAGAGAGTTGTGACCAATGGGACAGAGTCTAGTTGGAAGCCTGTGTCTAGGGGAATCCCTCAAGGGTCAGTACTGGGACCAGTGCTGTTCAATATATTCATCCATGACCTGGATGAGGGAACAGAGAGCACTGTCAGCAAGTTTGCCGATGACACCAAACTGTGTGGAGTGGCTGACACACCAGAAGGTTATGCTGCCATTCAGTGATACTTGGACAGGCTGAAGAGTTGGGCAGGGTGAAATGCAATGAAGTTCAATGAGGGCAAGTGTAGAGTCATGCATCTGGGAAAGAACAATCCCACGTACCAGTATAGTTTGGGGACTGACCTGCTGGAGAGCAGCAAAGGGGAAAAGGACCTGGAGGTCCTAGTGGATGGAAGGTTGACCATGAGCCAACAATGTGCTCTTGTGGCCAAGAAGGGCAATGATATCCTGGGTAGTATTAGAAAGGGTGTGGTCAGTAGGTCAAGAGACATACTCCTCCCTCTCTACTCTACCCTGGGGAGGCCACATCGGGAATATTATGTCCAGTTCTGGGCCCCTCAGTTCAAGAAGGACCTCAGGGAACTGCTTGAAAGAGTCCAGCACAGAGCCATGGAAATGTTTAAGGGAGTAGAACATCTTCCTAAGACTAAGGCGTGACCTCATTCATGTTTATAAATATGTAAAAGGATGAGTGCCAAGAGGATGGAGCCAGGCTCTACTCGGTGGTGCCCAATGACAGGACACGGGGCAATGGAGGGGTGAGAGTTGAGGTATAGGAAGTTCCATGGAAAAATGAGGAAGAATTATTTCACTGTGAAGGTGACAGAACACTGGAATGGGCTACCCAGGGGGGTTGTGGAGTCTCCCTCTCTGGAGGTATTCAATATCTGCCTGGATGAGGGTTGTGGTAGGGCCCAATGGGCCCAGCACAAACTAGACAGGTCCTAGAATGTCTAGACGTGGTCCCCCTCTCCCCGCTCCCTCCCGCAGGAATCGGGGTAACGTGGGAAAAGGGACAGAAGGACAGGATCTAACATGTCTCGTAAACAAGTCTCCTTTTGGGGTAAGAGCACATGTACTAGGCACTGCTTCTTCCTATCACATGCTTTCTTGTCATCAAAGTAATTTTTATTTGTTTGCCCCTCTGTTTTGCTTATAAGGAAAAAGTCTCACCAAGCTTGAGAAACTAGAAGTTAACAATTACTTAGTGCTAATAAGGTGATTAAAGTATCTGAAGGCAACTGAATACTTCAGTCTGACCTAGGAAGTATTTTTTTTTAAAAAAAGGATACAAATATGAATGGGCTTTATAAATTATTTACTTTGTACCTGAGGATCATAATTAGAACCTGTTTCTAAATAGCAAACACTGATTTTATTGTTTAGAGGGGTGAATAGGCTAGACTAGACTAGACTAGACTAGAATAGACTAGAATAGAATAGAATACAATAAACCAGGCTGGAAGAGACCTTCAAGATCATCGTGTCCAACCTATCATCCAACACCACCTAATCAACTAAACCATGCAACCAAACACCCTGTCAAGTCTCCTCCTGAACACCTCCAGTGATGGTGACTCCACCACCTCCTCAGGCAGACCATTCCAATGGGCAATCACTCTCTCTGTATAAAACTTCCTCCTAACCTCCAGCCTGAACCTCCCCTGGCGCAGCCTGAGACTGTGTCCTCTTGTACTGATACTGGTTGCCTGGGAGAAGAGACCAAAATCCACCTGTCTACAACCCCCCTTCAGGTAGTTGTGGAGAGCAATAAGGTCACCCCTGAGTCTCCCGTTCTCCAGGCTAAGCAACCCCAGCTCCCTCAGTCTCTCCTTATAGGGTTTGTGTTCCAAGCCCCTCATCAACTTTGCTGTCCTTCTCTGGACACGTTCCAGCAAGTCAACATCCTTCCTAAACTGAGGGGCCCAGAACTGGACACAGGACTCGAGGTGCAGCCTAACCAGTGCAGTGTACAGGGGAAGAATGACCTCCCTGCTCCTGCTGGCCACACTGTTCTTGATATAGACCAGGATACCATTGGCCCTCCTGGCTGCCTGGACACACTGCAGGCTCATGTTCAGCCTACCATCGACCAGTACCCCCAGGTCCCTCTCTGCCTGGCCGCTCTCCAGCCACTCTGACCCCAGCCTGTAGCACTGTATAGGGTTGTTGTGGCCAATGTGCAGAACTTGGCACTTGGATGTGTTAACTCTCATGCTGCCGGATTCTGCCCATCTGTCCTGCCTGTCGAGGTCCCTCTACAGAGCCTCTAAACCCTCCAGCAGATCAACTCCTGCCCCCACCTTGGTGTCATCCGCAAATTCACTGATGATCAACTCAATGTCCTCATCCAGATCATCAATAAAGATGTTAAAGAGCACAGGGCCCAGCACTGATCCCTGGGGCACACCACTACTGACTGGCCGCCAGCTGGATGTGGCACCATTCACCACCACTCTCTGGGCTCGGCCCTCCAGCCAGTTCCGAACCCATCACAGTATCCCCCCATCCAAGCCACAGGCTGACATCTTGGTCAGGAGTTTGCTGTGGGGGACAGTGCCTAAGGCCTTGCTGAAGTCCAGTAATATCCTCCATTATATTATACTATAATCCTCCATTATATTTTACTATAATCTGTATGATTCTGCCACCTTTAGATGCAGAGATTTTAAAGAACCAAGCAAACACAAAGTGTTCTTATACATGCAGTTTGCATGTGGGGCTTTGTATTTAAACATTATATATTTGCATATGAGATTATTCCATGTTTCGGTTATAAAATACATTAGCTAATTTGGTACATTAGAAATAAAGTAGTTCATTAATAAAACAGATATGCTGTATTTCTAAGAAGTTACAATTTACTCTAAATTGCATTTGGTACCTGGGCAGTAGAAGATATTGATGGATACATTAGAATCAAATGCACCACTGGAACTGAATTAAATCCACTGTTTAACCCTCATTTCCCCACTCCTTCCCAGGGAATACTTCAGTATTATTTTAGCACATACCATGCTGTTTCTAGAGGGAAAGAATATATAATGGTGCAGAATTGTGTATGGTGTATACTTCCCACTGTATAGAATTATGTAGACATAAAAATAGCTTTCAAATGGATTTTCAATTTAATCAAAACCTAACATTTCTAATAAACTCCACAATTTTGTAACATTGTAATGAAAGTGGGAAAAAAAGGAGGGAAATTACAATTAAATTAAAAGTATATGTTATTCAAAGGACAGCAGTCCCTTCTAGAAAATATACTAGTCTTTCAAATAAAAAAAAAAAAATAACGTGGCAGTGGTAAATATCATCAGTGAGCGGTCTCTAAAAAATAAATAGACACATAGTTTTAAAGAGAAGAAATTGTAAAATCTGTTTCACCTTTGCTCCAATGTCTGTACATTTATATTTACATTGATAAAGTAAAGTTGCTGCAAGTCTGAAACAATGCAAAACTCTATCACACTCTCCATATGAATTGGTGTGTTTGAAGACACATGAAAGACTTTGAGAGCTTGATCTGTTTAGCTTATGGAAGGACATGTTTGGAAGCAATTTAATTGAAAGAATTTTAGTTTCTTGAAAGAGAAACTTTTATTTTATACTAAAGAGGTTCCTTAATCTAGCAGACAAAATTGTAAATAAATCTGGTTGCTAAAAGTGGGTTAGAAACAAAATTAAATTGAAACTATCCTAAATATTTTTAAACATTTTGGAAGATTTGCTGATATAACAATTGAAATGTGGAGACTTAACATTAAATATTTTATATCCATATTAGAAATCCTTCTCAGAGACACATTCTTAATCAACCAGAGCTTTTAAGGACTGATGTAAAATTCAAAATAACTAGCATTAGATCATGTGGGGGCTGAAATTATTTGCCTGTGGGACAAAGAACACCTTATAGTCTTTGCTCCTTCTTTGGATTGTACTGTTGAGTACACACTGTTGTGTTATGTGTTGGTTTCCAAAACAGTTGCCCTTCAGTTTCGGAGATCAGTTACGTATTGTGTAGAAAATTTTGTCTAATCACTACAAGTGTCAGTGCATCTTAGCAATTCCTAGGCACGTGCTTGGTTCTACATATTTTGTCAGCTGAAATAGAATTCCAACTGCTTTAATAGCCTTGATACCAGTGTTCCAAAAGACAGTAATTTCAGAACCTCTTTTGCCTTTTAGAAAAACATTCCAGGCATACTTACATAATGTGTCTATAACTATAAGCATGCACATAACACCATCATTGTGTTTGGGAAACTGATGAAAATCCAGTAAGTCTGCTTGTCATTGTGCATCCACCTCTGCCACAATCACCTTGAGTTTTTTTAAGTGCTTTTTCATGGGCTTTTCTAAATAGTAAGCATACTGGTTTGCAAACTAGATTGCCATTTGCCTTCTGTTCAGAGCAATTACCTTATGGCAGCTTCAAAAATGTGATTTATACCTGAATCTTTCCCACCTCTCTATGACCACAATGAATTTCTTTTAACAAAAGTGATGCTGTAGATGTGTCTGCTAACACACTGCCACTACACGTGTGTAAATGAAACACTAAAAAATCAGTTTTGCTCTTATACAGGTACACTTTTGGAATAGAGTATGAGGGGAGTTGCCAACAAGTCGGCCATCTCCAGGCTTCCTGTTTTTGTAGCTTGAACAATGATGCAATGATTATGTCAATGTTCCTGTCTTCAGCTACTGTAGGAAGACACAAAAATAAACCTTGGCACATTTCTGACACTCCCTCCCTATCTAGATAGCTGGATCTATTGAGAAGAGAAGAGAAGAGAAGAGAAGAGAAGAGAGAAGAGAAGAGAAGAGAAGAGAAGAGAAGAGAAGAGAAGAGAAGAGAAGAGAAGAGAAGAGAAGAGAAGAGAAGAGAAGAGAAGAGAAGAGAAAGAGAAGAGAAGAGAAGAGAAGAGAAGAGAAGAGAAGAGAAGAGAAGAGAAGAGAAGAGAAGAGAAGAGAAGAGAAGAGAAGAGAAGAGAAGAGAAGAGAAGAGAAGAGAAGAGAAGAGAAGAGAAGAGAAGAGAAGAGAAGAGAAGAGAAAACCTGGTTGGAAAAGACTGTTGAGATCATTGAGTCCAACCTATCATCCAACACTATCTAATCAACTGAACCATAGCACCGAGTGCCCCATCCAGCCTCTTCCTAAACACCTCCAGTGATGGTGACTCCTGGGCAGCCCATTCCAAGGGCCAATCACTCTTTCTGTGAAGAACACCTTCCTAGCATCCAGCCTAAACCTCCCCTGGCACAGCTTGAGACTGTGCCCTCTTGTTCTGGTGCTGGTTGCCTGGCAGAAGACATGAAGCCCCACCTGGCTATAACCTCCCTTTAGGTAGTTTTAGACAACAATAAGGTCTCCTCTGAGCCTCCTCTTCTCCAGGCTAAGCAACCCCAGCTCCTTCAGCCTCTCTTCAGAGGGCTTGTGCTCCAAACTCCTCACCAGCTTTGTTGTCCTTCTCTGGACACATTCCAGCAAGTCAACATCTTTCCAAACTGAAGGGCCCAGAACTGGACACAGGATTCAAGGTGTGGCCTATCCAGTGCTGAGTACAGGGGCAGAATGACTTCCCTGCTCCTGCTGGCCAGACTGTCCCTGATACAGGCCAGGATGTCATTGGCCTTCTTGGCCACTTGGGCACACTGCAGGCTCATGTTCATCCTACTGTCAACCAGTACCCCCAGGTACCGTTCTTCCTGGCTGCTCTCCATCCACTCTGACTTCAGCCTGTAGCACTGCATGGGGTTGTTGTTAATTGGCAGAAATTAAACTTGTAAAGGGTCAGTGTGAAAAAAGAAAAAAGATAAAAAAGCCTTGCAGAGAAGTGTCTAGAGACAACTGTTTCTCTGCATTGATCAAAAGTTCAATTTTACACACTCAGGTGTGAAGGCAAGGTTATTTTACATGTGATATGTCCTCTGTTTGGCAGACTGTGAGAAGATGCAACTTAGAAAGAAGGAAGACAATAGAGATGAAAATTTGTTGAGATGGGTCATAGAGACCAACCTTTACTTTTGGAGCAGAAACTGAAGCATATGTGTTTGATATGGTCTGTGCTGTGTCAGGTTTTATTTTGTCAATTTCATCACCCTTTGGTTGGAGTCTGATATGTCTAGGAGAATCAATTGAAGAAGAGGAGGTGCAAGAAGGTAAAAAAAAAAAAAAAAAAAAAAAAAAGAAGCACACAACAGCAACAACTTCAGCAAGAAGGGAAAGTAATATAGCCATGGAGGGATGTGTAACAAAACTACTGTGACAATAGCAGCTATAATCTTTTCATATTCAATTATTTTGTCCCATGATGATCTGAGTATGACTTTCATTTGGAGAACAGATTGTGTGTCCTCAACACAGAATTCCTGTATTCACAGATTTAGGATGTAATTATAAACCTCGTAATTTGAACAGGATCTTGTCTCAGTCCAGAGAGGGAAAGAGACTCCGTTCTTTTAGAATATTCCCGTGATGTGAAATTAGAGGAACAAACGAGGCCAAAATATCAACAGCTAGACTATTTATTACATGAATAAAGTGGATGGATCAGAAGGGGAGAGAGAGAGAATAGAGAGAGGGAAGAGAGAGAGAGAAGAGGAAAATAATTGTATTACCACACCCCTCTCCCCCCCAAGACAGTTTGAGTCTGTGGAGGAAAGGTGCTGCAGGAGATGTTGGGTCTGTAGAGAAAAAGGGTGCTGAGGCTTTGGCTGGAGAAGAGATGTGGTCCTCTGGGCAGCTTCTTCAGCTCCATGAGTTGCAGCAGGTGGAACTTAGGACACGGAGAGAGGGTTCAGTCTGCTTCTTCCAGGCTCCACAGCCTCTTTTCTTCGGAGCAGCAATGTCCCGGGCTTTTCCTTCTCTCCTGCTTTCCTTCTAAGCAGCACTGTCCTGTGTTTTCCTTCATCTGTGTTTTCGGTTCTTCGCTTTTCTTCTGCTGAGCCAGTAGCTCAAGTCTTTTTATACAGTTTTTAGTCCTTTGGTATGTGTCCAAGTATTGTCCCTCAGGAAATCAGGGGCCAGGAAATCATTCTTAGGCAAGTATATATGTTATCGTTCCCAAGGAAATCTTTATGTGTATTCCTGTGTGTTTGGGCAGGGGTCTGGATGGAGGGTGGAGGCCTCTGTCTCCTCCTTCTCCATCTACCTGCCCACACAATCCTTACACATCAGGAAACAGGTGGTGAATCCGTTGTCTCACCATCCTCCCTTCCTGGGGTATCTCATGGCTGGAAATTATCTTGTCCTGAAGGCATGATGGCTGGGTCCTTGGGCCATTGTTGTAGGCCAGCTGCAGTCCAGTTATCCTTTATTGGGGCATATCTTAATTCATGATGCAATCACAAGGCGATTTGCATCCAGGATTGGTAGACAGGATTCCAGTGAGCTGTTGTCTTTGCACCTTCCAAGAGTCGTTCCAGTGGCTCTGCCCAACACATATCAGCTATTGTCTGGGCAAGCAGCAAGTGATTTTATCTTTGTTGAGTCACACCAGGAGAGCCAAGCTTTTAGTCTCTCACAGATCCCCAAGCTGCCCTACAGTGTTACTTCATTTCAGCTGTATTCCTGTATGTCTTCCAATGATCAATAGTTCAGTCTTGAAATTTTTTACTATACAATATTATCTATACAATATTACACATACATATACAATATATATTGTATATAGACAATATACAATTGTCTATACAATATTATCAGATGACATAATTCCTCTATTTTAGAATATGGTTCCCTGCACAGAGGTGGCTACTCCTTCCTCCAGCTCCAAGTCTCTTTAAGAGTCCATTTGACATTAAAATATGTATTGCACGGGGAACAGAGTGTTTTGTCCCCCCTGACTGCATCTCTGTTGTTAAATAACACAGACCCATGATCAATCTTAGAGATTAATCTAGGTCAAATTAAACAAATGGAATTTAATCTATATACATCAAGGTTAGAGATTTTTACAACAAAATTTACTTACATTGAGCTCATTTTAATATTCTAGAACTGAGAAAGTGAATGAATGAAAAGTTAAACATCAAAAATGATCTAGGGATGACCTATATTCAAATTTGCAAACTTGACCCATGGTTTTTATCAGTATCAAGGTGTTCATCTCACAACCTGCTTGCTGTATGAAGGATCCACTGACAGTGTGACACTCTTGACCAGGATGAAGTAACCATACAAGCTGGCACTCTGACAAAAGTTGGAGACTAGCAAGTGACTAGCCAGGAAAACATTTTGTAATGTTGGCAGGGTTGCTGGTAGGGTGAGTGCATGCAACATCAGGATGAACTGAAAAATGCACCAGCAAAGTTCATAAGCTTGCCAGGAAAAGCCCAAGAACATCACTTGAATGCAAGACAATGGGAATGAATGTTTGCCTGAGGACTTACTACATGGAATAATGTTACATAATAGCAGAGTAACTTCATACATGTTCAGCACTTCATAAATGGTAAAATAGTTTTTCACTCTGGTGATTTACCCTCTGCTGTGGAACTATGGCATTTCTGCACAGAGTTCTATGCTCAGAGGTGACTATGGGAGCAGAGCTACATGAATTAATAGTGTAAATATAAATATCTGGAACATTCAGTGTCTAGATAATTCAATGTGCCTCCCCTTCAATATCAAATCAAAGTATTGAGCACCAAGCAGGGTGTTGGCAACTGTTCAACAACATTTTTTGCTAATTTGTACCTGGTTCAGGATCTATCAACTCATCAGGGAAAGTTGTATGTTACATACAAAAATTTACATCAGTGCAAATAAGCTAGTATCATGAGGTAAAGCATGCATATTCAAGTCTCCATGACTAATAGAACATGACCTATCATGTCTTTATTTATCAGTGCACAAGATAATTGTGAACTGCCTGCAGAGATGAGTACATTTTCCTGTCTTAACATTCATACCAACTTAGCCTGGAGAAGAGAAGGTTCAGGGGAGACCTTATAGCTGTCTACAACTACCTGAAGAGAGGTTGTAGCCAGGTGGGGGCTAGTCTCTTCTCCCAGGCAATCTGTGACAGAACAAGAGGACACAGTCTCAAGCTGTACCAGGGGAGGTTTAGGCTGGATGTTAGGAAAAAGTTCTTCATAGAAAGAGTTATTTGCCATTAGAATGGGTTTCCCAGGGAGGTGGTGGAGTCACCATCAATGGAGGTGTTTAAGAAGAGACTTGATGGGGTACTTGGTGCTATGGCTTAGTTGATTAGATAGTGTTGGGTGATAGGTTGGACTCAGTGATCTCAAAGGTCTCTTCCAACCTGGTTAATTCTATTCTATTCTATTCTATTCTATTCTATTCTATTCTATTCTATTCTATTCTATTCTATTCTATCATGTCAAATGTGTCCTCAGATTATGCAGCGTTAGTTATATATGCATTGTCTACTTCTTTTTGCAGGGCTAGTGTTGTGTTTCTGTAATAACATAATATTCCTGTGTTGTAATGCCATACTACAATAGTATGAAAAAGAAACATCACCAAGTACTGCTCTCCTTTTATCTCCTAAATTGAAGCATGGGAAACATTTGATGAGATCTGCAAACATCCTAAGAAAACACCATCCAGCAGCTTTAGACCCTTTAGATACTATCTATTAATTATCAATATATGTTTGGAACATAATTCTGATGTTAAAGTATAAGAAGTAAGCACAGTCTTCAGGCCAGCTGCGGTGGAGGAGAAGTTTATCAGATGCAGTACTAGAACTCCTTTAAAGATTGCATCCACCTCTATAATGGTAATGTCCTACTTAATCCTTGATTTCTTCTCTTTCCTCACTATTCATGTCTTGTATCCCCAAAATGTAATAATGCTGTGTCTAGTGACTCCTCTCAGGCCCATTTCTCTGTTTGAAATAATGTGTCAACTGTGTTACAACCCTCTGTCACAACCCATTATCCTGAGCCAGCTCTGGGCAGCAGGGGAGGTTGTGCTATGATTCAAAACTTCCATTGAAGTAAATTAAAGTGAACTGACACCAAATGGCTGATGAGTGAGGTTTATTAGAGCAAATGAAAACTCTCAGTCACTTACAGCTTAAAGATGCTTGGCTGGACTGGAGCAGAAGGAAAACAGGAAGAAAAAGGAAAAGGAAAAAGAAAGTTAAGAAGTAGGAAAGATATCACCACTCCTTGAATCAGGTAACATTTTTCACAGGCATAGTCCAAGTCCTTCAGTGGAGGGTGTATATCCTATCAGAGTCTTCTGAAGTAGATTCAGCACATGGACTTTGTAAGCTGCTGTCCTTTTATATGCTTTTGGTGGAGGGGGGAGGTGGACGGCTTGGTGAAGTGGGGGGGAGGGAGGGGTGGATGCTAGGAGGGCAGTCTCTTCAAATCACAAAGGGAAGTATGCAGAGTGAGGTGTGCACAGATATCTGAGTAATCCAGTGCACAATGAAGTTATTGCAGGGGGGGTAAAATAAGGAAAGAGGGAAGTCCAGACTTCAAAGGAATTATATTTTTTCGTTCTGCCAGGTCAGCAGCTATCCTAGGGAGCTGTTAAGGGCTATCAAAGCCACCACACTGTCTATTCAGATCAGGTAAATCACATATTGTTTTGAGACAATAGAGTGATCGGCCTCTCACACCCTCAGAAGTTCTGATTTTGTAAAGTGATACTGAGCTGCTACATTGCATAACTTTGAATTTGACAAGAAGAAGTAGTGGGGCATTTGACTTTGTGACTCTCACAAAGGTTTGGAAGAGATAATGAGAAAGAAGGGCACTAAAGGCTTTTTTTCGAGATTGCCTTGAATTGTGCTATGGCCATTTTCTCTTTCAAAGGAAACTGGAAACTAGCTAATTCATTGCCATTAGCAGCTTTGGAATGAATGAACATTTATGGGATGTGTTTAGTTAAGGGACCAGAACCCATTAATAAACTGGCAAACTGAATTCTTCAGCTGAGCTCTATTAAAAGATATCCAATGTGATATTGTACAAATAACAAATTATTTCTACCTTAGATCTCAGTAGAGTTTACCTGGAAAGGAATGCTAATTTTTTATATGATAATGAAGAGTGCAATAGCATATTCATATTTAGAAAAAAAAAAAAAAAATCAAAATATGTAGAGTGAAATTATGGGTTTTTTCTTCTATCAGTCATTGTACAGACATCGATTGGAAAGGATTTTTTTATATATATATAATCTTCCTCCAACAAAAGACAAATCCATACAAAATATAATAGTAAAAGCTCACTCTTTGTAATATTTATCATGGAGAAATTAAATTTATTCAAAAATTACCAAATAATATTTGTAGAAAACAATGTGGTTATTCCTATTCCTCTGTCACTTACTTTATCTCTATATAGATCTAATGGCAATCCTATATTTAAAAACAAATATTGATTTGTTGAACTCAGGACACTTCCCCCTCCCCCCCCCCCCCCTCCCCCCCCATGCATGCTTTTCACTCCTTATTGCACCAAAGCCAATTTTATTTTCTGCGTGATTTAGACAGATAAAACTTGTCTCTGTTGTTCTTTTGTGATGTCATATATTTCAGGGAATTTTAATGTCTTGTTTAATGAGATATGAAAGACTGAGAAAGGTCTAGCTGTGGCAAATAAAAGATCCTCAGTGTTCATACAAGAAGGAAGCAGAAAAACAATGTTCATATTTCTTAGCTTTTGGATTGTGGGATAGAAAAATAAGTTTGTAGATGTAGAACAGAGCTTTCTGAAAAAAGGTATAAGAGCCTTTTTCATTTTCTTCTGTATTGTTTATTTTTTTTCTTTCTGTTTTCTGAACTTAGCATCTTGGGCTTTATGTGCTGCTTGAATCACTAATAAGAGTAAAGATTTGGAATATACTTTGCACAGGATCTAAGCAGTCAGCTCTGCACAAAATCAAGTCACATTCAAAAATAGAATCCTCATGTTTACAGAATTAGTGGTTTATGGTTTTTTATTTGTCTCAATCGTATCTATCCTATGTCTTAATCATGCCTTGTATATTGTGAGTAGACAGATATTATAAATGAGATAATCTTGCTAGCTTAGAATAGCACTCACAGATTTCTCATTTATTGAAAACAGAATATGTTGAATATACTATTTGGTTTAGGTATGATTGGGAAGGAGAAATGGAATAATAAAGTCATTTGCACTCTCTGCCATTTTGGTTTATATCTTATGTTTTCCCTGTTAAAGGCCTCTATTATTAATGGGGGGGGGGAAGATGAAAAAAAAAGAAAAAAAAAAAAAGAAGCTTCTCCTTTCATAGTTTGATAAATATGATCTCATTTATGCATTTTAGTCATCTTCCTAAAGATAGGTGGAACTAATTCAATCCTAGCCCCAGTTATGGACAATTTGTGAAATAGAAATGTAAGAAATATGGCATTTAAAAGAATTTAATTCCAAAGACCAGAAATAGAGATGACTTATTTCTTGCAAGATCTGTTTTTGTAGACTGTGCCCAAAAGCCTGTATATAAATCTGCACTGAAGTAACTAAATATGGTTTGGCTTTCAGAATGCTGAATCACTCAAGAAAGCTGTTGACATAATTGAAAGGCAGGGAAACTTGCACTTTCTGAAAATAAAGCCACATTTTCTTATATGCATAATTTGACCACATATATTTAAGCATTTCAATCAGAAATCTTCTTTAATATTTTTCATACCTCTGCTTGTTTTTTACTAATCCTTTCTCTCCACCACCATCTTTTCTTCTATGTACTCAACAACTATTATATCAAGAATGAACTTGAAAATAAAGGGAATCAGAACAAAGATTCAGAACAAAAATCAAAACCTATCAATTATTTCCTGAGTACATAACAAAAACTAGAACAGTTGTTCCTGAAATCTTAAAACTCTAGGGATGTTGGTCTACAATTTTACATGGCTGGCTGAGATCCAGACTCATCTATATTTCACAGAATTTAAGCAAGGATATTTTTTAAATGTTTACTGCATTAACTCTCAGTTGGGCAATCTCTGTGTTAAATGAAAGGATTATACTACATGTTAGCTGAACCCTAAGGCTTCTAGAACTCTGTTTTGCAAAGTATGACAAGGAAAACATTAATCACATTAGCAAGAAGAAAATTGAGCCAGTAATGGCTTAATGGACAGAACAGCTGTTTTGCCTGTGTTGATTCTCCAATCAAAACTGAGAGTTTAAAACATACACTTTTAAACTGCTAAATGTTCAGTATTATAATAAACAATGGTGAAAGAGAAAGGAAGATGTTTCTGGGGTTTTTAACTGGATGTAAGGCCAAGCTTATTTTGATTAATGGCATGAATCCAATTTTGTCTCCTATTTGGAATTTTCTTATTCTATGTTTTGGAAGAATCTTTATTTCTGGTTCCAGTTATACACATACTTCGTATGTATACAGGTCACTGTATTATATTTTCATGACAAGGTTTTGGTACCAGTAGGGGCTACAGGGATGGCTTCTGTGAAAAGATGCCAGAAGCTTTTCCCATGTCTGATAGAGCCAGTGTTAGCCCATTCCAAGATGGACATGATGCTGGCCAAATCTAAGTCAGTCAGTGTCAGTGATAGAAAAACTACTGTGCAACAGGAATTGGGACATAGGATTGGAAAGGTGTGAGAGAAATTGCTGTGCACACATCAAGGTCAGTGAAGAAGGAGGGGAAGTAGGAGCTCCAGACATCAGAGCCAAGATTCTCCTGAAGCCTGTGGCAAAGATCATGGTGAAGAAGGTTGTTGTTCTGCACCCATGGATGTGCCTGGTAGAGCAGATATCCATCCTGCAGCTTATGAAAAACCCATGCTAGAGCATGTGGATATACTCTGGGTGAGGCTGTGACCCCATGGAGGGCAACACTGGAGCAGCTTCCTGGCATGACCTGTGTCCTTGTAGAGAGAAACCAACTCAGGAGATGTTTTTCTGTCAGGACTTCTGATCCCATGGAAAGGACCAGGGTTCGGGCAATCTGTTCCTGAAGGACTGCATCCCATGGGAAAGATATATGTTGGAACACTGTGAAGAACTACTGCCATTGAGAAGGACTCCCACTAGAGAATTTCATGGAGGACTGTCTCCATACTGAAGCAGGCAAAGAAATCAAGGAGGAAAGAGCAGTAGAGACAATGTGTGATGAACTATCCACAAATGCTATTCCCCATCTCAGTAAGGGGATGAGGTAGTAAAGTCAGGAATTAATTTGAAGCTAGGAAGAAAGGTGGGAGGAAGGCATTTTATGATTTATTTTTTCTTATTTCTCATTATGCCACTCTGATTTGATTTGCAATAAATTAAATTTCTTCAAGTCACAGAATCACAGAGGTTGGAAGGGACCTCTGAAGATCATCCAGTCCAACACACCTTCTACAGCAGGATCACCTAGATTAAATTGCACACGATCAAATCTATTGGGTTTTGAATTGAATATGTCTGACAGTAATTGCTGAGGGATCTCCCTGTCATCATCTTCACCTATAAAGTTTTTGTTATATTTTCTCTCCCCTGTTCAGTTGAGGAGGAGCGATAGAGCATTTTTTGTGGGCACTTGTCATCCAGCCAAGTCAACTCACTGCAGCCACACAAAGTTTAGGTAATAGGAGGCTCAGGGGTGACCTCATTGCCCTCTACAACTACCTGAAGGGTGGTTGTAGCCGGGAAGGGGTTGGTCTCTTTTCCCAGGCAACCAGCACCAGAACAGGGGGACACAGTCTCGGGTTGCACCAGGGGAAGTTTAGGCTCAAGGTGAGGAGAAAGTTCTTCACCGAGTGAGTCATTCATCATTGGAATGGGCTGCCCAGGGAGGTGGTGGAGTCACCATCCCTGGAGGTGTTCAAGAGGGGATTGGACATGGCACTTGGTGCCATGGTCTAGTCATGGGGTCTGTGTTGATAGGTTGGACTCGATGATCCTCGAGGTCTCTTCCAACCTTAGTTATACTGTAATACTGTGAACATTTCCACTATCAATCTATGACTGAACTCAAAACACAACTAAAAGTGAAAACAGTATTGTCGTATGTAATACTTTCTAAATAAGACAGAAGAACATCAGGAAAAGACTACTGACACTGGAAGGGAAGAAAGTGCTTAAGTCAGAGGAGGCATTACCTGAGTCAAAGCACTTAAAACAAAACAACCCAAACAATTCCTCATGGCCAAGAAGGCTGGTGGTACTCTGGAGTGCATTAAGAATGTGGCCAGCTGGCCAGAAGATTCTTCTCTGCCTCTACTCCTCCCTGGTGAGGCTGCATTTGGAGCGTTGTATCCAGTTCTGGGCTCCCAGCACAAGATGGGACCTGATGAAATAAATCTGAGTCCTGAAGGAAGTAGCTGATGTAGTTGCCAAGCCATTCTCCATGATATTTGAAAATCATGGCAGCCAGGTACAGTCCCTGGGACTGGAAGAAAGGAAGCATCACCCCCATTTTTAAAAAGGGTAGAAAGGAGGACTCTGGGAACTACTAACCTGTCATCCTCACTTCTGTGGCTAGGAAGATATTGAAAAAATCCTCCCAGATGTCATGCTGAGGCACATGGAAGACAGGGAGACAATTCAGGACAGCCAGCAAGGCTTTACTAGGGGCAGGTCCTGCTTAATTCACCTTGTGGCTTTCTACAATAGAGTGATTATATCAGTAGATAAGGGATGACCTATGGATGTGATCTGTCTGGACTTCTGTAAGGTCTTTGACCCAGCCCCTCACAACATCCTGCTTGCCAGATTGGAGGGATACAGATTTGATGGGTGGACTGTTCAGTGGATAAGGAATTGGCTGCATGGTTGCATCCAGAGGGTGGTGCTCAATGGCTTGAAGTCCATATAGAGAGCAGTGATAAGTGGTGTCTCTCAGGGGTCCATACTAGGACTTGTACTGTTTAATATTTTTGTCAATGACATAGACAGTTGGACCAAATGCACCATCAGCAGGTTTGCAGATGACATCAAGCTGAATGGGGCTGTTGATACACCAGAGGGATGGAGTGTCATCCAGAGGGACCTGGACAAGCTGGAGAGGTGGGCCCAGGTGAACTTCATGAGGTTCAATAAGAGCACGTGCAGGGTTCTGCACCTGGGCTGGAACAATCCTCACAATCAGGACAGACTAGGAGATGAGAAAGCAGCTCAGAGGAAAAGGACATGGGAGTGCTAAGGGATGAGAAACTGGACATGAGCAGACAATGTGTGCTTGCAGCCCAGAAGGCCAATTACATCCTGGACTACATCAAAAGATGCATTGCCAGCAGATCCAAAGTGGTGATTCTGCTCTGGAGAGACCGCACCTGGAATACTGTGTACAGGTCTGGAGCCCTCAATATAGGAAGGACACAGACCTGATGAAGAAGGTCCAGAGGAGGGCCATGAGAATGATCAAGGGGTTGGAGCACCTCTGCTAAGAGGACAGGCTGAGGGAACTGGGATTATTCAGCATGGAGAAGGGAAGGCTCTGGAGAGACCTAATAGCAACTTTCCAGTACCAAAAGGAGGCCTACAAGAAGGATGAGGAGAGTCTGTTTACAAAGGCCTGCAATGACAGGATGAGGGGCAATGCCTTTAAGCTGGAGAAGAGCAAATTTAGATTGGATGTTCTGAGGAAGAGGTTATTAATTTATTAATATGAAATATAAATTATATATATAAATTTTGTTAATGATTAAAACTATCAATAACTGATTAATCACTATTTTATATACAGATTCTAGTGCACAATTGTGAAATACATCCCATAAGTGGTTTAGTATTTACAATGTGGACCAAATTAGAATATTTACAGAATTAATTTCAATTACAGGAATGAAGGGTGCAATTCCGCCATTTTTCCACCAGATGGCAACTTGGCAGGACACTGGCAGCTGCTCAACTATATACAAAGAACATTACAATGCGTCAGAGGCTTGAACTGGAAATGTTATGCTGCTAGGTGTGGGTGCTTTGAACTGAATGTTAGTGAGTGGAAAGCATGTGGAAGGTATACTGTGTCCTGTGTCCTTCATTTGTAGCAAGGTTAGTTGCTAGGCTGCAGCAAAGTGGCTGGTGGGCAACCTTGTCCCTCCCACAGCAGCAGAGAGGGGGCAGAAGGTAGGCTAGCCAGTGGGCAGGCTCTCTTCCAAGGACTTAGGTGGCTGTCTGGACATCAGAGAGCAGTTCTGGCAGGGTCTGTAGGGATGGTCCCTAGCTGGTGTTGGCCCTGGCTTGAGGACCTGCCTGAATGGTCCCAGGGAAGAGGTGCAGTTGCATGGAGTGACAGTTTCCCTTTTGCTTGGCTCGAAGGAGTGGGCAGGACCCTCTCAGAGTGGTCCCAGCTTTGGAGCACAGGCACAGACAGTGCTCTGGGTTTCCTTGGGGTTCCCAGGGCATGGAGGGGCAGAAGTGGTGGCTCTTCTTCTCTCCTGCAACGGTGGGGTCACACAGGCATGTGGCTAGGCACTGATCCTGCTTTCTGAGGTGACACACAGGGTTGTGCAGCTCCTTGGTCTGCTACTTAAGGCTGTAGCAGACATTTGGACTGCTGGACGCAGCTAGTCCCTTCCCTGTCAACTCGGCAGCCTTACCCTCAGGAGTCCAGTCCATTTGAAGACACAGTGGTCTCTTCTTCCAGCTAGTGGGGCTGGCAATACAATGCTGTGGCCTCTCATGCCTTCAGTGAGGGTCCCTCCTCTAGAGGCTCTCAGGGCTGAGGCATGATGGGCCTCCCTGGATGCTAGCTTCTCCTCAGCACGCAGAGGCTGCTAGTTTGCATGCATGTGGGAGTGAGAAGACTTATTAGCAATGGCTTAATAACAAAGGCTATGGCATGTAGGCAGAGAACTTGCTAGTTCAAAGAAAGAGAAAGAAGCCGAAGAATAAGGGCAACTTGTTTACAAGTTGGGGTAATGTGAGAGACTAAAAGTTTGTCTCTTTTGGTGTGACTCAACAAAGATAAAATCACTTGCTGCTTGCCCTGATAGCTGATATGTGCCCTGATAGCTGATATGTGTTGGGCAGAGCCACTGGAAGGAAGGTGCAAAGATCCTGTAGGAATCCTGTCTACCAATCCTGGATGCAAATCACCTTGCGATTGCATCATGTAACACTGGATTGCAGCTGGCCCACAACAATCGACCAAGTACCCAGCCATCAAACCTTCAGGACAAGATTTCCTGGCCCCTGAATTCCTGAGGGACAATACTTGGACACATACCTAAGGACTAAAAAACTGTATAAAAGACTGGAGCCACTACTGGCTACTTAGAAGAAAAACAGAGAAGAAAAATATGGGGGACTGTGTCCCCTGGACTGGATGATTAAGAGAAGAAAAGTGCTGGAGATGAAGGAAAACACAGGAGACAGACCATGCCGCTGAGAAGGAAAAGCCCGGGACAATGCTGCTCCAGAGAAAAGAGGCCATGGAACTGACCCAGGCTGCCCAGAGGACCACATCTCTTCTCCAGCCAAAGCCTCAGCACTGTTCCTGCACCAACCCAACATCTCCTGCAGCACCTTTCCTCCACAGACTCAAACTGTCTTGGGGGGGTGAGTGGTGTAGTAATATAATTCCTTTCCTCTTCTCTCTCTCTTCTCTCTCTCTCTCTCCCTCTCTATTTTCTCCCTCTCCCCTTCTTATTTTGCCTTACTTTATGTAATAAATAGTCTAGCTGTTGATATTTTGGCCTCGTTTGTGCCTTTAATTTCACAACACGGGAATATTCTTAAAGAACTGAGTCTCTTTCCCTCTCCAGACCCTCCAGACCAAGACAGGTAATACTTAGGAGTTTCTCAGGGCTGGAT
Source organism: Melanerpes formicivorus (assembly GCF_026170545.1). Lineage (NCBI taxonomy): Eukaryota > Metazoa > Chordata > Aves > Piciformes > Picidae > Melanerpes > Melanerpes formicivorus. The sequence continues at coordinate 11,025,675 of NW_027142353.1, read as the reverse complement.
TTGGCCAATAGGCACTCTCGTAAACAGCCAGCTTTAGCCTATAGAAAACATTAATCTAGAATTATGCCCATATTTGGCAGTAGCATGAGCATCCCATGTGATGTGCGTATGTAGTGTTTTACTTCTTAGAATGCAGGTGATGTTGTTTGTGCCATCTGACTGATGCCTTGGCCTTTGTTCCCCTCAGGAAAGGAGGGGGATGCATCCACACATGCTGGGACAAGTTCCAGTATCTAGGGCATAATTTTGGGCATATGGTGCTTTCACCACAGATGTTAGGAACAAGTTCTTTACTATGAGTGTGGTGGAACACTGGAACAGGTTGACCATGGAGGTGGCTGAGGCCCCTCCCCTGGAGATATCCAAGGTGAGGCTTGATGAGGCCCTGGGCAGCCTAGTCTAGTTGGGTATGTCCCTGCTGTCTATGGGCAGGTCAGACAAGATGACCTTTGGAGGTCCCTTCTTGCCAGGACCATTCTATGTTTCTAAGAGGGACAGGAAACTACTGAGGGCCAGAAAGATGATTAGAGGTTTGGACGATCACTTTGGGAAGGAGAGGCTGAGATACCTGGGGCTTTTTAGCCTTGAAAAGAGAAGACTGAGAGAGGATCTACTAATGCATATCTAAATATCTAAAGTGTGGAGGTTATGAGGATGGGATAGTTTCTTCTCAGTAGTGGACAGTGATAGAACAAGGGCCTTCGGGTACCAATTAGAACACAGGAAGTTTCTCTTGAACTTAGGGTGCTGGGGCAGTAGAATAGGCTGCTCAGAGACACTGTGGAGTCTCCTTCTCTGGAGACATTCAAAATTCAACTGGACACATTCCTGTGCAACCTGATCTCAGCCTACCTGTGTTAGTAGAGGAGGTTAGATTATGATCTCCAGAGACCCCTTCTTCAGTGCCTACCATTCTATATGATCCTATGGGAAAGGTATCTGAAACCTTACCCAGGAGATCCATCCTAAAAGAAGGAGTAGCAATATAACAACAAAAGAAACCACAATGTAATAAAAAAGGAAACATAATTGATTTCATTTTTATATCAAATTGACAACCTGGAAATATAACAAAATATTAGTATGATTTATTAAATATAAAAAAAAATATTTTCCCAAGCCAATTTGATTCAGGTTCATTTGCCCAGTCGATGATAGGTTAATTACACATGTTAGGAGGCTAATAAACAGTAGTATAACAGTCTAGAAAAATCAGAACTTGTAATACAGAGGAACAAACTGGAAATTTCTTATACACATGAAACAAACAGCAATACTGCCTTGAGTGGTGAGATGGACCGCCTCGAGTGGTGAGATGGACTGCCTCGAGTGGTGAGATTGACCACCTCGAGTTCACAACAGGGCTAACCAACAGGTAAACAAGTTATGAACCTTAGAAATAACCAGGTAAATTAGCATAAGCTACTCACAGACCACTGAACTGTTAACTACCGAAACCTTTTCAGGATGAAGCGATGCTATGAGTTCATGGTTGTAATCCAAAGGGCAGAAATGATCCAAAGGTAGTATCCAAAATTAGAGGAAGTGAGAGAGAGGGAGACATGCTGCTGTGGCAAATGTCTAGGCAGTATGCTGCTAGGACAAAAAAAGCTAATTGCTCTGAAGACAGAAGCAAGTAGGTGCTTGTCGCCGCCTTCAATCCCATTAATGAACAGGGCGGGGAGAAGATGAGAGAGAGGAAAAGAACATGAACAATGAACAATGAACAACGACCATGTGGGCTCTTGAAATCTTCCCCTATAAATTCTCTTTTTGGAAACTGAATTGCCCAATGACACATTAGCTATACAAATCCCACCAATCAGTTAAAAATGTTTTCTGGTGAGCAAAACTGCACACGCCTTCTCTCATAGCTTCTGACATGTGCAGTTGCCTCTCTGAAACATGAGGCTTGGGGTCCAGCTTCCACCCCCTCCAGGCAGCCTAAATGGCACCTATCTATTTGCTTCTCAACCTCAATCCGGACCCTGCAACAGAGAGGGATGAGAGAGGGCAGCGGCTCAAACAGGTTTAGCTGGCTTGTTAATGCTTCTTCCAGGACAATAAGTGGCTTAGATGATCAAACAGGCATACATAAAAGAAGTTTTATGCTATAAACTTAAGGTGTTGAGATAATTCACTGATAGTTGTAAAAGTGCACAGTGGAAAGAAACCATTTGATTCATACATCAGTGCAAGTTTTTCTGAAAATTTATGATAGTACAATCCATTGCTGTTTAATTACTCATTGATATATTTGTGGGATGGAATGCAGGTATCTCTGTGTAAAGCTACTGTGTTGAAAATATAAGTAAAAACCTTCTGCACATCTGACAGTTGATAAAGCATGTTGTGTATTTGCTCTTGATCTACCAAGGTTATGTTTAGTTCCTCACATATGTTTCTCTAGATTAACTAAATTATAATCTTCTTTTGATCAATCAAGAAAGACATTGCAATCTTTTCTTCTTATTTCCAAAAGAGAGGAAATTTTACCTGTACCTGTTCTATTCCACTTTTGAGGGTCAAGACAGAAAGCTAATAACTTTGTCTTGTCCATTTGCTCTGACAGCTGGTGGTCAATTAGTATTCTCTCATCCCATAATTGGAATTGCTGATTACAGACCACTGTTGCTAAGACTCAAATATTGTGGCTTATTTGCAACTTTACTGCCAGGTGAGATTAAGGAAAATATCCCCCTGGTTAAACTAGCAGGAGCTATGCCAAACTATAATCAGTCCTTTGCATACATAAGAGACCTACAAACGCAGCAGAATGGTTGCATAAGCAGCAGCTGAAAGTTAAAGCTGCATCAAATTCTTCAAACCTGTGCACTTTGCCAGATATCCAGCCACTCTTGCAAGTGCCAGAACCTCGCTACTTGGCAAATTTTCTAAGACATCCAGCTAACACAAGATAAAGGAATACCAAATTGTCTACATAATATGTAAAACATTTTTTTTAACCACATATAGAAAATAATTCTGTTTCTGCTATTTATGAGATTAAAATTGCTGTTCCTTCTGCCTGTAAGCTTCAGAATACCAAATACTGAGTCCTCATAAAAACTAAATTTGTAAAAAAAATTTATTTCTGAACTAGTTATTCTATTAAGTACTTTGCATAATATTGTCATGTTACCCTTTTACTAAAACAAGTCTAGCTCTTACTGAACATTACCTGTGAAATAAAGTTCACTGAGGGTAGGGGGAAAATTTGAGCTAGAAAGCTTATCTAAAAATCTGTGAGAGTCTAGTAAGTTTGTCTCTCTCTATGTGAGTCAACAAAGATAAAGTGATAGCAGAGCCACTGGAAAGAAGGTGGAAAGAATCCTGTCCACCAATCCTGGATGCAAATCAGCTTGTGATTGCATCATGATAACACAGGACTACAACAATGGACCCAAGGACCCAGCCATCACGCTTTCTGGGCAGGGTGGTTTCCGCCCATCAAGTACCTTGGGCAGGGTGATACCATGGTTTCCACCACCTGTGTAAAAGAATGTGGGAGGACTTGTCTGAATGGAGGGGGGGGGACGGAGGCCCCCCTCGCTTCCATCCAAAAATCTTGCCCACATACACAGCAATACACAGAAAGATTTCCGGGGGAACAGATACCTGGATTATTTCCTTGCCTCTGGAATACCTGACATACCAACACCTGCCTGAGGACTAAAAAACTGTATAAAAGACTTGAGCAACTACTGGTTTGTAGAGAGAAACAGAGGAGAGAAACAGAGGAGAAAAACGGGGAGAAAAACAGAGATGAAGGAAAACACAGGAGACGGGCCAGCCCGCTGAGAAGAGAAAGCCGGGACAATGCTGCTCCGGAGAAAAGAAGCTGCCTGGAGAACCACAGCTCCAGCCAACGCCTCAGCATCCTTTCTCTACAGACCCAGGCTGCCCAGAGGAGCCTCAGCACCGTTCCTGTATCAACCCAACATCTCCCCAGAGGACCACAGCTGTTCTCCAGCAAAAGCCTCACCACGGTTTCTCTACAAACCCAACATCTCCTGCAGCACCTTTCCTCCACAGACTTTAACTGTCTTGGGGGGGATGAGGGGTGTGGTAATATAATTCCTTTCCTCTTCTATCTCTCGTCCCTCTCTCTCTCTCTCTCTTTATTTTCTCCCTCTCCCTTTTTTATGTCCACTTTCTCTATGTAATAAATAGTCTAGCTGTTGATACTTTGGCCTCGTTTGTGCCTTTAATTTCACAACACGGGAATATTAAAAAGAACTGTGTCTCCGGACCGAGACATCTAATGTCTCCGGACCTTGACAAAATCTCATGAGTAGTGAGACCTTACTTGAGGAATATTGTCACTTTGCAGATGAATAATATCTTGATATATCCATGGTCTTTTTTTTTTTTTTTTTTTTTTTCCTCTCTCTCTCTCTCAATGTATCTTCATTTTTATTTTCTCACTCCTGTCCAATGATCCCTGTCTGACAATCAAACCCTCAAAATGCTACCTGTTCTACTTTTTTTTTTTTTCCCCTGGTTTGATTATTTCACCAGGAAATATGACTATATTCTATGAACTAACTTGAGAATTAGGAGTCTTGGTTCTATACTTCACAAATGTAAATTGATCTGATGATCATTTCTCTAACTTGTTCCCTATTAAGATTCCCTAGTGTGGGTTTTTTCTACCATGTCACAGCAATTTGAAGACCAATGAATAGGAGCTACCATACATTAGCATGGTTCAGACAAACAGAAGTTAAGCGTTTAGGTCATTCTTTCAGGGGACAGCACCTAGAAATGTACTTAAATGTTTTTAGACTTTTGGGGTTTTCCTGAAAGCTTCTTGAAATTCTCTCCTCTATTAGCTGTTAGTCTGAAGTAAGCCTACTCATTGAAAACAATAAATGTGCTTAATGTTCTGGTGCGTGCAATACAAATAAGATTACTGTTTGCTTCAGAGTGGTCCTTACTTCATTCTGAAATGTGCCAGAAACAGCGTAAAAATCTTTTTAACAGACTGTCGGAATATATATGGCTGTCCTCATGCTTGAAATCCTTGCCAATCTCTTATCTTCCTTACATTTACATGTAGGACTGACGTGTGGAAATGTGCATCTGTTAAGGTCCATCGTGTCTGTGATTTTGAGTGACACAAACTGGATTTAACTGAGCAATGCTTTCCAGTGATGTCTCATGCGCTCTGGCTGCTGAAACATCAAGTGTCGTAGCTTGCCTGACCAAACTATAAGGCCATCAGTGGAGGAACTGAATGTCAGAGTTGCTTAATTCTCTTCCCCTGTTCATCTTCAGAATTTTTAATTAAGAGATTGAATGCTGATTTAACATTACATATGCTGAGGAGACTAGATTGCTTCATTAGGAAGAAGGATGTGAATGAACTGGGCTGTGATAAGAACATTAAGCTCTCAACTATCCCAAAGAGTATATAAAGAGGAACTTGAAAGTCAGTATCTGAAACAGTGAGTGGCAAAATAAACTGCAATCTGTGTAAAGTTTTGAGTGTTGCTGACAATAATGGAAAGAACAGACCCGTTAGACATAGAATCCCTGAGATAGGAAATTATGGGTGAGATAAGCTCATTAGTTACTTTACTAAAATTACTGAGCAGCCCTAAATTGTTTTTCAGCCAGAGAGGTGGACCTTGTCTGTACTGATCTATTGGATATGTAAATTAGCAAAATACTACTTTTTAGAACTTGCTGTTCAAAGATGAGTGGCATATAATTATATATTCAATAAAAACATCTGATACTCTTCTTACAATGATCCTTTCACTATGATTGTATTCAGTTTATTGCTTTCTCACTGTGCTGGGTTGAGGCAGCCCCCTTCCCCACCCCTGGCAACAATAAACACTCAGACAAATGGATTGCAAAAGCGCTGGAAAGTTTAAATAGAAAGCAGTGAACTTTTACAGAAAGCCAAAAGCACATTGACAAAGAAAGATCCCAAAACAGACCAAGAGAGATCCCATCCCCACCTGAGGGTACACCCAAGACCCCCAGGGCTCCTTCTTCCCCCTCCCACTGCTAGGCTAGTCTCAGCTGGCCAGATCTGAGACTGCACATCCCCACATGGCCTTGGGCCTAGCCAGGCCCAAATCCAGGAGACATCTCCCCCAGTTACCGGCTGAGGAGGAGGAAGAAAAGAGAGCATGCTAGACTCTGCACTGGATCTTATAGTGGTGCAAAGGATTGTGGTAGGAAATACTACATAATTTCCTGTGTCCACCCCTCTGGGCTGGACTTCTGGACACAGGAAGTAAACATTGCAGGGGGGCACCCAGCTCAAACTGCAACACTCACAAAGCCATAAAGTAATAAAAACAAAAAAATATAGTTTTCCTTGGCAGCACATAATGAATTTATTGTCTTTTGGGGTAGACTTAGACAAAACATTTTTAATCAGAACAGCAACAATAAAAGGACAAAAAGAAATTACAATGGCTTTATCCACTCTCTGAAGTGTATAATTTTAGAAAAAAGGAGGAAGCTGGTTGCTCTGCAGAAGAAAACACCTCATAGCACAGAGACCCAAAACATAGTATACAAATTGCTTTAGTGGGTACAAGACACATTGAACCCACTGGCTACCTAAAAAGCTTTGTGAAGCAATTTTGCTATAGATATGCACACTTTCTATGTCTGGCATTAGTTTAAATGAATTGTCACAAACTGCATTAGATTTTGCAGATTCTTTGACACCATTGCACTAAGAATGTTGGTGACTCCTTGGCTATAATTGTTTCTCTGGAAGTGCTACAGACCTAGTAGGACCTGCATTGTGTCATTACTTTGGAAGCAATTTGTTCATAAAAAGTAAGTAGCAGAATATATTGTACTGAAAAATAAAGTCAGTGACAAGAAAGGCAACTTCTTTTTCTAGGTAACTTTGTTAAGTTTACTGTTCCTACTGAAACTTACAGAAACAGTTACATCTTGGAGAAAAATATTCAATATTTACAAAAATTACATTTGAAGGTTGGGCTGGATGATCCTGAAGGTCCTTTACAACCAAATATATTCTGTGATTTTGTGGGAAAAAAAAATAAAAATAAAAGGAGAAAAAATTCCACTGAATTTTATTTAATTAAGCTTTCAAGCATGTAGTCTAATAGTGGCTCAAAATTATACTTAAATAGTAGTTTGGTATTCTGAATCTGTTCTCAATTTCCTATATATTAATTTAGAAAAATAAACCACCCTTTTCTCATCTTGCCTTTGGTACATACTTATTGTGTTACCTTCTAGCTCTCTTATAAATTCCTGTATCACTTTACTGAAATAATTCCCTTAAGGTAGCATATATCATGGGGTTTTTTTTTCAGTTGCCATAAATTTAAAAGACATTTACATTTAAAGCTAATTCAGTGTGACTCCAGAAGTCACAAAGTATTTAGTTCCTAATTGTGTACCTATATAAAATTGTATTAGTTAAATGTACACAAAAAGTATCTTATGCTTTTAAAAAATTATTTTATTCAGTGTTTTATGCAAAATGTATCACTGTCAAAACCCTGCTTAAGCAGGGATTTGGAACTAGATTATTCTTAAGGTCCCAACACAAATTATTCTGTGAAAATAATTATTCTTCAACAGAAGTAGTCATTGTAAACTACTCTAAAGTCCTCAGATACACAGACAGAATGTCCGCATTTAAGCTAGGACACAACTGATTCTGTTCAGCAGTTCTAGTTTTCATCTCACTACCTTCTAAGTAACTGCAGTTTCTGAAATTAGCAGTGTGTTTTGGCAGATAGTGTTTACTAGTATCGAAAGTACCAAGGGTTGATATGCAGACCAAGGTCACTGCTAAATTTTGTGTACCACGCTAGGGTGCCTGACCTGCAGGGAGGAGTGGACAGGACAGGTGGTCCTAAACTGACATTCCATGTACAGTACAAATCTGAAGGATCACAAGCGTCAAGCTCTCTGCTCTTTCTCTTTCTTTTCTTCAGTGGATGACATCCAAGGAGGACTCTGTCCATTCTGCCTTTGATCTTAATCCAGGTATTCCAGAATCCAGTTCCAGAACCCATCTCCTGAATCTGGTTCCCATCTGCTGCTGAGTCTGGTCTGGAATTTGTGCCACAGCATCAGAGGGGTTGGGTCTGATATTGGGTTTGTATATATTTATATATATATTTTGTTATTATTTTCATTAATGTAATTTTAGATTTCTTTTCCAAATCATGTCTTTCTTCCTTATTCCCTTTATCTCTCCTTTGGGACAGTTTAAGAAAGAGCATCTGTCACTTACTTATCATCTGGCCCAGCCATAACTGTTGGCACAGAACTTCAAGGGGAGAATCATCAAATATACTTTCAGTTACTCAGTATTCAGTACTTAGTATTCAGTATTCCTAAGGTTGGAAGAGACCTCAAAGATCATCGAGTCCAACCTGTTATCACAGACCTCATCACTAGAGTAGGGAGGACACTACTGCCCACTGCAGGCTTGAACTCACAACCTTCCCATTAAGGGTCTTATGCACTACCAACTGAGCCACCATATGGATCATCATTTCTTATAAAGGCATCTAAACCAAGTGCTGAAATGCATCTCAGTATCCACACCAACTGCCTGCACCAAGTGTCATGGGTTAGGTCTGATGGTGATATTCAATACCATGCTGCTGTCATGCCAGATTCAAAATAAAAGTGCTGACTGAAGCAATGTATCATGTTTAGATTGTAACATGAGAGGCTTGTTCTGTTTGCTGCTTCTAGTTTCCAGTTAGGGGTGTTGGTCTTTTCCACTGGGCCATCCACCAGGCAGGGAGTGGGAAGCAGATTGCTGGCTTCTGCTGCTGCTTCTGCTTTTTGCTGTGCTTTCCCCACAAATAGGCTAGGGTAATTGGGCATCTTTGTCATTCCATTAAAATTCCTTATCTCAACTCAGGGTTGTTTGGTTTTGTGTTACTTGCCCTTCCATCTGTCTGGTGGGAGAAGGACTTGTGAGAGTGGTCTGTTAACCCAGGACACCAAACCACCATTTTCATAGTGCATATTTGGCCTAGAGTTTTAGTGGATTTAAGGCATGTTTGGGATGAGTTACTTTGGTGGGCTTCTTTTCCCTTGTAATGTTTTAGTTTATTTTCTGAAGTAATGTCTGTGTTGGAGTAGAAGTTTTTTACATGACATGTTGTATGAAGTCAGATGCAATAGAACACATAGAACAATTTGAGGCCTGGCAACATAGCACTTTAAGAGTTCTCATAAATTCACTTCTGAGATACTTAATCACAGTACATTAGAAGTTGGAAGTGACCTCAAGTGATCATCGGGTCCAACCCCCCTGCACACAGCAGGATCACTTTGGGTAGTCTGCACAGATTTGCATCCAGGTGGGTTTTGAAAGTCTCCAGAGAAGGAGACTCCCCAAACTCTCTGGGGAGCCTGTTCCAATGTTCCATTATCCTCACTGTAAAGAAGCTTCTCCTCATGTTGAGGTGAAATCTTCTATATTCAAGTTTGAACCCATTGTTTCTTGTCTTATTACTGTGCACCACCAAAAGGAGCTTGGCCCCCTCCACTTGACACCCACCCCTTGGATATTTGTACACATTGATGAGATCCCCTATCGTACTGTAGTCTACAACAGTGATCTCCAAACTTTCCTGATCATGCACCCATATCAGTTAAAAAAAAAACCAACAACAAACGAGTAGACATTCTCAATATATGCTTGCTTATTTATTCAGAATTTGGATCATCTTCTACCATATCTCTGAAACCTTCTTCTTGCACCCCAGTAGATCATATTGCACACTGCAAGGGAAGGTGCTCACCCAAATTTGGAGACAAAAGGTCTGCACACCCAAAAATCTTATTGGCATTGCCAATTCAATGACAGAGCCACTCATCCAGAAATATAGCAATGCAATGCTGAATTTTGTAGCATCAATGGCATGTTTTGTGGATGGGACTAAAAGGGAAAGAACCTGTGAACATTATGAATAGACAGAAAAATGGCCATTTGTTCAATTAATATTAATGTGCTAACACCACAAGTATTACAAATAATCACAATTTCAGAAGTATCAAACCTTACAGTTTTGGGTATGTAATTACATCCCACAGTAGGGTCTATTTTAAACTGTTTATGGAAGGAAAAAGAAGGAAAAAATAATTTGATTACAGTTTTACATCAACATTTTACTATCAGTTCCCATAACCATAACTGGGAAGAGCTTCACAGATGCTATTTTCTCATGTACCTTGTCTTCTCTAACAGACCTCCACTTCAAGGTCTGACACATCTCACCTAATGAGGTTAAAAGGTGACCTGTTTTACTGCAGTGTATGACTTCTAGTTAGGACAACTAGATTGGTAAAAACATAGTTGACTAGTTGAACTTGGAGTATATCATTTAATGGGCCATAGTCTACCTGGAAGCTGGTAATGTGAGTGCCACAGGGACCTACCTGTCCTGTTTAAGATATTTTTTCTACACCTAGAGGAGGTGACAAGAGTCTGTATTTAAATTTGCAGATAGTACCAAGCTAAGGAACCAGTTGATATGGTAGAGGACAGAGCTGCCATCCAGAAGGAATTAGGCTGGAGGAGAGAGCCAACAGAAACCACAAGAAGGTCAATAGGAACAACTTCTGAGTCCTGCCACTAGGAAGGAAGATCTCCCTAGTCACTGTATTCCAACCCATCTCCCTTTCAGGGAGCAGCTAGGTGGAAAACAATCTGAATATGAGTCAGCATCTAGGAAATTAATTGGCAAAGTATTTATATATAAAAAGAGTTGGTAAGGGATTTTTATAAGCATACTTTAGATTAGCCTAAATTACCAAAATTATATTTTCTTTCTCATTTAGGAACCTAAGCCTTCCTGAAGATTTAGACACATATTTGTAATCAGAGAGCTGAAAAGCATGGTGAAGTATATGAGGAAAGACCAAAAAGTATTGAGAGGATTCCGTCAGAACAAGTATCTCACTCAAGATTTTTACATTGAGAAAACAAGTATCAAAAAGATCTGCAGAGGATATCAGACCAATGTAGCATAACAAAAGGAAGAAGATTTCATTTTATTCCATTTTTTTTTAAAATTACTGTTTCATCATATGTTTATTGTGTATATACATTATTCTCTTTCAAAGAAAAAAAAAAAAGTGACCTATTTCATTGAGTCTGACACTGTCTCACATTTTCCTCTCAGTTTTCTCTCTTGGTCAGGAGTCAGTTAGGAGGTTTGAGTACAGTACTCTGAGGTTCAGAAGTTACCTGCTGAGCAGAGCAACTATGAATCACAGGCTTGGGTTTTTTTTATCTCTCATAGCCAGACACTTCCACATGTCTCTGATGTTACTAGGTATTATTTCTCTGAAAGAGATATTCAGAAAAATAGATGTACAATCCTTTCAGCCTGTTGAGCACCATTTTTTTTTTCTTACTTATTTTTTAATTTTCTTCTTCCTCCCCCTCTCCTTTTTACTGGAAGATCAAGTATTTTGGGGCACTAGCTATTTGAATAGGGGGAAGGTACTAGCTTTACTCTACTGTCGCACAACTGTACTTATCTGTTTTTTTTCCTTTTTATTGAATGTGGCAGGGCAGGTGTTGCAGAAATAGCTTACCTCCTGCCACTTAAATTAAAACTTGTCTTTATCAAGATATGATGGAAATGCTGAAGACATTAAATTATACCACCACATGTTATACCACCACATGTTATACCACCACATGGCACGGTACTTAGGTGTTGTTCTCAAAAAAAAAAAAAAAAAAAAAAAAGTAATGGGACATGTGGGAAAGAAAAACAAAGAAATAGGCTCTCTACTTCATTTAATTGTGTCTTTTTAACAATTTACAGCATGTATAACAGACATTTTTCTTATCTCCTCTTACTTTGTTAATGAAAAAAAAAACCAACAAAACTCTTCCCCCCCTTCCCCTCTCTTTACCTGCTCACTTGTTTTATATTAAGTTTGACTTCTGCATTAGAAAATACTCTGAATTTGGATTACCACCTCCTTTTTCAGAATACTTTGCACCAAGATATCAGCTTTGTTGATGTTTGCTGTGTTGTGAATAAAGACACTCCAAAAAAAAAAAAAAAAAAAAAAAGTAGAACTCACTGGGATGTTAAGCCACTTTGATAATGCAAACAGGAAAGCAGTTGTGGTAGCTAGCTAAATCTGATTTATGGAGATTTTCAGCCCTGGAGAAGTCAGAAATTAATTAATCATTCAGTAAACTGCACCCAAATTCATAATGTCAGACAGTTAACTGTGCAAAAAGATGGAGAAAGTATAAATTGGAAAGAGGAGGAGGAACATAAGTTAAAAACAAATGCAGTGACATTTCCAAAAAGACCTTACGACTTTATATACACAGTATTTAATTTTAACCAATCATAATTTGATGATAGAAGTGGTAATATTGCTGTGAATGTTAACCCCAGAGTCTTTTAGAAAACATTCTTATCATAATTTTCTATATTTTCTTAATATTTCTTCTCTGAGTTATGCAGTTAAACCAATGTATCTAATAGTTAGCTGAAGGGTAAACATAAATCACAGGAGTTCTACCCATTTAGTTCTTATCCTAATATGCTACATACAAATACTTGATGTAAATTCTTGATTTAACTGTGTCATCATAGATGGAAAGAGAGGGAACAATAATGCCTGATTGCCAGAAATGTACAAAACAACTGACATCACAACTCCCTGAATATGAAGATTATTTTTAGTTTGGTGCATATGTATTCAAAACCCTGTGTGTTCAGTTTTAAATATTTCACTACTACTAAGCAAGTTATTAAATTAAGAAACTGTTCTATAGGCGTTCCTGTAGTCATTGATATGTAGAGACTCTATGTTTTTAATATTGTCCTATTTGCTCCCATTTTCACTTCAAAGGATTTTTTTCTTTTTTGCTTCAAAATAGTATTGCCCTTATTTCTTTTCATTTTATCCCCTGATATATGCTTTGCATTTGGCTGAATTTCTATTGTTATGTGTACTTCCTTTTTTACTTCCTTTTTTTCCTCCTTTTTCTTAAGGGTAGTAATCAAAAATTTCCAGCATGCTCTGTCTTTAGTCAATTAGAATTTCATTTGCATATTATATTTCCAAAGAATGCATGACTGTATAGATGCAACGGTTTTCAGGCATAAGCCTGGGATGGCCACAAGGAAAGAAGTCATTAGTGCATTTTTCCTATCATCCTAAATTAGTGCTACAAAATTCTCTATATGTCATTTAAAAATATATTTTTTTCCCTTAGAAAAGCTTAAAAAAAATATTTGCTGTATCATAAAAAAAATAATATAAATTCCCTCAGTGGTACAGAAAACAGTATCACCAAAGAAAACCCCAAACCAACAAACATATAAAACCAAACCACTCAAAAACAAAAAAATGTTTTCAAGAACCTTGTAAATAAACTAAGTATTTTTAATGAGTGTGATGCTGCAGTGTAATTGCTCTGTTATCTTTAGAGCTCAGTATCTTTTGAGCTAGCATACCAGAATTGTTTATTTCTTCTGTGAAAAAGTTCCTGTTACTAGTCCTCCTGAGTTGATGTATGTCAGACCTCCTCAGGCTAGAACAAATCAAGAAAGGTATGTGGCATTTATAGCAGGGGTGTGTGTTTAATAATGTAAGTTGTAACCTTTTTGAAGCTTGAGGGAAAAAAAAAAAATCATACTCAGTGTATCAGTCTCTGTAATACTGTTACCCTTATTCTTCCTACCTTCTTTCACTTTACCATAAACAAAAACCTTTGTTTAACCTCCTCCTAAGAGTTTTGGGAACTGAACTATGGCCCACACTCAAAAGGCAATCAAGTGTAGTGTAATTCACGCTCCCCTGGACCATCAGGCAGATTTAGCTGCAAGAGTTTCTCAAGTAGACATGCACTCTAGTCTTGATCTCAACTGGAAAGACCGAGGTGAAATATTCTTAGCTTGGTGGGCTCATGATTCGTCAGGACATCAAGGCAGAGATGCAACATACCAATGGGCTCGTGACAGATCCATAGACATTTCCATGGATGCTATCACACAAGTCATCCATGACTGTGACATTTGTGCTGCTATTAAGCAGGCAGAACGAATTAAGCCCTTGTGGTATGGTGACAGATGGTCCAAGTACAAGTATGGTGAAGCTTGGCAGATTGACTACATCACTCTACCACGTTCTCGTTCTGGTAAGCAATACATGCTTACTATGGTAGAGGCAAACACTGGATGGTTGGAAACTTATCCAGTTCTGCATGCAACTGCACGCAACACCATTCTCAGTGTGGAGAGGCAGATCCTGTGGAGACACGGAACTCCAGAGAGGATTGAGTGAGAAAACGGAACTCATTTCAAAAACAACCTTGTAAAGAACTGGGCAAAAGAGCACGGTATTGAGTGGATATTCCATATTCCTTACTATGCACCAGCTGCAGGGAAGATTGAATGCTACAACGATTTGTTGAAGATCACTCTTAAAGCCATGGGGGGTGGATCTTTGAAAAACTGGGAAAAATACTTAGCACAAGCAACCTGGCTGGTAAATAGTAGAGGTTCAGTGAACTGAACTAGACCTGCACATTCAGATCTGCTACAGAAAGTGGAAGGTGATAGAGTTCCGGTTGTTAGAGCAAAGAATCTCTTAGGTAAAACTGTTTGGATATTTTCTCCCTCAGGAGAGGCTAAACCTGTCCAAGGGGTGGTTTCAGCTGAAGGTCTGGGTCACACTTATTGGGTAATGCAAGAGAATGGTGAAATTCAGTGTATTCCACAAAGAAATTAAACTTTAGCTGAAAGAGTTTAATTTCAAACTGTTGTGCAGCTACATCACATCCAAAGGAAGAATCTACAAGGAATCTACGGTGCACGAACCCTGAGAACCCTGAGAGCCCTGAGTCAACTAAGAGACTCTGAGAATCCCTGTTTTCCTTTTCTTCGCTTCATTGGCGAAGAGATAAACTGCTTTCCATTTCTCTCATTTCCTGATTTTCTTGGACTTTTGAATCATCTACATCTGAGTATAGCTGGAACGGACTATGAACTTTACTTACGAACTGTAAATATTGTTTTGGATTGGATGGACAATACGAACAGCCAATGAAATTGTTTAGAAGGGGTGGACTGTGACTGTTTGAGGCTGTGCCTTTAAGAAAAAGAGACAGTGCTGGGACACTATGGCTGAATGTTTTGGAATATTAACAAAAACAATCAGATATTCTAAACTAATTTCATTGGTGGATTGGTCGAATGCAGTTTTAAGTTTAGGTGCAGCTGGGACTTTCCTCAGTTCTCTCCTTTCCTTCTCCCTTTCCAGCTTGTCTGCTTCTGGGCTCCCTGCCAGAGCGACCTTGAACAGATAAGCAACTAAGGCCTACTAATATTCTGCTTTATTAATAATTGCTCTTTTTCTCTCTTTCTAACACTCTTTGAGGGTTAGAGGGGAGAGAAAGGGGGGGGGGGTACAGGGGTGAACCCTCCTCCTCCGGAGAGAATTTCATTCCCTATTATGGTTGGTTTGTTGTTTTTTTTTTTTTTTACTTTGCTATATATTTCTGTATATATGTTGTAAATACTGTAAATTCTGTATATATATATCCTGCATTCCCCAAAATTGCTTGTATAGTATAAAATTTTTCCTTTGCTTCTCCAGCTGGCTAGCTGTGTTTTTTTTTCCTTCCTCTTTGTGGGGGAGAGAAGGCTAGGCCTTTCTCTCTAACCCTCCACACTAGTCTAGGCTAATCTGTCCCCAGTAAGGGTGATCAGAGACATTTAGGGAGAGCACATAAGCCTTGTCCTTCTCTGATCCACTCCATCACTCCTTCTCTAAGTCCATGGGTTGTAATTTATGGCTCTTTGACCATTCCTTTCAGTAGCTTTTTACGCTTTATTCATTTATTCACCCATAGATTTGACACTGGCTGCCTCCACTACTCCCAATGACAACTTTCCAAAGTTCATACTTGTGTAAAGAAATATTTTCTTTTATCTGATTTAAAATGCTTTCCTAGTTTTAATGTTATTGTATTTGGTGAAGAGCAGCTCTTGTTCACTTTATCTACCATCATAATGATTTTTTATACCTCAATTATCATCCCTGTCAGCTCTGCCCTCTTCAAATAAGAGTTCCAGAGATTAAGAGCTAACAAAATGATCAAATGACGAAATAACTGTGTTAGGAGGAGTGACTACATAACTATCTTGTATCACTATTCTGTGATACATCTTTTGAGAGGCTTCAGCATTACAGAATGGCTGAGATTAAAAGAATCCTCTGGGTGTCATTTGGCCCATTTCCCCCTGCTTTAGTTATGAGAAAGAATATTTAGTCTATCCCAAACAAATTCCAGAAGGAATATGATACTTTCAGTCTGTATGGCATAGTAGTGCCATTGGGCATAGACAATGCAGGATTTGAGATACCCAAACCAGCTTTCTAGAATGACAGCAAAGCAACAACCTTGAGTTTTGTATAGCCTTGCATGGGATCCCCAGTCCATTCACTTAAGTACCAGTTCCTTTTTCCATCTGCCTTTAAGTAATCTTTTAGAGAGCCTGACTTTAGTTTCTACATGCTACCATGGTTTCTTTCATATATATAAGTAAGCAATGTCTTCATCTATGTGTGTGGCATATATATATACACACACACACTACTGGTGTTACTGATAATGACATTATTTTCCTTAAAAGAGGACAAAAGACCATGATCCTATAACAGTACAGGAAAAACGCTTGTGAAGCATGAAGTGCAGGCAGTAGTTGCAAGGCTATCCAAAATGTTTACTGTGACTCCACTGTTAGTCAATTTATAACTGAATTTCAGAGGACAGCTTTTAGTTGCAAACATAAAAGGAGATAAATGCTTGTTCCACAGCAACTCTGGCACCTGACACCACTGTTGTACACCTGGGGTCACAGACATACTACATTTGGTATACCTTTTACTGTTGATATCACTCTTGGAATTTGTAGTGTGGCTCAAGGGTGTGAGACAGTACACAATAGTACATTTTTGGCATAATGACCTCAGAGGTAGATAAGATAGATATACAAAAGGGGCACAATATCCAACAACAGTTCAAAGACCTCAACCTGCAGACAAGAAGAGGGCTCGCTCTAGTGGTACAAGCTAGCAAAACAACAAAAAATTCCTCCAACTGGATGTCAATAAAACATGGCCCTGATGATAGGGAGAAAGGGAGGCCAAAGAAAAGATGTTAAAGTAAAAAAAAAAAAAAAAAGGTAGATTTTATTATGGGTGTTCTTTCAGAGTACTTGACAGATGGCCACAGTCTAAATCAGGTTCCAAACACGTCACATAACCACACAGCCTGGTTTGCCAGTCAATGGGACCAGCAATGGGTAGCACTGAGTCAGTTCCCTGGCCAACAGGAGAAAACCTGGATGGACAAACCAAATACCCAGGTATCACCATGTCAGTGCTTGTTTAAGGTCTGAGAGCAACAGCACCTTCTCAGCCACTTTCTAATATATCATGCAGCTTACATTTGTATTTATCTTTTAAATAAAGTGCTAGTTTTGTTGACTGCACCGACACCTTCAAAACATAGTTCATGTCTTCAGCATTGTATACAAACTAGGAAACAGGTGTCAGTTATCTTACTAATGCATTTAAATGCCTGCTGTTAAAAGTCATAAGGCACCGTTGCCATCACCTATTAAAATTTAGTGTGCTGGAAATAGGTGCTGTGTTAGTTAATCTCTGCCACTGGGACAAGAAACTCTACAATGAGTGGAAGAAAGGACAGCTGGAATGGGGGGCATATAAGGAAGCTTCCTGAGCAGCAAGAGACCTGGTTAGAAAAGCTAAAGCTTAGTATAATTAAATCTAGCCAGGGAGATCAAGGGGAACAATAAAAATTTCCACAGGTATATTAATGGTAAAAAGAAGACTAGGGAGGATATGGCCCCCATCAGAAAGAAAACAGGTGAACTGGTGACAAGTGACATGGAGACAAGTGACATGGTGCAGCAGACATGCTGGAGAGAAGGGATCCATCCAGAAGGACATTGACAGGCTGCAGGAGTGGGCCCATGACAACCTCATGAGGTTCAACAAGACCATGTTCACAGTCTTACATCTGGGCTCGGGCAATCCCAGGAAGCAATAGAGGATGAGCAGTGACTGGCTAGAGCAGCCCTAAAAGAAATGATATGGGGCTGCTGTTGGATGAGAAGCTCACCATGAACCACCAGTGTGCACTTGCAGACCAGAAAGCCAACCATATCCTGGGCTGCATCAAGAGAAGTGTGGCCAGCAGGTCAAGGGAGGTG
Source organism: Melanerpes formicivorus (assembly GCF_026170545.1). Classification (NCBI taxonomy): domain Eukaryota; kingdom Metazoa; phylum Chordata; class Aves; order Piciformes; family Picidae; genus Melanerpes; species Melanerpes formicivorus. The sequence goes on along the minus strand of NW_027142353.1, from coordinate 11,007,409 downwards.
ATTCTTCTCTTCTACTCTGCACTAGTGAGACCCCACCTGGAGTACTGTGTCCAGTTCTGGAGCCCCTATTACAGGGAGGATCTGGAGGTGCTGGAACAGTCCAGATAAGGGCCACAAGGATGATTAGAGGGCTGGAGCACCTCTTCTATAAGGACAGACAGAGAGTTGTGGCTATTCAGTCTGGAGAAGAGAAGGGTCCTAGGAGACCTTATTGTGGCCTTCCAGTATCTGAAAGGGGCCTACAAGAAAGTTGGTGAGGAACTTCCTAGGTTGTCAGGTAATGATAGGACTAGGGGCAATGGATGCAAGCTAGAAATGGGTAGGTTCAGATTGGATGTTACGAACAAATTCTTCCCCATGAGTGTGGTGAGACACTGGAACAGGTTGCCCAGGGAAGTGGAAGAAGCTCCACCCCTGGAGGCTTTTAAGGCCAGGCTGGATGTGGCTCTGTCCCTGCCCATGGCAAGGGGGTTAGAAATGGATGATCCTTGAGATCCCTTCCAACTCTGACAATTCTATGATAGGAAGAGAAGGACAAAATAAACAGCTGGAGGAATGCAGTCCCCATACAGTTGGGTTCCACCTCAGTCTGGTTTGGCTGGTCTGATCCCTCTGCAACTTTCCTTTCTTGGATAAGCCATTAAGAATCCCATTCGCTGATGGCGTGGGCCTAGGAACAGAAACCCTTGTACTGCCTTGATCCACCCCCACCCCCCCCGTCTTCCCAAAGCAGCTCCTGATCCGCTTCCCACCTTCATCTTCCCAAAGCAGCTCCTGCCCTCTCTACACCATCCTCCACCCTGCCCAAACAACTCCTGCTTCACCACCACCATTTTTGCACCCATCCTAGAGCCAGGGGCAAGACCCTCAACCAGCCAAGATACCACACAGAGGAGCTCAGCCCCAGTAAAAAGGCTCAGCCAGCACCTATGGATGATATTGGAAATGCCAGCAATGCTCTTCCTATCTAATCCAGGGGCCACCAGGCCCCCTGGCCTTTGCTGTTACCATCACCCACTGTGCACCATGGGGACACACCAGCAATGACAGGAGAATCCCTCAGCCCAGATGGGCTCAGCTTGGAGCTTCTACCTTTCCTGTGGGGGATTAAAGAGGTGAGTGGGTGTGGAGGGCAAAGTGGGCACAACTGGGGTGGGAGAAGACTCCAAGAGAGCCCAGGTACTCTGGCATTTGAGGGGAAAAAGGGGTGGGTGGGGTGAAAAAGGATCACACTGTGAAACCAGTGGTAAAAGAATGGATATTGAAGTAACATTCAAACATGAACTATTGACTTTTAGTGATTGCTAGATGCTTAATATGTCTAGTTTCAGGATGTTACACTGCTCTTGGATATTAGATAATTTATGGACAAACCCAAAAGTGATTTTGATAGGCCAGTATTAAATCAATAAACAAAAAAACCCACACAGCTTCTGTTAAGGTAACTGTACAGCATTACCAACTCAGTAAACCCCTCAGAGGGTTTTTTTAGGTGGTGTTTTCCTGCCCATCTTTGTGTGGGGGAGGAGGGTTACTTCTGAAAGGAGGCTGTGTGAAGCCAGGACACTGCTACGTTGAAGATGAGCCAATGGGTTTAGTTTGCAGAGTTCAACTCTCCTACATATAAACAGGAACAGTCCATGACACAATGAACCCTGTGGTCTCTCCTGTGTGAGTATGGAGACAATAGAAGTATGAGATTGTCGTGGGTTTGAGAGAAAGGCTCAGCCTTCTCCCCCACCAAGAGAAGAAAAAAGAAATAACCACAGCTAGCCAGACGGAGGAGCAAAAGGGAAATGCTATATTTACAAGCAATTTTTAGGGAATGCAGGATATATACACAATTTACAGTATTTGCAATATATACACAGAAATATACAGCAAAGTAAAAAGAAAAAACAATAATACAGGAACAAAATTCCCTCCTCTGCTGAGGAGGGCTCCCCCCCTGTACCCCCTTCTCTCCCCTTTTTCCCCAAAGAGGGTTAGAAAGAGAGAAAAAGAGCAATTGTTAATAAAGCAGAATATGCTAGTAGGCCACACGCTTATCTGTCCAAGGTCAGTCTGGCAGAGAGCCTAGAAGTGGAAGAGCTGGAAAGGGAGGAGGGAAGGAAGTGAACTGAGGAAAGTCTCAGCTGCGCCCCAGCTCAAAACTGCCCTCTTTACCAATCCACCAATGAAATTAGTTTAGAATATCTGATTGTTTTTCGTTAACATTCCAAAACATTCAGCCATAGTGCCCCACTACAGTCCTTTTCTTAAAGGCACAGCCTCAAATGGTCACAGAGATGGAAACCCTTTGTTCTACAGGCACAATTACATGAGTTACAAAGGAAAGTAAAGAGAAGAGAGAGTTCTTCCAGCAGAAAAGCTGCACTCATCTACCATGAGTGGTTCTCTGGTCCTAGTACATGAGTATCAGATCCAAATTTGAGTAGGGGAATATCTGGACAAAGCACTTAGTGCCATGGTTTAGTTGATTAGATGGTGTTGGGAGGTAGGTTGGACTTAGAATAGAATAGAATAAACCAGGTTGGAAGAGACCTTCAAGATCATCGCGTCCAACCTATCACCCAACACCACCCAATCAACTAACCCATGTAACCAAGCACCCTGTCAAGTCTCCTCCTGAACACCTCCAGTGACGGCGACTCCACCACCTCCCCAGGCAGCCCATTCCAATGGGCAATCACTCTCTCCGTGTAAAACTTCCTCCTGACCTCCAGCCTGAACTACTGATGATAGACTCAATGCCCTCATCCAGATCATCAATAAAGATGTTAAAGAGGATGGGGCCCAGCACTGATCCCTGGGGGACTCCGCTACTGACTGGCTGCCAGCTGGATGTGGCACCATTCACCACCACTCTCTGGGTTCGGCCATCCAGCCAGTTCCTAACCCAGCTCAGAGTGCTCCTGTCCAAGCCATGGGCTGACAGCTTGGCCAGGAGTTTGCTATGGGGGACGGTGTCAAAGGCCTTGCTGAGGTCCAGGTAAACTACATCCACAGGCCTCCCCACATCCACCAGGCGGGTCACCTGATCATAGAAGGAGATCAGGTTGGTCAGGCAGGACCTGCCCTTCCTAAATCCATGTTGGCTGAGCCTGATCCCTTGGCCATCCTTAAGTGTTGTGTTATTGCACTCAGGATGACCTGTTCCATGATCTTGCCTGGCACTGAGGTCAGGCTGACAGGTCTGTAATTCCCTGGCTCATCCAACCAGCCCTTCTTATGGATGGGCACCACGTTGGCCAGCTTCCAGTCCTCTGGAACCTCGCCAGTGAGCCAGGACTGCTGAAAAATGATGGAGAGCGGCTTGGCCAGCTCCTCTGACAGCTCCCTCAGCACCCTAGGATGGATCCCATCTGGTCCCATGGACTTGTGGGGATCCAGGCGGCTGAGCAGATCACCAACTGCCCCATTTTGGAACAGTGGAAAACTATGCTGCTCCCTGGCTCCTTCTGCCAGCTCTGCAGGCCAGCTGTCTGGAAGACATTCTGTCCTGCTAGTAAAAATTGAGGCAAAGAAGGTGTTAAGTATCTCTGCCTTTTCCTCATCCCTTATCACAACGTTCCCCTCCGTGTCCACCAAGGAGTGGAGGTTGTCTCTGCCCTTCCTCTTACTATTAATGTATTTATAGAAGGACTTTTTGTTGTCCTTCACAGCAGAGGCCAGACTAAGCTCCAAATGCGCTTTTGCCTCCCTAATTTTCTTCCTGCAAGACCTAGCAACATCCTTAAATTTTTCACGGGTTGCCTCCCCTTTCTTCCAAAGGTGATACACCCTCTTTTTTTCCCTTAGTTCCATTAAAAGTTCTTTAACCATCCAGGCTGGCCGTCTGCCCCGGCGGCTCATCTTCCGGCACATTGGCACAGCCTGTCCCTGAGCCTTCAACAGTTCTTCCTTGAAGTAGGACCAGCTCTCCTGGACCCCTTTGTTTCTAAGGGCTTTATCCCAAGGAACCCTCTGAATTAGTTCCTTGAGTAGCCTGAAGTCCGCCCTCCGGAAATCCAGAGTGGAGGTCTTCTTGCTACCCTTCCTAGCTTGACCAAATAATGAGAATTCAATTATCTCATGGTCACTGGCCCCTAAGCACCCTCCGACCACCACATCACCCACCAACCCTTCCCTATTGGTGAAGAGGAGGTCAAGCATAGCCTTGCCCCTGGTAGGCTCTCGCAGCACCTGGGATAAGAAGCTGTCCTCCATGCATTCTAAGAATCTCCTAGATTGCCACTTCTCTGCTATGTTAAGATCCCAGCAGATATCAGGCAAGTTGAAGTCACCCATGAGAACAATGTCAGGCGATCTTGAGACAGCCTTAAGCTGCCTATAGAATGACTCATCAACATCCTCCTCCTGGTTGGGTGGTCTATAACAGGCTCCAACCAGGATGTCAGCCCTGTTGGCCTTCCCTCTAATTCTTACCCACAGGCACTCAACCCGATCATCCCTAATCTCCGTCTCAATGGCATCTAGTGCCTCCCTGACATACAGGGCCACCCCTCCACCCCTTCTTCCTTTCCTGTCTCTCCTGAAGAGCCTGTAGCCATCAATTGCAGCACTCCAGTCATGTGAGTCGTCCCACCACGTCTCTGTGATGGCAACTACCTCATAACTTTCCTGCTGCAGCAAGGCTTCCAGCTCCTCTTGTTTGTTGATGATCTCAAAGGTCTTTTTCAACCTGATTGGTTCTGTGAATCTGTGACATGGTGTCTATTTAATTAATATTTCAGTTGTATTTTTCCCCCTTTTGCCACAGTATTAGAAGATTTTACTTTGAATAGCACTTCTGCATTTACTTTCTATATATGATAACTTTCACTACTATAATTTGGGGCCATGGTTTAGTGGATTAGATAGTGTTGGATGATAGGTTGGACTGGATGATCTTGAAGGTCTTTTCCACCTGGTTAATTCTATTCTATTCTATTCTATTCTATTCTATTCTATTCTATTCTATTCTATTCTATTCTATTCTATTCTATTTGCAAATTAACAAATTGTGCACTCTGATGCCTCATCAAGATTATGGATAAAAATGGTCCTAATACTGAGCCCTGAGGAACACCACCTGTGACCAGCTGCCATATGGATTTAATTCCATTAAGCACCACTCTTTGGGCCTAACATTCCAGCCAGTGTTTTATCCAGCAGAATGTTAGAATAGAATAGAATAGAATAGAATAGAATAGAATAGAATAGAATAGAATAGAATAGAATAGAATAGAATAGAATAGAATAGACCAAACCATGGCACCAAGTACCCCATCCAGTCTCTTCCAAAATACCTCCAGTGATGGTGACCCCACCACCTCCCTGGGCAGCCAATCACTCAGTGGCCAATCACTCTTTCTATGAAGAACTTTCTAACATCCAGCCTAAACATCCCCTGGTGCAGCTTGAGATTGTGTCTTCTTGTTCTGATGCTGGTTGCCTGGGAGAAGAGACCAGCCCCCACCTGCCTACAACTTCCCCTCAGGTAGTTGTAGACAGCAATAAGGTCTGCCCTGATCCTCCTCTTCTCCAGGCTAAGCAAACCCTGTTGGCTCATCCAAGCCATTACCAGACAGTCATGGTACCATTTGTACCACTGACTAATATTCACCAAATGCATTACATATACTAACATAATTTGGTAATACAAAGCTTGTACTGAGCAAGCCTATGAACCTCTGAAAAGACGATTAAATATTTGAATGCATGTGATCCTTGAAGGGATGAACTCTCATTTTCACTGAGTGAATATCTTGGAGCTATAGCCAAAAGATCATAGAAGAGTAACTGAGTCACAAAATTTAAAATTTTCTGGAATTCATGTTTGAAGACTAATGCACTCTTGGAATTATTTGTTGGTTGTTTTTTGTTGGTTTTTTTTTCCAGTATTTCTTCTGTAAATAGTTTTGGGCAATGAAAATCAAGTGTATGTAGCAACACTTCAAATGAAGAACTGCTGGAAAGGTGACTGAGAGAGTTAGTTAAATCTTTCCATGCAGTGTTTGACATCTGAATTGAAAAGTCAGATAAGTAGTCAGAGAGAGCTGTCACAATATTTGTCAGAGGTATGTCTTAGCAAAGTGGTTATAGATAACACTGGATTACTTAAATGGTCACATAGTTTTGTTCTCCAAAAGTCATGTTGTGATTTATGAAGATCATATTTTCTTTAGGCTGTGTTCCCTGAGTTTTCTTTTCATAGAAAATAATACATAAAAGCTAACAAACAATAATTCATTAAAAAATTAAGATACTGTCTTTATTATCTATTAGTAGCAGTGCTAAATTACAAGATTAATCTGTGAATAATCAGTTTGTCAAGACTAAACTTTTATTTTCTCAGAAAATAAACACACTAAAGTGAGAAAAACTTAATGAAAATTAAACCAGAAATACATATTTTGAAAAGACTTAATTGTCTGACACGTGATTGTTTCTATAACCTTCATCTCTTGTCACAGGTAATTTTAAAAAACAGAGATAAAAAAAATAGAAAGAAAAAAATGTAAGCATACAGAAAATGATTAAACAGTTCAAAAATATTAGATAGTAATAAGATCAAATATTGGACTTACGCACAAACTACCTAATTCTCTCGGAGTATACATTATAAATTAAACATTTAACTAGCTGTGATTCTTATGACACAAACATATCTTTGCCTATGAATAGTTTTTAAGAAATTACAGTTATGCAAACATAGATTATGGAGGAGTTATGGAAAGAAAAGGAAAATGTGTTGATGATTATAGGAGGTTCTACTTGCGACATGCTTGTTTGTGTAGGCAACTGAGCTGGGGAAGTGTAGGCAGATGTGGGTGGGTTTCTACGGTTACAGTTAATCAAAAATTTACTCATTTAGTTGCACCGAATTATGATTTTAATAGCATTGTGGCTGGGTATGTGTTCTGTGCAATCACAGCCAAGTAATTTGTTTATGTTCAGCATTTTCTCAGAGTTTAATTCAGTTTTGGTCAGTCTTGTGTGTGCATTTTGGTGGATTTGTTTGATTTTTTATTTTTCCTTAAAGCAAAAGAAAACCTCAATCTACAGTACTTTGAATAGTATGGGTATCACAGCTACAACCATTTAAAAAGAGATGTATACAGAACAATGCCTAACGTCACAATTTGAAAAAGAAATCACAAGCATTTGATACCAAAGAGTATATCATCTAGAAATGTGTTTATCACCTCGTATGTGATAAAATAATCTAAAATTATTTCCATTTAAATTGATATAATTTCATTATAGAAGTAATACATTGGTCTTTCATCCTTTACATTAAAAAAAAAAAAAAAATCAGTTCAATGATTTCCCAAACATTCTTTGGTGTGTAATTCAAAATGGCAAGTGAGATTTGTAATTCTGAGAGATATATATATCTCCAGAAGAAGGAAGAAAGACTGAGATCACTTATAAGTATGTAGACACTGTGGACAATAGCTGTCTAATATGCTCCAGCTTTTCAAACTTTTAATTTTTTATTTTTTTTTACTATAAAATATATGAAAAGTTCTCACATAAAATTGTTCAGGGGAAAGAAAGTCTTCAGGATCTGCTTTTGCTTATTCATAAAGTGCTAACAAGACAGAAAGACAAATATAAATACTTAATAACATTTTAAGGCAATTTTATTTCTAGACTCTGAAAAGTCATCTGTAGCTGATTCCAAGTCACTGAAGGACCATAAGTACAAACTTTTTCAAAAGCAATTTTGCTGAGAAACATTCTGAACTATTCAAACACTTTTTTTTTTTTCAACTACTGAGTAGCTTTATGTGTAGGAAACGTTGTAGAAGTTTGCTGTCTCTATGTCAACTGATAATGATAAATGCCAATAAAAGTAAAACAAAGATCTGTTGAAGTAGACAGTGTGCTAAATGTAATGTTATTTTTGAACATCACTGAAAATATTAAAATGAAAAGTCACGCTATTGCCACCAAAATTCAAATAATAATTTCAAAGTTTATTTGGGATAATGAAAGTTCAATAAATTACAGGATATTATTTTAGATGTATCTCAAAATCTGATGACAAATACTACTATTCAAGACACACTAGGGTACTCAAATAGGATTTGGTCTAGTTCTCCAAAAGATGTTTCTGCTTCTGTGCATATATGGGGGTGTTACAGTTTCTAAAGGTTTTCCAAATGGCACTAGATAATTGACTTGAGTTTCTAAGCTAAAAGAGTTCTAAGTATATGGTTGGGATAACCATATTAAGGCAAGTAAAAATTTAAAGTATAACACTTTTGTTCTGTTAAATGCAAAGAGAATGCAGGTAGACATCCAAACTTAATTTAAATGATTCATGTCTAAGTAAAGAAAGGTACAGCTGTCAATTTTATTTCACTTGTTATAGCTACATACACAGATAAAATCAGAGCAAAATTTTTATTGGAAGAATAGCTCATCTAGTTTAGACAGCTCATGGACAACTTATTTCAAGTTGCACAGGGCTGTGTTTAGCTGAGTTCTGAATACCTCCAAGGATGAACACTATACAAAGGCATTGGACAATTTGTTCTGGTGTTTGGCTGCCTTCACTCCTCCTACTATGCAATTTGAATTTAGCACGCAGCAGCTTATCTCAATTGCTTTTTATCCTATCACTATGCTTCTCAAAAAGACTCTACCTCCATTGTGTTGCACTTTCCATTTAGGTAGCTGTAGACAACAATAAGATATCCCATTCCAAATCGCTTAGTTATCTGGTTTTGGCATACAACTACCTGCCTTTCCTTACAACTTATGTTCTTCAGCTGCCAAACCACCTTGGTAGACTTCTACTGGACTAAATTCAGTACAATATTTTCTTCATTATGCTAGTGAAATTCATACTAGATATCGTACTATATGTGCAACTTCACAACTGTCAAAGAAATGAGAAAGATTTTCCCTTGGCATGTTGGAAGGTGATCTTGATAAAAGAGCCGTGATACTTCATACCATTTTCTGAGAAACTCTCTTCCACTCAGCCTGTACTATTCTGTATAGTTATTTCAGCCCAAGTACAAGGGCTCTCCTTTGCTTTTGTTGAATAGCATGAGTTTTTGTCATCCATTTTTGAACAGCAGCCTTACCTTCCAGAATACGAACTGGTTACATCAATTTGGTGTCATATTTGAATTTGTAGAGAGTAGAGTCTGTCCCATTATCAAGACATATAGTAGACAAATACTGACTTCAACACATGACACCAGTAATCAGCTACCAGATAGACAAGGTAATCACAAACCTCTGAGCTCAACAATACCTCTGTCTTCCCATTCAGCTTATAGTTTACCAACTCAGAATATATCCCACTAATTTTGTAGAATATATGGACTTGCTAAAGTAAAAGTAAACAGCAATCATTGCTTTTCCACCATGCATAAACCCAGCATTTAGTTATAGACTGGAATAATTAATAATTGTATCTATATATTGATATGCCTTGTAGTTGCATAAGTGGATGATGTTGCCTTGGAATCCATTCACAAGCACATACAGGGTAAGAAGATGTAGAAGAATAACCAGGAAATCTCAAATTGTATTTGAATAATTTCAATTGTTTTCTATGATGAAATGATTATGTGGATATTGGAACAATGGTAGTTGTAATATATTTTCACTTTTGGAAGGCTTTTGGCATAATATCTTCCAGATCTGAAAGCGCACAAATCAATAGCACCAGGTCCATTTTTCTCTGGGAATGTGTGGAGTCCTTGGGGGTTGACAGTGGAGCACACATTAAATATCTTTACCAACAACTATAGTAATTAGACACAATGTATGGTCAGAAAACCTCCAGGCAAACCTGATTTGGAGGCAGTATCTAGCATATAGAACAGATTTTTTGTGATTTACACAGAAATACTCATAATTTTCTTAGGCATATCTAAAACTAATACCTTGGCTTTGTCAAAACAGTAGCAAGTATGAAGTTATAAATACTCCACCGTAATAAAAGAAGTTGATGATCATTGGGCTGATTTGCCCATCACTTTAGCAGATGCTGAGGTGTTCCCAGGCTCACAGTTTAGATTTTGGATGCCTAGATTCAATTCCAGTCCCACATTATTCAAGTGAAACTTACATATGTTTAGTTACATATACTACTGGGAATAGAGGCCATTAATGATTCAACTAAAAATTAAGGGAAGGCAGGAAAATCGAAAGCTAATGAATATATTCACAGCATATGTTTTAGTGATCTAATTTTACACGGCTGTGTCAGCAGCCTAAACTCTGTTCAGTTGCTTGAAAACCTTTCTGGAGGAGTCTTTATGTAGGCTGTTTCTTATGATTATATATACTCTAACTTCAGTACTTAAGTGCAGAATCCTGTTTTGCTATATAAAGGAGATAAATGGCACAGACAGGAATAGAAAATTAGGTTTTCAGGCTGACTCCCTCTTGTTCCTGGACTCTGTTGTCACTTGAAGTTTTTCTCATCTACCCCAAGATAATGTGGTGTTGTTTTTTTTTTTCATACATTTCTTCAAACAAGAGGACATTTGGTAAGAAACAAAAACAAAACAAAAAACCCAACACAACAAAGAAGTTCTCTTCATGATGGTAGCTATTTACTGAAAAGGAAATAACTAGAAACACATACTATGTGCTGTTATTGAATTCCTTGTACCCTCTTCCTCCTCACCCACCCTGACACACTGAAGTGCCCAGCATTGGATATGGCTGGACAAGGACGAAGGCAGGAGCAGGGGCAGAACAGACCTCTCTCAGTGACAGGTGAATTCTCTGGGGTTTGGAACTTCTTTCCGCTGTTACCCACTCCACTCTCAAGTGACTATCTTCCTCCTGGTGAAAGCTGCTCTTTACATAAGGGCAATAGCCTGAATGATTTCAGGGGTGAAAGGACACAACAAGCTTTTGTCAGGGCCCTAGGCCAAGGGGCACCCACTCGCTGTGAGCACCCTGCTTCTAACAGCAACCTTAGGAGCCAGTGTGACACTGGGATAACTGTACAATCAAAGAGAGGAAAGAGATACTAAAAAAAAGATATTTTACAAGTCAACTGTAACAGCTTTTCTGTCCTAAATGGACAACTCTGACCCGCAGTAAATTTTCAACTCTGTATACATAGTATGACCATTTTAGCCCACAACAGGATTTCAAGTATAACACTTCTGTTATGGATGGGATTCCAGTGCCCACTGTGTAGGCAGTGGGCTCAGATCTAGGCAGCTAAATTTAGGTGCCTGTGTGCAGTCTGGGTGTCCAAGCTCCTGCTAACAGCAAAGCAATTAAGGAGAATAAATCAGTTTCCTAAACAAGGTGCTCTAAAACATCTGAGACATGCAGACTTGCTTGGCAGGTACAACACAGGACTACTGGCATTGTTTTGAAGTGGCAGTTAAATTCAGGCGATTTGTCACAGAAATATTAAATGGCAAAAAGATGCTTATGGAAAACTCTGCCTAAGGAAACTATCTCACCATGATTAATAGACTTGGTGGAATTTTGAGAATGATCCGTTCACATTAAAGTATGCATCCATATCAATTAGTTGAATTCCATTCTCTGTGTACATAAACAAAGATTATGCTACCTATATATATATAAACTAAGATTATACTAGGGGTGAGTTAGATTTTTAAATGAAAATATGAGGTTCTTTCTTTTCATGTGTACTAAGTGTCTGTTGGCAATACACAAAATCTTGCGTAACATTGGTCATTGCCACTGGAAGAATGAATGTTAAAAGCCAATGGATAGCAAAACACAATGAAATTCAAACCAGAGACAAAAAACTACAGATATTTTAATAAATTATATAAAATTATGTGGGACCTGAGGATCACATATTATAAGGCAAAGTGAAATACTCAAATATTCATACTACAAGTCTGTCTGTTCAGTGGTTGTAAGACTCACAAATATAAAAGTTTTCTCTCATTACAAAAATCAGTCTTCAATGATGCTTTTGTCCATTCAGGCATTCTTCCCTGAACACTACTAGAAATCTTCAACATTGTACTGAAAATTACCCAGAGTCAGTATACTTCTGTAAAGTGCCCTCTCCTTCATGGGCATTTGCAGGCTATTAAAGACAGTCTTGCATTGCAGCATCTTGCGGTTGTGGCACCTAAATCAACTGACTTCTGCTGAAGCTGTAAGAATGTAAATGAATTCAATAAAATTTATTTTTTAATAGTATTAGTCTTCTTCAGAAATCTTTCTTAGAATGAAAAGCAGAGAGAAAAAAATGTCTTTGACCTTATCCTTACAAATTAATAATAATTACAAATTTCAAAACCAAATCCATCATAAATGTGTCCAAATTGTTGTACACCAAACAAGAAAGCATGCTCATGAGATATATAAGAATATGAGATGTCTAAAAAAATGATTAAGGCAATTTTCTGAAGTACTCCTTACTTTCAGTTTCCCTTCTCTAGACCATCTAGAATTAGTGACTGCACTCAACTACACTACAAAAGCTTTTCATGTACACGTTCATAATAGTATCAGTACAATTCATGTGACATTGTGCCAGTGACAACAAATATGAAGATAAAAATAATTCTATATAAAAAGAGTAAAAAGAGAGGCGTGTTTTGTACTATTTGAGGGTTTATTCATCAGGTTCTTTCACACTGATTACAATTATGGTTTTTAGTTCAAGAATGTTTTTCTATGGAAGTGCTGATTGTTGTTATTGCTCTAGATGAATGAGCAAGTAAAAATAGAACTACTACAGATACAGATGAAAATAGCTTCTATGTTTTATTGCCTTACTTGAGATGATCAGGGTATTCATGAAGATGCACATCAGTAAAATATGAAATATGAAATATAAATATGATACTGAGTGTTGGCATTGCATACATAGCAGTGTTTAGAAATTAGAAATAGAGTCAGTTGTCTAAATCCAGTGTAACTGATTTAGCTCTATTAATTCAGCTGTGTTTACTAGTTACACCAGAAAAACATCTAACCCTGTGCTGACCTTTACAGCTGCACAATAATCTCAGATCACAGGAAAGTTTTGCAGGATTGAGGTTAAAAAATGAAAGAGAGCTTGAGCACAGAGTTCCTAGTCTACCTTCTACTTTCTATTTGAGTACAGTGTCAATGAGGCACTGAAATAATTGTAATGCAAAAAGATAGGCTAAAGGAAGAACCCCACTGCCTACACGTTTCTGCAAGCTTCAGGATGTTCTGTCTGTCTTCCTTCTGCCTCCTGGAATGTGATGAGTTTCCTGTAGGTCCTGTAAAATATCTGCAAGTCCCATAAAAATTCTTTGGATATCATAAGTTTGATAAATAGTTGTAGGTGATTCAGACAGCTGATGATGATAACAAGTTCTAGGCAAAATTAAATTATTATGTCACAAAACTGATTCTGTCTGTTCGTAAGCTCGTGATGGGATTCATTTATCTGAACAGCAGTGCCAACAGTTCTTCTGGGCTATTCCACCTGGCTTCCAACCTAATGCAAGCTTGTTGTTATTGTGAAGCATATCTGCCAGTCTGTCCAGATGTTTGGATAACCTAAGACACAGCAGATAGCACTAAAAGTCTGCATGTAGGCAAGGGTAATTAGACACTGGAATGAACTGCCCAGAGATGTGTTGGAGTAACCATCCCTAAAGGAGTTTAAGGAAAGATTGGATGTGGCACTTAGTGACATGGCCTGGTCAATGTGGTGGTGTTAGGTCTTAGGCTGAACTCGATGATCTCAGAGATCTGTTCCAGCCTGAATAATTCTTTGATTCTGTTTAGCCCTCAGAGTCATCAGACACATAAAATCTCACAGAGAACTAAGAGGAGACCCACAGCTTTTCAGAGCAGCATCTGAATATCAGCCACAAATACCCTAAGGACTCCTGGAAGGCATTAAATACCTGTGCTTAGGTGAATGAATCTGTTGTTGAGTGTAGAGAGTTATTCAGCTCTATGAGACACATGTATTTTATCATATGAAAGCTGTGCAGAGTCCATTGACCGTGTTGAGTAGAAACTTCATACAGTTGTCCATACATAATACTTTGAGAATAGAAGGTATAATTTAGGTAACAATGAGATGCAAAGATAGTGTCTGTAAGAAGAGGACAAGGGCTTCCCAAAGACAGGTTGTTCCAATCCACTGAAGAACACAGCTGAGCTCATCAGCCAGCCCGGTGATGCCTTGAGGAAAATATATTATATAAAAGACAAAACACTGGACAAGAAATGAGAAGTGAGGAAACAAAATATATGTGAGAAACAACACTGTAAATATCAAGGTCAGAGAAGAAAGAAGGAAATGACACATTCTAAACTCCAGAGCAGATATTCCCTTTCGGCCCATGGAGAGGGCCACTTGAAAGAAGATATCCACACTGCTGCTTGAGGAGGACTCCACAACACAGCAGATGGCTGTTTCCTGAAGGAACTGGTATCTGTTGAGAGCCCAAACTGGAGCATATTCTCTTGACAAGAACTGCAGGTCATAGACATGGAAGTCATAGTATCATAGTATCGTAGTATCAGTCAGGGCTGGAAGGGACCACAAGGATCATCTAGTTCCAACCCCCCTGCCATGGGCAGGGACACCCCACACTAGATCAGGCTGGCCAGAGCCTCATCCAGCCTAGTCTTAAACACCTCCAGGGACAGAGCCCCAACCACCTCCCTGGACAACCCATTCCAGGGTTTCACCACTCTCATGGTGAAGAACTTCCTCCTCACATCTAGCCTGAATCTCCCCACCTCCAGCTTCATTCCATTCCCCCTAGTCCTATCACTACCTGAGATCCTGAGAAGTCCCTCCCCAGCCTTCTTGTAGGCCCCCTTCAGATACTGGAAGGCCACAATTAGGTCACCTCGGAGCCTTCTCTTCTGCAGACTGAACAGCCCCAACTCCTTCAGTCTGTCCTCATAGGAGAGGTGCTCCAGCCCTTTGATCATCCTTGTGGCCCTTCTCTGGACACGTTCCAGCACCTCCACATCCCTCTTGGAATAGGGGCTCCAGAACTGGATGCAGTACTCCAGGTGAGGTCTCACCAGGGCTGAATAGAGGGGGAGAATCACCTCCCTTGACCTGATGGCCACACTTCTCCTGATGCAGCCCAGGATCTGATTGGCTTTCTGGGCTGCAAGTGCACACTGAGAGCTCATGTTGAGCTTTTTGTCCACCAGCACCCCCAAGTCTCTCTCCTCAGGGCTACTTTCCAGCCAGTCACTGCCCAGCCTGGATTTGTGCCTGGGATTGCCTCGACCCAGATGCAGGACCCTACACTTGCTCTTATTGAACCTCATGAGGTTGGCTTGTGCCCACCTCTCCAGCCTGTCAAGGTCCGTCTGGATGGCATACCTTCCCTCCAGCATGTCTGCTGCACCACACAGCTTGGTGTCATCAGCAAACTTGCTGAGGGTGCACTCAATGCCACTGTCCATGTCACCCACAAAGATGTTGAACAAGACAGGTCCCAGGACTGATCCCTGAGGGACTCCACTTGACATGGAGCCATTGACAGCCACTCTTTGGGTGAGGCCATCAAGCCAGTTCCTTATCCATCTAGTAGTCCACCCATCAAACCCATGTGTCACCAGTTTGGAGACCAGGATGTGGTGTGGGACAGTGTCGAAGGCTTTGCTCAGGTCCAGGTAAGTGACATCAGTTGCTCGCCCCTCATCTATTAATTTCGTCACCTGCTCATAGAAGGCAACCAGGTTTGTCAGGCAGGATTTGCCCTTGGCAAAGCCATGCTGACTGTTCCAAATCACCTCTTCACTAATCTCCTGAGTCAGTAGTGCCTCCAGGGGGATCTGCTCCATGATCTTTCTGGGCACAGAGGTGAGACTGACTGGCCTGTAGTTCCCTGGTTCCTCCTTCTTACCCTTTTTGAAGATGGGGGCAATGTTTCCCCTTTTCCAGTCTGTGGGGACTTCCCCAGACTGCCATGACTTTTGGAATATAATAGAGAGGGATTTAGCAACCTCATCTGCCAGTTCTCTCAGTACCCGTGGGTGTATCCCCTCGTGTCCCATGGACTTGAACACTTTCAGGTTCTTCAGGTGATCACGAACCTGATCTTCACTTACAATGGGCAGTTCTTCCTCCCTGTCCCTGGCATTGTCTTCCATAACATCAGGAGTGTGGCTAGAGGCCCTTGCAGTGAAGACTGAGGTAAAGAAGTTATGAAGTACCTCAGGCTTTTCCTCATCACTTGTGACCATGTCACCATTTTCCTTTCTGAGGGGGCCCACACCTTCCCTAGCTGTCTTCTTCCCATTAATATACCTGTAGAAGTTCTTAGTGTTGTCTTTAACCTCCCTGGCTAGATTCAATTAGAACTCTGCTTTGGCTTTCCTAACCAGGACTCTTGCAGCTCAGGCAGCTTCCTTATATGCCCCCTGTTCTACCTGTCCTTCTCTCCACTTCCTGTAGAGTTTCTTTTTAAGTAATAGTGTGTCCAGTAGCTTCTTGCTCATCCAGGCAGGCCTCCTAGCATTCTTAACTGCTTTTCTCTTTGTTGGTATACAGAGCTCCTGGACACAGAGGAGGTGGTCCTTGAATACTGACCAGCTGTCCTGGGTCCCTCTTCCCTCCAGGGCTTTGTCCCACGACACTTTGGCTATCAGATCCCTGAAGCAATCAAAGTCTGCACGCCTAAAGTCTAGGGTTGTAAGCTTGGAATACTTCCTCCTGATTGCCATGAGGATATTAAATTCAACTGCTTCATGGTCACTGCAGCCAAGGCTGTCTCTGAGCCTCACATTGCTTACCAGCCCTTCCCTGTTGGTGAGAACAAGGTCCAGCATAGCACCTTTTCTTGTTAGTTTCTCTACCATTTGGGGGAGCAAGTTGTCTTCTATGCAGTCCAGGAGCAGCCTGGATTGCTGGTGCCTTGCTGTGTTGTCCCTCCAGCAGATATCAGGGTGGTTGAAATCACCCATTAGGACCAGGTCTTGTGACCTGGAAGCTGCTTCTATTTGCCTGTGGAAGGCCTCATCTGCTTGGTTCTGCTGGTCAGGTGGCCTGTAGGAGACCCCCACGGTAATATCTCTTTCCCCTGTCTTGCCTTTAATTTTAAACCATACACTCTTAACCAGCTCATCATCCCTCCCCAGGTGGAGCTCCACTGATTCCAGCTGGTTATTGACATAGAGGGCAACACCTCCTCTCCTTCCCTGCCTATCCTTCCTAAAGAGCTTATACCCGTCTATCCCTACATTCCAGTCATGGCAATCATCCCACCATGTTTCAGTAATAGCCACTATGTCATGGCGTCCCAGCAGCACATATTACACTGCAGCCTAGGGAGACTGTCATCCCACAGTAAATATAGAACAGAATTATAGAATCATTAAGGTTGGAAAACATGTCTAAGATCATCAAGTCAACCTTCAACTCAATGCCACCATGTGTACTATACTATGTCCTGAAGTATCATGTCTATAGGTTTTTTGAACACCTCCAGGGATGGTGACTCCACCACCTCCCTGGGCAGACTATTCCAAAGCTTGAGCACTCTTTCAGCAAAGAATTTTTCCTAATATCCAATCTACACCTCCCCTGGTGTAACTTTGTCTCATCCAATTGCTGGTTACTTGGGAGGAGGCACCAACCCCCACTATAACCTCCTTTTAGGTAGTTGTAGAGAGCTAGAAGGTCTCCCATCAGCCTCTTCTCCAGACTAAACAATCCCAGTTCCCTCAGGCACTTTACATAAAACTTGTTCTCCAGACCTTTTACCAGCTTTGTTGTCCTTCTCTGGACACACTCCAGCACTTCAGTGTCCTTATTGTATTGACTGGCCCAAAACAGAATGCAGTATTCAAGGTGTGGCCTCACCAGTGCTGAGAACAGAGGCACAATCACTCCCCTGGTCCTGCTGGCCTTGCTGTTCCCAATACAAGCCAGGATGCTGTTGGCCTTTTTGGCCACCTGAGCACACTGCTGGCTCCTGTTTAGACAGTTGTCAAACAACACCTGCAGGTACTTTTCTTCCAGGCAGCTTTCCAGCCACTCTATCCCAAGGCTGTAGTGTTTCATAGGATTGTTGTGACTCAGGTGTAGGACTCAGCATTTGTGACTGGTAAACCTCATACAACTGGCCTTGGCCCATTGACCCACCCTGTCCAGATTGATCTTCAGAGCCTTTTTACCTCTGAGCAAATGAACACTCCCACCCAATTCAGTGTCATCTGCAGACTTACTGAGAACACACTCAATCTCCTCTTCCAGATCATTGATAAAGATATTAAAAAATAATGGCCCCTGATCTGAGCTTAAGTTCCAAACATATTTTAATTGGCAATTAATTAATTTTCCTCATATTGAGTCTATTTTGCACATGACAACAATTTCTAACTGATCTCCCTGTAATTATCTCACACAATTATTTTTTTAATTATATTTTTATCCTTTGCCCTGTTGAGGAGGGGGAGTGAGAGAGCAGCTGAGTGGGAGTCTAGCAGCTGGCTGGGGTCAACTCACCACACAGAAGAGTCTGGAATTTATTATTTTTAATTCAGCTATTTTAGATATTAGAGCATCTAAGATTTCAGTGACAACAAATAAAGTCCTCAGTCTTCTTTGACTGTGTTAGGCACTTTGAGACCATGAGCAGAGTGGCAGCCTCATTGGAGCAGAGACTGGACTGGTGACCTCTGTGAGCTCTAAGGCTATATAAAAGACAAAAAAAAACCCCTCTCTACACTTCTTTTTATTAGAGGAGATCAGGGGGTTTCTGTACCTGGAGAAGCCTAAAGGCAGAGAATAGAATAGAATAGAATAGAATAGAATAGAATAGAATAGAATAGAATAGAATAGAATAGAATAGAATAGAATAGAATAGAATAGACCAGGTTGGAAGAGACCTTCAAAATCATCGCGTCCAACCTATCATCCAAAACCACCCAACCAACTAAACCATGCAACCAAGCACCCTGGCAAGTCTCCTCCTGAACACCTCCAGTGATGGTGACTCCACCACCTCCCCGGGCAGTCCATTCCAATGGGCAATCACTCTCTCTGTGTAAAACTTCCTCCTGACCTCTGGCCTAAACCTCCCCTGGTGCAGCCTGAGACTGTGTCCTCTTGTTCTGGTACTGGTTGCCTGGGAGAAGAGACCATCATCTGCCTGTCTACAATCCCTCTTCAGGTAGTTGTAGAGAGCAATAAGGTCACCCCTGAGTCTCCTTTTCTCCAGGCTAAGCAACCCCAGCTCCCTCAGTCTCTCCTTATAGGGCTTGTGTTCCAAGCCCCTTACCAATTTTGTTGCTCTTCTCTGGACATGCTCCAGCAAGTCAACATCCTTCCTAAACTGAGGGGCCCAGAACTGGACACAGGACTCAAGGTGTGGTCTAACCAGTGCAGTGTACAGGGGCAGAATAACCTCCCTGCTCCTGCTGGCCACACTGTTCCTGATGCAGGCCAGGATGCCGTTGGCCCTCCTGGCCACCTGGGCACACTGCAGGCTCATGTTCAGCCTACCATCGACCAGTACCCCCAGGTCCCTCTCTGCCTGGCTGCTCTCCAGCCACTCTGACCCCAGCCTGTAGCACTGTATAGGGTTGTTGTGGCCAATGTGCAGAACCCGGCACTTGGATGTGTTAAATCTCATGCTGTTGGATTCTGCCCATCTGTCCAGCCTGTCGAGGTCCCTCTGCAGAGCCTCTAAACCCTCCAGCAGATCAACTCCTGCCCCCAGCTTGGTGTCGTCTGCAAATTTACTGATGATGATCAACTCAATGCCCTCATTCAGATCATCAATAAAGATGTTAAAGAGCACAGGGCCCAGCACTGATCCCTGGGGGACTCGACTACTCACTGGCCACCAGGTGGATGTGGCACCATTCACCACCACTTTCTGGGCTCAGCCCTCCAGCCAGTTCCTAACCCAATGCAGTGTGCTCCCGTCCAAGCCATGGGCTGACAGCTTGGCCAGGAGTTTGCTATGGGGGACGGTGTCAAAGGCCTTGCTGAAGTCCAGGTAGACTACATCCACAGGCCTCCCCACATCCACCAGGAGGGTCACCTGCTCGTAGAAGGAGATCAGGTTGGTCAGACAGGACCTGCCCTTCCTAAATCCATGCTGGCTGGGCCTGATCCCTTGGCCATCCTGTAAGTGCTGTGTGATTGCACTCAAGATGACCTGTTCCGTGATCTTGCCTGGCACTGAGGTCAGACTGACAGTCCTATAATTCCCTGGCTCAGGCCTCTCTCTCATGTATGCTTCAAAGGGTGACATGGCTAGGGACATTGCCAGGGTAAACAGGGGAGATTTGAAAGCAGCAAAACAGAAAGTGGCACACAGACAGCAAGCGGTGAGGCAGCTAGCTATCCTGATGCAACACAGTGAGCAGTGCATGCAGGGCTGGGCTGCAGGGTGCAGCGGTCTCAACGTAGCATGATAAAAACATTGGCAGTGGTCAGGCAGGCTGGATGCTCAGAAAAATTAAGAAAACTAACAAAATGAAATTAAAATAAAACAATAAAAATTAAAAATTAAATCACCATTTCAGTGAAGGCACAATGTTCTCCACCCAGCAGAAGACAACTGTGGAAGTAGAAACCCAGACACGGATCTCAGAGAAGGATGCGATGGTGCAGGTCACAGGCTGCAGGGAATGCTACAACTTCTCCCTGGAAGCAGGGTGTCATGGGTTACGCCCATCCTGAAAACAGGGTGGGGGAGGGATTGTGAGAGCCCTGCTCTCCCCAGAGGGGGGGGGTTTCCCCCCAGGAAACCGAGTTAGTCTGTTCCACTCCCCCTCCCTGTCCAGAAAGCCTATAAAAAGGAAGATACTGCAGCCATTTGCTTTCTTTTGCTTCTGCCTTGCCGGGACGAAAGGACTAAGAGAGTCGTTGCTGGCTTCCTGGTTCTCTGCCACATAGTCAATCCTTGGTCTTCCTGCTGCATCCACACTTCTTCAAAGGGCTGTTGGTTTTATATATTTCCCTATTCATCCTTGTTCCTTACCCTTGTGAACCCTTACTGTTATTTTTATTTATATATATATATAACTATATATTTATATTTATATATATAAAAATAAAAAATATTTTTTTATAGTTTAAAGAACATTTTACCTCACCATTTCCAAACTGATTCCAAATTATTTCTCAGCAGATTTACCTCCTCCCTTTTTTCTTTATCCCCCTTTATTTCCTTTTTTTTTTTCTTCCCTTATCTCTCGCTGTTCTTTCCCCTTCATTTTTTTCTTCATTTGGGAAAAAGGAAGGGGGAATGGGGGGGATTCCCAGTCTTGCCCTCCATCTGAGCTCTTAAGTCCCAGTTAAGGCTCAAACCACTACACAGGGGGTTGTGTGTGGTGTGAGCAGGTAGGTGATTGTCTCAGCTGAGTGGCACAGCTGCAAGGAGAAGATGAAAAGCTGCAAGAATTGGAAAGGTTTAGGAGCATTAGGGAGGCTGAAGTGGAGATAGACTGGAGGAGCCAGGCTCTTCCCTGTTTGCAGTTGAAATGGAAGCACCTGCCACATTGCACCCAGGAACAAGATGCCCCTGTACCATCCCTGGGTCAGGTACGTCAGAAGACACATGAAGAAAAAGAGAGTCCTCTGCTCTCCTGCCACCAAGACACCAATAACAAAACAGAAGATGAAGGAAGGGGGAAGCAGGTTTCTACTTGGAGTTGCAGGCATCCCTGTTCCCCTCCTACACCCCCCTCTCCCATCCCCCCCAGATACATTTATATATCAGGTATGAGGCTCTGGAGGCAGAGGAGAATGAAAATGGAGACAAGAATCCATCCAGTGAGTCAAACAGTGCTTGTCATTCACCCCTACACCCTAGGACTTCAATGAGGAAGAAAAGGAGGGTAGTTGTAGTAAGTGAGCCTCTGGCATTGCAAAGCAGATATGAGGCTCTGCAGGAGGAACTGGTTGTTGGCAAGCACAAGGGAAGGCCAGAAATGCCACCAAGGCTGACTTGCCCCAGGCCAGACATCAAAACTGACCCTCAAAAGAAAAACTGATGAGTCATTGTAGTAGGAGACTCCCTGATGAGGGGAGCAGAAGTCCTGATATGCAGACCAAACCCACTCTACAGGGATGTCTACTGTCTCCCTCGCACCCAGGTAAAGCAAATCATAAGAAAACTTCCCACCCTTGTGAAACCTTCAGATTATTACCTGTTTCTGGTCTTTCAGGTGGGTAGTGATGATGTAGCAATAAGAGTCTCACAATCAATTAAAAGAGATTTCAGGGCCCTGGGACAACCAGTAAAGGGATCAGGAGCTTAGGTTGTGTTCTCCTCGATTCTTCTGTTTGAACATTCCCATGTCAGAAAATTAGAGGCACAAATGAGGCCAAAATATCAACAGTGAGGCTATTTATTAACAGAATAAAGTGGATGGAACAGAAGAAGGGAAAGAGAGAAAAAAATAGAAGGAGAGAGAAAAGGAAAGGAATTATATTACCACGCCCCACACCCCCCAAGACAATTTGGGTCTGTGGGGAGAGATGCTGTTGCTTTGGCTTGGAGGAGATGTCATCCTTGTTGGCTTGTGCCATCTGCCCTAGAGGAGGGAAGGGAGAGATCCCAAAGTCCACGTCTTCCTCTGAGCAGCCTACAACATGTGGTCTCTTTAGTAAAGATGCCTTTTCCCTTCTCAAAAGCCAGGGCATGGCTTTGGTGGTGGTGGTGGTGAAGAGAGGGTTCGTGGACTGCTTCCAGGCTGCATAGTATGTTCTTCTCCATTTTTCTTCTCCCGAGCAGGCATTGCTCAGATCTTTTATACAGTTTTTTTAGTCACAAGTTTTTTTAGGTATGTGTCCAGGTGGTGAATCTATTGTTCTTTTCACCATCCTCCCTTTCTGGGACAGCTGATGGGTGGAGATGATCTTTTTTATGCACATTCCAGAGAGTTGTTATCCAGTGGCATCTGCCCACTATACATCAGCTAGTCTCTGTGCAGAGAGCAAAGGTGATTTTATCTTTGTTGATTCACATCAAGAGAGATAAGCTTTAGTCTCTTACACCCTGACATCAGCGATGGACAAGGGAACATTTAGGAAGAGCCAACAGATCGGTTTGTGGCTCTGGGACTGATACCATCAACAGGTCTTTGGGTTTGACAATCACAGCTCGGTACACAGGGCTGCAAGTATCAAATGGGCTGCACTTGTCCCAGAGAGGGATAAGGAATCTGAGGCAGGAGTTATCAGGACTCATTAACAGGGCTTTAAACTAGATTTGAAGGGGGAAGGGGTTCATAATCTCATGCCTGCTTGTGACACACAGTGGGGCAGCACAGCAGGGGCAGAGCAATAGAGTACTAGTAAAGGCCCTGAGGCAAGCCAGGGACAGTGCTCCAAGGCACCCCAAGGGAATCAAGGGGGATTCACCTAAGAGGGTGTCATGGCCAGCACAGATGAAGTGCCTCTGTGCAAATGCATGCAGCATGGGCAAAAAGCAGGATGAATTAAGGGCCACTGTGCTGCTGCAAAGCCACAACATAGTGGCTATTACTGACACTTGGTGGGATGATTCCCATGACTGGAATGTAGGGATAGATGGGTACAAGCTCTTTAGGAAGGACAGACAGGGTAGGAGGGGAGGAAGTGTTGCTCTCTGTATCAGTGACCAGCTGGAATCAGTGGAGCTTCATCTGGGGAAGGATGATGAGCTGGTTGAGAGCATATGGGTGAAGATTAAAGGGAAGACAGGGGAAAGTGATGTTAGAGTAGGGGTCTGTTACAGGCCACCTGACCAACAGAACCAAGCACATGAGGCCCTACCTAAGCCTCACATGTCAAGTGGCTTCACATTCACAGGCCCTGGTCCTCATGGAGGATTTCAATCCCCCTGACATCTGCTGGAAGGTCAACCAGCAAGGCACCAGCAATCCAGGATGTTCCTGGAAGGCATAGATGACAACTTTCTCCTCCAAATGGTGGAGGAAGCAAGAAGAAAAGGTGCTATGCTGGATCTTGTTCTCACTAAGAGGGAAGGGCTGGTGACCAATAAGAGGCTCAGGGACAGCCTTGGCTGCAGTGACCATGATGAGCTAAAATGCCCTGATGAGCTAAAATGCCTCAGGGCATGTAGGAGGATGTATTCCAGGCTCACAACCCTGGTGTTTAGGCATGCAGACCTTGATTGCTTCAGGCATCTGCTGGCCACAGTTTTGTGGGAAAAAGGCCTAGAGGGAAGCCATCCCAGGACAGCTGGTCCATATTGAAAGATCACCTTCTCTGTGCCCAGGAGCAAATAATACTGACAAGGAAGAAGGCAGGAAAGAATGTTAGGAGACCTGCCTGGATAAGCAAGGAGCTCCTGGACACACTGTCACATAAAAAGAACTCCTCAAGGAGTGGAAGAAAGGATATCTAGAATGGGGGGCATATGAGGAAGGTGTCTGAGCAGGAAGGGACCTGGCTAGAAAAGCTGAAGATCAGTTAGAATTAAACTTAGGGAGGTCAAGGGGATGTAATGGTTTGAGCTTTACCCAGAGTCCAAAATCCCAAATGGAAACAGATTTAGCTTCCCTCCCCTTCTCCCTTTTTCCTGGTAAGGTAAAGCAAAATTAGGCAGGAGAAATGAGAGGCAAAAAATCATGAAAGGAAATGGTCCAGCATTGGTTTGGAAGTAAAAAAGGTAATTAAAATAAATAAATAATTGGTGTGATAGGGAATGTTACAAAGGTGTAGGGAAAAGGGTAAATAGAAAAATATACAAAACCAGGCCCAGCTGTTATTGGATTCCCTTGATGTCAGTGGATGCCGCATAGAGACAGGCCTGGCCATGT
Organism: Melanerpes formicivorus; assembly: GCF_026170545.1. NCBI lineage: Eukaryota > Metazoa > Chordata > Aves > Piciformes > Picidae > Melanerpes > Melanerpes formicivorus. The sequence continues at coordinate 10,982,695 of NW_027142353.1, read as the reverse complement.
GCTTGATGCAGGAAGCAGTAGGGCAGCAGAGATGTCTGTCAAGCAGGCAGTGTGCAGGGGAAACAGAAACAACCAAAAGATGTCCGCCTTTAAATAGGCTTGCTGGACAAGAAGGCACAGTGGAATAGACCTTTGACCCAGCAGACCTTTCTGGGAGGGGGAAACCCAAATCTCTCTGTCTGCCCACCTGGATCAGGTTTCTTTTGTCCATCTGGGGGCTGAGTTATTTTCAGTGCCCCATCAAGGATGGGTATAACCTGGGATAGGGCAATAGTAAAAGATTCTGCATGTACATTATTGGCAAAAGAAGGACTCTGAGGAACCTGAGAATGTACAAGTCCATTTGACCTGACAGGATACATCCACAGGTACTGAGAGAAGTGGTGGATCAGGTCATTAAGCCATTCTCTATTCCAAAAGTTGTGGAAGTCTGGAGAAGTCCCTACTGACCGGAAAAGGGGAAAAATAACCCCCATTTTCAAAAAGGGAAAGAAGAATGGGTTTGATGGATAGACTATTCAGTGGATAAAAGAATGGTTTAATGGCCACACCTAAAGAGGGGCTGTCAATGGGTCTATGTCCAAGTGGAGGCCAGTGACAAGTGGAGTTCCTCAGGGACCAGTCTTGGGGACTGGGACCAGTCTTGTTTAACATCTTTGTTGGTGACTTGGACAGTGGCATTGAATGCACACTCAGTAGGTTTGCTGATGGCACCAAGCTGTGTGGTGCAGCAGACATGTTGGAGGGAAGGGATGCCATCCAGAGGGACCTTGACAGGCTACAGAGGTGGGCCCTTGACAACCTCATGAGGTTCAACGAGACCAAATGCAAGGTCGTGCATCTGGGTCAGGGCAATCCAAAGCACCAATATAGGCTGGGCAGCAACTGGCTTGAGAGCAGCCCTGAAGGAAACGTCTTAGGGGTGCTGGTGGATGAGAAGCTCAACATGAGCCATCAGTGTGTACTTACATCCTGGGATGCATCAGGAGTGTGGTTGAGAGAGGTGATTCTCCCCCTCTACACTGCTCTCCTGAGACCCCACCCAGAGTACTGTGTCCAGTTCTGGAACCCCTATTACAGGAAAGATATGGATGTGATGGAACATGTCCAGAGAAGGGCCACGAGGATGATTAGAGGGCTGTAGCATCTCTCCTATGAGGACAGACTGAGAGAGTTGGAGTTGTTAATTTGGAGAATAGAAGGCTCCAAGGAGACCTTATTGAGGCTGTCCAGTATATCAAGGGGGCCTACAAGAAAGCTGGTAATGGACTTTTTGGGGTGTCAGGTAGTGATAGGGCTAGAGGGAATGGATCCAAGCTAGAGAGGGGTAGATTTAGATTAGATGTTAGGAAGTTCTTCACTATAAGGCTGGTAAGACACTGGAAAAAGTTTCTCAGTGAGGTGGCGGATGCCCCATCCCAGGACGTTCTTAAAGCAAGGCTGGATGTAGTTATGGGTAATCTGATTTAGTGGAAGGTGTCCCTGCCCATGGCAGGGGGGTTGGAACTACATGATCTTTGGGGTGCCTTCCAACCCTGACAGTTCTGTGATATACAATTCACCTATAGAGACGTTTTGACACCTAGATTTAGGCATCTACAGTATGCCAATGAATACTATGTCATACATGTGTTCCTCCTTGTAATCAGATTCACTCAGTACACAAGAACATTATGAATGGGCATAAAAAATTTTAGACAAAAGGATAGATTAATATTCATCAATATGTATTTTAATGAATAAAAACATTTGTTTCAAAGATTAGATTTCCTTTACTTAGAAACGCATCAACAGAATTAGGAATAACTCCAATTCCAGTATGAATGTGTAGCCAAAACAGACACAGTTTCTTTGGTAACTTTTTCTAAGCTGTCAAAATATAGCTACTGAAATCTAGCCAAGAGAAGGGTATTACACTTTGAAGATGTCAAATAAAATCTTTAGCAAAGAAATACTTGTTTTGTAACACATCATGAAGTGATTAGAGTCTCCAAATGACTCTTGCTGTATAAAACACTGCTAAAGTGTTCCTGTTAGATCAAAAGATAAAACAAAAATATCAATACCATGACTACAGTGAAAACAGACATTTTAAGCTGTACAAAAAAAAAAAAAAAAAAAAAAAAAAAGGTTAAGTTCTTGTTTTCTTTCCATTTACCTGAAAATACTGAAAGTAATAAAAATAAATAAAAAAATTTGTTATTATGAAAACTGCTGTAGGGGTAAATGTGCCCTAATGTGCTGAAGCCCTGGTCTTCCCTGAAAAGGAAGCGTTCTTTCAAGCACCAGCTCTGTTCGTGTTTTACAGATTCCAATAAAACACTTGATTGTTTATAAAGTCTCAGGAAGACTTTGATTATCTTCCCTCCACTATATATATTTTGTCATAGCATTTCATAAAACTGAATAGTAGTTATCTGCTATATTGTTTTCTGCTTTTGTTTCCTGCTTCTAGCTGGTACCAGCTGTATACAAATCCCAGATTAGACAATTACAGAGGAATTTACTCATAGGAAAAGCTTCTTTACAATCCCACCAGTTTGACTGTTTTATGTCTTCAAGTAAATTTTTTATACCTATCAGTTTCAGTTATGTATGAGGAGTATATTAGTGATTTCTATCATGTAAAACTTTATTTTTATTTTTTTTTTTTTAACTGATTTGGGGATGTGGATAGGTGCAAAGGTTAGTACGTGTTTAAAATCAAGAACAAATTAAGAAATATCAGTATTTCACATTGTCTGGAAAAAAAGTCTGTATATATTTATGAAGATTGGATAGGCATCTTGAAAAGTAATTGATCTGGTCAGATTCAATCTTTCTAAGATGTTGAATGATTATTCATCACCAGATTAACATAAACCTCCAACAGGTTTCCTGTATCAAAAATACCAGATATGTAATTTTCCTAATAAAAAGATAAATACTAAGCAGTGAAAGGGTATAAGGCATTAACTCATTATTTGAGTACTTTATGTTCATATTTTAAGAAAGGTGTAAATAATTAAACAGACTTGAGAGTGCCTAAAAATAGGAACATTATCTACTTATTAAAATGAAGATTTAAAAAATTGATATATAACATGCACTATATATAGAAGAGTTAGAGGATCTATTTATAGCAGGTAGGATAGACCTCTGTACAAGGAGGTTTCTGTTGAAGGTAGAAGGATTAATTAGCAGGGAAAGCATTATAAAATGTAATGGCCTCCAGCTGAAGTAAGCAGAACTGGTACTAGAAATAAAATGTAAATGTTTACTAAATAAAGCCATTAATGCTGAAATAGATATCCTCAAGATATTGGAATTTTTCCATGACTTGCAATTTTAAAAACAATATCAGAAGTCTTTATGAGATGTTTTAATTTAACAACAAATTAGCAGCTACATTTAGAAAGGTATCAAATTAGCATAGTCATAAAATTTCCACCCTGCTGCTTTGAAAATACTCCATTTTTTCCCCTCTTGATGAGCTTAATCTAATGTTCATTGAAATCAGTCTTGCCACTGATAACACACTGTTTATGATTCCCCTATCTTGTAACCAGTATAAGTCTTACTCTTACATTTTGTAATACATTCAAAAACAATTTTATGGAAAGATACAAAAGCACTTTTTTGCAGATTCAGTGATTGTTAGGAACTATTGTAGATCCCATATGCTAGTTCCTTATTATCTGTTTCTCACCATTTTTCCTTTAAAAATATTCCAAGCAATTCTGTGTGATCTGGAGAATTCTTACTGATTTGTTTCATCTATAATTTTAGGTTTGATTTCTTCTGAAAAAGAAAAAAAAAAGGCATTTTGTACTTCAGAAGAAAAACAGCTACATATGAAAGCAATTGTAGAAGCCCTAAGCCTAGTATTTTTACCCACAGTAAGGAAACAATGTTGTCTCTGTGTCATACAGTAAATTTACTTTTTATATTCTTCTTAGTGATTAGGAAGTCATAGAAATGTCCTGTCAAAAGATATGAAGCAATTAATATTTCAAAGACTCTGAAAATATGAATGAGTCTTCTCTGTCTCACATTTTCAAGTTTTTTTACTGACATCACCAAAGCAAGAAATGGATTTACTTAAAATCATCTCTAACCACATGGAAGACAAGAAGGTTATTAGGAGGAGCCAACATGGATTTGCTGAGGGGAGATCCTGCCTGACTAATGTGATAGCCTTCTATGAAACCATGACTAAAGGGGTAGATGAGGGAAGAACAGTGGATGTCATATACCTTGACTTCAGTAAGGCTTTTGATACTGTCTCCCATAACGATACTGTCTCCCATAACATCCCCACAGTAAAGCTCAGGAAATGTGACATAAACAGCTGGTCTGTGAGGTGGATTGAAAACTGGCTTGACAAAAGAGTTCAGAGAGTCATCATCAGTGGCACAGAGTCAGCTTGAAGGCCTGTGTCCAATGGTGTTCCCCAGGGATCAGTACTGGGTCCAGTTTTGTTCAATATCTTTATCAACAACCTGGATGAGGGAATTGAGATTACCCTCAGCAAGTTCACTGATGATACAAAACTGGGGAGGTGTTGCCTGGCACCCTGCCAGGCTGTGCAGCCATCAAATGAGATCTGGACCAGCTGGAGAGCTGGTTGCAGACAAACTTCACAAAGTTCAATAAGGACAAGTGCAGGGTCCTACATCTGGTGAGGAATAACAAGAGGCACCAGTACAGGTTAAGGGCTGCCCTGATGCAAAGCAGCTCCCTGGCGAAAAACCTTGAAGTACTGGTGGACATCAAGTTCTGCATGGGACAACAATGTGCCCTTGTGGCCAAGAGAGCCAATAGTATCCTGGAGCGCAGCAAGAAAAGTGTACCCAGCAGGTCTAGGGAGGTTATTCTACCTCTCTACTCTGCCCTGATGAGACAACTCCTGGAATACTGTGTCCAGGTTTGGGGCTCCCCAGTTCAAGAGAGACAGGGATCTGCTGAAGATGATTAGGGGACTTGAGCATCTTCCCTATGTAGAAAGACTGAGATTCCTGGGGCTATTTAGTCTTGAGAAGACTGAGAGGGGATCTCAGAGGGGATATCTGAGGTGTGGGTGTCAAGTGGAGGGGGCTAAGCTCTTTTCAGTGGTGCGCTATAATAAGACAAAGAACAATAGGTACAAGCTTGTACATAGAAGATTTCACCTCAACATGAGAAGAAACTTCTTTACAGTGAGGGTAATGGAGCACTGGAACAGGCTGCCCAAGGGGATTGTAGAGTCTCCTTCTCTGGATGCATTCAAAATCCATCTGGATGAATTCCTGTGAGGACTACCCTAGGTGATCCTGATTTAGTTCTGATGTTCTGTGATTCTGTGATATTAGGATATTTTCAGGCTTTGGATTCACAGGGTGGCTAAAATGGTCCCACATGTTACATTACCATTATTGTAACTTAATCTTTCTTTTAGAGTTAATTGCACTGTAGGCACTCCAAGAAATATTTATCTACATTGTTTTAAATTATTTGACACATTTTTCAATCAATGGTCATTCACTCTATTGCATTACTTTCTAAAATAATACAATTTAAATACCTCAGACATAGTGGACAAAGTAGGCCATGACAGGATATATTCTGCTTACATCCTAAGCCCATGCTAGAGCAAAAGCCAGATGCATGCAACCTGTTAGACCTGGATGAAGGGATAGTCTGTGCCCTCACCAAGTTTGTTGGTGATACCAAACTGGGAGGATTGGCTGGTATACCAGAGTCTGTATACTCATTCAGTGAGACATAGACTGACTGGAGAGCTGGTCAAAGTGGAAATTAATGAAGTTCAACATGAACAAATGAAGAGTCCTGCACCTGGGGAGAAACACTAGGCACCAGTACTGATTAGGGCTTGACCTACTAGAAAGCATCTCCATGAAAAAGGACCTTGGAGTCCTGGAGGACAGTAAGTTATCCATGTGACAGCAATGTGCCCTTGTATTCAAGAAGGCCTGGGTGCATTAAGAAGAGTGTGACCAGCAGACATAGGGAGATTGATCTCCTCCTCCTCTACTCTGCCCTGATGACATCACATATAGAGTATTGCTTCCAGTTCTGGGCTCTCCAGTTCAAGACAGACAGGGATATACTAGAGAGTGTCCAAGGGAGCAACATGAGGATGATGAAGTGACTGGAACATGTGTTCTAGGACAAAAGGCTGTGAGACCTGGAGCTGTCTAGTGTGGAAAAGATATCTTATTAATGTTAATAAATATCTGAAAGGTGAGTGTCAAAAAGGCAGTGCTCATCTCTTTTTGATGGTGTCCTGTGATAGGACAAGGGGCAATGGATACAAATTATAACAGAGGAATTTCCACCTCAACATGAGGAAAAACTTCTTTACTGTAAGGATGATGGAGCACTGGAACAAGCTGCCCAGAAAGGTTGTGAAGTCTCCTCTAGAGACATTCAAAACCTGCCTGGACTCATTCCTGTGTGACCTGCCCCAGGTGATCCTGCTTTGGCAGGGGGCTTGGACTCAATGACCTTCTGATGTCCCCTCCAAGCCCTACCATTCTATCAACCTATGGTTCTAGTTATGAAAACACATGACATGGGACCCATGGAAAGGAAATCTTGATAAATCAAAAAGAGCTGCCACAATTTAAAGCAGGAACACACTGCAAACACTTTTGTTCCATTTGGATACATCTTTTAACAGAAATAACATGAAGGCACTTGTCTGTGCTCACATAGTATCAACATAAGTTTTAGTACTGAATTTACTAAAATCAGATTTGAATTCAGGAGCTGTTGCTATGTTGATGCATAGAATAAAAGGACCCAAGGTCAAGCCTGGTAAGCATCCATTTTGCTTAAGATTTATGCTGGAACAGCCAAGATGGATATGGCTGATTATCAGAGTGGGTAGTCACGCTTCAGAGCTTCTTGGTATTTCATTTTGTTGTATTGCTGTAGTGACTATCTGTTCAGGCTTTGAACTACCCTGAAAATTCAAAATACAGATAAGGTGGAATTTGTTCAGAAAGAGAGTTTCTATCAGGAGAGGAAGACAGCTGTGTAGTATAGCTGTAGAACAGAAATTCAATCCATGTTACCTTCTGCTGCTGGCTATGTATCCTGAGGCAAACCAATTAAATTCTACAGGTATCTGTGTAGCATCCCTAAAGAGCGTTAGTAGTTATTTTCCAGAGACTTCTAGGTATCCCAGCTCACTTCCAGCTGCCACACCAGAAAAGCACCAATCTTTTGCAAACTTCAGGTGTTTTTATCTTCTTTATGCTGATGTTTTGGGAATCTCAGATGAACTCACATGAGAAGACTGGATTATTATGTTTAAGAAATTATATCCCATCATCAAAGTCTGAGTCTGTAGAGAACACAAAATCACAGAATCACAGAATGTTAGGCTGGAAGGGACCTCAAAAGGTCATCTAGTCCAACCACCTTGCCGGAGCAGGATCACCCATACCAGTTCACACAGGAACACATGCAGGTGGGTTTTGAATATCTCCAGAGAGGAAGACTCCACAATGCCCCCGGGCAGCCTGTTGCAATGTTCCATCACTCTCACAGTGAAAAAAAAATATTTCCTTCTGTTTTCATGGAACTTCCTATGCCTCAACTTCCACCCATTGCCCCTTGTTCTGTCATTGGGCATCCCCAAGAAGAGCCTGGCTCCATCCTCTTGGCATTAGTGAGGTCACCCTTTAATCTTCTTTTCTCCAAGCTGAAGAGACACAGCTGTTTCAGCCTCTCCTCATAAGGGAGATGTTCACTTCCATTAATCATTTGTGTGGGTCTGCTTTGGATTCCTTCAAGCAGTTCCCCATCCTTCCTGAACTGAGGAGAAATAGCATTGCCCAGACTGCAGTACCACACAAAAATCTGTCCAAGCAGAAAGAAAAGCAATATTTTCCAAGCACCAGCACAGTGTGAGCAGCATGGTCAAGGAGAAGGATAGCTTACTTAAAGGATTTCTTATTAGAAATAATTGCTAACACTGCAGCAGAAAATTAATGGAAAAATAGCACTAAGCAAATAAACTATTATTAAAATTTATGTTGAATTTTGAATTGGCTTTACAAGTCTTTGCAATGCCAAAACAGAATAAAAATATAGCAGTTTGTATAAAAGTAGGAAAAAATTATGAAATACAGGAATTTTGTAGCTTTATTGGTGTAGGAATCAGAGAAGTATCTCCAAAGTAGATTTGCACTGGTTGTTACTTAAAAAGGAACACAATACCTGGAAGACTCCAGTGAATTTCAAAAAGAACTTAAAATAACACTTTTCATTAATAATTACAGAAAACATTTTAGAAAACTGACTTGTCAAGTATATTTCTGCAATTTATAAGAACATGGACACTTACCAGAGCAGTAAAGCAGACTATACTATTCTTCATGTTCAACAATTCTTTTTTATTCTTTTGGGGAGGTGCTGTGTCCCCCTACTGCATTGTGTGAAACACTATCATTGTAGTCTAAGTAGAAAATACATTGACCATAAGGGAGATAAAAATATTCCAGGAACTAACACTGTAAACAAAACAAGAATGTAATTTATTTTGGGAAAGGTTACTTGTGGGAACATTTAACAGAGTGGAACAAATAGGTAGGAAGTATCAGGTAGGTGGGATACTAGGCTAAATGTGCCCAGAACTAAAGATTTGCTCTTGGATACATCAAAAGAGATGTCTGTCTTAGATGCTTCTCCCTAAAGTTCTGTGGGATTTGATAAGCCAGTCTGGGTGTAAGTACATGAAAATTATTTGCTTTTTTCCCAGATCTGATACCTATACTTCAGTGAGCTGAAAGCAGTTTGTATTATGCATCAGTTCACATTATGTTGTTAGTACTCAACTGATACAAGAAATGAGATTTGTCAGACTTTACCTGAGTGGTCAGCTTTCTATGCTAGTAGGAATCATAACTTCTTTGAGGATAGTCCTTATTCACTGAAAGGCATCTGATTTCTTTTAAATTGTAGAAAAAGTCTGTTTTCAGATATTTTCTTTTAAAATTTGTATTAGTATTTCTATTTCATAAAACTTAAATCCAGCATGGTATATTATAGTCAGAAATTTCAGCTATCTACAGGAAGAAAACCTGTCTTCATCCACTTTATATTAGTTATATATATAGCTAAAATTCTTTTGAATTTCAGTTTCTGAATATGCCACTGTTGTTTTAAATCAGTAAATGTCTTTTCCTAACTAAATGTATGCCTGATGTTACCATGGAACCACACTTTCCAATTACTGCTAGGCCCATGACATTTTTTAAAATCTTTTTCAGATTACCAAAGCTTACAGGTGTGGTCATACAAAGTTAAATCTTTCATTAACACTTCTTTTCATATAAAAATAGAAATGTATTTTAAAAAGCCTTCAGAAAAGACTGTCTCTGCTTCTGTTAAGAAGGATAAAATGCATTCACATAATACTCATGATACGATACAATACGATACAATGTGATATGATAATACAGCGATCTGTACTCTCATACAAATATTAAAGTTGAACATATACGGCTTAGTGACACTGTTTCTGATGTTAAAACAGGCTCAGACTTGGTAAAAGTTTACTATGACCGCTTTAGGATCTGATTGTGTTTTTGTTTTGTCAACTATGCTTATTCAGTCTAGCTGAGTATGTCTTATGTTTTGGGTTTTTTTTAAAGCATTTCACAAATGAGTTTTCTCATCATCATACTGAGGTTCTTTTATATGTCCTACATGAAATTAAAGAATTGTAATTTTGTCATCTAGATGTCATTCAGAGTCACAAAAATGTATTACAGTTAGCTCAAAATTCTGCTGCTTGCAAAACATAGTAGCACAAATATTTTAGAGTAATTTTAGTGTTCTCATATTTAATAGAACTTTTATTTTATTTTATTTTTTTACTACTTGGCATTGTGATAGATACAATAATATTTTATTTCCAAAGGCAGAAATTTTTAGGGATCTTTGAACACTAACATTTGAGACACTGTATCACAATGGATATTTTTGTCACTCTCCTACAGATTTTCCATCTGAGTTCCTGTGAAACTAATTTCATTTTTGCTTATGCCTTGTGAAGAGTAGCCTTACATCTGATAAGGAAACCAAACACAGCTCCTGTGCTGAAGTTTCATCATGTGCCTGTCAGAAGATTGTAATGATGAGTGTCAATGAAAGGGTAGAAACACATTTTTTTTTAATTTGCCCATACTCAGCTCAGAAGTGTTTAGATCACTATTCAGACTTTAACCAAATGAATTGAAAACAAACAAACATGACTTTGAGCCTAACATCATATAGCTCTGAGATCTACTTACACAACCATTCTGTAATGGTGGAGGGGCAACTCTAGGGATTTTATTTTATTTTCAGTTTATGGAATGCTCCCGGGAGGTACTTGATGATCTTTGGCTCCTTGATGATCTAAGGAATGTGGTATTCATCTTCTGACTCTTCATCATATAAAAATGTAGCATGAAAAATATTTAACAAGTGTGACAGTTCCTGGCTTTTTCACTTCTGTCGTCATCCTTTTATTTAACTCACTCATTTATTTTTTTTCTCTGAAACTGCTTTTGAAGGCTAAATTAATTTTCTTAATATCACATTTAAGATGCTGACTATATTGTCTGATTTCCAGTGGGTACTTCATAAGGACAGAAGTCCTATGGTTTATCTGTCATCTTGACTAGCAATACCAGGTAGACAAGATAATCTGAAAGAGTGCTAAATATTGCAAAATCACAGAATGCTAGGGGTTTGGAAGGAACCTCTGGAGGTCTAGTCCAAACCCCCTACCAGAGCAAGTTTGTTGAAAGCAGGTTGCACAGCATGGCATTCAGGCATCTTTTGAATGACTCCAGAGATGGAAACACAACCATCTCACTGGGTAGTCTGTTTCAGTGCTCCACCACTATCAGTGAAGTTAATCTTTATGTTTACATGGAACTTTTGGATGTTCAAGGTTTTGCCCATTGCCTCTTGTCCTGTCGTTGGGCACCACTGAAAAAAAAGACTGTCCCCATCGTCCTCATACCCACCCTTGAAGAATTTATAAGCATTGACAAAATCTCCCCTCAGTTTTCTCCAGGCTAAAAAGCCCCAAGTCCCTCAGCCTTTCTTCATATCCTAATTATCTTCGTAGCCCTTTGCTATACCAGATCAAGCAGCTCCCTGTTCTTGAACCAGTGAGCTCAGAAATGGACACAGTACTCTAGATACACGTGTATGAAATGTAATCAAATCACTAAAGTTGCCTCTGTAGAAGCCATAACCAGAATGAATCAGTTATAGTTTTCTTTTTTTTTTTCTTTTTTTTTTTTTTTTTTAATTATCATTATTATTATTTTATTCTAGTTGGTGGAAAGAAAGGCTGTTTTGGAGTGTGATTAATTTCATACTACAGTAGACAAGTAAAATCTAGTGAATTGTGCCCTTTAAAATTCTGTTTCTCTCCACTGTCTACAAAAGAGCTTAAACAACTGTGTCATGTTGACATTGTGGATTTCTTAAAAGTTATTGAAGAGAATCTCAAACCAAATGTTGCATTGAATTTAGCTTTTAGATTTTTGCTTTTTTGCATTATCTTCCACAGGTTCTTCCAATATTAATTAATAAACGTACAAATGTGAAAACAGGCAAATATGAATATCTAAATGCAAATCTGAGGTTAAATTATTAAGCATCATAGACGATCTGATTTTTTTTTTTTTCTTTCTTTCTTTTCCTGATTGCCTCTGCAAAGCAGATTCTGCAGCTTCTGGAAGCTGAGCATACATGAATTTTCAGGATCTGACAGCACTCTAATACAGTAACCTCACACATTGATGGTCAAATGAGACCATCTGGCATACTGAAGTTACATACACGAATTAGAAATGTTGAATTTGGTGTAGTATTTCTAACTTAGACTCTTCAACAATGTGTCTAAAATCAGGTGGCAGGATTCTGCCAATAATTTGTTTCAAAATTCTGTTAAGAAAATAATTTAACTGTATAGTTAAAAGGAAATAAAACTCTAAAAATAAAATATATTATTTATTAGGGTAAAAGTGCCTGTTTCCCCTTTGCTTTTTGTCTCTGTCTTCAATTTTATCCCAGCTGAGACACTATTGGTGACATCTCATAAATATGGCAAACTATGTACCTCAGACACACCACCAAGATTACAAATACTTACAATTAATTTTAGATACACAGTTTGCTTTTCCTAAGTAACAACAATGTGTTATGCATTCAGAGCATGATTTTACCATATTGTATTACATATTAAAGCCACAGAATTTTAAAGACAATGAATAAGAAATGAAAGATAGATCCTGTGTATGATATTTTGTTAAGGTTTTATGCATTCCCATAGATCTCAGTCTTTACCATTATCTTTATAATTTTTACCTTAATATTTCAAATAATTTTACTTTGAGAATTCTTTCTTCTCAAATATCACTTAGTTTATATGAAGGAATAGCAGTGGCCTCAACATGAATCCCTCTAGTATGTTGTCTAAGACTTTCTCATGGCTCAGGAATATTTGATTAGATTTAGCCTTTGCAAGACAGTAATTTATTCTGATTTTTTCATTTCTATCCATTACTATTTGTAGAAGAAGGTCTTAGTATCATAGTATCATAGTATCAGTCTTCTTGGATTTTTAGTTGTTTTTTTTTTTTTGTGTTTGGGGTTTTTTTTCCCCTGTAATTCATTCTGCTGATACCTTACATGATTTCTTAACATCAATTATTGTTTTTATAAATAAAATTATTTTTTATCTTTATGATTTTCATATTCCTTACTTGTTGTACAGATTAAGTGTAATTTTATCATTAAATAAAAGTAAACATTGTTATTTTCAGTTATGTATCAAATTGATAATTTCTGCATTTTGCTGACATAGTCTCACTATGCCATATTGGCATATCTCACTAAGATATCTCAAGAATGATGTTTTAGTTTTCTGTCCATCTTTTTTTCAAGTGAGTCAATTAATGAGTTAACCAATACTAAATTTCTTTACTATTAAGAATGCACCCACAAGTGCTGTCTGAATTTGATCAATATAATTTATTTATTCAAAACTTCTATTATGAAACTAATGTACAAATTATACTTTACTGATTATGTAGTCACTACAGTCCTTAAAGAATCTTTTGTACCATACAGGAATATTGCATAGTAGGGCTTTATATAGCATTATAGCAGAGAACTTAGGTGGCTAAATTTCGCCTGTGAAAAACTTTTCCCTTTTTTTAATCTACATAGAGAAAACAGCAGTTTAGACCTTTACAAAAATCTCTTTCAAGGCATCTCTTTTCAAAACACAGAAATTACTAACTCCATTATTCACTTCTCTAGAGCTTGGAGTGAATACATGGAAGGAATAAACAATTACCTCCTCTTTATGTAAGTGGTGAAATGTATTTTAGAGTGGTAGTTGAGCTCACACTGTTTCAAATCAAGTAGTTAGGTACTAGATTGAATGATTCACATTTAACTGTTCTGTAAAATTTCTTACTGTGATATTTAATGCAAGAAAAATGCAAGAATAATTACTAAGAGAGACTAAGTGCTTTTGTATCTTAAGTAAACAAATCCATTTGCTTCAACATTTTCGTAATATTAATTTAAAACATTTAAAGAAAACTCTTCCTAGTGTTTGGATAACTCATCCAGTAAACATTTTTGCCTCAGTCTTCACTGGCAATCTTGCCCTGTCCCCCTCCCAAGCTGATGGACTACTGGGTGTGGACTACTGGGTGTGGGGTAAAGTCTCTCCCAACATAAGGGAAGATCAAGGTCAGTACCACCTGTGGAACCTAAACACACATAAATCTATGAGACCTTATGAAAGACACCTCATAGATCTGGAGGAATTAGTTGACGTAGTTGCAAAGCCACTCTCCATAACATTTGAAAAGTTCTGGCAGTCAGGTGAAGTCCCTGGGGACTGGAAGAAGGAAAACGTTACTCACGTTTTTAAAAAGGGTCAAAAAGAGGTTCCTGGAAATTATTGACTCTGTGCCTAGGAACATCATGGAATAGACCCTCCTGGAAGCCGTACTGAAACACACAGAGGAGAGGAAGGTGATTCAAGACAACCAGTATGGCTTCATCCCCATGCAGAGCTACAGGCTGGGGTCAGAGTGGCTGGAGAGCAGCCAGGTAGAGAGGGACCTGGGGGTACTGGTCAATGGTAGGCTGAACATGAGCCTGCAGTGTGCCCAGGCAGCCAAGAGGGCCAATGGCATCCTGGCCTGCATCAGGAACAGTGTGGCCAACACGAGCAGGGAGCTCATTCTGCCCCTGTACACTGCACTTGTTAGGCTGCACCTCGAGTACTGTGTCCAGTTCTGGGCCCCTCAGTTTAGGAAGGATGTTGACTTGCTGGAACGAGTCCAGAGAAGGGCAACAAAGTTGGTGAGGGGTTTGGAACACAAGCCCTATGAGGAGAGACTGAAGGAACTGGGGTTGCTTAGCCTGGAGAAGAGGAGACTCAGGGGTGGTGTTACTGCTCTCTACAACTACCTGAAGGGAGGTTGTAGATAGGTGGATGTTGGTCTCTTCTCCCAGGCAGCCAGTACCAGAACAAGAGGACACAGTCTCAGGCTGCACCAGGGGAGGTTTAGGCTGGAAGAAGTTGTATACAGAGAGAGTGATTGCCCATTGGAATGGGCTGCCTGGGGTGGTGGTGGAGAAGCTGTCATTGGAGGTTTTCAGGAGGAAACTTGATGGGGTGCTTGGTGCCATGGGTTAGTTGTTTAGGTGGGTTGGATTGGTTGATGGGTTGGACGCGATGATTTTGAAGGTCTCTTTCAACCTGGTTTATTCTATGTAATTCTATGTAATTCTATGTAATCAAGGGGAAGTTCTGCCTGACCAACCTAATTGCCTTTTGTTATGGTGTAATTGCAGCAGTGCACAAGTGAAGATCAACAGATGTCATCTATCTGGAATTTTGTAAAGCCTTTGACACAGTCTTCCACAACATCCTTCTCCCAAAGCTGGAGACATATGGATCTGATGAGTGGATCATCCAGTGGATAAGGCATTGGTAGGATGATCTCACATAGAGTATTGGTCAGCAACTTGATGTCCAGATGAAGATGGGTGACAAGTGTTGTCCCTCAAGGGTCTGTCCTGGGACCCGTGCTCTTCAATATCTTCACAGATGATAGAGACAGCAATATTGAGTGCATCCTCAGCAAACTTGCACATGATACCAAGCTGAGTGATGCAATTGACAAGACTGAAGGATGGGTTGCATTCCAGAGTGGCCTGGACATGCTGGGAAGGTGGGCTGAGGAGAATCTCATGAGGTTCAATAAGGCAAAGTGCAAAATCCCGCACCTAGGTCAGGGAAATCCTAGGTCAGGGCAATCCTTGGTATTAATACAGGCTTGGGAATGATGAAGTTAAGCACAGTCCCACAGAAAAGGATTTGGAGGTACCGGCAGATGAGAAGTTGGACATGAGTCAACAATGTGCACTTACAACCCGGAAAGCAAACTGCATCCAAGGCTGCATCAAAAGAAATATTGCCAGCAGATTAATAGGTGATTCTGCCCTCTATTCTGCTCTGATGAGACCTCACCTGCAGTACTGTGTCCAGCTATGAGGCCTCCAACACAAGACAGACATGGACCTGCTCGAACAGGTCCAGAGAAGGGGCATAAAGACAATCATAGGGCTAGAGCACTTCTACAAAGACACACTGATAGAGTTTGGGCTGTTCAGCCTGGGGAGGAGAAGGTTCTGGCCAGAATCTATCACTACATTGCAATATCTGAAGGGGACCTACAGGAAGGTTGGGCAAGGACTATTCAGAAAGGCTTGTAGTGATGAGAGGCAATGGTTTTCAACAGGAACAGGGTAGATATAGGTTAGATGTACGGAGGAAGTTCTTTACAATGAGAGTAGTAAAATATTGGAACAGGTTGTCCAGGGATGTAGTTGAGAACTCATCTCCATAGACATTTGAGATCAGACTCGATGTGGCCCTGAGTCCTCTGCTCACTGTAAGGGGGTTGACTTTGGAGGATCTCTTCTAACCCAATGCAATCTGTGAATCTATGAAATCAATTGAAAACAAACCAAAACCAAGTTCTAAATGCAAAATGTGTCCTGACCACTCTGAGCTGCTTTGCTCACTTATCTGTATTTGATATTATACTGCTAGATAGCTTTCTCTGAACTTTACAATGCTATTATGAAGCAATGAAGTAAAGGGAGTTACACTGAAAAGTCTAAATAAAGTTAAAAGCTGATAATACCCTTTTAACTTTTTAAAATGTAACTATGTAACATTTCAGTCAGGTTCACATTTTGGTGTTGGCAAGTGAAACCTGATTTAATTAAAGTGAAAGTGAAAAGCTTGTATCTGCAGCAAAATACAAATCTAGCAAGCATATACAATAGATTTTTGTTGCTTAAATATATTAAAGAGCATGACAATTATCCCAATATTTAGAAATAGAAATTCTGAAAGCTTATGAGGAATAGCTGTCACAAAAGACCTCATTATATAATTCTTCTGTAAATCAATCAAGTTCTTCCATAAATATAGGTGGTACTTAATTTTATTCCTAATAAAATAAGAAGAATTTCAGTTCTCTGATGTGTGTGATATTTAATGCCAGTATTGATTTCTTCATATACAAACCTGCCCTTAAATGGCTCTTTAGCCCCTGCTTGGTATTTAGTCCTCTCTGCTTTGGTTCTGAGCTGAGGCTAAGCCAAAGGCACAACTGGAGAGGGGCAGCTCTCCATCTCTTTCTCAAGCCTATATTGGGTTCACATGACAAGGTTTTGGTAGCAAGGGGGTCTGCAATGGTGATTTCTCTAAGAAAACACCAGAAGCTATCCTCGTGTTGGAAAGCACCACATTCAAACAATTCCAAAACAGGCCTGATGCCAGACAATGCAGAGTTGATCAGTGATGCTGGTGACACCTTTGTGATAAAGTATTTTTAGAAGTGTGAAAACTGCTACATAACAGCAGTCAGAAAAGAGGAGTGAGAAAATATGACAGAAAGAGCCCGGCAGTCACAAAGGCCAGAGAAAAAGGAGCAGGAAAAGGTGCTCCAAGGGGCAGAGCAGAGGTTCCACTATGGCCCATGGGAAAAACCATGGTGATGAAGATTTCTACACTACAGCCCATGGGGCCCCATGTCAGTGCAGCTGTACGTACCCTGAAAGAAGATGCAGCACATAAAGTGATGGAGAGCCCACCCAAAAGAGTAATATTATTAATTCAAAATAAATTAAATTTCTTCCCTCAATCAAGTCCGTTTTCCTTGTAATGGTATGGTAATTGATAAGTAATCTCCTTGTCTTTATCTTGACACACTAGATTTCTGTTGTATTTCCTCCCTCTTATGCTGAGAAGGGGGAGTAATAGAGTAGCTTGGTAGACACCTGGCATTCAGACAGAGTCAAACCACAACTAAGTTCTTATTAAAGGGCCCATTTAATATCTTTCTCCTACTATTCTTTACAAACAACAACCAAAAAATACTAACTTCAATTAGATAACCTTCTGATTATAAATATTAGGTGACTTCAAGAAAAAATTCTCCTCATTTTGCATTAAGATTACAATGGCAATACCTTACACAGAAATAGTTCTGTTTAATAATCTTAAAGTAAATAAAATACACACATACACACAAAAATTATTGTTCATAGAGAAAAAAGGCTGATTGCATTTTAGAGAAGCCACTATACAAAGCACTAACTATTGGTGTCACAAGCACACTTGAAGATGATGGAAAAGTTAAAAATACTCTACAGCAGTCCTGACAAACTATTCCTGAAGGATGCTTGTCTCCTCTGGAGACTTTCAAGACCCATCTGGATGTGTTCCTGTGTCACCTGTGCTAGATTCTATGGTCCTGCTCTGGCAGGGGTGTTTGGACTACATGATCTCTGGAGGTCCCTTCCAACCCCTAATGTCCTCTGATCCTGTGATTATTTGAAAACTTTGTGTGAGGGGACAAAGTATTTTGCTGTGCATTATGGAAATCCTAAAACTTTATGTAACCTTTTCCTTAGAATCTTAATTATTATATTCTCTAGATAAATAGTAGATACTCTATTGTTCAGAAGAAATCAGTATCAGATGTTCTGTAAATAAATTAATTAGTTAAGGGACTGATCAATATGGGATGCAGTATTAGATCACAATTCTATTGACTTTAGAGTTGAGAGGAATGCTTTTAGTTCAATTTGTGAAATAAAACCTTGTACACATAACACACTTTCACTCTGTTCCTTTGCTATTCAGATTTATTGCAGTTCGTTTGCCTAAAATGAAACTAAACCAAGTGTAATCTATTGCAAAGTCCAAACTGCTTAACATGACTTTTCCTGAATTGTCTGGCAAATGCTGTAACTCTACATTTTCTATAGCTCTTGCTTCTCGTGGAATGAAAAATAACATAGCACGTTGTTGTGAGGTTCTGTTCTTGACTTCAAAACTGTTTATTTTTGATAGCTTTTCATTATTGTTTTTGAATCAGCAATTTAACAGGTTCTTCTAATTCTTTCTTTGATAAAATTTTAAGGATCACTTCTGCAACTGAAAGTGAGGAAAAAGATATGAAACGATTCAAAACAATTGTACAATGTAATAGTTATTTCTGGAAATCTGAGATGCTTTTAAATCCCTCTACTTTTGAGGTCTTATTGTACATAATAATGGCAAAACCACAATAATATATTGATTTTTTTTTCTTTTTGTGAAAATAACACAAGATGAAAAAGTTGTTAATTTTATTTGACAGTGGTCATAAAATGAGAGGGGAAAAATGCTTCTTATCTGGTTCTGCGTTATATATTGCATCTTGTGATTACTAATGGCCTTGGAGCTAGCAAGTGAGATGTAGACAGAGAACAGTGGAGGCAGCAAGAACTCTCTCATCTATTACAAAAATGACTGAGAGGGCCTCAAGTTGTACAGATTTATGAAGCCAACATATTAAAAGGTTAATTTCTGATACAGCAAGGCACATCACAGGCATATTTGTAAGCATGCTTTTGATTGTTAAACGGAGGCCATTATGTAAGGCCATTTATGTAAGGGGTAGGAACTTCATCTGGATGTATGTTTAGTTAAGGTGCCCTGAACTATAGCCTTTCTTGCTTAAAGCAGAGTGGTAGGCTGACAAAGTAAGATCAAGAAAGAGTAACATTTCACATATAATCATAGAATCTTTTCAGTTGGAAAAGAATTGGAATTTAAGTGTTGTTATAATTGTGTATTATTATGGTATGTGCCTTGGCAAATCAAAGTGCTCCAGCCATTATTGGATCTCTGTTAAGCTCTTTCATGGTAGGAAGGAGTTTTTACCATGCAATGAATATGAAGGTGATGGAAGCACTTAACTGTGAGGGTGGCTTCTCCTCCAGGAAGTTTGAGGGTACTCTGTTGTTAAACTAACCTTGCAGGAAGGATTGCTAGACACTGGATCATCAGAAAAATAGATCTACAAGTAATGAATGTTAGTCTAAAATTACTCTGAGCTTTTCATGATTAATAATTAGTAAACGATTAAGAGAAAATGAGGTTAATATTCTGTCAAGTTACTCAAACTGCTTTTTCTGTGGGTATCATTAGTGTCTTATTTTACTTGAACTCAAGTCTAATGTTTTTGCATCCATGTACATACCTCCTTTACAGCAGCATGGAAGAAAGCACTAAATAAATCATCAGAAAGGCTAAGCAAGAATTTAAAATCAGCTCCTGCAGCCCTTGGGAATCCATAGGACAGTGGAAAACATTAAATTTTAACTCTTTCATTATGTATCTACAGCAGATTTTTATTGAACTCTTTTCTGCTTATGATTTTTTGTTGTTTTTCAGTCACACACAAGACAAAATTTGTGTATTTACTTCAGCAATTACTGAGTTTAGGATTCATCATGTTTAACTCAAAACACCTAAGGCTACTCATTTTGTCATTGTCATTCTCTTAGCTCCCTCTGTGGTGAGTAGACAAAGAAAATTTGGTGGAGGTATTTTCTTTCTGCATCTGCTAAGAATCTTTGCTTTTCTATTGTGTGGTGGTTCAGGTTGGGTGCCCCCTGCTGTGACCACATGAGACACACCTCCAGTGTCCCAAAGGGTCCAGCCCAGTGGGTGGGCACAGGAAGCCAGGTATTTCATCCCATAATGCCCTGCTCCCTTATAAGACATCATCAAGGGTCCTGCACTTTCTCTTTCCTCCCTCATCACTACCTCGTAATGGGGTGAGTCATCTCGTGGCCTCTTAGGCCTGGCTAGGCCCAAGGCCGGCGGGGGGAAGAGCCCTGGGTGTTTTGGGTGTACCCTCAGGTGGGGGTGTGATGCTTTTGGGTGTGCTTTAGGATCTCTCTTTTGTCACTGTGCTTGTGGTTCTCTGTAAAAAAAATTCATTGCTTTTTCCATTTAAACTTTCCACCACTTTTGCAATCCGCTTGTCTGAGTCTCATTTTTGCCTGTGGTGGGAGGATCAGCCTTTTCAACCTACCACATATGGTTACTGTCAAGCTAAAGAAGTCTCACCTACTGATCCCAGAGGTGATACCAACTCTAATTCTGGTGATTTATTAGCAGCATTTTCCTCTGTAAGCTCAGAACGTCAGTATTATCTCATTGTGCTAAATTGTGTGTTGAATGCAGTGCTTGACAAACAAAACCATAAATTGAAAAAAATTACAGCTACTCTTAAGACCCATAGAAAGAGAGAGACTGTTAATGCTGATGCCTTTTACAGGTCCAGGGTAGGTAATTCTGTCTATGCACATTGACTTCAGGGTTTTAGTGTCTTGCTTTGGTTTGGTTTGGGTTTTTTGGTTGTTTGGGGTTTTTTGTTTGTTTGCTTGCTTGTTTTTCTTTAATGTTGCATTTTGGTTTACCTTCTGTTCCAATATCTTAATGGTTAAAAATGCAGATTAATAATATACAGTATTTTATGATTTTTCATGTTTTAATAAAAAAAATAAATAAAACCAACAAACTCTGTGGATGCTTTATAAATGACCATTTTAAAATTATTTAAAAATTTAGTGGATAGTTTGATCTTTTTTATGAGTTTAGTCACTCATGCATACAGCCTCTTTTGAGTAAGAATTCAGCATGGTAGAATCCACAGCTTCTTAATTTTGTTATTTTTCTTTAACTGAACTGGAAAGAATTATCTAAAATTTTCAGTGCTTATTCTGTTGTCATGATACATTATGTGATGAACAAATATTGGATGATGCAGGAAATAACGTGCAATCTTCATGAGATTGTAGAATAATCCTTGGATTGCAAATCATAAGAGTCTTAATTCCATATCTGAATATATGACACTTTTCTGTGATATTATGCAACTGGTCTATATTAATAGTATCATATATAATTAAAAATGTAAGTGTTGAAGTTGTTGAAAATCCAAATTAAAAATTTGCAATCCATAACAGTCAATTTGGCTTACTACTTCAATGTCTAGTATATATATTAAGAAGATAAATCCAGAAATGCATCTAAAGAACTGAGATAAACCATCTTGAAAAGGGTAAACATGTCTACATGAAAATTTTTCTATATAAAATATTTTTCTATATGCAAACTTCTATTTTTTATAACCATTAATACAACACTATAAAAGTTTAATAAAAATTAGTGAAGTTAGATCACAACCTTGTGTTAGTGTAGCTGAGCTAACAATGTACTAATAAACTGATACAAATACAAAAAATGTTTTTGTTTTGTTTTTATTTATTTTCAAAAAAGTTATTCTTTTTAATGTAGTAGTGTAAAATAAGGTATTACTAAAGCTGCATTCATGTCTTTCATCTTGGAATAGAATATAAATTATCAGTTTATTGAAGACACCATTTTAGGCTATTGCTCCATAAGTACTCCTTGTTTCCAACTGCTCCTTTAAAAATAATAATAAAGAAGGGGGGGGGAAAAAAGATAATAAAAATACCTATATACAGCTGAAATTCCTATTCCTCGTGTATTAAAATACTCTTTGACCCAACAGCAGAGATTAGATCCTATTACTTAAAACTAAATACAGTGTATTACTTAATTCCTTAAAAATACTGCTGCTTCAGTTTGAGATCTAGGCTGCAAATGGTAAGAGGGGTGTATTTTTTCTTAAATGTCAAGATTATTTCCAATACTTCTCATATTTTCCCACTCTGCATAGCATTACATTGCCATAGCTACTGTATCAGTTACATGCACATTTTTTGAGATAAAAAGCATTACTAATGTTTAACAGAAAGTTAAACTGACATACTTATCCAGTATAAAATTTCATGCAATTTATTTTTGCCTGTGAATTAAAAACAAAACTCTAAACATTCAGAAGATTGGTTAACCTTTACCAAAAAAAAAAAAACCACACCAAAAAACCCAAAAACCAAACAAACCCATCTTCCTGTTTCCAACAATAATTAGTATGAAACGGACTATTCTTATTAATTTTATTCTTTTAGAATATAATCATCTATGTGACTCTAAGTCTGTTTGGTCAATATCTCTCCTGTTGGCTTAGCATGGAGCTCAGTGCAGGCTAGCCACACAATTTTGTACCTAAACGTTCAAGCAAATATTGCATCCTGTATCAGCTTGCACGTTGTTATGTTCATACTCTAGATTACTAAACCTAGTACAAAACCAAGCACAAGAGTCATTGCTGTGGTTCCATCAATTGCAGGAAGGACATTTCTGTAACTGACAATTCTAATGAACCTTAATATCTGCAGAGGAAATACTTGTATCTTCTTGGGAATGTGAACTGTTGATAAGGGTTATCTTGAATAAAACAACCTGTAGATTAAAACAAAAAAATTCTCAGAGAACAAATTTGCCAAGTTCACCCAGAAAAAATATTTTATGAGAGAAAAAAAAAATATTTGTTTATGTATTTATTTTATTCTCTGTTCTAAATTGCAGTTCTTTCCTAAACCTTTCCTTTTATATCTGTGAACCAAAGGGATAATGCTTGTTTACCACACAAACAGAAGCAAAGGACAATAGGTAGCTTTTCCAATCTATCAAACAGTGCCCTAATGCATTCTATTTTAAAATGTATAGAAACAAGCAAATCTGCAATGATCAGGCAAAGATATTCTTCCCAAAGGTCCCTTTTCATTGGACAAAAGTAATTCTATACATAGTCCCGAAATCTTGTCTAATTCTTAAAAAAAAAAAAGACCCTGTGTAAATTAGGATTGGATCTGATTAACTAAAGATTACTAAGTTTTTTTCATTGTTGTCTTTAAGCTATGCTTTCTTTCACCTTTGTACTTTTTTTGGTGTAAAAAGGTAAATAGTGGATATAGGGATTTTGGTTGTTTGGTTGTTTTCCACAGTGGAGCCCAAATAATAGCATTAAGGTAAGAATTACACTATTATCTAAATTACATTCAGGCTTCCAAGGTTCTGAAACCTTTTACTGTTGCCAGTGATAGTGCTGTGTTCTCTTTTAAAGCCCCATATAAATCAAGATCTTTAGAATCTTTAAAATAAGAATCACAGAATTAACCAGTTTGGCAAAGACCTTCCAGATCATCAAGTCCAACCTATCAACCAACACCATCCAATCAACTAAACCATGGCACTAAATGTCTCATCCAGTGTTATTTTAAAGACCTCCAGGGATGGTGACTCCATCACCTCCCTGGGCAGCCCACTCCAATGGCAAATCACTCTTTCTGTGAAGAATTTCTTCCTAACAACCAGCCTAAACTGCAAAATTGGTTTAGAATCAGAATCATGGAATTGTTTGGGTTGGAAGGAACCTCAAGCATCATTCAGTTCCAACCCCCATGCCATGGGCAGGGACACCTAACACTAGATCAGGCTGCCCAGAGCCACATCCAGCCTGGCCTTAAAAACTCCCAGGGATGGGGCTTCAAACACCTCCCTAGGCAAACTAGGCAAACTGTTGCAATGTCTTACCACCCTCATGGGGAAGAATTTCTTCCTAACATCCACTAACATCCAATCTGAATCTATCTACTTTTTTTTTTTTTTTTTTTTTTTTTTTTTTCCCCATTCCCCCTAGTCTTGTCATTACCTGACACCCTGAAAGTCCCTCACGGACCCCATTTCCACCCTTTTTTCCCTGGGTGATGGTGATGACAAAGGTGTAGGGTAGGAAGACAGTTGATGGCTCCTCCAATATCTGTTCTCCATCTTTTGACTTATCCTTCAATCTATCTGGGTCATAAATTGCTTTATAAAGCTCCATGGTCCTTAGGTCGATGCCTACAGATGCAAGTGAGATGAAGATGCAGTTCTGTTGTGATAATCAGGTGTCAGGTAGAAAGAAAAAACTCCTCATGTTACACTTTTACACTTTTCCTCATGTTTCTGAATTTTTAAGGGAAGGGTAATCTATCTCCAGGTATGATTGGACTATACAGGGACACATTGACAGTCTATACACCTTATGAGTATGCAAGGCATGATATCTTCTGTACTATTATATCAATATGCCAGATAGGATGATATGCTTGTGAGACCCTTTCTCCCAGAAGCAAGAGGGTGAAATGGATTTTCAAGTCAATTTCATTGTATGCATCCCTCTCTGTTCTATTTTTCCCCAAGGAAGGTTGATACAGATTTATTCTTTCCCTCCCTGATGGAATTATGTAAATACCATTTTATATGTGTTACATATTGTCTTCTAGAGTTAGATATTAAATCTTTCCGCAATCCATCCACTCATACTTCTATTGACACTGTCCTACTTGCCTAAAACAAACATGATAAACATATTTACATGTTATTACTTTTATTAGTAATTAGGAGATTTCTATATTAAATATTTGTATATATGTGTGTGATTTTAAAGTATGCTTGAGTTTGGAAGAATGATTTTCTTTTCTACATACAGTCTATGGAAAATCCACTTTCAAAGACAAAACCAATTGCTGCTAAATTGGAAACCACATTTTTCTTCCCATTTTTTTATATTACAGAGACAGCTTCTACTTGAAAGAATCTATCCTCTAGTGTATGATGGACAGTTATTAACCATATCTAAAAAGCAAAATCTCCTGGGTTTAATAAGAAAAGGGGAAAAAAAAACCAACCAAAATAAAACAAAACCTACCAACAAACCACTATAAAAACAGTATCTATTTTACAATTATTAACTGAAGGGCAGTTGACTACATATATAATATACTGAAGGCTTTCAAGTACCTTTGCATATCACATTTTTCTTCCTCGTAATGGTTATGTCACATATTTTCTGTTAGTATCTGTTTCTCCTTCCATAAGAGTATAATTTTCTCTGCAAGCTTGGCTTGGTTTTCCTCAGTTTGGCTTGGCTCACAGCTTTAAGCTGTTTTAGCATTATCATATAAGTTGATTGATAGACAAGCAGGTAAAAGATTTACAGAATATTTTCCCACCAAATTGTCCATTAGATACTTCTGAGGTAAAAGTGATTTGTTTAGGATCAGCTGAAGTTTTTTACATTTTTACTGCTATGTGAGCCTGAGGAAGACCGTATAATGTGGAATGCAAATTGCTGAAGATTACAAGGGGAAAATGCTTTGTGCTTCAAAATGCAGTTATTTCTGCATTTCTGCTCAAAATATTTCCTAAAGTGAGTATTCCCTTACTTGACTCTTTTGCTAATTAACTGTAATTTGATTTGTTTCCAGATTTATTGTTACATCTCATTATTAACTATAGCACATAAGACTAACATAGGTTTTGCATGTCTGATGTAGATAGCTAGGTCTTTCGGGAAGTAACTACCTTATGTAACTGATGTAAATCAGCGTCTTTCTGGGGATATATCTCACTAGGACAAGCACTTGTTCCTGGGTGGGGACATTGTGGTACTTTTACCAGGAACATTGTTAAAAGGTGATCTGAAGAGTGATTTTTTGGTTTTGTGTTTGTTTTGGTTTTGTTTTTTCTTGTTTTGTTTTTCCAGATTATTGGAACATTAAATTGCATTAGAAAATAACAGGAAGTTTAGGCAATAACACTAAAAGCATGTAGTTTAGCAATTACTGTTATAATAATGGAAGTTCCTAGAAGCAACTATTAGACATTGGGAACTACTGGAGAGAGTCCAATGGAGTGCTACAAAAATGTTTAGGGGTCTGCAGCATCTCTCTTAGGAGTAAAGGCTGAGAAAGCTGAGGATGTTTAGCCTGAAGAAGGATGGGTGTGACAGGATGAAGTTTTGCTCAGTAGGACAAAGGGTAATGGGCACATGTGACTTTGAGGGTGTTGGAGGACTAGAAGAGGCTGTCCAGAGAAGCTGTGGAGTTGTCTTCTGCAGAGACTTTCAAAACTTGCCTGGACACATTCCTCTGCAACCTGTTCTAGTTGAACCTATTTCAGAAGGGGAGTTGAACTAGACAATCACCAGAGGTCTCCTCAAAATACTTTTAATTCTGTGATTCTGAGATTTTTCTTGTTTTCTTGTCAAGTAAAGGCAGCAAAATCATAATGGAGGCTAATGACATTTGATTATGAGTCTACATTTAATGCAAGTGAAACTTTAAACATTTTAATAAAATTGAAACAATATTTACATAATTTTATAGTATCTGTGCCTCTATGGGAGAAAGCCCTTTCCTAGAAAACTGTGCTTCCATACTTACCCTTTTTGCTATAGTGATACTTATTAGGAAATAAAATCTTTCTTCACATAAGTGTTTCTTGCATAGAAATCCCTGTTTCCTGGTTATTATGCATATAAGAAAGGAGAAGGCAAAAAAATTCATTGAAACAGTGACAGAAATTGCATCCAGCTCCCACTTCTAATGGGAAAATTCTGTATTTTAATGTTGCACACATTACTGAGGCAAACATTATTTGACTCACCCTGCATCTCTGCTGTGCATTCATCCTTAAAGAGGTAGATTAGAGAATGATTAATTCCCTGGAAGACTGCAGAATCTAGCAACTCTACTTTCTAGCTTCCAGACGACACAAAGAATGAGCATTACTCTTTAGACACGTATCCAGGTTGCTTGAAGTTAGTCTGCATGATTAAACTTCATGTAATAAAAATGTAAAAACCCTCACCTAAACAAATCAAACAAAAACCCAACAAATGAACAATAGGGAAAATAAATAAATAAACAGATAAAATCCCACAAACAACAAAACCCCACACAAACCACAACCTAAGCCCAACTTCTACACCTTTAATGAGTTTTCAGATGGAAATAACATCTAAGAATTATATGGGTGGGAGGATTCAGGAAACAACGTTTTATGTAAAATGCATTTCTGTAATGCTAGGAAATATTATATAAAAATTATCTAACTGAGCCTCACATACTGAACCCTACAGTCAGTCCACTGCACTGAAAAGTATTGCATGAGAACTGATCATAAAATTGTAATAATTAGAGGTCAATAAGATGTAACAAAATTTATCTTTCCTAGTCAACCTAAAATAATTTTATATTCTTTTTCTCTGTAATAACCTTTCAAATGTACCACCTTCCCTCTTTAGAAAATACTGAGATTTTTCTGATTCTGATCATCACACTTCCATTTTCAAGCACAAAATGTCTAGAATATATGCACTATTCACATTTAGTTGTTAGTTCAAAGTCCCATGCTCAATTGGTCACGCAGACTGAGCCAAATATTCCCTATCTAAAAATTATTTTATTTAGAATGGTTTCATCCTGTTTCCTCTAATCATCACAAGCTTTTCAACTAAACAGTAATACTGTAATTTAAGATATTCCTTCTCCCATAATAAGTTTAACTTTTCAAGACTTTTTAATGTATTGTATTGCTACTTCCAGTTCTCTGAATCTGCTATATTTGTTTGCTTGTTTTTAACTGTACATCAAATCTGTATTTCAGCTAGTCATTTTTGTTATTCAATTTATTAATACTTTCGGGATAATGAAAATCTTAAATTACTATTCAATTTGTGTGCTTTGAACATTACACAATTAAGTGCTCTGGAAAGTAAAATCATGCTATTGAGCAAAGGTTTTGTGTTTTGGTGTGGTTTTTGTTTTGTGAGGATTTTGTTTTTCTTAGATGAAACCATCAATAGTAGTGCAAATGGCTCAGCAGGTTGCATAGGGGAAGATGTTAAATGTCAGCATTCCAAAATTTGATCTAAGAACCTATCATAAAATAGTAATTCCATATCAAAGCTAAAATGTTTCATTATATATCCTTATTGAAGACAGAAGGGTCTCAAGAAAGGCCATAAATATTTGAAAACATAATTTTGGATAAGGTAGACTAAATGTCAGGTGATTACATTATGATTGCACTGAGGCACATCAGTGCAGGAGGCATATCAACAGAATTATCAAAAGACAAATGAGACACTAATTTAGAAGTTTTCTTTCACATTTTAAAATAGTTCCATACATCTGAGACTTCCATGCTTCTATCACAGTTCATTTAAAATAAAATTCTAACAGAGGGAAAATTATTCTGGATATTTTAAACTAATTTCAGAGCTTTAGCAGTCCAGAATACTAGAAATCAAGAGAGTGAAAAAAAGCTTGTCATTTGGTGGGATTTTGTGTGTTTTGGTAAGGGTTCATTTGCTTTGTTTGGGCCGTTTTATTTATTTATTGTTGTTGGGTTTTTATGCTGTTTTTTATGAAATGGGATAAATCTTTGGTTATGGGAACATGGGTATATGTTTGTGCATATGTGGGAGAAAGGTGAGAGTCATAGTGTAAAGGGACTTTTTCTTCTCAAATTTCTGTAGTGACTAACTGCTTGTTATTTCAACCAGTGAAAGAGAACATTGGTCTTCAAAACATTAATACATCTCACATCAGGGAGGCATTTTACTGTGTATATGGAAGTGCTGATGATTCTTTGAGATACTATTTTGTTGAGAACATAATGTTTTAAAGGCACAGAATGCAGGACAACCATTGGTCTGTTGCTCATATTTTAATATATTCGATTCTTACCAAAATAGTATCCAATATACTAGCCACTATGTGAAATACAGATTATGACTTCCACAAGTGTTTTCTTGACATTAAACCCAAAAGCTTGAAAAGGAAAATGGTCTTGTTACTGAATACTACCAATAAAAACATCTTAAATTGTTTGTGTATTACTTAGGAATGTAAGAATTTTGAGTCACTCTAATATCTCAAAAAATGTTGTCTTAATATTCAGCATCTATGCTGAATCATTTGTGATTTGAATAAAAGCAACATTTAAGGAACCCTGTAATTCTTCTCCTGAAAGAAATTTAGGACCTCTTAATGCCTTTAGTTTAAAATTCAGGTGTAATGAAGAAAATAATTTTATCTGCAGAAGAATCTACTGAGTGCAGTCTATTCTACTGAGTTTATGTACTGATATAATGCAGTTTTAAAAAAAGAAAGAAGTGAACTTGTCCTAAGGTTAGACCACCTCCACACTGAGTAGTGATTAAAGTCTTCAAGTAAAGTCAGTTTGGATCTATGAATGAGCAATTCACACTGACCAGAGGAAAGAATTTACCCTGTGATTAATATAAAGAGCACTTTTCCCTTACAATGAAATTCTGTAATAGATTATAATTTGCAATCATAAAAATGCATACAGTTTACTGTATACAACTATAAATAT
The DNA here is from genome assembly GCF_026170545.1 of Melanerpes formicivorus. Classification (NCBI taxonomy): domain Eukaryota; kingdom Metazoa; phylum Chordata; class Aves; order Piciformes; family Picidae; genus Melanerpes; species Melanerpes formicivorus. The sequence continues at coordinate 10,953,153 of NW_027142353.1, read as the reverse complement.
TTTAGAATAAGAATTCACACACCACTTTTGGTTGAGATCAGTGTAATTTCTAGATATATATTGCCTATAGTACCTCTACTTAGAACAGCTTGGGGAAGCCTGACTCAGTATAGGTCTGGCAATTTTAATGAGGTAAGATTTTCTTTCCATTTGCAATGATTGCCATGTATAGGGTCCATGAGTAAGAATGTTTTAGGGCTGTAAGACAAAAAAGCAAACTGCTATACACATTTAAGAGGTAAAATATATCTTTGCACATACACTTTTAATATCATTACTCAAATTAATAGAGTGTTTGTTTGTTTGGACAATGTGAAAGGCCTATCATAAAAAAAAAATCAACAAGTGCATATGATATTGTGTTGTTCAGCCGTAAAACATAGAGAAGAAAAGCACTTTCTTCACTAGAACTTATTTGATAGCACAGTCTCTAATTAATAATGGTTTTAAAAAGGAAATAAAATAACTAAAAATAAACCATTTCCAATTTAGTGGTACTTAAAAGTTTGTAGGGGTGATACAATAAGAAACAGTTTGTAGTGTGTATACAATTAGTATTACAGATGAAAGCTTTATAATTATCACTGTCACAGCAGGATGCAATATGTAGTAAGGACATGGTATTCTATAAATGGCAGAAGATATTTGGGAAAACATACTGTTAACATTTTGTAATAATTAGCAGAAATGTAGTAACTTTTTTTTTTCCAAGGGTCCTAACTTTTTCTGTTTGGTAAATTGTCCTACATAACCTGTTGTATCTGCAATATTTGATACAAAAATAATGGTATAATTTTACATACATAACTTTTGTTTGTTAATGTAAACTTTGATATCTGCATTTGTGCATAATTGGTTCATACAAAAACTGGCACGTAGTTTGTACAAACAAAAATTAGTGTTAAATTATCAACACTTATTCCCTCCCCCCCCCCCCCAGTTATTATCCATATCTGCAATATATATGGATGATATCCATATAAATCTTCCTTCAGGTTTTGGGCTAAACTTTGTTCTCTCTGACAAATAACAACAGATGTGTAAAAGTGATAGAAACACTGTGCAATCATGACAAAAGAGCAAAGGTATTAAAACAGCTATCTAGAACACTCTTCTAGAGAATAAAAGATCCTTAACTACCAACTATCAGAATGTTGCTTTGCTGGAGGATCACATATCCTACCTTTAAATGCAGGTAATCATTGAATCATTTTTGGCATTCAGCATTACAAAAATCGTAACAGAATGCATTAAAAATAATAATTAAAAAGGAGAGAAAAAGTGCTTTGCATAAAGGACAGGCCTGTTCCTCGTGTAATGAAAAGCTAAAAAAAAAACCTTAACTTTTATTTTTTGGTATGATACAGCTCTGCACTTTAAATTTGGGATACAAACAGTATTTGAAAAATTCAAATGCAACTAAGAATATTTGTATTCCCTCTATATGCTATCTAGAACACTTTTTTCCAAAAGAATTTGAAAAAGTGAAGACATTAGAATGAACAACTACCTCTGCTTCACTAAGAAAATACTAGTCCCTATGATATTATTATATAGCTGTTATTTTGGGGGGATTGTGGTTTTGTCATTAGCAATTTTACATAGCTGCACTGTAAATTAATCCACTAGAATCTGAAGTTTATTATGCTAGGAATTTTGACGTTTGCAATATATGACCGTTGTGCTAGTTGCTTTTGTACTACGCCATGAGCTAAGTAAGGCACAAAAGGCCAAATTAGGTTTCACATACCTAGAATATAAATCTAATCTAAAGGTCTTTGTTTTCTTTCTTTTATTCTGAAGTGCTTCACCTTGAGAAGTAGACTAATGTACTTTGGAGACATCCTTTGCCCACAGTTTCAATTAGTCTGATTTAAATCAGGAAAAACTGCCAGTAACTATCAGTATAATACATGGAGAAGTTAAGGCCACAATTTGTATAGTAATCTTCACAGGAAATCATTACACAAATCATATGTAGATTATAGAACCTGAACATTATAGCTATCAAGTTGTTGGTTTTTTTTTTAGCACTATAACTTTAGTCCATCCTTTTTTTTTACAATCCTGTCACAGTGTGGAAATCAATACACATTTATTCTGCATATGCATATAGAGAAATTAAAGCATACTCCCAGCTAACCACACATACACTCTGATATGAGCAAAGAAAGCCCACTAAAGTGCGGGGAGTTACATGTATGTGACTAAGGACTAACAATTGTTCTAATAAGAATATTCAATGTTACTGCTACCTCAACTGTCCTCTTTGTCATCATTGTCCCCTACTGTATCACTGAGACCACAGAGGCCACTGTGTCTAAACTTAATAATCATATAATTTATAATTGTATTAAGTCAAGCGGATTTCTAATATCACTTCTACAGACACAGACATACAATTATAAATGCATTTCCCTCCAAACTATCCTTTTTCAGGCATTGCATCAGGTTTTCAGCTTGTATGCTTGTCATTTCTCTGTCATAGTCTTATCCATGGTGTTCTTTCAAGCATGAGATTTTCTTTGGTGCTCTGATTTCTTTGGGTAATCTTTAACTAAAGGGCAAAAGAGAGGACAATGAAAAGCAGAAGCCTCATGATCCCATGCATGCAACTATAAAAGCTACTTGACATAGCAGACTTCCTTTGAGAGGGAAGAACACATCAGAGGGAAGAAGATAGAAGGAAATGCCATCTCAGGCTTCTAAAACCTTGAAACAAAAGGACACACTACCGCTGATTTTAATAGTTCATAACAACATCTGTCTTCCCCTAGTGAGTGTTTCCTGTGATGCAGCATTTCCTCATATGACATTCTTGAGTTCCATCTACCTCGGTATTGCTTCATGTCTCACGGCACCACAGGAGTTGTCATACTGCAAAAAATCTCTTCTCTTGTCAAGTGCCTAAGCACTACAGGAACAGCACTTCTCTGTCGGAATGAAGAGAGTCTTCATTATGTATTCCAGCTTCTTTTCTGTTTTTTCTTTTATAAATATACTAGTAGCAATGAAAAATATCTGACATCATTTAATAAACTAACATTATAACAAAATCCAGTTAAATTGTCAGAGACATTATGGTGGCACTTTGCTGCATAATATAGGTCAAATGTGCTTTAAAGTACGTAAGACTTTTACAAACATACGAGCATTCATAGATATCATGTACACCTATGATGCTGTATAAATGGAAATGAAAAGTATACATAGAGATATGTGTTTATTGTTATGAAGTTATATATATGCGATGTTCTCTGATGTTTGTAATTTTTAATGTTTAATACCACACATCAAATATTTTCAATATAAATACAGTCTTTGGATTATTCTGTTATGCATCTTGCTGAATTTGAGGCATTAATGCTGTTTGATATTTCCTTTCTTAACTGGTCATTGAAGCTAATGTGCAAAATGTCAGATAAAAATACATGAAATAAAATTATGAAGTAAAAAAGGCCATTGAATACCCAGTAATTATTATTTTTTTTAATTGACCAATCAAAATTGAAGGCTCAGTACTGCAAATGAATGGAATAAAATAAAATGAGTAATTTTACTCTGATAAGTATCTCCTGGTGCTATTATTAAATTCCTGAAAGTAAAATTACTCATGTTGTTCCGATCATGCAAATCTAACTATCAAAAACATCTTAAGTATTAAAAGTGTTGTTTTTTGACACAGAAGAGCACTTTAAGCATACATGCGATTCAATAAGAACACATTTTAAAATATGCTGTGAAATAACATTATTTGATAGAAGTATTTTTAATATGGCTTTTGAAATATTTATTAAATAATTTTAAAATTATTATTTGTTAATTACACTATTTTCAAACAATATAAAAATATTGGTAAATATCCATTGTTACAGATTGCAGTTTTGAGATGGTTACCTAAAAAAATATACTCTTAATTCCTATTAATTAAGAGCCTAAAGTGTTACATTCTGTAAGGTAGCTGAATCCACTGGTTTCTAGCAATTAGATAAACTATTTGTTTTGTGACAGACTTCACTGGGGGATGTTTTGTGCAATATTGGTAAAACACATCCAAATACTGAGCAACAGTAATTTTTGACAACTAGTTAACTCGAATGCTTAGGTTTGTTTTTAATTTATGCAAAATCATGTTTTGTTTGTCAGGAAGATTTTTATTTAAGAAAATCTGAAATATATTTGGAAAAGAGCACTTTTCAGGAATACGGTGAAGGTTTGTTGTCTATATTGAACATGTCCTAAAAAAATAAAGTGCTATTCTCGCTTCGCTTTCTGATAGAAAGTCTTTCAAATAATGCTTACAGAGAAGCAAATAAAAACATTTAATGGAAATTAATGAAAATTTTTCAAAAGTATTGTAGTACCCAGTGAAGTCTTACAGAATATTTATTACTGGGGAAATACAATACAATGTATTTGAAAGATTGGATCCTACAATGCTTTGCTGAACAAGATAAAAATTAGCAAAGAATTCAGGATTTGAAAATAGCTAACTTATTTCTAATACAAGATAGACAGATGCTCTTGGCATTGCATTAGTCATTCAGGCCCAGATCTTTAAAGGCATAAGGCTTAATTATTTGAGTAATTGTCATTTAGCCCTTTATTTTTATATAATTTCATATGAATGAAATAATTTGAAGTCTAAAGAAGAGATGAAAACTTTGGATGTTTTACTTGATTAAGGTATCTAAAAACAGGCTTAAGGGAAGATCTAATAGGAAACCTATTAAGTGACCATGAGATCACACACTAATCCTATCCTAAGGATAAAATCTAATCCTATTTTTGACTGAAGTGCTAAATTCCTCCTGGCTTGTCATCAGCAAATGCATAGTTACTTCCTTCTTGCTTTTTTTTTTTTGTGTGTGTGTAAAAGTGCAAGATGATCATTAAAATATATTTTAATGTAAGATTTTATATTTATATTTTATATTTTATATTTATATTTTAATGTAAGATATATTTGTGACATGATTAAAAGTATCAAGAATATAATACTTTTATTGAAAACACATCAAAGAAAATTAAAAGAACTGGCAGTGGCTGTTTTCCATATCTGTCTGTAGCTTTCTAGAATAATTATGACAAATCACTTATGTCTTATTCTTATTAGGAAAGATGTGAGTTTCCTAGCCAGAAATGTAGGTAAGAAAACATGACGCATGTTCATCCAGCACAGATTTAGCAATTTCTGTATTTCCAGGTTCTTCCTGTTGAAAAATACTGTAAAATACTATTTCTAGTTGGAGGATACATTTAGATCTATTAATGAATGAAGTTCTAACAGAGTGCCTTCCTTTAACATATTTAAAACTACTTGAAAATCACACCTATATAACAGATTCACATAATATGTTGTGATTTCTGTGAAAATCTCTTTTACCAACTACCTTCTTAACCTTCGGTTTTGGGATAGGCAAGGGAATTCATATTAATTGTAAATATTTTATCCAGGTGTAATATGAAAAAGTGAAATATCTTTAAAGATTGGGATTACATTTTTTTTTTTTAATAAGGAAATTCTAGCATTTCCATTAATTGAACAGAGTATTTCCATCTTGGATGATTTAATAAATTTTTGGTCAATTAAGACTAGAAGGATTCCGTAAGACTAATGCTGAGTTTATCTAACCTTGTAATCACAAACTTCTTTTTGAATACACAGCATATATTAACCATCTGATTCAAAGAGTTCAGTTGTACATATTCTACTAGGTTAATTCTTATGATGCTTAGTTACTCTTGAAGCTGTTTACTTTTCATTCTCATCTAAAGCATCTAAGCAGATTAAAAGAAAGCAGTACAACAGCTAAGAAAGTTTTTTATGGTGTCTTGAAAGTTTCCCCTTCAATTTATTAGGTTGTATTAATTTAAAAAACGTTAAGTAATGTAATTATTTCCTCGTTCATCCATATGAATGATTGAGGAAAATTTGCTGAGTAAAAAACAATCCAGGCCTTTTCATAGCACGTCGTAGCACCACGTCTTATATTTGTGTGCATCAATACATGCCACTTAGTATTTTTATAGCTGAAAAATTTTATATGAAAGGGTCTGTATTACAAATAAATAAACATACTCTGAATGCATGGTATAAGGTTTGTTTTAAAAGGGCATTTCAAGTATACAAACATCAAATCCTGTCCCTGACATATAAGCTTAATATGCAAAATGAAAGAGAGTATGGAAATACATGCCAAATACTTATTGCTTTCCTCAGGTAGCAATTAAAAGATAATCAGGAGAAAGTGTACAATAAATGTAGATGATTACTTGCATTTCCACATTGTATCTTTCTGAAATTATTTTTATATTATTGCCAAAAAATGTAAATCTGAGTTCCAAAATATGTGTATCCATCATATGAATAATGAAAATGGTATCAGTCATTAGAACTACTAGAAGTAAAATTAAAAACAAACAAACAATCAAGACCCACAAAAATATGTCTGGATGAAGTCTCAAACAGAAATCCTAACCAAAAGCTGGGATATTAATGCTAATACTTGGATCATGTATCCTTTAAATTTGTAATTTCTTTTTAAAATTTGCAATTTGTGTATGACAATATTCACTTCCTGCCTTAAACCACTGGGGAGTACTGCCTGTAAATAGAACAGTTACACATTTCAGTGGCAGAAGTGATGTTTGAATGCAGCTTTTATTAGCTTCTTAAGTGCCCAGTGCTGTTCCCATTGGCAGTGCTCCCATTGACTTCAATCAGGGCAGGAACAGGCCCTAATTTTGTAAGGCACTTTAGGATCCTTTGGGAAGAATGGTGTTAGAAGAATACAAGCCATAATTATCAATTAGTTGTCAACAAAGCACGCTCAAAAATATCTCCCATGGTCACAGAACGTGGTATCTTCATTTCAAGTTTCAGTTCTCTGTAGCAATTTTAATGCTGCTGCTGCTGAGTGTTTATTTGTCCAGGCACTAAGACACTTTGTGACACCATAATTTCCAACTTTGACATGAATAATTTTGATTCCTGTCCGGGGTGGGGGGAGTAAAAATCAGCCAGACAAAATAATTTTTCTAAGGTTATATAAAATGAGACAGACACCTCTTCTGACTGTGATACCCTGGCTATATCTAGAATCGCCTTTACAGGTAACAATCTCTTATAAAGAGTTAAAAAGTTGTAACTATCTAAAAAGAATACTTACAAGTTCAAGATTCCATAATATTCTAAGTATTTAATACTCTACATTCTGTCTGGTTTAACTTTTGCATCTCTGTTTTTGGAAAATAAAAATAATTTTTACTTCTGGTAACAATAATCATTACTTCCAGGGCCTCTGTCCTAAAAGTAACTTCTCTGTTCTCACTATTAAGAAATAGTTTTGACAACATTTATCTTTTAGGTATTTAAAATGCATAAATAATATAAACTGACCATATTTCCAAAACAGGGATTCACTAAAAAGGGATCCTATTTTAATACTATAGTCATTTAGCTAATTGTAATATGGAGAGGTGCAAAGCCTCTTTGCCATTTTTCACTCACTCCTAAAAATCCAGTATGACACAGAAGTAAATATGGCCTGTTTTTTCAGAGTTCAATGACAACTGTAACAACAATTCTTATTGAAGCATTTGAATGGCTAGCTATTTAACCACTTCATTCAAATACTGTAATGCCTGCTTGAATGAAAAAAAGCTCTTTTAGAAGACAAGAAATTAATATATTCAGAACCTGAAACTACTTATCTTCTATCTATGGATTTACAATTCAAATATCTGAATAAATAAAAATACTCATTAACCCTCTTATTACTTTTCTGCCATTAGGCTTAAAAATTACTATGAGGAACCTTTCCAAGCCAGTAACAGTCAACTAAAAATAAAATACAGAAAAAACAACCAGTAAGAATTTCAGAAATAGAACTAGTATTAAAGTTCTCAGGCCTTTCTAAGCATATCAAAATGCTCTCAGATACACACCAAATCACATATTTTCTACATGACTACAATCAGAAATTTTCATTTTTACAGGAAGAAAATATTTTGGTATTAATAGTAGTCGATATTCTAATACATTCAGAAGCACTTCACCATCATGTAAACCTGAACTCAGACTAAAGACTAACTTAAGCTTCTATGCATCAGCAATATATTTGAATTCCTTTTCTCCAAGAAATGTTATACAAAAAAATCTGACTAACCATGACAAGACTACTCACATCAATCAAATTATTCACATATTGAAATAGTCAGAGGAAAAAAAAATCTATCTTTGAAATTTTGTTTTCACTGTTGTGTTATCTTTCCATTAAAACTGTGAAGTAACATTAAGTTTTAATGATTAAATGAAGAATTGTGAAGCTTTACATCAACACACAGAGCACAAGATAAGGGTCACTGAATGTAAGACAAACATAAAAGAAAAATAATTTAACTATGCAATAGCAAATTGAAATTACATAGTATTGATAAGGCCAAAATTGGGCATTTTTTTATATTCTACCACAGATGATTACAAAGAGCAGTAAATAATTCTCAAACGTTCAAATGACAAGCTAGGTAAAATTTATACATATTTTAATGTTTTTAAAATGTAAATCAGACTGATTTGGACAATTGTTCCTAAGGTAAGTATTATAGAGGAAAAATGATTAGAGGATGCTTTTTTCTCCATTATTAAACTTGTGATGCTTATAAAACCTAACAAAAGGTTCTTATTAATCCAAGAATTCTTAAAAAAAAATCAGTTACAGATAACATTCAGTATATAAAATATACTGAAAATTATAGAACACATTCATTGTATAAAATTACATGTGGATGAAAACTTACTAACCATTGTAAATACATTCAATGATATTTCTAAAAACTGGTAACTTTACAATCATTATTTTACCCATTTCTCATATTTATGGAAACTTTTTTCTCAAAACAATAGCAACTTCTTATTCTTTAGGAAAAATTTCTTAAGGTAGAGTTGATGTATGAATTAACCCATTTTGCAGTAGAGGAGTTCTAACATTTAAAACTTATTAAGTAAAATATTGCACAATAAACCTAATGTATTATGCTACCAACATGATAGTATGGTACATTTCCACTTGCTTCTTGGTAGCTACTACTTGCCATGACAAAAAGGTAAAAAAAACCCCAACATTTCAGACCTAATCACAAATTGTTGATAAGAAGCTTGTGTTACCACTCTAATTTCTCTGCTGAAATACAGTTCCACTTTTTTTAGACAGGGTGCATTTAAAAAAAAACCTGACTACAATAGAAATAAATAAAATCTTTGTTTTGCAGTCTGTTACTTCAGACTTACATATGTGTAAATATGTTTAGGCATGTATGTGTTTGTGTTACAGATTTGGACCACCGATGTTTGTAGATAGAATTTAAAAAGACAAAACAAAATAAAACAAACAAAAAACCCCAACCCAAACAAAACCCCACAAACAAATAACCCCAAATCCCCAAACCAACCAAACCAAACACTAAAAAGCACTGTACCTAAGGCATAATTTCCATTGACATTGAAGAGAATTTTGCTTAAGGTCTTATTCCAGCTATCCAGAGTCACAAAAAGCCAAACACGTGCCTCTTCACTGCCTCGGAGTGGATGAATGGGAAAGGAGACAAATGAACACCATGTGATTACACTTAGGAAATGAATAGATATCTAAAAGAACAAAATATTTTTCTTTAAAAGAAAGTATACATACTTAATACCTTAGATTGCTCTGCAGACAACTTTGCTCTGTACTTAAAATAAAATAAAAAGCAGACTTCAAAACAAAGGCAAGCAGTTTGTATCAGTAATGAGTAGGGGGGGAAAAGAATAAGACTGGGATAAATAAAAATAAAATAGAATATGTATAACAGCTCAATTTTAAAGAGTTAGAATGTTTTTAAACATTAGCATTATAAAATTTTTAACCTCTGAATACACAGTATTTTTAAATTGTTTCCACAACCATTACCTATGCTCTTTGTATGAAAATAAACTAAAAATATTCACCCTTAAAAGACAATATATAATTTCATCTCTGAAGAAAGACAGTAACGTTTAGAAACAAAGATATAACTGATAGAGATGTTATAAATCAATGAGATTTGAAACACTTTTGCAGCAGCTATTTTCCATACGCATGGTAAGCAAATGAACAGTCTCTAACAGGAAGACACAACAAATTAAGACAAAATGTAAAGTTGTTAAATACTATAAAAAATAAAATCAATGGATGAATTTTCATTCACCTCAAAAACATCAAATATACTGATTAGCCAGTTGTTCCTTTGAAGTACTTTTCACCAGCACTAAAGAAGATATTTATACTTGAGAAGTGATTCAGCAGAATGTTCTTTCTTTGAAAGTATACGGTTCAAGTTCTTTGATCTTAATGTAGGCATTTCTCATAAATTTAAAAACAGAAAATTGTACAGATTCTTGAATTTTGAACTGAATGTGAAACATCCGGTAACCTATACATTTGGGGTTGCTATGAACTATCAGAAAAAAGTTAACTGAATGTGCAGTACTGCATGTAACTACACATAAACCCATGTAACCACATTATTGTATCACTTATAAATAGTCTCAGAATGTCTTTAAAAATACTTATGTGAAAGCTACTTAAAATAGGATGACTAATAGATTTTATGTAAATGTAATTATATTCAACTTAATAGTCAACCTCAAATTGCATTTAAAGTGTTTAATTCTATAATTTTAAAATAGAATTTACAATCATGTAACTGTATCATTGCTGAAGAGTATCAATACAGTGAACAATCTTGCATTAATTTTAGCAGAGAACAACTTTTATTGGAACTAACAGCTTTACTATAGTTGTGACTAAAGAACTGAATATTTCACCTAACTTCAGCATTTAGAAAGAGAACAAATCTTTGTTCTGCAATATTTACTGCATAATTTAATACATTCATTAATTTATTATTTCAAATACCAAGATCTTTGAAGGACTGTTTTCATTTTCAGAATCACTCTCGGTATGTGTTTAGGTACTCATTTGACTGAACAAGCCAATTGCTATTGTAATGAAGTTACAGCAAAGTTAAATTCAGGCTGCTCCCGTTATGTGATATTACTTCAAATGCAAATTGTAGAGTTTTAGGATGCAGGAATATTAATGCCTCTCAATTTATATTGAGCTAAGTTGCAAATATGTTTTGGCCCAGAACTTTTGTTATTAGCAAGTCTGAAACCAATAGCTGTATCACTATATTAGACAAGATGAAGCCATGTGGGACTGGAATGACTTCTTTGGTGGATACTGTGGATACAGCATTTATATGTTTCATATACTATATAAAGCACTTTTTCTTCATTACAGGCCTAAAAGCATTTAAAACACATATGGAAATATTCTTATTGATATAAGGCTTATATTAATATAAGTAAAGACAATGTTAATTAAAGAAACATAAATATAATGTATATGCATACATATGTATACATATATATATACATGCATACTTAAACAAATATATATATAAATGCACACATATATACATCTCTTTTTAAAAAATGAGAAAAAAAAGTAGTTAAAATACTAATCTACTTGGTAATTGAACTCGGTATTCAGAAATTAGAAAACTATACTAGATTGTCACCTTTCAAGCTTTAAGAATATAATTTAAGACAGTACCATTTTAAAGTGTTTTAGAATAAAGTTGATATGTTTCTGACAACAGCAATTGTGTATTTCATCCCCCTCCCCAAATAAGAATATAATTTTTTTGCCAAAGTCAGTACAAAATTACCAGGTACTGATAACCTAAAGTTCACAAATCAGATATACTGTTGAAATTATGAGAAAAAAATGTTTTATTACATGTTTAATCTTATTCCAATCTAGATATATTTTAGAAGGTTGCCCAGAACCATGTCATGATATACAATAGTAATCATGCGTCCAAACAAAAAGGAAACTCTTTGCGTTTGGCATGATCTATAGTTTTCTGCAAAATGTAAAAATACTGTAAATATGAGGCTGCAAAATTTCAGCAAAAGGGGTTGTATTTTCCATGTCAAAAACACCATGAAGGGAGTATTTTTTTCCATAATACTTATTTCACCTAAACCAAAGTTTCAGGACACAGTTCCTAGAAAAAAAGGTATGTTGCCAGTTCATATGGCCCATCATTTTCAAAAATCACTTCTATATAGGTGGATGCAAACTGCAAACTGATCAGCACAATATGTTTCCAAGATAAATTTTGCAGAGCTGTGCTACATTAATGTTGTTACTTTGCCTGCAATGGATATAGTTAATTTTGGAGGCACACAGCAGATCTACAAATGTCTATCATTACTATATTCAAAATTTTCACTTTACAAAACAGAAATGCTAAGAGAATGGCTTATTTCAATGACAAAAAGCCAAACTCATAAGAGAAAGGTAAATGTTTTATAACTTCCTTATATCAATGTAATCAGGTTCTGTACTTGCTCAACTGCCCATTAGCTGCAAGTTAAATAGTTAATTTGATAACTGTTTAATTACAAACTTCATTACACTTTATTTGTTTGTATATTCAATTAACTGAAAGGTTCTGGTTCTTAGGACCTAAATGTGCATTGCTTTCTTTCCTAACTCTGCTCTGTTTGGTGTTTTAAAAATAAACAGTTATTATAAACTATCATACTGCTAGTTACTCTGAAAAGTAGATGAATAAGGAAAAGAAGGTAATATAAAGACTTGAAATATTTATATTAACACAGTATATATACCTAGATGGATAAACAAATCTGTAAGACAAGTACTGCTGGGATGCAAGATCTATGTGCTCGTTTCATCAGAGCACACTGCAGTTTCTTAGAAGGCTGGAAGATCATGTAAATAAAGAGGTAATACAGCTGCCTTGTTCAGCATGCTGCTATCCTGCCCACTCCTCCCACAGCATCGCCTCACTTGTCTACTCCTCCACCCTGTTGTCACTCCATAGCTTGAGGTTCTACATTATTCCAGAGTAAATGCATGAAGCAGAAAAGCGGTACAAGTTCCCTACAACCAAATTATCAATAGAAACGTGAAGCCTATTTTAAAGCTGACAACTATGGAATTCTGTTTGCCATTCACTCTCTCTTCTCTCCCCATTTTTATTGTTTAATGCCAGTAGTGCAAACAATGTTCTCAGTTCTGCAAATGACAATCAAAGATTTTTGGCCCCCTTCTCTAGAGACTGGTTTGGAGATACTGCATTTCAGTATGTCAGTGTTAAACCAAATGAGAGACTATTTAGGACACTAAACAATATAATGAACCTACCCTCTCAAAATGAAGGAGATTTTTTTTAGCATATCCTTCATGATGAGGTGCTTTGATGGAGTCTGCCCCCTGAGAAGAAACCATATAAAATAAGCAGTCTCCTAAATTTCTGTAAGAAAAACACAACAGACTGGTCAGACACGTCAGCTCCAGCTAAACAAAATCTAAACAACCTACAGAACCAGGATCTTACCTTCATATTTTACCAACAATCATTATTAGCTATTCCTGCCTCTCCAGAGATACGTCTTCCAGAATGGGTCTTCCATGGGTCAGAGGCTCATTTGTTTATTGTATTTTACCACTGATTTCAGTATACTATATTAAGAATTAAATTATTATGTGATATGAGAAAAGGTAACACAACATCCGTTTTCTTAAAAGGAACACACCTATGAGTCAGCTGTGAGCTTTATAAAAAAATGAAAACAGGAAAACATTCAGAAATTAAATACTGCAATATACAGAGTCAACTGAATGCATCTTTACAACCTTAAGTGACATTCAAAATAATGGGAAGTAAATCTTAAAAAAGCAACACTGTAAGAATTTGGGCTCTAGAAGTCTAAAAGTAGAAGCTGTATTTATGTCAGAGTTTTAATTGATGACAGGACTGACATAAAATGTGATGTTTTAAGTAGTGTGTAAAAATGTTTAGAAATTACAGGGTGTATCTTCTGTGATTAACCAGTAGAAAGTCAGCTCATTTTATGAAAGATGGGTGTAAATTCATTATGTAACAGTGAAGGAGGAGTGGGAAATGGAGAGGGACTGAAAAAAAAAACCAAAACACTGTAATAACCAACATTAACCAGTTTGATAACCAAACTAATTGAAGGTTAAAATAAAGAATATTAAGAATTCTCAAAATAAGGATATGTTTTTCTTCTTCACAGACTTTGACCCCTTTGGTCAGCACTACCTCAGCAGATAATCATGCAGGTTTCACTGATCTCACTAACAAAATAAAGGTAATAATCTTGTAGGTATGCTTCTTTTCTTCAAACTATCCTGTTTTCAAAGCAAACGCACACCATTCTTTATCAAGTGATATTTTCAACTACTTTTTCCTGCTATATTTTTCCACAGTTAATAGATCATTGTAGCCACTGAGTGGGAAACCCTACTTGCATTTAAATCCTCACTTACAAATAGCCCTTTCACATGTGCTTCAGAATAGTTTTAGACTAAAGAATATTATTTTGCACTATGTGTCCTTTTTTTTGTGTCCTTTTTTAAAGGATAGATCTTCAACAATGCACATTCTGAATATAATTGACCTTTTTTTTTTCTTTTCTCCATTAATGGAATTGATTTTTTTCTACTGAAAATGAGAAATTGAAGAAATTTAAATTAATTCTTCCAATTTTAGTGCAGACTATTAGAAAAAAATGTTCATTAACAGGTATTAAGAGCATGCAGAAAACATGGTAGCAGCAGTAGTACCAGACTCAGAAATGGCAGCATCAGAATGTAAGCACAGACTGCCCAAGCATTTTTATCAGCTATTTCTTACAAATTCAGGGAGTTTTCATTTACTCATTTGTGGATGCTGCCTCTTTGTGGCAGACTGCCATGTAAAATACACCTTTCACATTAAGGTCTTAATCCTACACCTTTACTGACACCTATGCAAACTCCTGCTTACGAGTTTAGGATCACACAGAAAAAAAATAGACATAGTTTGCAAGACCTTCTCATTCAATGCTGAATTAGCCTCTCTTAGTGAATGGTTCAGTGCCAGAGAGGCTGCAAATTTTCTTACTTATACCCATTTAAAGACAGTGTGCCTTTACTGAGTTTAAATGGAAGGAGAATCAGGCCACTGCTCTCAGCAATAGTTAAAAATGCAGTAATTCAAAATTAGGGCTCCAAAACTGTGTTTGAGGCAACAATGCTCACATTTTTCACTAATGTCAATGTGAAGGCTGCAGGAGACCAAGAGCAGTGCACAGAACAGCCATGTGTTGCGTCTCTTGTAACAAAAGAACACTCCTCATACCCGCATTTCAAACTGAAATAACATTCTACTTACTAAACTGTCCAAGCTAAATACAGTCATGCTGCCTTGTTTTTTTTTTTTTGGTTTTGCTTTTGATCAGTGTGGGTGGCATAGAGGGAAGAACACATGCCAAGAAAACATTTTTCTTGAATTCCAACAGATCAGTTATATAGCTTTGTTTTTTGTAGTAAGTGACAGATTGCACATGCATAGGAAAAACAGAACAGAACAGAGCCCTTTTTGCAATAAAAGATATACTAGTGAACAATTCTGCAAACAATATCAAACATGACAACCTAATGAAGAATGACAAAATTACATGTGAAATATCACATACCCTGTTTCATATACTAAAGAACACTTCAGTAAGAAAACAAATGTATATATAAAACTATCCTATGCAATATGTTAGTGAAACACATAACCCTGTGTTGTTCTCTGACCCATGTTATGTAGACTGGTAGTTAACACGTCATGTTTTTCTTTTAAAATGTTAGATCTTTATGATGAGACATAATTGCTAGTAAAGAGAATCCAATGTACAAACAGATCATCTTGGCAAGAGATTTTAAATTTCAGATATTCATTACTTCATAATCTTACATTTGAAATATTTATCAAGTGTTTATTCAGAAACTATTAAAAAATCACATGTGCTGGGATACATATGAGACATCAATTTGTCCCATCTTACAATGACGTGTTTATGAAAATCCTTGCCATTGCCTGCTGCCCAATGGGGTAAAGACATTGTATATAGATGTGTACAGTCCATCATTTGGTCTTTCAGGATGCCAGTAAACACGTGGATCTGTACAAGTGCAATTTACTTGACTAAACAATCAGAAACTGGCTACAACAGTTGCAAAATCATTGTATTTTGGTTAACTAAGGAAAAAACCCACACAAACAAACAAACAAAAAAAACACACCAAAAAATCTCCAAACAAAAATCCAAAAGTGATAAATCAAAAATGAAACACTTATTTTTCCTGCTAAAATGAATGTCTTCTACATGTCCCTCCCTAGTTTGCCCAACCAGATGTCTGAACAGGGAGCTGCTAAAAGGTATAATTTTATGGAGAGAAACATGGTATATTTTTCCCATTGTGATCAGATTTTATGTCTTAGATTGTCTGTTAAGATTTGGTGAAAATTGGCATTAGCTGTACTGATTTGAAAGGTTCTTCTGAATACTACATCAGCTTTGGGAATAAAACTCTCAAACTCTGGAAAAAAATAACACTTCAATATCCCAGTAGTTTTACTGGTAAGAATAGCTCTGCATCCTCTGTCCTAATCTTTTGGGCAGTTGACTAACTTTGCTCAATGAGTGAATCTACAGGACTACACACATTGGCAAAGTTGTTCACATGCTTAAGCGCCTGCAGGATGAAGGCCTGAGCTGGGACTTCTTTCACAAGTAGAGATACTCAAGTGATTAAGAATTTGCAGGATTACACCTAAAATAGTGAAGGAAAGAGAAACTCTAATGTGCATATAAAAATAGGTGATACAATAAAATATTTTTCTTATATTTCATCAATAAGTTATTTTCACTAACCAGTTATGGATCATACATCTCTGCGCTCTTTAATGATTTGTCCACATCTACAGTGATCCTTTTAGTTTTTTGTTTTTAATTCAAAAGTCCAGAAAGAATACAAACACATCCTTAAAAAAAGGAAACCTTGTATTAAAGTCGGGGTGTGCTAATCTCTCCATAAAAGCCATTTAGATTCGCCCATAGCTAAAAGGGGAAAACGTGCGCTGTACTTTTCAACCAGAAACAAAGCAAAATTAAATAGAATTTGTACAAAATAAGCAAACAAAAAAAACCATGACTTTTGTACATGTAACCTGAATATGAGAGGACCCTCCTGCAACCCTTCCCCAAGCACACACAGACACACAGTGCCAGTGCCGTGTCGAATTTACACCATAGGTGGTTTCATACTCCCAAACACAGTAAAAGAATAAAAACAAGGGGGAAAAAAAAAGCTGAAAATAAACAGCACACCCTTCCAGAATCATTTCCCCATGCTGAAAAATCCTGTGCCAAGGCACTTCGCCCTACAATAAAATGAATTAAAGGAGGAAAAATAGGCCGGGGGCGAGGTGGGAGGTCGGCATTTACGTTCTTTTGCTTGTGGTTGTTAAATACAAATACTCTAGAGAAGGAGCTGCTGTGGCTGGCAGGGAGGCAGTGGGGCAGGGGGCGGGGGGTGGGTGGTGTTTCTCAGAACTGGCTGAATGTGGTCTGTTTTTCCAGCACTTCGAGGTAGTCCGGCTCTGCGTTTAGTTTTGCTTTTAGCTCCAAATACTCGTTCCTATTTGGCTCTACATAGACAGTACTCGGGGGGCTGTAGAGCACCGTCTCCCGGAGCCTGCTGTCCACCGGCCCCGGGTGCAAGTACTGGTGGGCACGCCTAAGGTCATAGTTGGGGGAGTATGTGTAGGCGGCGGGTAGCTTGGGGTAATCGGGGAGTGTGGAGCCGGGTGTGCCCACCGTGGAGGAGGTGGAATGTTTGTCGGGCTCCAAAATGCCCCTGTAAAATCGATCCGCGTCTTGCACTGGGGAGAGCAGCTCCTCCCGAGGCTCGATGGTGCTGACGCTATACGCAGGGCTGCGCACCGGGGCATCCTCCCCGCCGGGCGCCGGCGGCGGCGGGGGTGGTGGGGGAGGAGGCGCGCCCCCCCCGACTTGCAGGGGGTGGCTGCTATAGGTGACCTTGAGCTCGTGGAGGTCTTTGTAATCCTCGCCCGCATTACCCTCCCGGGAGCGGTAAATGGGGTTTTTGCACATGTGGCCCAATGGGTGCGGGATGTACTCGTAGACGTGGCCGGCAGGGGTCTTCACTTTGGGCAGCGCCACGCCCCCTCCACCGCCGCCTCCGCCGCCGCGGTGAGGCGGGTGCTGCTGGAGGTGTGGGTGGTGGTGGTGATGGTGGCCGCCGCTGTAGACGCTGTACTGCATATTGAAGGAGCTCACGTCGGAGTTGTTCGCGCTGGCATGGTCACCCTGGCCCTTCTTGCGCCGCTTCATCACCAGGACGAAAAGCCCCGCCGCCACGAAGACAGACATGATGAAAACGAGCAGTAGGCTGAGGATCAGCACCGAGAGCGGCACCGAGGAGCTGCCACCGCCGCCGCCAGCGGGCGCAGAGCCTCCCGCTGACGCCGTGCCGTTGAGGCGCACGGTGGAGGAAGAGGGGGTGGTCCTGGCCGGCAACTGGCCCGGGGACGGCGTAGGCGTAGAAACGACGATGTCCGAGTAGTCGGGGCACAGCAGGTCCGCCCTGACAGCCCGCATGTCGCTCTGGGAAAACTTCTTAGGGGACTCGCAGATAACCTGGTCCACCAGGACACCCGTGTTGAGCTGTTCCAGCCACAGCTTCATGCCCACCACGTCGCAGGTGCAGTCCCAGGGGTTCTCGTGCAGGTCGATCTGCAGCAGGGATTTCAGCTGGTCCAACACCCCACTCACTGGCAGGTAGGAGAAGTGGTTGCTCCGCAGGCTCAGCCTGTAGAGAGAGAGACCAGAAAAAATGTTCCCTGGCAAAGACCTCAGCAGATTGTTGTTCAAAAACAAGAGCTGAAGGTTGGGAACAGATGCAAAGGTGCCCGCCTCTATTTCCCGGATGACATTGTACTGCAGGAACAGGTACTGCAGGCTTTGCAGCCCATAGAACAGCTCTGGACTCAGCCGCTCGATACGGTTCCCATTCAGATACAGCCTTCGCAAATTAGTTAAATCCCCAAAAGCCCGGTCCTGAATAACTGAGATCCGATTATTGCCCAGATGCAGCAAATCCAGCCCAGTGGCATCCACAAAATCTGCCCTGCGTACCAGCGCAATGTAGTTTTCCGTCAGATACATCTTCTTAGGATTATATGGTTTGGGCTGCAGTTCAGAAATGCTCTCGATCTTCCTCTCCTGACAATTGACATTGAGGCCCAGATCAGAAATCTGCAAGTTGCAAGTGCAGGCAGTGGGGCACTCCAAAGGCACCGGGGATTTGGTCTGGTAGGCAATACTGGGGCCATAGTTGCTGTATCCCAGGTCTTTCGAGGGCAGGCGGGACGTGGGGCGCACCCTTGTCTTGTTGGGTTGGCGGGTTCCTCTGGGGGGCTTCAAGGGAGATTTGTAAACAGCTGAAGAAGAAGTGGCCACGGAATTGACCGAGGCTGGGGTAGTGTGGAAATGCCCTGTGGTACTCAGTGGCGTCTGTGGTCTCATTTCATAATCAGAGATGAGCCTCCTTGGGCAAAGCTCCTGCTTGGAGACTTCATCCAAATCTCGACCATGTAAGCGGAAAGGAGTCTCACAAACCACATCTCCCACCAGAGCAGAGTAAGAAATACTGTCCAGCCAATCCTTTAGAGCAATCAACTCACAAGAGCAATTCCAGGGGTTTTCCTCCAGCTGCAGCTCCACCACTTTATCCATGTGCTGCAAAAGGCCCACGTAGGGCAACAGCTTCAGTCGGTTACCCCTCAGGTCCAGGTGAGTTAAGGGCACAAAACGAAAAAGGTTGTTGGGCAGACTGGAAAGGAGGTTATCATTGAGAATCAGAACCTGCAGCAAATGCAGTTTGCTGAAGGCATTGGGCTCAATGACACTAATATAATTATAATCGACCTGTAGATATTCCAAACTCTCTAGCCCAAGAAAAGTGTCATCCCGTAAAAGTTCCAGCTTGTTATTGTTCAAGTGCAGTCTCCTTAAACCTCTCAGACCATGAAAGGCCCCAGTTTCGATGTCTTGTATGTCATTGCTTCCCAGATGCAAAATCGAAGCCCCTGTGTAATTGACAAACTGGTTCGGGTACAGCCTGTTCAAAAGGTTCCCAGACAGCAAGAGGTGGTAGACAGGGAACCTTGGTGGACTGATCTCAAAAAGGCTGATGATCCCTCTGTTTTCACAGCTCACTGTTAAGATGCTGTCCTTCTCCTCACAAGGACAGGCATTATCACAGATTTCCCCATAATACTCAATGCTTTCTGCCCATGAAAGGACTAGCGATGTTAAAGCAAATGCGATCGTCTGCAGCATCCAGATATGCATTTTTTTGTTGAGGTCCTGTTCCAGAGTTACTGTAGAGCTGCAAGCATACATTTTATTTCCTGTAAGAATAAGAAGAAAAAAAAAAAAAAAAAGAAAGCAGCATAATAACATAGCCCCATAAAATTTAAAATGGACACAAACTTAACATATTATCTTTGGTGGAGCAGAGAATGGATTGTCAACTAAAAAAACCAAAACACAAAACCCCAAAACCCACAACAAACCAAAAAATAACTCAACCAACCTTCTGTCACTTCTAATTTCCATACTTTTGAAACGTGGATGGCATGCATTGATTAAGAGATTGATGGGCAACCCCTAGCAAGTCAAATGCCTTCAATGTTTAAAAAGGTAAGGTTACAGTAGGAATTGTTCTGGTTCTGTTCATATGGGGTGCATTTCAGTGCTTTCTTGGGATTTCTTTTTCATGACCAGCCGCATAAATATACATAAAATGGCTGTCAGTTCAGTTTCATGGTTCTAATTTAAGAGAAAAGAAGCACCATTTTACGAGATTTCCCACCTCTCCTATTATCCATCTCCCCCTTCCCTTCAGAACCTCCCCAATGAACAGCGCACCAAGGTCTTCCCCTTGTTCTACCTTGATTTTTAACTGGTGGTGGAAATGCCATGTAGGAATCCAAAGAAAAATGCTCAGTGCTGAAAACAGCAGCTTAAGTCGACACAGAGAATAGTGACACATTCTCCACATCACACATTTCTTAAAACTCTTACGTTTTTGGCTTTTTTCTGCCTATACATTTACAAATCATACACACCCCCACATGGACATGCACACACACATGCACACCCGAGTGACTTTTGTGGTGGAATTCTTCAGTAATGAGATTAAATATGTTAACCCCCTACTTCAGTGCACTTAACAGCTCTCTTCAGTGAGATAAATTTTGTATCTTTACACAAGTAAATAATTTTAACAGATACAAGATACAGTGATCCCCCAAAATTACACTGTAACACAGCTGACTGTAAAACAGAGGTCTTCAGTTCTTAAGCACACACACATATATACGTGGTCCAATACAGACATACATAAAAGGAAGTGTTTTAACCACTCACCCAAAATTTGTGTAAAATGTAAAACATGTGGCTCATCTTCGGAATCTCAGCCATATCTGACATACCGCTTATTCCCAACGTTCTGCAAAACTAGCCTGGTAGAAGTGGAGAGATCTAAATAGGTCTCATGGAAATATCTCATCGCCAACACTCCAAGCATCAGAGTTACTGATTATAAGCAGTGATAGCTGTCAGTACTCCTCATCCTTTGAGGGAGATAACACCCAGGCTTATTAAAAGCCAAAGGGGGGGGAGTGGGGGGGGAGAGGGGGTAGAAGGGAAACCCTACCATTGACCTACGTCAGTAATTTAATACCCAAATTTCACCTATCTGGAAACAAATCCCATTTCTATTCCTTCTTGCAGTGTTTCTGACTCCTTGTGGCATTCTTCTACTTCTGCAAGTCTAAAAACAAGATGAATAGAGAAAACAAATGCATTGTGTGTGTCGGTAGGAGAAGGCTAATAAATTATCCAAGCTTAAATGCTGGGGATCTTGGAGCAGGTTTGCATTTTCTATCGTCCACCTCAGAGCTCCAATCCTCATGACACAACTCTGGTTTGGAGGAATGCATCCTAAAAACCGGTAAGTCTCAGTACTGCAAGCCATCTCCTGTGGCATCAGGTTCAAGGATGCAAATCTAGCACTTGCAGCAAAAGCAGTCATGCAGCAAGAAATCGGAAGTCTTGGTGAATCTCCCTCTAATTCTGACCAGACGTCAACTGGATTGGAATTACTCAAAGCAAAAGGCTT
Source organism: Melanerpes formicivorus (assembly GCF_026170545.1). Classification (NCBI taxonomy): domain Eukaryota; kingdom Metazoa; phylum Chordata; class Aves; order Piciformes; family Picidae; genus Melanerpes; species Melanerpes formicivorus. The sequence goes on along the minus strand of NW_027142353.1, from coordinate 10,930,987 downwards.
CACTGCATAAAGGCAGCAGGAATCTTACTCAAAGGCATGTATCTAGCATATTCTTTCTCAGCTCGATCAGATCCATCCATCCATTAAACAACAGTTCTTCGGAGGAAAAGGGGGAAAAAAAAAAAAGCCACTGAAGACCTGCCCGGTCAGTGTTAAACTCCCGGGCATTTTAGAACTTTAATTCAATTATGGCCAGAAGAGGAGACAAAGGCAGTATTCCCTCCCTCCTCCTTTTCCCTTTGCTCTGGAAAAAAAAAAAAAAAATCAAAAGGGGGGGGGGGGGGCAGGATGTCAGGCAAAGAAAATAAAGTTGTAGCTAGCTGTGGACAAGGTTGCAATCCCGCCCTGGAAACCCCTGTGTGATGACTGCGTGCTGCTGTTCGTCAGCTCCCTACAGAGGTTCAAACTGGGGGGGGGGGGGGGGAGAAGGGGAGGGGGCCCGGGAGGGGGAAGAAGGAGGGGGGGCGACGAGGGGGAGTGGAGAAGAGGAAAGGGGTTGCATCGGGGTTTTTCTTATGTGCCGTTTCTTCCCCGAAGAGTTCAACCCTTAGATTACCGCACTGCACAGCCAGCTCGGAGCAGCGTTCAGTACCGCCGACAGGAGCGAGCAGCAGTAAGCAGCCTTGGCCGGACACTGCCCCCCACCTGAGCAGCATCCAGAGTTAGCAGAAACGGTTTTTTCGTGTGGTGGTTTTTTTGGTTGGTTGGGTTTTTTTTTGTTGGTTTTTTTTTTTTTTTTGGTGGGGTGGGGGTGGAAGGAGGACGAGGGAAGGGTTGGAGATGGGAAAGCAACAGCAAGGAGACCCGGTGGTGAAGAGGCGGGAGAGAGAGGAAGGGAGGAAGAAAAGAGATAGGGAGAGCGAGAAAAGTCAGCCCCGGTACTTACTTGGCCCGAAATCTCCGGGGCCCAGGCATGGTAGCAGCCCATGAAGACGCCTCCCCGCTGCGCGGGCGCTGCGCGGAGCCGGTGGGGAGGAGGCGGCGGCGAGTACCGGCGCGGCCGGGGCGGCTCGGTGCGGCACGCGCACAAACACCCGTCGCGCGCAGGCGGCGCCGAGACACCCGCGCTCGCACAGAGACATACACGCGCGCGCTCCCAGTATCACACAAGCGCGCGGGCGCGAGCGCGAGCACGCGCGCGCTCCCAGGCAGCAGTTGGGGTGCGCGCCCTGCGGGGCGGGGGCTGCTCAAGAGGAGCGCCGCGCTCTGCCTGCCGCCGCTGAGCGCAGCGGGAGGAGGGAGAGGGGTGGTGGGAGGGGAGCAAGGGCGGGGCGGTGGCGACAGTGGAGTGGGCTTGGAGGGGGTGCTGCTGGAGAAGACAGGCGGGGGGGCATGGGGAAAGAGAGTTCGGAGGGGGGCCCACAGGGGAGGGCCGCGTTCCCGGGCGGCGGGGCTAGTGTCCCCGACTGACGGCGCAGCGGGCAGGCGGCCCCCCTCGGCGCCGCGCAGCCCGCATGCACAGTCGCACACCGTGCACGCAGACGCCGATACGAGAGCCACACCCCCGCCACACCCCCGCCCTACGCACCTAGGGCTGCATTCGCACTTTCTCCCGCACGCATCAACTTTCTCCACGCGCCCTTGGGCTTCTGTGGATTTGGGAGCCGGCGACCCGCGTTAGGGAGCGGCGCGGCAGCACCGCCTTTCCAGTCCTCTTTTCTCGCAGCGCTCGCTGGCCGTGGCCGGACAGCGCGGAGAGGAGGAGGCGGCGGGAGCCGGTAGCCCGACGGTCGTTGCCACTGCTACTAGAGGCGCAGGAGCCTCCGCTGAATTCGCGGAGACCGTGGGGAACTCGTTAGTTCCGATGAAAGGGAACGGCAGGTTTCACTACAGGCATCCCCTGAAACCGGGGACGCAAGCTGTGTGCCAGGGTCGTTTTAGTTTACCTTTCACCCTCAGCCTGCGAAGGTAGGGAGGCAACTGCCAGAACTAAGACTCTGCCGCCTCCCTCCTCGTTGTCCGGCCCCCTTCCCACGGTAACGGGGGAGGCCACGATGCCGCCAGCTGTATTCCCGGGCGTTCCGAGCGCCGTGCGGCTCGGCCCGGCTTGGCTCAGCGGGGCTCGAATCGGTACGCTGAATTCCGTTGCCGCCAGATGGCAGCGCAGGGAGGCGGATGGGCAGCGCCACCCCACCCCGCGCAGGGCTGCCCCGCCGGCGCTCTGCCCCCTGGCGCTGGTAGCACGGCCGGGCACTGGCATGGCAGGGAGGAGACCGGACTGTCGGGGATGTCAGTGGTCGTGATGGGGCGAGGCAAAGTAGCCGAGGCGATGTTGAGAGAACTGCCTTTCTCTTTGTCGCGGTTGAGAGGACTGTCGTTGTTCCACTAGCATACGGAACATGGAGGGCTTTTCGTGTGCGCAGCTGGCTGTAGCAGTGGTGGTGTTTTTTAAGTGTAGTCTTAGGTTTTTATTTTCCGAGAAATTGCGTGTTTGCCTGATCTTCAGAAAAGAAAAAGGTAATTTAACTGCATTCTTGCAAAGATATGCACATGTTCGCGTCTGTGTGTTCATTACTGCTATGTGCTGTACATTTTAGCACGTAAATCAAACAGGCTTTGGGCATACCGTGCATCCTATGGGCACAGCACAGAGGCTAGAATTCAGAGGCTGAAATCCAGCTTTAACTCGAAGGTAATGCTCAATGTAGCTGTGCCTTCACGGGTTTTCTTGTGCAAGGCTAAACACTGAAGAGAGAAGAATTTCTGTATATATGAATTCACCACATTTATATCTTTAGCAGACCTTTCTGATAGCTGGCATTTTAACATCTCAACATGATAAACTCAGGGATGATTAAAGAATCACCTTTTTCTTAATGCTCAGCCTTCCTTAAAAAAAGTGTGCTCTTTGAAAATGTAAGAGGAGTTTGACTAAAATCCTCTTTCCCTAATATTGAAAAAAGCAAGATCTGGTATTTGGATGGAAGACAACTTCCTTATATAAATCAGGTCATATTACTGACCTTGTGGGAGCTTTGGGAAAGCTTTTAAGCGAGAGGAAGTACTTACTTCTATTATTATAGAATCTGACATTCTTGTTTTGATGCAAAACCTATTGACGCAGTGGAAGATTTTGAATGGTTTTATACTGAGTTCCAAGATAGTACTTTTAATCAGGAGAAGAACACCAAACCATGCTAATCTTTTTTTTTTTTTTCTCCTTAGACACAGACACATACATATGGGATGATAATGTAATATAAAGAATTTACAAGTAGTAAACAGATGTTTTACAGGATTTTTTTGTGATCTCACTGTTTTTGAGAAACTTTTTTTGTGAATTAATGTTTCTGTATTTTTAATTTATAGGATTTCATGCATATATGCTTGCATTTTTAAGGCCTGTCATTTATAGCATCTGTGTTTCTATGCTGTTTTTCTGTCTGACAAACAAAATTAGACACACAAAAATCCTTTTTAGTCATCTAGGCTGAGCTTGACTCAACCAAACTGTTTGGAAAAAAACTGCTATTTCACAAACATGAAATTGTGTCAAAAGCTACTATGTAAAACTATTGTACTTATGTTTCAGTTTAATTATTCTAGTCCTGTGCTAATGAGATATTAAAAGTATAATGGATAGTAAACCCAATGTAATAAAATCTTACCTCCAAGTTGTTAGACTACTAGATTATTTCAGTAGCACACATGAGGTCTAAATAGTCATTATTGTAGAACTGTCATGCTGCTGTCGTGTTCATTCTTGCTCTGATTAGCATTATAATTTTAGTAAAATGTAAGTTCTGTAGAGTTTTGCAGAATATTTATTTCAGTATGCATGACTAGCATGAGAGGGCACAGTTTATCTATGAAGATAACTCCATTTGAATGGAATCTGTATAATCTGAAAGTATTCCTTATGGTGGAAATATATATCTGAATTTTTGAACTAGAACTGTCATAAACCTGAGCATGTGAACAGGCAACAGTAAATGCTGCTAAATTTATGAGAAATAAAGTTGGTTTTATTACTATAGTGTGTTGCCATTTGCTAATTTATCTTTCACCTGCCTTTCATTAAACCAGGACATCCTCAAAAACTGGATGGAAGTAACTTGTATAACTCTCATATGGAATACAAATAGAGGGATGTGAATGAGGATGGAGCAGCAGAAAGGATGGATAAATGATGAATACATGAATGATATGTACAACAACTTGTAACTGTATAGATCTACCTTCTTCCTATAGAACTTCAATCAATACGAGTTGCAGGACATCTGATAAAACATGTGGAACCAGACATTGTGGGAAAACAAGAACATGGACGTACCAGAGTTGTAAGTGAAATATATTGGAAGTGAGGAATATACACTGTTTAGGAAAGACAAAAAAAAGGGTGGTGAAACAATTTCATGTTAATTCACTAAAACCTGTTAAAGAGTAAAGACCATTAAGCAATAGTGCAATAAAGTAAAATTTGAGAGTGAAGGTCTGCATGAATTAAAACTGTTTAGCAAAGGGTAGGAAAAATGCTTCATGGGGATGCAATCTGTTACAAATATGTTGGTACAAATTTGTTCTGGATAGCAATTATGCAGATTTATGTGGTTTCTCATGGGCAAGTCTATTAAAAAATAAACCAGTAACGCTGGGTGTGACACAAATTTGAACATGATAGGGAATAGCTTCTTCTGTGAAACAGACATTGAGCAGGCAAGAGGCAAGGATAACTTAGACTTAATTTTAGTGAATGATAGGATCTGCAGAAAAGAATTCTGATATAATATAATCTTAAATCTAATGGTTCTGAGATTTTTTGCTTCATGTGAAGCTACAAGACAGAGAAAAATATGGAGGATCTGTAACTGCAGTCCAGTTTTTCAAAAAGGCAAGCTGAGAAAAAAAAGTTTAGTGAAAGAGTCTTGAGCAAAGAGCAGCAGTATTAGAATTCAGATAAAGCATGATAATACTTCTATGTAAAAAAAATGCAAATGTTATTGAATGTTTACACTGGGGGAGAGGGGAAGAAACATGCAGACAAACAAAAAAAACCCCAAACCCAAAACAACAGAGTTTTTCCCAGAAGAGTAAAACCTTATTAACAATAAGCTATTAAGTTATTAACAATAAGCTCAAAACCTGTAAAGAGTAGAAGAGATGGTGATTACCAAGGAGGGAGCTGCATCATTAATTAGAAGGTATAAAGTCAAACTGAGAATGGTTAGAAACCTTGTTGGATTGAAACCTGTACAGGAAGTTGAAACATAGCAAAAACTGTTTAAGCCATGTAAGTAAAATGAGAACTTGTTAAAGGATGGGTTGGACATTAAGAATAAAGTTGGACTAAAGTTGGGAAAAAATGTCTCTATTTCTAGTGAGACTATGTATATAAGCTTTGATATATAGGAATGTAACAAAATGTGTATTTTTTTTATATTTCATAATTTAATATCTTGGACAGTGGTCTCTTCAAACACCGCTGTAACTTTTTTAGAAAGTATATTTACAGGTTCTATTCAGTTGTGGGTATTACATTCCACATATAAAGACAGTTAAATTATTCAAGCACAGATCTAAGAATTTCCAGTGCAGTGATTCAAATTGGAAATACAGGTGCTGTGATCTGCGGTTTTCCCACAAATGAGATCCTGTGGCAGATGCACTGCGTACTCACAACTTGCTTCTCTATCTGGTATCTTCCCAGATGCGGTGACTATAATTCGAGCAGTCCTTGGCTCAGAGATGGCTAAGGGCCTCTCTCTCATGTGCTCCATTGCCAGGCTGTAGTCTCTTCTGGGATTCAATTCCTTGGAGCTTTTTCCTTTTCTGTCTTGGTCCAGGTGCAAGGCCTGGGTGAAGTTGTTGCCTATTAATGCAGGCCCTTCAGATGCTACTTGGGCAACATGTGGCTCCTGTTCCTTGCTGGGTGAGAACAAGGCAAGTTGCCTGATTTCTTGGATGCTTTAAATAATGTCTCAAAACAATTAATGCCCTTTGGTAACAGAGAACCCTGATAACTGGACCTGTAGAATGGGGCATATCCAAACATGGCCAGGGACACACAGTTCACAGCTGTGTTACAAAGTTAATTACACATGGTACATGTTCATCTGGACCTTATATGTCCAGGTTTCCACATTCACAGGTGCTTAGCCTGTTGTCTGGGCTAGGGCATGTTTTGGGGTTTGACCCTTCAGGACAAGGAAAAGTAGGAATAGGGCAGGAGATACCACATCATCAGTGTGTCTGGTACCATTTGTACTGGAAAATATATGTCTTTGAATGCTGAAAGTATCAACGCATGAAACGAAAGTCCAGAAGTAAGCAAGTCCAAATTTTCCAAGTTGCTTTGACAAGGGGACAGTACATAATGTTGAGAGGGGAGTTACTTGAATCGATATAAATAATTAGATGATCATTAGATTAAAATTGGTGACCAGCTTTGAGTCTAGTCCTCTATAGTACACTTAGCACTAATTTTATGATGTAAGTTAGGGGGATCTGGACAAAGTTTGCAGACCATGTAAAACCAGGAGTATTGCTGAGACCCAGATAATCAGACAAGAAAACTTGTATATACGCACATACATACATGCATTCTTATCTATATATGTGTCTGCATTTGTGTTGAGATACATGTATGTAAATTTATGTAGATTATATCAATAATTATATATTTAATGTTACTACCAATATTTTAACACATCACTATAACTTTAATTCATGTGTATTTATTTATTATTTTATTTTGATCTGGACAGATAGAGATAATGTAAAATTGAATAAAACAATTGCAAAATCACCAGTAAAAACTCTTGCTATAAACTGGGGTGACCCAATTTTATACAGAGTTCTAAAAATCTGAAGGTAGTGGTTTATCAGAAAGTGACTATATGTTACTATTATAAAAGAGGTGCTAATATAAAAAGAAAAGAGAAATGGTTGTCCTAATAGGTGGGAAGATGTTGATACTATTATGAAGAATGTGCGTTTTCATGAGTTGCTGTTCTATTATGCATAATTCCAGTCATACTTTTAAAGATCTTAAAATGAAAATCAAAGTTCATAAACTAGGGTAATTAGGGTAATTGTCTTCAAAGGATTTTTTTTTAATAGTGTATTTTTAGTTAAATACTTATAAAGACAAAGTATTTGAACTGAAGAGTGTTGCTGGAATTCCATTAAATGCTTACTTACTGATTATTATGTAGCCTATAAATGTGAATAATTTATTGACCATCTGAGAGGTGAGATACGGGAAAGGCCTTCCAAATAGGTAATCAGGCCAATAAAGCAAAGTTATTTTAGGATAGAATTTTAAAAGCTCACTGGGAAAAAAAAAATGTGTAATTGAGTGGGACGATTCCTGTTAGGATAGTGACATTTGTACCAAGCTGGGAAGAAGCTTTTTGAAGAAGGTGGAATATGGTTGTTCTACATTTATTCTGTATCTGTTCTCTGCCTCAGGGCTTACTGCAGGCTTTTAGGTCAGGAAGAATGTTTGTTTTCCACTTACTGTGTAATTCAGATTCTGAGTTCTGTTAATTTATTTTGTTTATTCTTCTTTGTAACTTGGGGAAAGTTTTAATTCCTAAAACATTCCACAAAAAACATTCTAACATACTCCTCATATTGCAGGGGTTTCAATAGACCATTGGTGGTGCTCTTGTTCCCCACCTTTCCCCATTTTTTCTTTTTCTCCAAGGAACATTAGAGGTCTGGTCCACTCTTTACTGTGAGAATGTAAAAAATTAGATAGTCCACTTCAGCTCTATGCGCCTATGCTTCCAATTACTACTTCTTATATTCAGGTAATTTCCATTCTCCCAAATATACAAGTCATGGTATGAATTAAGTGGCATACAGGAATAAAAATAGCTGTAGAATTTCCTAAACTGTTTCGTCAATATATATTAGATCTTTCTTATCTCCTTGCTATGTTTAGGATTATCAAATAATCAAAATTGTATTGCATCAAATATGTCTAATAATAAGTACCTAAATATATTAATAATAACTGAAAGAAGAGGACTGATTTCATGTGGATCTGAACACTTCCTCTGAGGCAGCATCTTAGATTTTCTGGTAAAAATTGTAGAATAGGATATACACATGTTTATTCATATTCTTATACACAAGCATAACCTTTATGTACAAATCTACTATGTTATTATTATTTTCTTTCTGCTTTAATTTTATTACAGGAAATAAAACAGATTTAACAGGAGAAACCCAGAGAATAACCAAACGTTTTCTGTCTTAATGATTAAAACATTCAGTAGAAGGAGCTGAGTTAAAATTTTTATTTCAGATTAGATAATTTAAATTTGAGCATGCTTCTCTCCTTCAAACATAAATACTGACCTATCTTGTTCTGTTCACTTTGAGGGAGCTAAGCATCTTATAAGAGTTTCTATCCAGCTGTTCATCACAAGCAAAACAATCAGGGGAAGTCAGAAATTAAAAATCAGTAATGATGCATAAATTTGACTTTGAGTGACTTTAATGTGATTTGTAATATCTATGAAAAAAATACTGTCTAGTTAAATGTTATTTGTAATAAAATACACAGTAAAGAATGTACGTCCTTGAGGCACCTGAAGGTACCCAGCAAGAACTTTGCCAGTCTCAGTGGCTCCTGAATACTATAAATTGTAGGTAGGAGCATACACACATATTTTTGTGAACTTAGCCCTGTGTCACTGCATCTACTTATATGTACTGAGCATTATGTTTTTTTCATTGAGAAGAGTCAGGTGTTTGATGGAATTGTTATGTAAGATAAGCTGTTTCTATGCACAGTAAGTTATATTATGTTAAAAAAGTAAATTCTCAATCTGATTTCTAAAAACTAAATCCAGTCTCATGGATTTCTACATCATATGTTTAAACATATATTAACAAAATATAAACATAATGCATTAGTTTCACAGATTTATATACGTACATCTCTTTAATAACATAGAATGGACAGATTCTTAATGAGACAGTTTGGTCTACATTTAAGGTAAATATTAAGCTTTATTTACACAGGGTTAATTTAAAAATCAGTCTTTTATTTAACTGTTCTACCCTGATAGGCATTTTGATTATGTTGCATTCCCTTATGTTTCATTCCATTGGAGCACAAGCCCTATGAGGAGAGGCCAAGGGAGCTGGGGTTGCTTAGCCTGGAGAAAAGGAGGCTCAGGGGAGACCTTATTGCTATCTACAATGACCTGAAAGGCGGTTGTAGCCAGGTGGGGGCTGGTCTCTTCTCCCAGGCAGCCAGCACCAGAACAAGAGGACACAGTCTCAAGCTGTGCCAGGGGAGGATTAGGCTGGATATTCTTCATAGAGTGATTTGCTATTGGAATGTGCTTCCCAGGGTGGTGGTGGAGTCACCATAACTGGAGGTGTTTAGTAAGAGACTTGATGGGGTGCTTGGTGCCATGGTTTAGTTGATTAGATAGTGTTGGATGATAGGTTGGACTCGATCTCAAAGGTCTCTTCCAACCTGGTTAATTCTCTTTTCTCTTCTCTTCTCTTCTCTTCTCTTCTCTTCTCTTCTCTTCTCTTCTCTTCTCTTCTCTTCTCTTCTCTTCTCTTCTCTTCTCTTCTCTTCTCTTCTCTTCTCTTCTCTTCTCTTCTCTTCTCTTCTCTTCTCTTCTCTTCTCTTCTCTTCTCTTTTCTCTGGAAGTGAAGAACATTTCAGGGTTTTTTACATGGGGTGGGGGTTTTTGCTTATTTGTTTGGTTTGGGTTTTTTTGTTGGTTGGTTGCTTGGGGTTTTCTGGGTTGTTTATTTTGTTGCTTTGGTTGGTTGTTTTGATTTGGTGGTGTGGTTTTTTTCTGGTTGGTTGGTTGGTTGGTTGTTTTTTTTTTTTTAATTGGTTGGTTGGGTCTTTTTAAGCAAGCAGATTCAATCCACTAAAAGCACAGAAGACTTACCATGAATTGGAATTGCATGTTCTGGCTATTCAGTGTGTTCTGAGTCCCATACCACTGATGACTGCTTCAGGTCTTCTGACTGGGGAGTTTTCATCACTTGCTGCCACTAGGTGTCCCTATATGCTCCTATGTGCGGGAAAACGCTTAATGAAAGCGTGGGCTGAAGGAGGAAAACTTGAGCGGGAGGACTAGGAAACAAGGTACTAAACTTTCTGGTTTTCAGAGTTCTGTTTGACAAATGTCCTGCATATTAGTGAAGATGACATATTAATAGATTCATAATTGTTCATTTATATTTCAAAACAAACTTTAAATAAAACAACAGCAAACAAACCCACGCATTAATGTAGTCTTAGAGTGGAGTGGTCTTTTTGATATTACATAGCTATGTGGTATCAAAAAATGGGAAAAATTTTGAAAAATGTCAGGTTAAGTCACCTGTTTGGTAAATTTATTGTAATTTTTAAATTACTGATGGAGTTTGGTATAAAAATAGATTTTCAGATAATAAACTTTTATTTAATATATCTGTCTATGAGTGATTAATAAATGTGTATTGTGATGAGCCTCTCAACAGCATCCTGATAAATGGGATGTTTCAATAATTAACGGCCTTGGATGGATTGTACAGCCACCTGACTCTTACAGTGAATGTTTAAATAGATCATTAGTTATAAAAAATAATTTGCTTTATACCATAATTCTTTAATAATCAAGTTGTTATTAAATGTTAAGCAGACATTCTTGTAGTGGACCAGTTGTTTAATCAAAGTCAGCAGCCATTATGACATGAGAGCAGAGAGCTTTTAAAAATAATAATAATTATTAATAATATTCTTCTGAAGTAAAGGAAAAATGTGAATGGTGTGAAGATATAGTCTTTGGATTACAATAAACAAGATTCTTGAACAGACACCTCAAAGATTAAATAATTATTCCATATAATATCAAAAGGCAATGGGTGCAACACTTTGAGACCAATTATACCAATATTGTCTGGAGAACACAAATTCTTGACCAGTGCCTTTTCTTTTTCAAAATGGCAGACCTTAAACAAAAAAGCTCTCATTCTTCAGAATACTATTCAAAACGTGACTACAGAAAAGCTATTTTTCTGGACCTGCAGTCAGTAAACCTGAAACTATAATAATGAGTTTACTGAAACTTGTACAGAACAATAATTGTCTCTTGCAGATGAACAGCACTGTTAAACACTACTGCTAGACATTTGTATCACACATCGTCCAATAATTTTGGATTAGGGAAATAAGGTTTTGTTTTAAAGGTGTTTGCTATCAATAATATTTTGTTGCAATGTCTACTGATTTTAAGATACTTATGGTCTTGATTTAAAATTTGTGTCTCCAGTCTTTTAACCCAAAAGTGAGAGTTTTACATCTCCACTGCAATGAAAACTTGTGAATTGATTGAATGCAGTGAAAAACCATAGCTTGTTCTTAGGCAGCCTCATCTGCTTCATGTTATTGGTTCTTGTTTGGAAGCAAACTGAGAAAAACTCAAAAGAGCAAGACAGGTATCATAATACGTTGTTTGGTTTGGGTTTTTACTTGTCTGTTTTAAATTAAATTACATTCACTCAGTCAAAAAGACTGAGTGTTGGCACATCAAGAAATCTATGAGACAAATTTATTATAAAACTGAAAATTGGTTATTAAAGATACTGTGGTGTCATCCCATATTCTTTGAATCACAGGCTGGAATCAAGCTAATTTGGGAATCTTTATTTGCTACAGTTTTTATGGTAAAGCATAAAAGGATAAGTGATATGTAAGGACTGGCTTTTTCGTTCTTTGCTTTGTTAAGTAATTGCTGTAACTGATAATCAGGTTAAAATTTCTATACAATAGGCAGTGGAAGGAGGAGGACTGGTACTTTGCCATTTAATATGAAGAACAGAACATGATTTGTGAGCAAGGGATTTTAACCACAATTATATACCAGTAGAATGTGCAAGCAAGAATCTGCTTATGTTTTGTTATCAGTAAAATAATTGAGTAAGACCAGTGTTTCATTAGTTTGCCAGCGAAGGTACCAGTTTAAGTGAAAAATGGTAGCAATATATTGAATACAAGCTTCTGTATGGCATATATTAGCTATATAAAATATACAGATATGTTACATGACACTAAAAATATAATGCCTTGAATAAAAACAAAAAAAAATCAGAATAATTATGTGATGCACCTTAGTTAAGTTTTTCAAAATGCCCTGCAAACATTAATTCTTATTCTGTTGTTGGTTATAATACAGCATGTACCCTTTCATTCCCTCTGTTAAAAAGAAATGCAGTTACAGTCTTCAGAGGAAAAAAATGTTCAGATTTGTAGTTTGCTTCTACACAGAAGTGGTACCAATTTAAGATTTAATATAGCTTCAGCTGTAGATTTCTGTACAGGTCCCTGTGGAACGTGAACATCCTACAAAGCTTAAGTAGAAAGCCACGTGAGATTTTGCTATGCTTATTGCTGTTGAGGTAGTACTTACTACTGGAAAATGACATCTGGATTTTCCATTAGAGTTATGTAATCAGGTAGTATCAGCACATATTGGCATATTAAACCCTATGATTTAGAGAAAAATCAGTTGGGAGTCAGCGGAAACCAGTGGTAACTGAGTAGTATGAAGTTACTTGACTCTACTTTGCTACTGGGAATTTTGCAGTCAAAGTAGAAAAAGCAGATGAAGGAGAAATTAAAAAAAAAAAAATATTATCTCCAGTCTTCTTTTCAGGAAATGAAGTAAAATGAGAACAGTTAACTGAAATGTTGCATATGAAGTACGGAATTCCTTATTGAATGAGTTCAATTCATTTCTCAGAGCGCCCTCTCCAATATCTCATCCAGAAAATGAATCTAACTCTTAATATACTAAAGTGTTGGAAACCTTTAATGTCTTTTTCTGTCTTGTTTCAGTCCATCTTTTTTTAATGCAAATGTGTTGCTGAAGAAATGGAAATACAGAGGTTTAATAAATAACAGTATCAGTTCCTAAGTCATGAATTCTGTCTTGTCTAAGATAAACTGTAGCATTTTTTAAGCTTACAGAGATTCTGCAAGCTTCAAGCTTTGTTAGGAAGCTGTCTTCCTTTACAAACATTCCCTACTTCTGAAATGCATCAATGCAGTGCTCAATGAAATTAATTCTTTCCACTTGATCATCTTACCAGCTACTACAGGAATGAAATATTTTATTTTGCTTTATAAAATAAAACATACTTTTTAAAGGCAGGCAGGTAGCATCTTCAAAATAGTCTTACTAGGCAACCATGCATGGTGCCTCTAAATCAGGGGCAATTAATCTTAAATACTCTCCTATACATACTGATGTGAAGTGAGTATCCCCAAAGGCAGATTCTACTTATGCATCCTGAAATGTGCTCCAAATATGTGCCACTCTCTACTGTCATGAGGACATAATATATTTAACTTAGCTGATACCTAAAATCAAGTGAACTTAACACATAATTGGTGGTCAGTCAATGTATTAAAACCATAGATACATAAATATAACTGTAAAGAGAACTAATGCATTTTTATACTTTATGTCATCTGTAATTTTATTGACCTGGCTGGGGCTTTGGGGGAAATATAATGCTACTAATCATGAGGCAAGTATTGCATCAAAATTCAGACTTGCAAAAGTACTTAAATTATTATTACAGAAAAAAAATCTTCAATTCTCTTTAAAAAAATAAACTGTAGGTTCTTAGCAAGTGCACATGAAACTTTCTGTATGGCTGAACTTTATGTATTTATATCTATATTAGTATCTATTTTTTGTATTGTCATTCTGTTAAATTGTTGTAGATGTACATAGGGACTGTGGAATATTGCTGTGGGCATTAATGATGTGACAGCAGAGTTATGTAGCCAAAAGTGGGAATTTTTTTTGTTTACTTTTTTGCTGTTTTGCATGGATTAAAATATGGATACCAAAATAATAAATTTCCTTACCTTGTGTGTATGTTTTCTTATCATAGAAATTAATACTTAGTCAACAAATTATGTTTAATGAAAACAGTTTTCTTTTAATTAATATTTTATCATCTTGCATTACACATTCTATTACTCTTAATAATAGTTTAAACATGTAATTTTTTTATTTGCATAAAGTTAATAGAGCTCAATGATTAATCTTCACATCTGAGGTAAAATAAAATAAATGTCTTTATTATGCTGAAAGGGAAGTATATTAAAAAAAAAAAATGCTGCCATTAGTCTTGCCAATGAAATTTGCACATTTGCCAGGATATCTAAACAATGAGTGCCATGTGATTTATCAATAATGACTGATGACTTCCACACAATTTCATTTCTACACTAACATCCAAAATGCTACTATAAAACATACATGGTTTATTTCTCTTTCTGCATTTGACAAAAACAGTTTTAATTGAATTGCACATCCTGTATGTGCCTTTACTCCAAATTCTTAGTTGAAGAAGGAATCTAATACTATTATGAAAAACCTTCTGATCCTTGTTGATATCTCTTATAATTCATCATATATTGCTGCTTAACACATACTCTTTCAAACAAAGAGTGTATTTTAAAACACAGTGTCTATTACTTATGTGAAGTAAAAAGTAATAAATATTTTCATCTTGCAAAAAAGCCCTTTAGCTTATGGATTCATATTGCATTATCATATATTATTTAAACTGTAAACTAGTAGCCTCTTAATTTAGCACATACTATTTTATATGCCTCCATCTGGTTTTGGTTCCTTTTTCTAATCTTTATTCAACTGTGGTTATGATTTTAAAAAATTATTAATACTTGCAGATATTGAAGCGTAGCCATGTTACTATGATTTCTTCATCACTGCGTTTTCTAATCAAATTATCTTTGTATTTTATTGCAGAGTTTCATAACTCACATAAATATTGATCCATTCTGGGCCACATTCTGACATTATGGATAGCATTTCACTGCACTGATAGTACTAGTCCAGAGAAATGAAAGCTCCAGTAACAAAATCTGTGAACAGAAGTAATTCACTTTTCTTTTTAGTACTTCTTATTCATGAGTTCATATTTTCATTCTTTCAAAGTAGTTGCATTAGGTGACATTCACCACATTTCCCAACCCCTGTCCACAATAAAATGCCCCACATATGTGATTTAAGATTTAAATCCAGACTACCTATAGGTAGACCTATAGGCTGTTTCCCTTTCTGAATTTTCATTTGCAGAATGTGATGTCATTGGATAGTCAAATCACTAATATAGAACTTTTAATCTCTCCCAAAGTAGGAATAAAATTTGCATGCCTGAAATATACCCCAGGTAGCTCTGGAGGTGCCATAGAATTTTGCTTTATCATTTGCACACCTGTAAAATTTATTTACTGCCTTGGATACTCCTCCACTATGGATAGAATCCTTTCAATTTTTTTCAAAACTGTTAATGCAAACTGTTAATTCACAGACTGCCAAAGTTTTAAAGAACGTTTGCTTGGATATTTGAAATGTGCATTAGCTAAAGTAGCATTTGAGAAAATGCATCATGTGATGTTAATTATTATCATTGCTGTATTTTCTTTTTTTTTTTAATAAGTTTCAGTAAAAGTTTGTTGATAACAAGAGATAACAGTTGAAATTCAATTAAGAAATACATTATATAACAACTTGAGTTAAAACTATTAATAAGTTCAGGGACTTGCACACTATGGACTTCAGGTAGATCGAGATATAGATCCAAACGGGTCCATTCAGAAGAGCCCTGCTGTGACATCTAGCCCTGGAGAGGCAAGACATTGCTCCTATGGGAGACTAGCTGTCCTTACTGGAAAGATTCAAGCACAACATATAGGTACTGGAGCCTGATTTAAGGGAGAATTATTTGCTCTAGGATGTCTCTCTACTTAATGATAAACAGGTGTTAAAAGCCTCCTTAAGAACCCAATCACCTTCTCAAGATAGCATTTTTTTTTTTTTTTCAGTTGACTATGTCCCTTTGTCCCTCAGGAAACGTAAGGATCTGAAATAATTTAAAGGCTCCTTTAAGTGCTGAAGGCTAGATGGCAGTAACTCAAATGAAAGCATCTGTTTTTGGCTCTTCCAGAAATCACTAAAAGTGAGTAAGCATCCATGCTGCTAATCTCTCTTTTGGAAATTAAGAGGAATAGTTTACGTGAAAGATCCACACTATTATGTTCTTTAAAGGTTAGTAATGAGGAAGCTGAGTTAGAGGTTGTGTCTGTGGGAAGACTTTAATCATAAACCAGATGAATTAACAAATCTGAGGGACAAAAGATTCTGAGACAGATAAAATTCTGTTTGGCTGAGTCAGACTGCTAACAGAAATTTTTATTACTAACCTATATCAAAATATTCTGTGATGTGTTATAACTCCATACATGCTTGTTCAAGAGTTAATTAGCCTTATATTCCATCTTCACACCTCCCAAAAGGAAAAGAGCACACGTGAAATTCACAGTTAGCTGCTGAGATGTTGGAGGTATTAAAAACAACTCATGGATTCAAATCTCTCTGTTGCTCTGCTGTGGTTTTTTTATTTTTTCCCAGTGCTGTTTTCCAACCTACTAACTTTTCTGCAGTCCGTTTAGTTTTGGAGCATGGAGAATCAAAAACCGTATCAGATATTTAACAAAGCTCTTTAGGTTGAGTGAAAAGCCATACTTCTGTATGTCATCTATATCCTAGTAGCTACCACCAGAAGGTCTTGTCAGAGGTTTTTCCATGTCATGCTTGAACATATATGCTCCAACAAGAAAGTAATAGTCATTATAATGCTTATAACAGTTCAGAGAGTAAAGCATACTTCCTCTCTCCAGCCTTAGCATTATGATTCATCACAGCTACCTTGTCCTGACCTCAACCATCAACACCTCAACCAGATAATGGCACTTATACTGATACTGAGGATCTTGAAAATACCTAATGTTAGGTTAGCTTTGTATTTTTATCAGGTATAAAATTGTTTTTTGAAAAGTAGTTAAAAAACTATTGTTGTATAAAAGCACTGTCTTTAATGCCAGCCTACCACATTTTCACCCTAAATGCTATGAACTATTATCAAGGAGTTTTGCCTAGAGAATCCTGGGGCTTTTTTTGATACCTTACAATATTATGAAAACTGCTAACAGGGATTTTACTTTATTTCTTCCTTCTGACATTGCTCAGGCTTCTTTACAAAACATCTAACATGACTTGATTATGCTACAAACCCTATATTTATTTTATTATATAAAACATATTTTCTGCACTTAATACGAGTTTTTTTCTTTTTTTTTTTTTTTTTTTTCTTTCCAAGTTGTTGTCTCTCAACACCAGTGTATTTTGATACCAGATTACTGTTTTTTTTCAGATCATTAGAAACAGAATATTTGGCTCAGCTATCTCAAATACTTCATTCAAGGAACATTCCAGGAACAGCATATCTAATTTCAATGCAATATTTGATGAGACTGTTCATTCAGCGATATGAAACTCTAACCAAGGAACTTATAACATGAGTTTAATAGTCTCTTCAAATTGTCAGGTTTCAAAATCAGTTCTTCCCAGTCAGATGAAGCTCTGAGTATAGCAGTCTAGGCTTTTACATTTTATGAAGCCATTTATGCATCTAAACCTTTAATATTTTGCCTCTGTTTCATTTGTCTTGTTTACACATCTTTTTGTCATTTATAGTAGTCAGCTAATAATCCTCAAAATTATCTGAGCAGTCTAACCCTGGCATTCCACTCCAGGAACACCTTTTTAATCACTGACTGTCATATTCACTTTGTTCAGCATGACCTTCTGAAACTCTATATGAACAGGGTTACTTTTTCAGTGATTCAAATTAACCAGTATTAAAAATATCTGTGAAGCCACATAGTGGTTATAGACACTGTCTAGAACTCATGCACACTGACAATACTGATCTAAAATGTTCACTTTCTTTGGTGACTTTTTCACTAAAGATGTCAAATGACTCAGTAATTGAAGGTCAGTGCTTGAAGTTACATTTTCCAGTTTAATAATATACATATATAAACAGTACAGAATTAACAAAGATCTGGAAAATACAACTTTGCAATCAAGGGAAAAATCCTCTCCAGTTCTATCGGAATAGAATGCTTAAATATTATATTCTTTCATTCTACCCCACATGCCTATCTTTTATTTTCAGTGGAGAATAAATGATTATAATTACCAGACTCTTGAATATTCTCATGTAAATAGAAACCAATTCCAGAGGCTCTAAAAATTGTGAGATGAACTTTCAGATCCGGATGAAGTCTACTGTGTGGCATTATATGTTTCCAGCTGATCACTTGTTTTGAAAGATGCTTTCCATTAAAATGCCAGGATATGTAAATGTGCCAGACTATACTTGCCAGAACTTTTAACTGAATAAGACTTCAGAATTCAGTTTCACAGCATGGAATTTGCTACTTCTCTGTGAATTAACTTTGTGATGAGAATAGTTTAGTTCTTTGAAATCAGCTAGTTAATGATACTAAAAAATTATGAATACGTTCTGGAATACTGGCTACCTGCTGAAAAATATGGAAGAGACTTTTCTTAATGAATTGTACTAAAGGAGGATAATTTCCATTATAAATGACCTTCTCCCCCTCCCCCCCCCCCCATTGGATGTGCCCTCCTATTCTTTCTTGGTATTATCTGTATTGCAGATATGAGAAAGTAATAACAGCAAATACATACACTTGTCTTTGTTTTATATAGCCTATAGTCACATCATATTTCAAAGACAGTATTGAATATGCTTCTCCCAAAGATTTGTAAGGTCAGCCTGACCCCTGAATAAGGTTCTTTTACTCTGAAAACTGATATAGCTGCATGATAAGGGAGGAAAATGTTTGCAGCATCAGTTCAGAGAAACATGAAGATGAGTGGCTCTGAAGATTACAGAGTGTATATAAGAGTCCTAGAGGTGTAACTCTGTGCATATATGTGTGTCTGTGTATCTGTGTGTTTGTATAGGAGAGCACATAAGTATTATGTATCTATGCACAACCCTCTTATATTGTATCTATAACTCCATCTTTTTTGGGGGGGACATGACTTGTTCCCCAGTAGTCATCTGCCTTCTTTAAGATACCACTCAACTACAGAGGGAAAGCAATCAATCATTTCCCCAGGAGAGAGTGGTTGCATTCGCTCTTTGTCTACATTCAGTTATGTGAATATAGGTGCAATTCTTCTACAATCTCCCACTACTCATTTGACTCCATAACAATAAACCAGAATAAGTTTTGGATGAGATTTTCACACATTCATCACACAGGGGTGTATGCTTTGTGAGTTTGAGTATTTTAAAAATTCTGTACATACAATACAATATAATTCTGTACATACCATGAAGAATTAAATGTATCTGTAGTAGCTGCAAGTAGAATACCACATGCCATTCTGTGACAATGAATCTAGATAAAGTGAAGGCTTCTGAAAAGAGGCTAAAGACCACTGAGTAGGACAACTATGTATCTAACATCTGTTTGAAAACATGTTGAAATCAGTGTAAGTTCAGTGTCTTTATCCTTGGAGAATCTGTGTGTAAAGATTGCCTACTCTAAGTATGTTATTCCCAAGACAGGGAAAAATGAATTAGAGCATATGATCAATATGCATCCTAAGGTGAAAGACTGTGATATTAAAAAAAGGGAAGAATTTAGGATAAAGGACAGGTTTTAAACTACATTTCTTACCACGGCAACAGTTATGATTAAAAAGATACTATTGAAAGAAATTCTATTTCAATTTGAGTTGATCATGTTGTTAAGTAATTTTTTTTCTGAACATCTTTAAGCATTTCAAGGTTATGTTTATGATAGGGTGCTTGCATACTTGAAACCGAAGTTACAATTTACCTCAGCGGTACACTATTGCAATGTGGTTTTGACCCTGGATTTCTGTGATATTCCTTTTACCTACTGACTGTCAGTTTTAAGTGTAAAGGAAGTATAAACCAATTTGCAGTCCCTGTATGGGGAAGGAAGGATAGAGTATTGGCAGATTTTGCATACATTTAGATATGTCTAGTCTGCCATTCTATCACTTAGTATGCATTTAGAATGTTTTTCAGCCACACAAGAGTGGCTGCTTTGGAGGTTTTCCAGAAGCTTAGCTCTCAGTTAAAGAGAGAAGTCTACATTTACAAAGAACCATTCACAGCTGTCAGAAGTTAGCTGTCTGTGACACTCAAAGTACAGCTGCAGTTTTTCCAGAATACTGACAACTTCTGTGGCAACCAGAGTCTGTTCGCTAGTACTGGAATTTCTGAAGCTTTATCAGAAAAAAAAAGTCTTACTTGCCTATGCATGTAATTTGCATTTCTATGTTTTTATCCTCGTTTACTGCTTTCTGTTCCAGTGACATACCGTATTTTTCCCCCCTGAAGTTAGGAAATTGTAAGATAGAAAGTTTTGAAATAAAAGGCTTATTACCATCAGTTTTGTTTGGTGTTTCTAAACTTCCAGAATGAAGAGAATGCAGTAGACTCTGCTTTTTCTGACATTCTGAGCCATATGAAATTGGATTTAAGGCATTAATGAAAAAGATACAGCATCACTATTTAAACTAAATAGGAGTGATGGGACCATATCCTCCCAGTGTTACTGCAGTCAGAAGTATAGTCATATCCTCCACTTTTTACTTCAGTTAGGATGCTATCTGCAATTCCATTTCTTCTGTAGACACTCTGAATGTTCCTCACTTTTGTTCATATAGAATATACAGAGAAACAAACTTACTGTGATGTTGTTCTCATGGGTGACTTCAACTTGCCTGATATCTGCTGGGATCTTAACATAGCAGAGAAGTGGCAATCTAGGAGGTTCTTAGAATGCATGGAGGACAGCTTCTTATCCCAGGTGCTGCGAGAGCCTACCAGGGGCAAGGCTATGCTTGACCTCCTCTTCACCAGTAGGGAAGGGTTGGTGGGTGATGTGGTGGTCGGAGGGTGCTTAGGGGCCAGTGACCATGAGATAATTGAACTCTCATTATTTGGTCAAGCTAAGAGGGGTAGCAAGAAGACCTCCACTCTGGATTTCCGGAGGGCGGACTTCAGGCTACTCAAGGAACAAATTCAGAGTGTTCTTTGGGATAAAGCCCTTAAAAACAAAGGGGTCCAGGAGAGCTGGACATACTTCAAGGAAGAATTGTTGAAGGCTCAGGGACAGGCTGTGCCAGTGTGCCAGAAGATGAGCTGCCGGGGCAGATGGCCAGCCTGGATGGTTAAAGAACTTTTAATGGAACTAAGGGAAAAAAAGAGGGTGTATCACCTTTGGAAGAGAGGGGAGGCAACCCGTGAAAAATTTAAGGATGTTGCTAGGTCTTGCAGGAAGAAAATTAGGGAGGCAAAAGCGCATTTGGAGCTTAGTCTGGCCTCTGCTGTGAAGGACAACAAAAAGTCCTTCTATAAATACATTAATAGCAAGAGGAAGGGCAGAGGCAACCTCCACTCCTTGGTGGGCACGGAGGGGAACGTTGTGATAAGGGATGAGGAAAAGGCAGAGATACTTAACACCTTCTTTGCCTCAATTTTTACTAGCAGGACAGAATGTCTTCCAGACAGCTGGCCTGCAGAGCTGGCAGAAGGAGCCAGGGAGCAGCATAGTTTTCCACTGTTCCAAAATGGGGCAGTTGGTGATCTGCTCAGCCGCCTGGATCCCCACAAGTCCATGGGACCAGATGGGATCCATCCTAGGGTGCTGAGGGAGCTGTCAGAGGAGCTGGCCAAGCCACTCGCCATCATTTTTCAGCAGTCCTGGCTCACTGGAGATGTCCCAGAGGACTGGAAGCTGGCCAGCGTGGTGCCCATCCACAAGAAGGGCCGGTTGGATGAGCCAGGCAATTATAGGCCTGTCAGCCTGACCTCAGTGCCAGGCAAGATCATGGAACAGGTCATCCTGAGTGCATTAACACAGCACTTAGAGGGTGGCCAAGGGATCAGGCTCAGCCAACATGGATTTAGGAAGGGCAGGTCCTGCCTGACCAACCTGATCTCCTTCTATGATCAGGTGACCCTCCTGGTGGATGTGGGGAGGCCTGTGGATGTAGTTTACCTGGACTTCAGCAAGGCCTTTGACACCGTCCCCCATAGCAAACTCCTGGCCAAGCTGTCAGCCCATGGCTTGGACAGCAGCACTCTGAGCTGGGTTAGGAACTGGCTGGATGGCCGAACCCAGAGAGTGGTGGTGAATGGTGCCACATCCAGCTGGTGGCCAGTGAGTAGTGGAGTCCCCCAGGGATCAGTGCTGGGCCCCATCCTCTTTAACATCTTTATTGATGATCTGGATGAGGGCATTGAGTCTATCATCAGTAAATTTGCTGATGACACCAAGCTGGGGACAGGAGTTGATCTGCTAGAGGGTAGAGAGGCTTTGCAGAGAGACCTCGACAGGCTGGACAGATGGGCAGAGTCCAACGGCATGAGATTTAACACATCCAAGTGCCAGGTTCTGCACATTGGCCACAACAACCCCATGCAGTGCTACAGGCTGGGGTCAGAGTGGCTGGAGAACAGCCAGGCAGAGAGGGACCTGGGGGTGCTGGTTGATGGTAGGATGAACATGAGCCTGCAGGGTGCCCAGGCAGCCAAGAGGGCCAATGGCATGCTGGCCTGCATTAAGAACAGTGTGGCCAGCAGGAGCAGGGAGGTCATTCTGCCCCTGTACACTGCACTGGTTAGGCCACACCTCGAGTACTGTGTCCAGTTCTGGGCCCCTCAGTTTGGGAAGGATGTTGACTTCCTGGAACGAGTCCAGAGAAGGGCAACGAAGTTAGTGAGGGGCTTGGAACACAAGCCCTATGAGGAGAGACTGAGGGAGCTGGGGCTGCTTAGCCTGGAGAGGAGGAGACTCAGGGGTGACCTTATTGCTCTCTACAACTACCTGAAGGGGGGTTGTAAACAGGCAGAGGTTGGTCTCTTCTCCTAGGCAGCCAGCACCAGAACAAGAGGACACAGTCTGAGGCTGCACCAGGGGAAGTTCAGGCTGGAGGTCAGGAGGAAGTTTTACTCAGAGAGAGTGATTTCCCATTGGAATGTGCTGCCCGGGGAGATGGTGGAGTTGCCGTCACTGGAGGTGTTCAGGAGGAGACTTGACAGTGTGCTTGGTTACATGGGTTAGTTGATTGGGTGGTGTTGGATGATAGGTTGGACGCAATGATCTTGAAGGTCTCTTCCAACCTGGTTTATTCTATTCTATCCTGTGTTCTATTCTAATGCATCATACAGATTTCATTTCATTTGTGCAATTCTGCAACTGCATTCCTCAGCAATAACCTGAAGTAAAATGTTTGTGTAATACCACATTTTTCTGAACTATATTTTTTTCTCATACCCTTCTTTTGTTTTCTCCTTGAAATGTTTGCCAAATTATATCAAAGGGAACAGCACCAATTTGGAACAGAAACCATATTCTATTATTTCTTATGAGAAGTACACAGTGCACATTAGAATAATGTAAGGCTGTATATAGTAAACATTTTTAAAATTATATCCCAGAACATCATCTTAAAGAATATGTGGAATATAAAACAATAGGGGGAAAATCCTACAATGAACCCAGGGAGATCCAACTGTAGATTTCACACTAGTCAAGAATTAGGATAGTTTTATGACTTGTATTTTACATCTAAAGCAGTTTCAACATTTTCTTGTAACTAAGATTGTTTTGGTTTGGTTTAATTATTTTTTTCTCTTTATTAGTAAATCTGGTAGTTTTCAGGCTGTTGGTTTGTGTTTGAAACTTTAGGTGTCAGTGAACAGGGGGCTTGCAAAGCTTATCCAAGGAACCTGGGCCCAAGTCTCTTTGATTTCATTTGTGTTACTTGCAAATAGCTGAAAGTATTTGCTAGTTCATACAAGGAATCACTGTTGAGAGGAAAGAGGGAAGAGGGGAATGACATTTGAAGACTCATGACTTCTCTTTGTTTCATTATTCCTGACGTTGATCCACCCTCCTTTTGAGTTCCTTATTGCTTCTGACGTTATTTTGTTCTTGAGGCTGACCATGTAGTGTAGAAATGTGGAAGACCCCTGAGGAGTTACAGAGAAAATCCCTTTACAATCAGGACTGGGTGTATCAGGCTGGCAAGCTACTTGTCTGTGTGTAGCACAGTAATTGACTGCTTCTCAGTTGGAGCCTTTCTAGATGTCCAGTTTTTTCTGAGTACACTTATCTTTAAAATTGCCACAATTTCTATAGTATTTTCAAGAAATAAAACCCCACACAAAACAAATAAGCTGTATCATGTAAAAGGACTGGACCGGTAAATGCATACTCTCAATATTTTTGATGTTCTTAAAAAACAAACAATTGAATAACATCTCACAAAATAAAAAAAAAAAAAAAGCCACCATTTTTTTTCAAGTTTATTTTTCTTCTGCAATAGTAAGTGGATGCCACAGGCCAGTAGTTTTGGATGTATCTGTGATATGAGCCTCACAGATACAGAAGTATTTGTATAAATGAGTCTGTGGCTTATGCACAGGATTTCCTTAGAAAGACAATCTCTTGGATTTTACTATGTACCTGTATTCTGGGTAGTGCTGCCTTGCTATATTAAACTGCATCAGGATAGCACTCAGTGAAAATACTTTCCCTCTGTGCTGCCATTTCTTGTCAGTTTTGCAAAGGAAGCTGTGGTGGGTTTGGAAGGGTAAGGCCGAGAAGCCTCCTCCCTTCCCCCTTGTAAGGTAAAAGGGAAAAAAAAATTGAAGGGAAAGGAAAAAAAAACCTCACAAGCTGAATTAGCAAAGCAGTGGAGCTATATTTACAAAGCAATGTAAGGTATGCAGGGGAATATTTACAAATTTACAATATCTACAATATCTACAAAGATATACAACAGAGTAACACAGAAATGAGAGTGACCCCCCTCGGACAGAGAGGGGTTCCCCACCTCCGCTCTCCCCTCTCTCCCCCCTTTCCCCAGAACGGGATAGAAAGAGAAAGAAAAGAGAGGAAAAAAAAGTTAGAAGCAGTTCGTGTTAATTGGAAGGGAGTTAATATACCGGCCTTTATCTGTCTTCAAGGCCGAGGCCTTGGCAGAAAGCCCAGCACAGAGACAGAGCTGCTGCACGAAGAAAAGGCGGAAGCAAGACTGACAGAGAAGTGCTGGAAATGTCCAGTTCACTCCCAGTTCCGAAGGTGCTTCCTCCCACTCTCCCAATGAAATTAGTTTAGATTATTCCTTCCGTTTACCAACTTCCGTCCACCATATTCCCTTTTCTTAAGGGGGCAACGTCAACCGGCCACAGTCCACCCCTTCTAAACAATTTCATTGGCTGTTCATACTGTCCATCCAATCCAAAACAATATTTACAGTTCGTGAGTAAAGTTCATAGTCCATTCCGGCTATGCTCAGATGTAGATGATTCAAAAGTCCAAGGAAATCAGAAAATGAGAAAAATGGAAAACAGTTCATTTCTTCACCGACGAAGTGAAGAAAAGGGAAACAGGGATTCTCAGGGTCTCTTAGTTGACTCAGGGCTCTCAGGGATCTCAGGGTTCGTGCACCGTAGATTCCTCGTTGATTCTTCCTTTGGACGCGATGTAGCTGTACAACAGTTCAAAGTTAACCTCCTTCAGCTAAAGTTAAGTTTCTTTGTGGAATACACTGAATTTCACCATTCTCTTGCATTACCCAATAAGTGTGACCCGGACCTTCAGCTGAAACCACCCCTCGGACAGGTTTAGCCTCTCCTGAGGGTGAAAATACCCAGTTTTACCTAACAGATTCTTTTCTCTAACAACAGGAACTCTATCACCTTCTACTTTCCGTAGCAAATCTGAATGTGCAGGTCCAGCTCGGTTCACTGAACCTCTACTATTTACCAGCCAGGTTGCTTGTGCTAAATGTTTTTCCCAGTTTTTCAAAGATCCACCTCCCATGGCTTTGAGAGTGGTCTTCAACAAACCATTGTAGAGTTCAATCTTCCCTGAAGCTGGTGCATAGTAGGGAATGTGGAATATCCACTCAATACCGTGCTCTTTTGCCCAGTTCTTTACAAGGTTGTTCTTGAAATGAGTTCCGTTGTCTGACTCAATCCTCTCTGGAGTTCCGTGTCTCCACAGGATTTGTCTCTCCAGACTGAGAATGGTGTTGTGTGCAGTTGCATGTGGAACTGGATAAGTTTCCAACCACCCAGTGTTTGCCTCTACCATAGTAAGCACGTATTGCTTACCAGAACGCGAACGTGGTAGAGTGATGTAGTCAATCTGCCAAGCTTCACCATACTTGTACTTGGACCATCTGTCACCATACCACAAGGGCTTAAGTCGTTTTGCCTGCTTAATAGCAGCACAAATGTCACAGTCATGGATGACTTATGTGTTGGCATCCATGGAAATGTCTATGGATCTGTCACGAGCCCATTGGTATGTTGCATCTCTGCCTTGATGTCCTGACGAATCGTGAGCCCACCGAGCTAAGAATATCTCACCTCGGTGTTTCCAGTCGAGATCAAGATTAGAGTCCATGTCTACTTGAGAAACTCTTGCAGCTAGATCTGCCTCATGGTTGTGTTGCTGTTCCTCAGTAGCTTTGCTCTTAGGAATGTGAGCATCGATGTGTCTCACTTTCACTGGAATTCTCTCGATTCGATCAGCAATGTCCTGCCATAGGTTGGCTGCCCAAATGGGTTTTCCTTTCCTCTGCCAACCACTCTTCTTCCAGTTCTTTAGCCAACCCCATAGAGCATTGGCTACCATCCATGAGTCGGTGTAGAGATAAAGCTTTGGCCATCTCTCACGTTCAGCCACGTCGAGAGCTAGCTGGACAGCTTTTACCTCTGCGAACTGACTGGATTCTCCTTCTCCATCTTTCGCCTCTGCAACTCGGCGTGTTGGACTCCACACTGCAGACTTCCACCTTCGCTTGTTTCCAACAAGACGACAGGAACCGTCTGTGAACAAAGCATATTTCTTTTCATCATCAGAAAGGTCATTGTAAGGAGGAGCTTCCTCAGCACGAGTTACTTTCTCCTCTGGAGGTTTGGCACAGTTGATACCTTCAGGCCAACTGGAGATCACCTCCACTAGACCAGGTCTTTCAAGATTTCCTATTCGAGCTCTCTGTGTTATCAGAGCCATCCACTTAGACCAGGTTGAGTCTGTGGCATGATGTGGTGTGGATCCTTTGCCTTTGAACATCCAATTCAAAACTGGTAATCTGGGAGCTAAGAGAAGTTGTGATTCAGTTCCAATCACTTCAGAAGATGCTTTTACTCCTTCATAGGCAGCTAAAATTTCTTTCTCTGTTGGAGTATAGTTAGCCTGTGAATCTCTGTAACCTCGACTCCAGAAACCAAGAGGTCGTCCACGTGTCTCACCTGGAGCTTTTTGCCACAAGCACCAGGTTGGACCATTGTCACTTGCAGCCATGTACAAAATGTTCTTAATGTCTGGACCATCTCGGACAGGTCCCAGACCCATTGCTTGAATTACCTCTTGTTTTATCTGGTCAAAGGCTACTTGTTGTTCAGGTCCCCAGTGGAAATGGTTTCTCTTTCGAGTCACATCATACAGAGGTTTCACAATCTGACTGTATCCAGGAATGTGCAGTCTCCAAAATCCCACTATCCCCAAGAAACGTAGGGTCTCTTGCTTGTTTGTGGGACTTGCCGTGGTAGAGACTCTATTTACCACATCCACTGGAATGTGTCGGCGTCCATCCTGCCACCGCACTCCCAGAAACTGAATCTCTGTGGTAGGTCCTTTCACCTTGTCTCGCTTGATGGCAAAACCTGCATTCAGAAGAATGTCAATGATTTTGTTACCTTTCTCAAAGACTTCCTCAGCAGTTTTACCCCAGACGATGATATCATCGATGAACTGGATGTGTTCTGGAGCACCGCCTTTCTCCAGAGCATCGTGGATCACTGCATGACAGATGCTTGCACTGTGGATCCAGCCCATTGGCAGTCTGTTGAAAGTGTACTGGATTCCTCTCCACGTGAAAGCAAACTGAGACCTGCATTCCTCTGCTATGGGAATAGAGAAAAATGCATTAGCAATGTCTATGGTAGCATACCATTTGGCCTCTTTGGATTCCAGCTCATACTGTAGTTCCATCATGTCTGGTACTGCTGCACTCATAGGTGGTGTTGCTTCATTCAGGGCTCGGTAGTCTACCGTCAGACGCCAGTCTCCATTCTGCTTCCGCACAGGCCACACTGGACTGTTGAAAGGTGAATGAGTTTTGCTGACGACTTTCTGACTCTCCAACTGACGAATCAGATTTTGAATGGGCAACAAAGAGTCACGGTTGGTTCTGTATTGTCTGTGATGCACAGTCTGAGAAGCAACCGGCAATTTAATGTCCTGTATCTTATGTTGTCCCACAACTGCAGATTCATCAGAAAGCTCAGGTCTGGCAGACAGCTTCAATTTTTGTCCATCAATTTCTATTGAAGCTACTCCAAAAGCCCATTTGTAACCTCTAGGGTCCTTGAAACGCCCTTCTCTCAGAAAATCAATTCCCAAAATACAAGGTGCATCAGGTCCGGTCACAACTGTATGCTTCCTCCATTGTTTACCAGTTAAACTTCTATTAAACTCCACCTTACTTAACTCTTGAGATCCACCAGTGACTCCCAGAATAGTTATAGACTCTGATCCCTGATAATTTGATGGTATTATGGTGCACTGAGCTCCTGTGTCAACCAAGGCCCTGTACTTCCGAAATTGTGAAGTGCCAGGCCACTGGATGTACACATCCCAATAGATTCTGTTATCTCTGTTATCCCTCTCCTCCCCCTGGTGGGAGGCAGGGCACCCCTAGTTATGGGGAACATGCGCACATGTGCATTGCACATAGTTTGCAGGGTTATAACTTTGCATGTTATAACTGGAGCCACTGTTGGAGCTATAAGAGTCGTTCTGGGGAACTGTGGAAGTAACAGCTACCCTTCTGGTATTGCTACCTCGGGTTCTGCCACTTTGCAATTCCCTCAGTCTCCTGAAAAGATTAGAAGTTGGTTGGCCATCCCAGCGGTTCATGTTCTCACCAAACTGGTCACGCAGAGTTATCCAAATAGTTCTACGTGATTGCCTTGGTGGTCTGTTTTGGAATGACCTGTTTTGGAATGTCCTGTTTTGGAATGACCTCCTTGGAGGACGTGTATTCCTCACAGATGAAACTTGTACCCACCTGGAGGAAGAATTGAAACTATCCCTTTGTGCCAATTGGGATATGGAATTTCTAAATTCATCTTTTAACTCCCTTATGCAATTCTGTATATCACCAGACATAGTTTTAATGGCCGAAACCACAGAACCACGTGTCATGCTATCCTCCAATTGTCTCATTTGATCACTGAATTGGCCAATGGTGGGAGAAGCTCCACCATAACTTCTTGACACAATTCTGCTTGCCAGAATGTTTGCATAATTAGAAGGAGCAAGTTTGATGATCTTTTTAGCAAGACCAATACCCACAGGAACGTCATCAGGATTCAGAGTTTCATGTTCACCATAGAGTAGCTCTCTAACAGCAAATTCTCTCAAGCGCTTAATTCCCTCATCTATGGTAGTCCAGGGTTTAGGATTCCATGGAAGATCATCTCGGGAAGGGTATCTCAGGGCAACCGCTATTAAAAGGCGTATCCACAGATTAACCTTACCGAGAGCTTCGCCTAGATGTCTATCTATTCCATTGTCCCTTGAGAGAGTTCCTAACTGAGCTGCTGACTTGTCTCCAACTGTTAGAGCTGAAGCACCTGTATCATAACACCTACTAAGCCAAGCTAGAACTGGCTCCTTATCTGCCCTGGTGAAATCTTTACGGACATTTCTCAATTCCTCGCGGGGCGAAGAACAGTCCATAATATCATCTTCCTCCTCGTCTCCCTGAATTCTTTGCCCATATAATCCTGCTGTCATTCTCCTAAGGATCTCTTTAAGCTGAGAACCACCTTTGCCAGCTGCCTTCCTAACTTCATCTCTATCCTGCTTTGATCTCACTAGGTTAGCTAGATCTTTAAAACAAACCTTCTCTTCCTCCTGAGCAGGATCTTTTAGAGTAGAGGGCCCCTCACCAGGATCAGTCTCCTCCTCTTCTTCTCCATCTTGGGCCTTTCCACCTCTAGTCTTTAAAGGAGCCACCTTAACTGGAGCTGTGTTTGAATTTACAGCCACCTTAATGGTAGCTGACAGGTCCTGAGATAAATCAGCTGCTGGGGCAGTGACTTCCGGTCCCACCGAGGGAGTGGGTGGAAGTGACGTTGCTCCGGTAATGGCCGACGGAGAAGAAGAAGGAGGAGAAGGAGTGGGAGAAGGAGTAGGCGCCATGTTGATACCAGCCGATGCCCTTGGCTGCTTGCTAGAATCAGCAAAGTCATTTAGAGCTGCCTTACCAATTAACTTTTTAGCCTTCTTTTTGACTGACACAGGTTCTGCACAGTCCTCGTCACTAGATGACTCTGGGACTGATCGAGAGCCACGGCGTTTTCTTTTTGATCTAGTTTTAATAACAAAACAAGCTCTGGATATCTTTCTCTCTCGCCGCAAAGAAATCAGGAGATACACGATAATTATCACCAGCAGCAGAATTATACACATCAAATAAATCACTTTTGGATCCCAGGCATCACCTAAAGTTACTGTCTCCTCAGGCGGAATCTTAAAACCCTTTATCTCAATTGGGAGAGTGGTGGAGGTAACATTCCTGTATCTCACTGGCCATAGGAAATTAATACATTTTCCATACCATAATTTAACTCTATACATAACCCACATATAAATTGTCCGCACCAAATATTTACCCAGGTAATCCAAAATCAAACCCAAACAATATCTGTAAACCAGAGCACCAAAAATTGAAAAGAATAATCGCTCCACAAACCACAATACCTTAATGTTTGCTAATTCAGCTAGAAAACACTAAATCAATCAAATAATAAATTAAACTAATTATCTGCCGCACGTTGGGTACGCCAATAAAAAAAAATGTGGTGGGTTTGGAAGGGTAAGGCCGAGAAGCCTCCTCCCTTCCCCCTTGTAAGGTAAAAGGGAAAAAAAAATTGAAGGGAAAGGAAAAAAAAACCTCACAAGCTGAATTAGCAAAGCAGTGGAGCTATATTTACAAAGCAATGTAAGGTATGCAGGGGAATATTTACAAATTTACAATATCTACAATATCTACAAAGATATACAACAGAGTAACACAGAAATGAGAGTGACCCCCCTCGGACAGAGAGGGGTTCCCCACCTCCGCTCTCCCCTCTCTCCCCCCTTTCCCCAGAACGGGATAGAAAGAGAAAGAAAAGAGAGGAAAAAAAAGTTAGAAGCAGTTCATGTTAATTGGAAGGGAGTTAATATACCGGCCTTTATCTGTCTTCAAGGCCGAGGCCTTGGCAGAAAGCCCAGCACAGAGACAGAGCTGCTGCACGAAGAAAAGGCGGAAGCAAGACTGACAGAGAAGTGCTGGAAATGTCCAGTTCACTCCCAGTTCCGAAGGTGCTTCCTCCCACTCTCCCAATGAAATTAGTTTAGATTATTCCTTCCGTTTACCAACTTCCGTCCACCATATTCCCTTTTCTTAAGGGGGCAACGTCAACCGGCCACAGAAGCTTATATGTTTGTTGCGTCTTTTGCCTTTACTGTGGCTTCTCCCCCTCCCCTAATTTATGAAGGCAGATCCAAATCATATTGTAATCAGTCACTGTTATTAAATCTGTCTATGCATTGTAACATATATATAAATGAGATTATCATGATTTTTAAAAGTGTATTCAAAACCCCTATTGTAGAAGACAGTGAAAAAAATAAATTTGATAAGTAAATAAATTTGATATTTTATTTCAAAAGATATCTTAGTAAGTATATTTTCTTCTTCATTCCTGAAAGAAGCAGAGAAAAGCCATGTTGACAGACGTGTTCTGTGGAGCCCAAGAAAATCTTTATACCAAATAGCACATTATTATTGTATTGCCATCATGTTACCACAGGTTTCTAAGTAGTCTTGAGGCATTCACATTCTGATCCATGGGGACCTCTTTATCTCATCAAATATGACATGCCCATTCTGGGTAGAAAAGTACTCAAATTAAGTCACTTTGCATCATCTCAGGACCTGAATGTTGTCAAAAGACTGGTTTTCCAATGGAAACATGAAAAAATGTATATTTTGTTGTTGTTTGGATTCTTTATTTCATTCTGGTCACTCTTTATGGAATAAAAGGTGAAATGCTCAGAAAAAAAAAAAAAAAAAAGGAAGAAAAGAAGTTTTGAAATGTTATTTCTGTTTCTTTGTGAAACCCATCCCTCTACCTTGTTTTCTAGTGCAATAATAAACTGTCACTCAACCACAATGAAAAGCAGAAAAGTTGATGAAAGAAACACTTTTTAATAATACTTTGTTAGTACAAGGAACTCATTATAACTTGGTAGTCCTTATGCAAACCATTTATCAAGACTTGAGAAATAAATGTTGTATGGATAATGCAAACATTCATAGCTGAACTGTTAGTATAGCCAAGAGTTTTGTAATAGAGATGATTATTCAGATCAGGGAGAACTGGAGTGACACAAAGAAGACAAACTCATGCATCAAAATACAGCATAAAGAGAGAAAGAAAACAAAGTAGAACTAGTGATGTACCATCTCCTACTAGCAGAATGATGTCCTGCCAGTCTCCATGCAATGACCACCTTAGAAAAACTACTCCCAGACCTTCCTCTTCCCCCTGTTTTATTGCTAAGCATGATGTAATATTGTATTTATCCCTTTAGTCAATTTGGGTGAGCTGTTCTGGCTCTGCCCCATACCACATCTCTAGGCAAATCTCTGTGGTGGCAGAGAGAGAAACAGAGAAGTCCTTGATGCTGTGCAGACACTGTTCATCGACAGCTAAAACATCAGCGTCTTATTAACACTGTTGATTTGTAATATAAAAGGCACCATGCAGGCCACTATGAAGAAAAATTGTTCTATCCCAGCCAGATCCAGTAAAATACATTCATCTTATAACAGCAAAGATCTGCTGACCTAGCAGATGGAATCAGGGAGCAGTGTAGTTCCCCTGTGATCCAGGAAGAAGTAGTTAGAGACCTCCTTAGCTGCTTGGATCCCCACAAATCCATGGGACCGGATGGGATCCATCCTAGGGTGCTGAGAGAACTGGCAGATGAGCTCGCCAAGACACTCTTCATCATTTTCCACCAGTCCTGGCTCACTGGAGAGGTCCCAGATGATTGGAAGCTGGCCAACATGATGCCCATCCATAAGAAGGGCTGGATGGAGGAACCTGGAATCTACAGGCCTGTCAACCTGACCTCAGTGCCAAGGAAAATTATGGAGCAGATCATCATGGGGGGCAATCACTGCGCACCTGCAGGATGACCAAGGGATTAAGTCCAGCCAGTATGGATTTAGGAAGGGCAGGTCCTGCCTGACCAACCTGATCTCTTTCTATGATCAGGTGACCCATCTGGTGGATGTGGGAAAGGCTGTGGATATAGTCTACCTGGACTTCAGCAAGCCCTTTGACACCATCCCCCACAGCAAACTCCTGGCCAAGCTGTCAGCCTGTGGCTTGGACAGGAGCACACTGCATTGGTGTAATGGGTTGGGGCAGATCCCCTCCCCACCATGGGCAGAAATAACAACTCAGACAAAGGGATTGCAAAAGTGATGGAAAGTTTAAATAGCAAAACAATAAAAAAACCAACAATGAAAGTTTTGCAGAGAAGCACAAGCACCTTGACAAAGAGAGAGAAATCCCACAACATACCCAAGAACATCCCATCCCCACCTGGGGGTACACCCAAACCCCCAGGGCTCTTTCCTCCCCCCCAACCCAGCCTTGGGCCTGGGCAGGCTCAAGGGAGGCGGCTCACGCCATTTTACCTAGGCAGCAGCTGGGGATGAAAGAGGAAGTGAAGACCCCGCATGGATATTTTATAGGGGAGCAGGGCATTATGGGAATGAAATACCTGGTTTCCTGTGACCACCCCCTGGGCTGGGTCCACTCCTTGGGACCTCCCAGGTGTGGTCTGTGCCATAGCATCCGGGCCAGCACCCAGCCTAAACCACCACTCGCCACCCCTTATTCCATACCATAATCCCTGCACCCAAAACATATCATCAAATTGGAACTCTTCTGATGACATGTCTAGCAACAGTCCAGGTCTTCATCTGGGCATTCTTCCACACAGTCTCTCATTCAGGCTCAAGTACCAGTCCATTCCAGTTCTTCTTCCTCATATGATGGAACCTCCCAGCGACACAGAGTCATTCTCCTGCAGTGTGAATTCCTTGTGGACTCGTTGGGACATCCTGGTCACCTGGAAATACCTCACAACTTCTCAGCTGAGCCTTTGTTTGCTTTTACATTTACTCAGCAGCTTTTCCCACCCCTGGGGCAATCAGGCTCCATAACTGCTTTTTTTTTTCCATCCCTCCAGGGAGCCGCAGCCAACCGCTTCCAGCCACGGTCCGAAACTACACAAATGCACATCACAGGCACATCACAGGCACATCACAGGCACATCGCAGGCATATCACCCCCCCCACTGGGGGTTCGCATACCAAGGCATCACCGCATCCAGTTCAGAGCCCTCCCCTGGAAGACAGGGTGGCTGCAGCACAACTCGCTGAGAAGAGAGGAGGTGCAGCCAGGTGCTTGGCGCCATTCTTGGAGCATGTCTGAAAACACCAGGGAAAGATTTACAGCTGCCGCCGCCGCCTGAACACAGCCCGGCATGGCCCCCGCCGTCTCTGTTGCCGTGTTGCAGAGTCCAAGTCACCTCCACCCCTTCGGGCATCCAAACGGTTGCTTCAGCCAAAGCCACGAGCACGTTCTCAGGGCCATTGAGAACAGCTTTCTAGCTGAAGTCCCCGCTCGCCCTCGGGTTTCGGAAGCCGCCTCTTGCCCTCTCGCCACGGGTGGCTGTCCCCCGCAGCGGCAGCAGGCCGACTCTGCTCTGCTTGCCTCTGCCCCTCCTCCGCTCCTCTCCCTGCCGCTCATCGCTCCGCAGAGAACAAGGAGGAGAAGGCAGGTCTCGCCTTCTTAGGCTACCCGAGCATTCTTAAGCCACCCTGGGCAGAAAGTCACAGAAAGAGCCACCCCTCGCTGTTCCCAAGCAACAGGAGGGACTTCCATGCCATCAGCCACGCACCAGGTGTCCTTCTGCAGTCCACAGAAGTTCACACAGTCGCCCCGGCAACAAAACTTGAGCCCCAACTTCCAAACCCAAACCGACACCCAGAACTAAATTTAAACTCTCCATCTTTTGCAATCGATCTTCAGAGTGGGCACAACAGCCAGTCCAACGTTGGGTGCCAAAATGTAATGGGTTGGGGCAGATCCCCTCCCCACCATAGGCAGAAATAACAACTCAGACAAAGGGATTGCAAAAGTGATGGAAAGTTTAAATAGGAAAACAATAAAAAAACAACAATGAAAGTTTTACAGAGAAGCACAAGCACCGTGACAAAGAGGGAGAAATCCCACAACGTATCCAAGAACATCCCATCCCCACCTGGGGGTACACCCAAACCCCCAGGGCTCTTTCCTCCCCCCACCCCCCAACCCAGCTAAACTACCACAGTTGGTTTAGGAGCTGGCTGGAGGGCCATGCCCAGAGAGTGGTGGTGAATGGTGCCAGTCAGCTGGTGGCCAGTCACTAGTGACACTAGTGGTGTCCCTCAGGGATCAGTGCTGGGCCCCATCCTGTTCAATATCTTCATTGATGATCTGGATGAGGGGATTGAATCAGTCATCAGTAGATTTGCAGATGACACCAAGTTGGGAGGAGATGTCCATCTGTTACAGGGTAGAAGGGTTCTGCAGAGAAAACTCGACAGGCTGGACAGATGGGCAGAGTCCACCATGATGGCATTCAACAAGTCCAAGTGCCAGGTTCTGCACCTTGGCCACAACAACCCCATGCAGAGCTATAGACTGGGGTCGGAGGGGCTGGAGAGCTCCCAAACAGAAAGGGACCTGGGGGTGCTGATTGACAGCTGGCTGAACATGAGCCAGCAGTGTGCCCAGGTGGCCAAGAAGGCCAATGGCATCCTGGTCTGCATCAAGAATAGTGTGGCCAGGAGGAGCAGGGAAGTCATTGTGCCCCTGTACTGAGCACTGGTTAGGCCACACCTTGAGTACTTTGTCCACTTCTGGGCCCCACAATTTACGAAGGACATTAAGACTCTTGAATGTGTCCAGAGAAGGGCAATGAGGCTGGTGAGAGGCCTTGAGCACAAGCCTTATGAGGAGAGGCTGAAGGAGCTGGGATTGTTTGGCCTGGAGTGGAGGAGGCTCAGGAGAGACCTTATTGCTGTCTACAACTACCTGAAGGGTGGGATGGTCTCTTCTCCCAGGCAATCAGCACCAGAACAAGAGGACACAGTCTTAAGCTGCACAAGGGGAAGTTTAGGCTCAAGGTGAGGAGAAAGTTCTTCAGAGAGGGAGTTGGTAGCAGCTGGAATGTGCTGCCCAGGGAGGTGTTCAAGAGGGGATTGGACATGGCACTTGGTGTTATGGTTTAGTAGTCATGAGGTCTTGGTTGACAGGTTGGACTTGATGATCTTTGAGGTCTTTTCCAATCTTATTGATTCTCTGACTATCACTTCTGACACTGTTTTTGTAAAATAGGTGAACAATAACCCCTGTCAAGGATATGAAGCTAAACTGGGTCGTCTTCTTTGTTGATGCTTTGTGACACAGTTTTTAGATTCTTAACCCACAGTTCTACCAAGCAAACTGCAGGGAAGCAGACTGTGCACTCATATCTTAAGTTCTCTTAAGAAAACTGTATGTCAGAGGAAGAGAGTAAAAATCAGCTATATTGTTCAAAACTAATTTAAAAACATAGTTATAGAATTATCCTCTTCTGAGAGCAAGGAGCTATTAAGAGCTGTCACCAAAATATGTGTATAGTTTACCCAAGTACAGGCATAATAAATATATTCAGAGAAGCATAATCAATGAGGATTGAAATTAGAAAATGCACATCAAAACAACAAGTTTTATCTTTATTACAAAGTATTCCTTTTGAAATAGGAAGACAGTATCTCAGTGACTTCTAGCAACTGATACGCTGTGTTCTGGAAAGTGTTTCTTAAGCTATGAACAAATGCTAATGGACATATTAATATCTATATATACCCACACACATATAGCCACCACTATATCACAGAATCACAGCATTGCTGAGGTTGGAAAGAACCTCTGGAGGTTGTCTTGTCCACTTCCCCTGCTTAAGAAAGGCCACCTAGAGCAGGCAGCCCAGCACAATGTCCAAACTGCTCTGAGTGTCTCCAAGGATGCAGATTCCACAGCCTCTCTGGGCAACATATGTGTGTCTATAATATGTGTCTGTAATATTTTTATAAAGATGGATCAAATGAGAAATGAGAATTCTGGCAAACAGCCAAACGAAAGACTACAATTTGCTTTTAAGTGTGCAATGCTTGATCATCTGCACTGGATGTGGTTAACAAGCAGTTGTGTGAGCAGCTGTGTGGGGTTCAGCTGCTGACTGTGCCTGAACCAGGGCACTTCCTTTATTTCTGTCAGTACTGGGAGGTTCCATCAAATGCTATGTAGACAGTTTTGAGAGAGGAACAACAACAAGAAGAATAAAAAAGTAATTGAGACCATTTATATTCATGTAGTGTTTCAGTGTATCTGTGTATTGACAAAGTCTTGTCTTTTCAGAGCTGCATGAAATAGCATGTTATTGTGTTTAATCTATGTATTAACCATCACAAGACCACTATTATACTCCTTTGTTTTTCTAAAGAGAAGTGTTAAGACTGATTTACACCTTCTTCTTTGCAAGAATACAAGAACTACAATTTACTGTTTATTTTTAAATGGTATTTCTAAATTTTTACACCCTTATTTGGAACCATGCTATAGGACTATGTCATGATCTTTAAAACTGTATATGAGGACATTTACTTATCCACCTATCCATCTAATTTTCAGGTCACCTGTGATATGAACAAATACTAAAATCAATAAATGGGAGTTTTCGATTGTGAAGTTTATGCAGACTAAAAGGTTTCGGTTTTCTTTTTATCAAAGTTCTTTTAAGAAATATCTTATTAGGGATTATTTCTTTAGTTAAAATGTTAGTTTTCATATGTGATTTGGAAAGATTTGATTGAATTGATTGATGTTCAAATCATAGAATCATCAGCTCATAAAGTAGGTTAAGTCAGAAGGGACAGATGGAGGCCATCTATTCTGACTCACCACTCAAAGCAAGGCCAACTTCTAAATAATCAGGTCTTATCAGCATTTTTGTAGATGCTGCTCTGACATCAAGGGAGTAACTGAAAGTTCATTTACATCTACAAAGGAATTTCTGTTGACTTTCAATTAGCCTGGAGTCATTGATAAGAAATGCCTTTTTTAATTCCTTTGAAAATTAGCTTGTACTACCTTTGAGTGATTGAATATTGTATGCATGTGTGGTAGGTTGCCCATGGTTGGACACCAGGCTCCCACCAAGCTGCTCTATTACTTTCCTCCTAAACTGGACAGGGAAGAGAAAATGTAACAAAAGTCTCATGGGTTGACATAAGGACAGGGAAATCACTCAGCAATTACCATCACAAGGAAAACAACGACTTGGAGAAATTAATTTAATTTACTACCCATCAAATTAAATTAGGGTAAGAAAAAAATAAAAACAAATCTTAAAATACTTTCCCCCCACCTCTCCTTTCTCCCCTGAATTTTCTAGCTCCTTCTCTGAGCACTATGGGAAGATGACTAATAGGGATTTGGATCCGTTCATTATATGCTGTTTCAACACTCCTTCCTCCTCACACTCTTCCCATGCTCCAGTGTTGGGTCTTATCCATGGAAGACAGTCCTCCATGAACCTTTCTAACATGGGTTGTTCCCATGAGATGAAATTCTTCATGTACTGCTTCAGCACAGATTCTTTCCACAGAGTGAAGTCACAGAAACATAGAATCAGAATGGTTTGGATTGGAAGGGACCCTCAAGATTATAGTTCTAATCCCCCTGCCATTGGAAGGGACACCTTCCACTAGATCTGTTTGCTCAAAGCCCCATCCAACCCAACTTTGAACACTTCCAAGGAGGGGCATCCACAACTTCCATGGGCAACCTTTTCCAGTATCTTACCACCCTCACTGTAAAGAATTTCTTTCTAATATCCAGTCTGTGGTTGTTTGAGCCTTAACTGGGACTTAGGAGCTCAGATGGGGGCAAGGCTGAGAATCCCTCCCCTGTTCCCCCTCCTCCTTCCCAACAGAGAGGAAAAAGGAAGGAGCAAATCCACCAAGAAATAATTTGGAGTCATCTTGAAGTAGAGAAGTAAAGAATTTTCTTTAAACAATATATATATATATATATATATATATATATATATGTAACAATAACAGTTAAGGTTCACAAGGGCAGGGAACAAGGATGGATGGGAGGGGAAAGAAAGCAATCAAGAATACAAAACCAGTCTCTCTGAAGAGGCACAGAGGCAGAAAGGAGAAGGATCAGGCCTGACCACGTGGCAGAGAAGCAGGGAGCCACCAGCAGTCCTCGTCCAAGCAAAGGCAGAGTCTAAGAGAGCTAATGCCTGCAGTATCCTTCTTCTTGTAACCTTGCTGGGCTGGGATGGGGAGTGGAACAGACTAATTTAGATTCCCAGGCGGAAAACACCCTCCAGGGAGGGCAAAAGCTCTCACAAGCCCTCCCCCCTGCTTCCAGGATGGGCGTAGCCCATCACACAGTCTAAAACTACCCTCTTCCAGCTTATAAACATTCACCCTTGTCCTTGTCACTATAAGCCCTTGTAAAAACTCTCTCCCCAGCTTCCTTGTAGGCTCTCTTCAGATACTAGAGGGCTGCTAGAAAACCCCTCAATAGTCTTCTCTTCTCCAGGCAGAGCAACCCCAATTATCATAGCCTGTCCCCAGAGGGGAAGTGTTCCAGAGCTCTGATCATCTTCGTGGCCGTCCTCTGGGCCCACTCCAACGGTTCAATGTCCTTGTGTTGGGATCCCCAGAACTGGAAACAGTACTCCAGGTGGAGCTTCATGAGAGCATAGTAGAGGAGGAGAATCATCTCTGTCAACCACCTGATCACACTTCTTTTCATGAAGCCCAGAATATGGTTGGCCTTCTGGGCTGCAAGCTCACATTGACAGTTTTTCACTGACACCCCCAAATCCTTCTCCTCATATCTAATAAATACTTTTCTTGAATGTGTTTTGTGTAGGAAGGAAAAAAACACCTGTTCTTTGTAGAGAATTTGAACATATATTTCAAGAATGTCCTTAGAGTTATTTTGAGAATAGAATAGAATAGAATAGAATAGAATAGAGTAGAATAGAATAGAATAGAATAGACCAGACCAGGTTGGAAGAGACCTTCAAGATCATTGTGTCCAACCTATCATCCAACACTACCCAACCAACTAAACCATGCAACCAAGCACCCTATCAAGTCTCCTGCTGAACACCTCCAGTGATGGTGACTCCACCACCTCCCCGGGCAGCACATTCCAATGGGAAATCACTCTCTCTGTAGAGAACTTCCTCCTAACCTCCAGCCTAAACCTCCCCTGGCACAGCCTGAGACTGTGTCCTCTTGTTCTGGTACTGGTTGCCTGGGAGAAGAGCCCAATCTCTGACTGTCTACAACCCCCCTTCAGGTAGTTGTAGAGAGCAATAAGGTCTCCTCTGAGTCTCCTCTTCTCCAGGCTAAGCAACCCCAGCTCCCCCAGCCTCTCCTCATAGGGCTTGTGTTCCAAGCCCCTCACCAACTTCGTTGCCCTTCTCTGGACACGTTCCAGCAAGTCAACATCCTTCCTAAAGTGAGTAGCCCAGAACTGGACACAGTACTCGAGGTGTGGCCTAACCAGTGCAGTGTACAGGGGCAGAATGACCTCCCTGTTCCTGCTGACCATACTGTTCCTGATGCAGGCCAGGATGCCATTGGCCCTCTTGGCTGCCTGGGCACACTGCAGGCTCATGTTCAGCCTACCATCAACCAGCACCCCCAGGTCCCTCTCTGCCTTGCCGCTCTCCAGCCACTCTGATCCCAGCCTGTAGCACTGCATGGGGTTGTTGTGGCCAATGTGCAGAACCTGGCACTTGGATGTGTTAAATCTCATGCCGTTGGATTCTGTGCATCTGTCCAGCCTGTCGAGGTCCCTCTGCAAAGCCTCTCTGCCCTCCAGTTGATCAAATCCTGCCCCCAGCTTGGTGTCGTCTGCAAATTTACTGATGATGATCAACTCAATGCCCTCATTCAGATTGTCAATAAAGATGTTAAAGAGCACAGGGCCCATCACTGATCCCTGGGGCACACCGCTAGTGACTGGCCGCCAGCTGGATGTGGCACCATTCACTTCCATTCTCTGGGCTCGGCCCTTCAGCCAGCCAGTTCCTAACACATCGCTGTGTGCTCCCATCCAAACCATGGGCTGACAGCTTGGCCAGGAGTTTGCTGTGGGGGACAGTGTCAAAGGCCTTGCTGAGGTACAGGTAGACTACATCCACAGGCCTCCCCACATCCACCAGGAGGGTCACCTGATCATAGAAGGAGATCAGGTTGGTCAGGCAGGACCTGCCTTTCCTAAATCCATGCTGTCTGGGCCTGATCCCTTGGCCATCCTCTAAGTGCTGTGTGATTGCACTCAAGATGACCTGTTCCATGATCTTGCCTGGCACTGAGGTCAGGCTGACAGGCGTATAATTCCCTGGCTCATCCAACCAGCGCTTCTTGTGGATGGGAACCACGTTGGCCATCTTCCAGTCCTCTGGGACATCTCCAGTGAGCCAGGATTGCTGAAAAATGATGGAGAGCGGCTTGGCCAGCTCATCTGCCAGCTCTCTCAGCACCCTAGGATGGATCCCATCTATATAATGTTTCACCTTTTTTGACATCATATTGCAGAGCTCATTTGTTTTAGGAATGGATTAATTAATGGATTAATCTGTCCTGTTCTTTCATTGAATTCTGAAGTACTTGTGTAATCATTCTAATCTACTTTCCTAAATATTTGGCATGGAAGTAGTAGTTTTATTTTTCTTAAACTGTCTTACAAATAAACTACCTACAACAAATTTAGCACTTCTAGCATCTACTGAATAAAATTCATGCTAGTGCAAATGCAAAAGCTTTTCCCCTTTCAAAGAACTGTTTAAATTAAAACCAAACAAAACCTTGACACTGTTAAAAAGGTATGTCTGTATGGAAAATATTGTAGGAATATTAAATCTAATTTGTATTCGCAGATAATTTCAGAGAAGTAGCATAAGTAATGCTAGCAGAAATACTTTGAACAAAAATTGGTATGTCCATTAACAAACAAGTCATCCAAACAAATTAGTTCAACCACACAATTACTCCACTAAAAGCATGTGAATTTTCCAAACCATATTTTTTATAGACAGAAGAAAATTTTCTGGCAGTTGCCAAAAGATCTTCAGTGTTGGAAAGGTGTTTTGAGTTAACCCCAATAGACAGCTATGGCTGCTTGTTCATTACCCAATGGTGAGGCAGGGAGAGAACTGGAAGGGGGGAAAGTCATAGTTCAGCGATATTCATTCTTTCTTGAGCGATGAGATGAAAAAATCTGACATACTGATTTTTCAGCTACATTGTTAACATAATATGGACTATTGTTTCTGGTATTTAACAGAAGAGGTTGAGCCTGAACTTCAGTAGTGTGAGCAAAATTCCTTCACCATTGGATATCTTTGACATGGAGAGTAAAGTAGTTGAGGATGTTATGTGTTTTAAATATGAATAACAAAAATGACTATGAATGGGGAAAAAAAATCACTTAGCATAAGTGAAACTCAGCTGTTTTCTGAAAAAAAAAACACAAAAATAACCAAAAACCAACAAATACAACAACAACAACAAACAAAACCAAAACAAAATCAAAACCACAAACAAATCCAAATCAGCAAAGCTGATTGTGGTCCAAAACTGAACATTTCAGTAAATATAAATAATTCTTGTGGTAGCAAATAAATACATCAATACATTTATGAAGTGCCAAAGATAACATGGTTCATGTAAACATATTTTGAAGAATGTCTATGAAAAATTAAGAACAATGCACATGAGAAGGCAATTAATAAGATTACTATTTTAAAAGGAGATATAGGAAAAGAGAAGGAAAATTAAATCCCTGAGAAAGAAACTGCAACATTTTAGAATTATAATTAATCTATGTAGATCCTTAGGGTCAAGATTCTTGATTAATGATAGACTCAATACATTATAGGACCATAGGAAACAACTCTGCTAAGTAGCATAACAGCTCTCATGGTTGCCATGGCAAAAACTAGCAGTCATCATTATAGCCTTCTCTATTGTTACCAGCTAGGTAGAGTACTGCTTTCAGGACTTGTATCTGAGGCTTTTCTTTGCCTGAGAATGCTGCCTGGTGCATTGAGATAGTGCCATTGAAATAGATATGGCTGATAATAGCTAAAAGCAGGAGGGAATGAGTTCCTACCCACAGTCAACAAGTTGAATAACAGTTTAGCTAGGAAGTGATTTAGCTGAGAAAAAACAAGTCTGTAGTTTAGTGCTGTATTGGGACAACAAAGTCTTAGATTCTTGTCTCTGCACACAATGTTTGTTTCTTTCATTTCAGATACAGAAAACCTACAGAAAGAACATTTTATCCAGTGACCAGAGCTCTGTGCTATGCCTTTTGCAGAGCTATAGTGTATTAGCTAGTTTGATTTTAACCTAAATGTTGAAAGACTAGTTTTTATCACCCTATAAAAACCCCCACAATTTAAATAAACAGGTGTAGTCATGTAAAAAGTAAATCAATGCAGTCTAGGCAAAATTCTGCTAACATTGTTCAACTTGTATTTAAAGCACTTTAGAGGAAATATACTTTTATCCCCTTCTTTTCTTTCTTTTATTCTACAGTTTGAATCACTTGT
This sequence comes from Melanerpes formicivorus, assembly GCF_026170545.1. Taxonomy (NCBI): domain Eukaryota; kingdom Metazoa; phylum Chordata; class Aves; order Piciformes; family Picidae; genus Melanerpes; species Melanerpes formicivorus. Next base: position 10,887,210 of record NW_027142353.1, on the reverse strand, counting down.
TGGTAAAGAGATTTTGATTATGAATTAAATGTAAATTGAACCTGAAGACAAACATAACTTTACAAAAATGTAACTTTTCTTAATCAGTTTAAGCATAATTGGGAGATTTCTTTATGATTCTATACTTAACATAATTATTTCTGTCAGGACAAATCAGTGCTAATTGATCCAGTAAACGGTTTTTATGTTATTTGGCCACCATGCAACCTGTTTTCATAGTCACATAGTTCTAAAACTTTGATCCAGCAACACCAGTGCTTCTTGAAAACTGAAGTCTGCCCTGGTATATTGAAATCTTTTGTTTGTTTAGTTTGGTTCGGTTTGTTGTTGTTGTAGGTGGATTATTTTTGTTGTGTGTTTTTTTTTTTTTTTTATTTTTTTCCCCCAGGGTTTTTCTGAATTCTGAGTTATGTGAATTAAATGACACCATCCCAAAGTAAGTATCAAAATAACTTTTTTTTTTTTTTCTCTCAGAAAAACACCAATATGCAATTTGCCTTAGACAAACCTACCCTTCTGCATTTTTAAGATCAAAAACATGTAAAGACTTTGAATTTCCATTGAAGTGTCCTGGGAAAGTGGTTGCTATTGCCTTCTCTATTTTTCTTTGTGGATTGTCTTTCCTGTAGTGAAATTGTCGAGGTGCAGGATTAAAAAAAAAAATAAAAAAAATTGTTATGGTAGAAACTTGTGATTTTTCTGCCCTTCATTTTTCCCCACTTAAATCCAAACAAACAAATAAAAAAGAAACAAAACAAAACTAGAGGGATTGTGTGTGTGTGTGTATATATATATATAATTGAAATTAAAAAAATACAATTATGCACTAAAAGACTATAGCCTCCTAGATGTGGCACTCTTTGTCCACCGTTAATTTTCAATGAGCTTTATGATATATAAAGAATTCAAGTCAGAGTTAACATTCAGTTATCAGTACCATCCACAGTTAGAAAAGGTACAGCACAGGACAGAGAAATCTGAACTAGGAGACTAATTCCTGACACTTTACTAATCCAGTCTTTCATCAGAGTTAAGGAATTTAACATATTGACATTTAATCTGAGGAAACAGGTGAAATTAATGAAATAGCCTGGAATTACTCCTGAACAATTAAATCGAGGATAATTACAATTTGTATCACGTTGTATAAACTAAGTAGTGTAGCCTATGCTCCTTAATTTCCTAAATCATAAACCAACAGCTGAATTATCATCTAAAAATCCTCTTTACTGCATTTCTGTGCTGTTCTACAAACTCTTCCAGTCAGTCTTTATTTACCCTGGATAGACATTTACAGTCCATTTTCGTAGGCTGTATAGCTAGTGAATTTACTTTGCTACAATATTAAAAGGAAATGAAACAAAAATGTTGCAAACATGGTTACAATGAATTAATTTAATTTATAAATGCATGATTTCACCAGTTCTGGTTGCAGCTCTCGCTGGACTTTGTTTTAGATGTTCCCGTATATTAAATGAAAAAACATTCAGCTGTCTTTAAGCAGCATAATAGGCCTCTTCTGAAATGAAATAAAATCTTAGTGTAATTATAAATAAGTATTCTCACAAATCCTTTTATTTTAATGGCACCTATCAGATATTTCACATGCCAGATAAGATGTCAGCTAATTTCTCTGTTTTTAATTGCCTCCTACATTTGGCCTAGTGCCTAATCTGAGCTCTTTATGCTCTCTTTTCAGAACTGGCACATGCCAAACACTGATTGCTTCATATTCACGTTGGCCTACCTTTCACTTCCTTTCAGGTTCTATAAAACAGTCAATATTTCCATGCCATCAGTGAATCCACATCTTTGAGCTTACTGGTTTGTTTGGGGTTTTTTTTGTAGTATTTTGATATTTGTCATTAAAACCAACATATGTTATTAACATTGACTATATTTAAAAATTCTAGAATGAAGAATTATATGTGAGATTTATGAGAAATAAGGAGAGAAAGAAGAAGAAAAATGTTAGCCTTCACATTAGCCCTCATATCCAGCCTTCCTGCTGCAGCATTGATACTACTTATGCTCTCAGAGCAGCAACTCAGCTGCTAAATTATGCCTTGATTTTATGAATGCAATTCAATTGCTTAAATATTTGAAAGACTCTAGGGTTTCTGAGACAATGGCATGGAACCTGCAAATATGAGACCTGTTTTGTAGGAGTCCCATGCCTTTCTGGACAGAAATCATTATTCTTAAAGCACAGATGTCTGCTGTAAGGCAAGAGAAACAATGTTCATGTAAGAGATGCTTCATGGGGCTGAAAATCAGGAACAAGAAAGAAATAGAGAGGAAATTCCACTCCCTAGTACATAAAAATCCTGCTATCCTGAAATAGCCTGCTGCTATTTCAAAGTAGCAGAAAGGTGGAGACAGCCTGACAGATGAAGTGATGTGAAGGAAGGGAGTCTCAGCTGTCCTTCCACTCCCAATCATATCAGAGTTACTTTTTCCTTGATTTGTTAGTAGAGGCATAGACAACTTTATTTTAGTAGTAAACCAGATAATAAAATATATATCTCTCCAAACAAATTCCCATTTTTTTTGTTTGTTTTGTACCACCTACTAAAACTGCATGAACTTGGTTTTATCATTGTGAAACCATTTTACTGTTTTGGTGAAATTAGTCATGTAAAACATGTAAACTTTGTAGCTCTGAGTAGTGAGAGTATCTACCTGAGTCACAGGACATTGCTATTTGATCTGTACCTTATACTTCTCCTTCCCACTGAAGTATGCTGTAATAGTGGTTTCATAAAAGAAAGATAATTTCCACGCAAGATCCCTTTACAAATTTCTCATTAGCCAGGCTATTGGGCTGTCCTTGTGGGAGAGTGCATATTTCCATTATGCAAATCTTGGAGGATTTTTACAGAAATCATTCTGCATAAAGATTCAGTTTCCAAATTGGCATGGCCCATGTTTTTTTGCCTGTGTTGCAGCTGTGCTATCAGCATCTGCCTAATCAAACCTTACCAGAGAATTTTCTGTAGAAATCCAATGACCAGTCAATTAAAAAATTCTAAATAAAGAAGAACTTGGGAAGGGGTGGGGGGAGGGAAGAATGTATTAGCTTTGGAAAAAGGGGCAGGTGAACCAGAAAGTGTTCAAAGATGTTGTAAGGTCATGTAGAAAGAGAATTAGAGATGCAAAAGCTCAGTTAGAACTTAAACTGGCCAATTCTGTTAAGGATAATAAAAAGTGCTTTTGTAAATACATTAATAACAAAAGGAGGGCCAGGGAAAATCTCTGTTCCATATTGGATGAAGTGGGGAGCACAGTAATGGAGGAAAAGGAATAGGCTGAGGTACTTAAGAGCTTCTTTGCCTCAGTCTTTAACAAAAAGATTGGATATCCTCGGGGCAGCTGGGCTCCTGAGTTGGTAGACAGGGATGGGGAACAGAATATACCTTGTGTAATCCAGGAAGAAGTAGTTGTGGCCTGCTGTGCCACTTAGATCCTAACAATCCTAATGTAATGGGTTGGGGCAGACCCCCATCCCCACCACAGGCAGAAATGATGACTCAAACGGATTGCAAAAGTGATGGAAAGTTTAAATAGAAAAACAATAAAAAAAACCAAAGTTTTACAGAGAACCACAAGCACCGTGGCAAAAGAGAGAAATCCCAGAACATACCCAAGAAACATCCCATCCAAGACCCCCAGGGCTTCTCCTTCCCCCTCCCCCACTGCTAGGCTAGTCTCAGCTGGCCAGATCTGAGACTGCCCATCACCCCCCAACTCCGTGGCCTTGGGCCTTGCCAGGCCCATGGCCGGGAGACATCTCCCCCAGTTACCGGGTGGCAGAGAGGAAGGAAAGAGGAAGTGCCAGACCCTGCATTGTACTTTATATTGGTGCAGGAATTACGGGAATGGAATACCTGGGTTTCCTGTGACCACCCCCTGGGCTGGGCCCACCCCTTGGGACCCCCCAGGTGTGGTCTGTGCAGTGGTATCTGGGCCAGCACCCAGCCTAAACCACCACAACAAGTCAGTGGGTCTAGATGGGATTCATTCTAGAGTGCTTAGGGAGCTGGCGCAGGAGCTGGCTAAGCTGCTTTCCATCATTTATCTCCGGTCCTGACTAACCAGAGAGGTCCCAGATAACTGGAAATTGGTCAATGTGACGCCCATCCACAAGAAAGGCCGGAAGGAGGATCTGGGGAACTGTAGGCCTGTCAGCCTGAACTCAGTGCCTGGCAAGGTTATAGAGCAGCTATCCTGAGTGCCATCAAACAGCATGTACAGGTCAACCAGGGGATCAGGCCCAGACAACGTGCATTTAGGAAAGGAAAGTCCTGCCTAACCAATGTAATCTCATTCTATGACTGGGTGACCTGCCTGATAGACAAGTGGAGAGCTGTGGATGTGGTCTACCTAGGCTTCAGCAAAGCCTCTGACAGTCTGCCACAGCATCCTTCTGAAAAATCTGGCAGCCCGGGGCTTGGACAGGTACACCCTTCGCTGGGTTAAAAACCAGCTGCATGACTGGGCACAGAGAGTGGTTGTGAATGATGCAGCATCCAGCTGATGTCTGGTGACCAGTGGTGTCCCCTAGGGATCAGTACTGGGCCCAGTTCTATTCAACATCTTTGTTGATGACTTGGATAAGGGGATCAAGTCTACTGTTGGTAAATTTGTGGATGACACCAAGTGGGGGAGCAGTGTTGATCTGCTGGAAGGTAGGAAGACACTTCAGAGAGACCTGGACAGGCTGGGTCAATGGGCTGAGGTCAACGGTATGAGGTTTAACAAGGTAAACTGCAGAGTCCTGCACTTTGGCTACAATAACCCCATGCAGCAGTTCACACTGGTGGATGAGTGGCTGGAGAGCAGCCCGGCAGAGAGAGACCTGAGAGTGCTGGTTAACAACTGGCTGAACATGAGCCAGCAGTGTGCTCAGGTGGCATGGAAAACCAATGGCATCTTGGCCTGTATCAGGAATAGTGTAGCCAAGAGGACTAGAGATGTAATTCTGCCCCTGTACTCATCACTCATGAGGCATCACCTTGAGTACTGTGTGCAGTTCTGGGACCTTCAATTTAAGAAAGCTATCAAGGTGCTGGAGTGGGTCCAGAGGAGAGTGATGAGACTGATGAAGGGACTGGAGGGAAATTCTTATGAGGAAAGGCTGAGGGAGCTGGGGTTTAGATTGGGGGGGGGGGGTGTGTGTGTGTGTCTCAGGGGGGACCTTATCTGTTGTGAAGGTGAATCATGCTCCAAATATTGCCAAACCTTGTCCCAACATGTTTTGCTCACATTACCCCCTTCCTCCTCTTTTCTGGAGTGGGTACTCAGCCCAGAGTCAAGTAAACAAAGGACCAGGTGTCACCAAGTCAGGGTAAACAACCCAACCTGCCTTTTTTGGAGTAAGCAAGATAATGCATCCACTTCATGGGATGCTCATGCTTCTTCCAAGTTTGGGCATAATTCTATCCGCATGCTAGGCCATTGGTTAAAAGGTCTAATCAAGTTTGACTAGTGGCCAAGTCCAAGCCTTGAGCAACTTATAAATATTACTCCAAATTGTAAACAAGTTAGTCTTTGCTCTTTGCTTAAGCTCTTTATTGCTGTTGCACTGTTCTGCTCCATCCATGTATACTGTCTTTGTCTGCAGCTCAGAGAGAAGCCTGTTACCCAGGAAGTGCCACCGTGCCTCAGTTTACCCAGAAGTCTTCAAAGAGTCCTTCGCTTTGCTTCACTACAACTTATCATTGTATTCCAGTCCTGCCACTAGGAAGAAGCTGCCACCACATCTTAAAGGGACTGAACCCTGTTGGTAAGGTTACCCAGTCAGGGGCAGAAATTGCCTGAATCCTTTTGGCAGTTCTAATAGTCTGCTGCAGTTATGAGGCAGCAGACCTGTGAGCTAAAGCATCCATGTGCCCTCTCACCACGTAAGGACTGTGCTCAGCCACAGGAGAGAAGGAGCCACCGCCTGCTGCTCCACAGTCCCATGAGTTAAGTGCCACTTGATACAGAGCCCCGTCTCTGCCAGGATGACCTGTGAGTGTCCCAAATTCTCACTCATTTCAAGCTGAGCCAGGGAAAAAGCCAGGCTACTCTGCACAGCCCCTCATCCCCCCACAGTCTCAGTCTGCTCCAGGAGGGGAACTGTTCCCCCACCATGTCTTGTTGACTCTGCAGAACTGCAGTGCCAACGGAGCCACTCTAGAGAGTTTATTCAGGTGAACCTGCCAGTCAGCAGAAGTTTACACCTCACCCCCTCCCCCCCCAGCTGTGGGAGAAGGCTTGCCTACACGTGTGTGGACAGGACTGCCCCCAGGAGCCAGCACCACGTCCCCACAAGCCCTGAGCTTCGGCAGTGACCAGCTATGGCATTGTCAGATCCCCAGAACCAGATTTGGCAGCCAGCATAGCAACCAGCTTAGCAACAAGAGAAACCATGTATCTTTACAGTGTTTGTGTGTTTAACACCAAATTTGTTTCTGTTTAAAATCCCCATGCTTTAGCCTGCATGGTATTGTAACTGGTTGTTTATAAGCAGCCCTTCCTGGGAACACCCAGAGCCATAATTTGTGATCATAATTTGATTTAAGTCTCTGAAAGGTTTCTTTACTCGTATGCCCTGACACACTCTCTCTGTAGCTATTTAACAGCTTCAAGTGTCTTGTCGAGTCGCCATCTGGTGCACATGCAGTGTAATTGCACCCTTGGTTCTTAACTGGTTTGTGTATTTCTAATTGGGTTCAAAATTGTCAAACTGTACCAGTTTATGGACAATATGTCCACAACCATGCATTAGAATCTTCATATAAATATTGATAAAAGGTTATTAATAATGTTAATATTAATAAAATATTATTTCTTTTATTAATTCATATATTAATAACCTTATTTATAACATTATTTTATATAATCTATATCACATTATTATATATATTATATATAATATATCACATTATTTTATATCTTATATATGATATTATATTGTATATGATATATATCTTATATATATATATCTTATATTTATATCATTATAATACATTATTATGTATTTATGACCTTAAAGGCTCTGGCCAGCCTGATCTAGTGTGGGGTGTCCCTGCCCATGGCAGGGGGGTTGGATCTAGATGATCCTTGTGGTCCCTTCCAACCCTGACTGATACTATGATACTATGATACTATTATGCTATTATCATACTCTACAACTACCTGAAAGGAAGTTGTAGTAAGGTGGAGGTTGGGGTCTTCTGCCAGGCAACTTCTCCCAGGCAACTTGTGACAAGACGAGGGTATGGCCTGAAGCTGCACCAGGGGAGTTAATTTTAGGTCAGGTATTAGGAAGCACTTCTTCACGGAAAGGGTAATTAGGCACTGGAATGGACTGCCCAGCTAGGTGGTCAACTTGCCATCCCTGAAGTTGTTTAAGGAAAGAAAGATTGGATGTGGCACTTAATGACATGGTCTATTCAATGTGGTGGTGCTAGGTCATAAGCTGAACTTGATGATCTCAGAGGTCTATTCCAGCTTCAATAATTCTATGATCCTATTATTACCACAGTACCTATAGACAGTAATGCAAGAACTAGAAGAAAGACTGAAGTCCAATAAAGAGCAGAACAGATTGCAGCACAGGGAATAAAGCAGCAGATATAAGACTTACCTTGTTAAATATTGTAACTTGTTACCGTATCTAAAAATCAACAATTTAAAGCTTCTGCCTCAAGCAATTGCTAGAAGAATCATGGTATGGATATACATCTTGGTACATATTGTGTTTATAATTTAGTGACTTAGTGAATTTGTATACAGGATTTCATGATTGTGGTATACTTTGATTTGCAATAAATATAATTTAACACTTTAGACATATTTAGCAATTTATGCAGCATAAAATATGCAAATGATACTGGTTTATAATGTTGGGAATCAAAAGAAACAGGAAATAAGAACTCAATTATGCTTAATGTATATCCAAATATTCAACTGTGAAAAAGTGAGGATTGGAAAACAAGCATTTTAACACAGATAAATATTAATTTACAGTTATGTTTAAAATGCTTTTCTCATTGTATTTTTGTATATTTGTCATGCTATAATCCAGACCCACAAAATACTCATCCATATGAAAATTTAGCAAAGTTATTAGGAAAAAAGGGGATTTAAAATTATCTCATGTCCTGAGCAATGCAAGCAAACAAACAAGCAAGGAAAGAGAGTGATTCTAAGGAACAGCAAATTTCTGAAGCTGAAAGGAAATTGTGTTTCCTAAAGAGGACATCATCTGCTAATATCAGGCTTCCTTTAACAAAGATTTATTCAATGACATTATTCATTGCAAGGACAAGGTAGATAAAATTAAATAAAAATATTATTATTCTTTCTTCCCTTCACTGACTGAACTTAAAGTTCAGTTAAACTCACCTTTGCTATTGGATGGTATTTATAGTATCTCTCCATGACTCCCATGCCTGTACAAATGTCACTGAGTCCTCAGGGTTGTAGTGTGGTTTAGACAATGTATTTTACTGACAAGGCATTTTATTGAAATCCATGCAGAGTAGGAAACAACAGCTGGGATAGAAACAATTTACAATTTCACTTTTATAACAGCTAAGCCTTCAGTAATGTTAGTTTAAGGTGGTGCCTTGAAACAGGAACCTCTGAAAATTGTTTGACACAACAGAGCTCTGATTCAAAAAGCAATGAGGGACTTTCATACTCTATTCAAGCAGAGCAGCCACAGAAGGTGGCATCATGAGCCAATGTCTTAACAGGCCTAAGCTGGCAGAGCTCCACTCTGCACCTACGCTACTCACTGGAAATGCTGTTGATACTCTGATGATTTTCAGCAAAGATTTATTAAAGTATTCATGGTGAGTTAACCATTTTGTCAGCTATGCTTTTTTCCTAACTTAAAGTAATTTTAAGTTGAAATTTCTGATGCCAGTCAATCTATAAAATGCTTAGATTCATACCTTTTAACAAAGTCTGATATTTGTATTTACAAGGCAACATGAATGTACAAAACTATGAACAAGAATCTTAAAGGTAACCTAATCTATTATCTCTTAATATCACTGAAAGATTGGCATCTATTTATTTCTAAAAAACACTCACTCTCTCTATGTGCATTTACCTATAAAATCAATGTATTAAATACAATTATGTGGGAAAGTTACCTCTGAAAATGAGAGCTGGCTTGAACTCCAGTAAGGTATGAGAAATACTGGGTTCTGTGTTATTTGTTTTCCCTTTTATTCATACACCTTAAGACCCTAAAATAAAAATTACATGAGAAAGCCCAGGTATTCTAATAAGTATTTTTAGAATGTAAAAAAAAAAAAAAAAAAAAAAAAAAAATAAAAAAATTAAGTCATTTGGTCACAGAATTGTTAATTTATTTATTTTTTCCCAAATATAACATTTAAAAATACCATCTTTAGACATTTATATGTTAGGGCCGTGCAAGACATGGTTATATGTTTACATGATGTTTTAAGTACACCAGATAGCGCTATAAACAATTGTTATGACATACTGTATGGTTATGAGGTCAAAGATAGCCTCTCTATGTATCTAATAAGAGTTTAATTAAACTTTAGAATCAAGCCTTGGTTTTGATGAAATTTGTAATACTAATTGAATGCCATGATACATTGGGAAGAATATGTATAATTTTCTTCAGATTTAATAATTTTCATTGGTAGTGGAATATTAACCATGGATATATTGCCAGCCAGAAACTTCTGTTCTGTGTGATTATTTGAATTTCTTGAATTCATTTGGCATCAATTAATACATGTCATGTTAGTAACAGCTTTAAATAAAGGATGTGTCTGTTATGACAAACACCTACTTGATAGGACGTTAAGTAGGTGAGCTTTAGTACTGCAAAGGCACTAAGTTATTCTACATTCTTGATCCGTTGTACAACTTGTAAAGAATTAGAAAGTTTACATCTTATTTTGTATTTTAGAGGGAATTCAGAAGTCCATGCTTCATGTTCACTCAGAGAAAAAGATACTGTTTTCCACTGAGATTTCTAAGATTACTCAGTAAGCAAAGTCATAGGAATTCTCCTTTCCACTGATTGTAAAGGCAACACATAATTTCAAAAAGTAGAAGACATAAATTAATCCATTATCTATGGTTATTTAGTTTTCAAATAACATTTCAGTTTCAAAGGAAGAAATCTTACTAATCTTATCTTAATCTTAAAAACTTTATAAAACATTGTACAGAAAAAGATCTTGTGGCATATTTATGCTACTGTGTTTTTTAGAGAGTCAGAGAAAGCTTAGATGCTAGACCATTAATAATCTGTAATGTTTCTTTTCTCACTCCCTTGCCTCTGTTTGAGAGTTTTCCAACCATCTCTTTGAAAATCCAAGTTTGTTTTAATATGGGTTACAAGAACAGCTTGGTTCTAGTGTTCCACTAAAAGTGTAGTTACTGATATGATTTCACCGACTTTAGTTTCCTCTGCCCTCTACAACTCTCTCTTCTGTTCTGGCAGGCTTTGCACCCTCAAACATTCCCAGATGTTCTTATGTCACATCTTAAAGCATACAAAGTAGATATTCAGTTTCATCCTTTAAGAATGTCTGCTGAGCTGTTGCACCACTGCATGCTATTCCAGACAATTTCAATTACACAAAAGAGGCAGAAAGGTAATTATACTTGAGGCCTGAGGGTCACCAGAAGGGGTCCAGAGGAGATCAAGAACCAAGAGATTTGCTTGGAATTATACAAAAGGAAATTAAAATAATTGTTTTCAAATCTTTACAGTCTCTGTCTGATGAAACTTGTAAACAACTGACTGGTGTCTCAAGAAAATGTTAGTAGCTCTTTTGATAATATAATAGAAAGGAGAGCAGAATACATCATTGTTTAAAATGCCTTTTTTTTTTTTTTTTCCAAGCAGTTAATTATGTAATAAAGGTAAGACTAGAAGAAAGCTCACTAAATTCCAAAATGTTAGATACAGGGATCTTCCCCTTTTAATATGTATATAATTTAAAACTATTTTAATTTTAAACAAAGCCTACAAGATTTTACTAGTAGTCTTTAGCTCCCATGTATGTAACAGGGAAATATTTGCATAGTATAGTATGTGAATGTTGTTTATGCATGCTCCTTTTATACAGACAGAATATAACTGGCAATAGTGAAATAGAAATCCTAACACATTTGACAGCAGCTCGCACCTACATCCTCACATTCATATTTGAGAAGAGGTCTGGGAGTAGCTCTATGTTACAGTTTGAAGGAGGAGCTTTTGCCTAGTCCCTGACTGCAAAGACTGAAAATAAATTACCATTGGATGTAAAAGAAAAACAATTATAAGGTCTATATAATTTGTTGGATTGCTACTGGGAATATGGAGCAGAGGCATAAACAGTTCTTTGCTCTCTTTTCTTCTTCTGTCACTTCTGCTTGCAACTTTCCTCTCTCTCTCTCCTGTGGCCTTGCTAGGGTATTTTTGTTTTGACTACTGTGTGAAGTAATGGGAAGAAGGGAGGAAGTGGGGAGAAGAGGTTCTCTCTATGGGGGTCTGAGGAGTTTCTGTGTTGTTTATAAATTGTAAATATATATATAAATATATATAGAGTACATGTATATTTTATATATTAATTGCATTTCATATTTCTAGATTTTTAGTTTCCTTGTAGATATAGCTTCATTTGCTTCCACCCCAAACTGAGCTAGTTTGGCAATTTTTATTTTGAGGGGTAATGCTCTCAAAATGTTTTGGGGGGGAATTTCAACCCATTACACTCTAAAAGTAAATTCTGATTACATTACTTTGCATTTTCATGACAGAACTGGGTGTTAATTGCTAGAGTTGGTTCTGTATACATCTGTCTTCTTCCTGACATCCTTCTCATTCGTATTGTGTAACAGTGAATAAAAAAAAGTGAACAGTCTAGAGGCAAAATAATTGCTTTATGTCAGGTCAAACAACTATTGAAACTGCAAAGAGGACTTGTTAGAAACTTTTTTGAACAGTGTCTTTAAAGAGTTACATTGGAGGGAATTTATGAGACAGAGTCATATGTCAGTTTCTGTAGAATCTTCCTAAGCACCTGATGACCTGTGGAAAAGAATGGAAGAAATTTGGCAGAGAAAAAATATAACAAGAACTTATTTAAATTCTTCTCCTTAGTCAGCTTTACTATATGAAGTTTTGTGTTCCGAAACTTGCACTGACAGAGGTCAAGATCCCTCTGGACAGGCAAGTTTATTTTGTAATTGCAAGTTTGCACACAGAAGCAATTACATGGGATGAACTGTATTTGGACTAATGGTCTCAAGAGATGCCATCAAGAGATGGCAGCTGGATCCTCCTGAGGACCTCATCACCTGTGGAAAGGAATCAAAGAAATTCCTTAAGGGTCCTAAGGAGGTCATGTGACCCAATGCCTGAAGCAGGGCCACCTACAGCAAGCTATCTATATGGCTTTTGGATATTTCCAAGAAGAGAGACTCCACAACATATCTAGATGACCTGTACCAGTACACAGTCACCTTGACAGTGAAAAAGTTTCTTGATGTTCAGAGGGAACCGCCTGTGTTTCAGTTTGTGCCTATTTTCTATGATCCTGTGACTGGGCACCACTGAAAAGGGACTTCCTCTATCTACAGGCCCAGTGTTTTAAGATCTTGAACAATGGTGTAGGCAGTGGGATTGAGTGCATCCTCAGTTTGCAGGTAATATGAAGCTGAGAGGTACAGTCGACACCCCTGAGGGATGGGATTCCAGAGGGACCTGAACAAGCTTGAGAAGTGGGCCTATGTGGGACCTCATGAGGTTCAAAAAGGCCAAGTGCAATGTCCTTCACCTGGACTGGGGAAGCCTCCTGTATTAATATAGGCTGGGAGATGAATGGATTGAGAACAGCCCTATGGAGAAGGACTTGGGAACACTGATGGGTGAAAAACTGAACCTGAGCCCACAATGTGTGCTTGCAACCCGGAAGGCCAATCATATCCTGATCATAGGGATGGAGCATCTCTCCTAGGTGGACAGGGTGAGAGAATTTGGGTTTTTAAGCCTGGAGAAGAGGAGTCTGGGGAGACCTTATTGTGTCCTTTCAGTACTTGAAGGAGGCATGTAAGAAAAATGAGAACAAACATTTCGGTATGGCCTGTAGTGACAGGATAAGTAATCATAGTTTTAAATAAAAGAAAGTAGATTCAATTTAGACATAAGAAAGAAATTTTCACAGGATGGGGGTGCTGAAACATTGACACAGGTTTCCCAGAGAGGTGATAGATGTCCTGACCCTGGAAACATTCAAGGTCAGGTTAGACAGAGCTCTGAGCAACCTGATCTAGGTGAAGATGTCCCTGCTCATTTCAGATTGATTGGTTCCCTTCCAAACCAAACAATTCTATGATTCTGTGCTCTTTGCATCCTCTCTTCTGGTATATATGTATTGTCGTGGGTTTGTCTCAAATGGTCACATGTATATAAATCAATGTAATCCCTCTGAGCCTTGTTTTCTCTGGGTTGAACAGTCTCCTCTCCCTCAGAATCTTCACAGGAATGGTGCTCCATTCCCCTCATCATCTTTGTGGCCCTTTGTTGGACCTTCTCAAGTATGTCCATATCTCTCTTGTACTGGAGAGCCCAGATCTGAACAAAGAAAGTACTCCACATATGGCCTCCTGGATAGTTACATACTTAATAGACTCAGGGTGGCTTAATTCAGGAAACAGTGTCATGTTTATAACACAGTTTCTGGGCACGGAATAAGCTACAATGACAACAAGAACAAAAAGGAAAAAGAAAAAAGGAAGGCTTGGATTGATACAGTTCTGCTAGTGGCATATCTGGAAAAAAATCCTTGCACTATGTACAGTGTCTCTCATGTTTAATATATGAAAGAGAGAGAAAAATATAATTAATTAATAGGTGGAGAAAAGCACAAAAGAATAGACTGGACTTGGGTTCTCAAAAGTATGAAAAATCAACAGAGAAACCTGCCTAAGCAGCTCCCTGCTCCTCAGCTGTTAGAGATTGAGTACCTTTCCCCTAAATGAAACTCAAGAATTGTCCCCTTTAAGTGGCCTCACTTATCAGCAGTTTCATTTCGTAAAAAATTCTGTAACCTCATCAAAATGTGATACTGTTATTAATGGACAAATACAATGCTCCAGTGATTAATTTTTCAAATGCCTTTACTCTTCACAAAAGTGACCCATCAATATGACATTCATAGATGCAGACCAGCTGATTAGCTTATTGGCCTAATAGTTGGAGGTGAGATTAAATTATTATTTTCAAAGTGTTGTACTTGCTGCTAAGTGGCAGGTCTAGTAAAATACCTTGAGTTCTTGAGTATTGCACTTGATTTGTTGATTCTATCTGAGAATCCAAGAGGAAAATGAGAAAAAGATGCAAATTATTTCTTGTTTCTCTTCTACATTGTAAAATATTAACTCATCACACATGCATAAATATTCATCAAAAATTATTTTGCATATCATTATTTATATTTTCAGTATCTGTCAGTACATTTTGATGAGTGGCAACCATTAATTTGTAATACAAATTTTTCCATGCTCAGCATATATGCCATTTCACACAGAACTGTAAATTATTAAAGCTAAATTCAGAAGTTTTTAATTAGCTAAACTTTCACTACAGTCAGCAAGGGGTTTTGTCTAACCCCCTGCCCACAAAATTGTGAAAACATATGACCTTTTATTCTCTTTTCTTGCTAAGCAATACTTGTGCAACAGATACTCTCATTAAATTCAGAAAACATTTTATTTCTACTTAAACAAATAAATAAAATTTGAATAATAAACTAGACAGGATGTCCTCAAAAGTCTAGAGTAGCTGAGCAACATGATGTAAAGCTGTCATTTCCTACACTTCTCCCATTCACATTTCAAGTGATCTGTGAAGTATTGTCAGTATGCTGAGGCAACTGTTCTCATCAAATGACACTGATTCAGCTTCAAGGATGACATAAAAACATCCAGATGGCATTCATGCTTTACATCAGATAAATTATATCTTAAAATTCAGAATGGTGGTCACAGTATCTCTTTTATCAGTAAATAGGAAAAAAAATGGATTGGCAATGGGTTTTCGAAACAACACCATTCATATGCCTTGTTTGTCTGAGAGACAGTAACATGTACCATAGGCTATAATAAAGATCTGAAATATAATCAGAGTCACCTGAAATAATTATTGCCCCTTGCTGAATCTAATATAATTGAAATTAAATAAGAAGGAACTGTAAGAATATTTTTGACCAGCTGCCATACACATTTCTTAAAGAAAGATCCTCTGTAATGAATGAACTGAATGTAATTTTGGAAGAAATTTTCTCAGGAGAAATCTTATCTTCTTCAATTCATGTTAGTAAAAGGGGAGTGTTATCTTATGCTACCAACACATCCAGTAATTACATTCAAAGGACACAGAAGAATTGTCATTCTCTGGAAAAGTCAAAACTCAGAAGTTCATTCACTTGTAAGACCTGACATTTTGGGGAAGGTGAGGGAAACAGTCTGAAAAAAGTGCTCATAAAGGAACTGGTGCTTAAGAGTAATGTCCTATAATAGGAAAAGAAACCCTTACTGGTAGCAACTAAGGAAATACTAGCCATAAACTACAAGTCACAAGGTGGGAAAACTGCAAAGATGTAAACAAGCTAATTAAGATATGTTTCAGTGTATACTGAATATTAATGTACCACTGAAAGAAAGTTAGCAATGTTTTAAAGCTAACTTGTTCATTATGTATGCAGCTAGTAAGAGTATAAACCCATGCACATTTGATCTGAGTATCTTCTTAAAGCAAGATTATTCAGACTTAAACAGAACACTTAAACACGTTCTTCTACAAATTCATTTTTATGCAATCATCATTAGCATGATTAAAAGCCCCTTGTTTCCAAAGACTGCTCAGAAATTAAAGATTAGTTTAAGTGTAGTGATAATGATTTATTATAGTAGACAGACAGAAGAGCTTTCATAGTTAAACTTTCCATTACTCTGGTAAAATGGAACAATTTCCTACTTTTGACAAACATTTTACTAAAGAGGATTACTGGAACATTTATGATGTTCAAATAAATTATTTATTTCCTCAAACATTTAATACATGCTGTAGCAATATTTATTATGCATAGCATTAGAAAGACAGTTCAAGATATCTTAATTATTTTGGATGAGCAGATTAATAGTAGAAAACTTGGTGGGATCTGTTTTGTCTATATGGAGACTAATCTAAAAGGATATTCTGTCATAACTGTTCTTACCCTTCCTGCTTTAATGTAGAAGAAATGATATGAAGAAAAACTCTTGGGAGCAGAAAGATATAAGCATCCTTTATGACCACCCCCTACATCCCTCCCAGCCCATATATACATAAATCTGGATAGCAAGCTTTGGAAAGCCTCAGTTTTTAATAACTTCTTTTTCACTTGATTTTAACCTAAAATACAAATGTTTGAACAACATGTTGGAACATGTTGAAGTGATGATCACATTCCCTTCTACAACACAGGGAGCGAATCCACCATTGGCAGAGTATGGACAGCAGTGTAACTCTACAACTTTTGTTCCTTGGCTTTAGTCTAATTTTAGAGGACTAAATTAGATACTGAGTAATAGTTCTTTCTTCCTGATTTCCATCACAATATTATGTTAAAACTGGCCAAAGAATATAGTTTACAAGAGTTTGTAGCATCAAGGGCAAATAGGGTTTTTCTTGGCTTGCCTTCTTGGAGTAATATAAGCTGATTCAAGTGAGTTGTTTAAAGAAATTTAAATTTTTTATGTTTTCTTAGTTCCACCATCAGAAGTTTTCTGCTCCAGGGATTCAAAATCCCATTGTATAAGTGGCCAGAAATAGATTTTCTAATCTGTGGCTACAAACCATGGATTTACCTGTCATAACACTAGTTAAGGATTATAAATGCACCAATATTTCTCAGCTGAAGAATGAAGGAATCTTGTGGGTGGATGGAAGTCTACTTTTTTATTTACTTATTTACTTAGAGGAGAGTAAATCATGGTAGTGTTCCACAAAAACATTATCTTCTCGTTAGAAGAACTAATGCATACTATTCTTCACTGTAGTAGGAAAAAGATGTATCATAATAGCAAATATAAAAGAAATACAAATATTAGTGAAGTATGTTAAATAACTGGAAACACTGAGTAGTTGCAATTTATTAACTGTAAACCCAAAGAATGGCTGTCAATGGGTCCATGTCCCAGTGGAGACCAGTGACAAGCAGAGTCCCTCAGGGATCAGTCCTGGGACCTGTCTTGTTCAACATCTTTGTCGGTGACATGCACTGAGTGCACCCTCAGCAAGTTTGCTGATGACACCAAGCTGTGTGGTGCAGCAGACACGCTGGAGGGAAGGGAGGCCATTCAGAGAAACCTTGACAGGCTGGAGAGGTGGGCACAAGCCAACCTCATGAAGTTCAATAAGACCAAATGCAGGGTCCTGCATCTGGGTCGAGGCAATCCCAGGCACAAATGCACGCTGGGCAGGGACTGGCTGGAAAGCAGCCCTGAGGAGAGAGACTTGGGGGTGCTGGTGGACAAGAAGCTCAACATGAGCTCTCAATGTGCACTTGCAGCCCACAAAGCCGATCAGATCCTGGGCTGCACCAAGAGAAGTGTGGCCATCAGGTCAAGGGAGGTGATTTTCTCCCTCTACTCAGCTCTGGTGAGACCCCACCTGGAGTACTGCCTCCAGTTCTGGAGCCCCTATTACAAGAGGGATATAGAGGTGCTGGAACGTGTCCAGAGAAGGGCCACAAGGATGATTAGAGGTCTGGAGCACCTCTCCTATGAGGACAGACTGAAAGAGTTGGGGCTGTTCAGTCTGGAGAAGAGAAGGCTCCCAGGTGACCTAATTGTGGCCTTCCAGTATCTGAAGGGGGCCTACAGGAAGGCTGGGGAGGGACTTCTCAGGATCTCAGGTAGTGATAGGACTAGGGGGAATGGAATGAAGCTGGAGGTGGGGAGATTCAGGCTAGATGTGAGGAAGAGGTTCCTCCCCACGAGAGTCGTGAAGCCCTGGAAGGGGTTGTCCAGGGAAGTGGTTGGGGCGCCATCCCTGGAGGTGTTTAAGACCAGGCTGGACGAGGCTCTGGCCAGCCTGATCTAGTGTGGGGTGTCCCTGCCCATGGCAGGGGGGTTGGAACTAGATGATCCTTGTGGTCCCTTCCAACCCTGACTGATACTATGATACTATGATAATGCTAATGAATTTTACTGGCTATTTTTGTGTACTGAAATTATGGTGGTACCATGTGAGCTCTGTAGTGGAAATAAAATATAATACATATAATTAACATTTGAGATTAAAACATGCTAAACTGACAGTAAGAAGAAACATACTGCTAGCTACAGTACCTCATTTCCAAGTTATTATGCAGTAACTACTTTCAGTAACACTGCTGCAGTTCTCAATCTTTTCGTGTTTCAATTTCATGTACTTTTCAGGACTTAACACCTCAGCCATCATGTGTGGCTGAAATGTGATATATGTAAGATATATTTAAAACTGTATCTTAAACTGGTATTCATATCTATTTAATTGTGTCCCCTATAGTTCTTCTTTGTTCTTATTTTTTTTTTTAATTATTTTATTTTAATAAAGCTAGACCAATGTCACAAATTAAATGCAACTTCTCGGACAATGTTTTTCATTAACATGGTGACTCCCATAACTCAACCCTGCCATTTCTCGAGACAGTTTTGATAGAAAGCTTGCAATTGTCTCAGCATGTTTTTTTCCACCTGGTCACCTTTATTTCCTTACTCTCACAATCCAAAGATTTCTTGTTAGATTAACTAGCTTCTCAACTTAGTTGTAAAACAGTTCATCTGAAGCTTTTGAATCTGTTAAATCCAGCTGTAATTGCTTTTTATTATGTTTTAAAATTATATTTTAGGCGTTCTTTTTGAAAGATATAAAAAGAAAGATACCTCAAGAGCTCATTCTGTGTTAAGTGAATGGGTAATATATTTAAAATTTAGAAATAGGCTACAGAACATTGATAGTGGATCTAACTATATTTTATACATTAAGACTTCATAATTTGACTACAAGATGTAAATTCATAATAGACCTTACTAGCAGAGTAGATTGTAAAAGTGCCACACACACACACACATATATGTATATATATCTTGGCCTGCTGTGAAATGAAACTGCCTTTCTTCTGCAGGAAAGTGCAATGAGCCCTCACTTGTGTGCATTGATCAGATAATTCATCTTGGCTTGACGATTTCCTTAGTGTGCTCATGTAAACGAAGCCTTAAATGAAGACAGCACTGAGGCCACATTGTTGGGCAGTGAAGATCCCAAGCTTAGCTGAGGGTGGTGTTAGGATGCCATAGAACCAGACACCAACTTCTCCTTAGGAAGCCCTTGTTAACACAGGTCTAAAAATATCTACTTGGTGATACAAACAGTCACATCTATACATTAGATAGATGTATATATATATATACTAGAATTAATCCCAGCATGACAGCCTCTGTTGAAGTAGGAATAGGGGAGTAAATTAGTTTTGAAAAAATAATAGGGTGAACACTCTGGGTTTTTTCCTTTTTCTTTTGATTTCATTATTTCTGCAAAAGGCCTGAGTCTTTCACTCATCTTAAAACAAACAAACAGAATCTTCCTCTCCCAGGTAGTTATACAGAGTATATTGACTTATTTAGACGAATTTGAACTTGCCGATCGCAGAATGAAGGAAGGGTTCAATGTCTGTGAAATCTGAACATCATTTGACTGTGATAGTTGTCATATCTTTGAATATTTGTGTTTTAATTCCTCAGAATCACGAAATGAGAGTGATGATAAATTCCCTGCTTGTATTACAGAAGCTCTGGTCAGTGTTCAGCAAGTGGTTTTCTGTTTATATGGTTGTTTATTGATTGTTGTTGTTGTTGTTTTTTTTCACAGTGCCTTTAAAAATAGTGCTTTGATACAAGAGAGGAAGAGATTCTGTGAAATTCAGTTTCATAAACACACATTTAACACAAAGAATTCCAGAGCATTTATTAAATAAAATAAATAAAAAGGATTTTCACTTTTATGCCAACATTGGCACCTCTGAGTTTCATTAGCTTCCTATGAGTTTCTGTGTAGAACAAATGCATTAAGGATTAAACTGCTTAAAGCATAAAGGCTTAAACTGCTCTGGCTAAGCTCTTTCTTTTCTTGTACCATATTGCTTGGGATGTCTTAACCAGAAATTTCTGATCTAGAGCTTCTTCTATGTAATCAGCTGTCAGACTGTGATTTATGAGCATTTGACTCAGGTTGAGGTTTGGGTTTTTGTTGGTTTTTTGTTGTTGTTGTTGTTGTTTTTGCCTCCCCATCTTGTTCTGCTACAACTCATGTTTTTATCTCATGGTCTCCTTATAAAATTCATCTTTTCACCTGTGCAGCTTTAGAGAGGCTGAGTGAAAAGCATCAACACGATTGCTGTCTTCTAGTGAACACGCATTCAGAGTGGCTGGTTAATCCACTATGTGGCAAATGAATGTGTGTAATCTCATTTATGTCATGGGTATAAAGGATTAGAATCCTTTGGATTGTATTATTTTAATTAAAAAGAAATAATCAGTCATACATAATGCCACATGAGGTCTCACAAATCTGTTACAAAGTGACAAATTAGCCAATATATTATTATAGAGAAGAACAAAGAAAAGCAGTAATGTCAGTATTGTATTCTACATGCATATTGAGTACTGTGTCCTGTTCTGGGCCCCTCAGTTTAGGAAGGATGTTGACTTGCTGGAGCGTGTCCAGAGAAGGGCAACAAAGTTGGTGAGGGGCTTGGAACACAAGCCCTGTGAGGAGAGGCTGAGGGAGCTGGGGTTGCTTAGCCTGGAGAAGAGGAGACTCAGGGGTGACCTTATTGCTGTCTACAACTACCTGAAGGGGAGTTGTAGACAGGCAGAGGTTGGTCTCTTCTCCCAGACACCCAGTACCAGAACAAGAGGACACAGTCTCAGGCTGCTCCAGGGGAGGTTCAGGCTGGAGGTCAGGAGGAAGTTTTACACAGAAAGAGTGATTTCCCATTGGAATGGGCTGCCCGGGGAGGTGGTGGAGTCACCATCGCTGGAGGTGTTCAGGAGGAGACTTGCCAGGGTGCTTGGTTGCATGGTTTAGTTGGTTGGGTGGTGTTGGATGATAGGTTGGATGTAATGATTTTGAAGGTCTCTTCCAACCTGGTTTATTCCATTCCATTCCATTCCATTCCGTTCCATTCCATTTCATTCCATTCCATTCCATTCCATTCCATTCCATTCCATTCCATTCCATTCCATTCCATTCTATTATTGGATTGATCTGAACAGTGGTGGAATTTTTTATGAATATTAATCAAATAATAGTAATTTTTAAAAGCTTTAAATAAATAACTTTTGTATGGTAACCAGAGATACAATCAATATTTTTCATTCATCAAAAGAAGTATTTAATGAAAAAACAGCCATATGCCTTTATGCTATTTGAATTTGAAAGACAAGTAGCAAACTCTGTTAAAATTACTATTTCCCATCTCACCCATAGTGGATTGCTAGCAGGTTTCATTGCATTTATTTGGAGTAAAATAATTATAAACATTAATAAAGTTTCTGGTGAATCTAATCTCTTTTCAAGAATATATGGAATGTAAACTTACCAAAAGAAAAAAAGTAATAGAATAGAATAAAATAGTAGAATAGAATAGTACTTCAGTTGAAAAGGACCAACAATGATCATCTAGTCCAACTGCCTGACCAATTCAGGGCTGAAAAAAAACAAAAGTAGGACATACTATTAAAAGCATTGTACAAATGTCTTAAAAAACTGATAGACATGGGACATTGTCCTCCTCTTTTTGAAGCCTGTCACAGTATATGGCCACCCTCTCGGTAAAGAAATGCTTCCTAATGTCCAGTCTGAACATCTCACCATGCAACTTTAAATCATTCTTCTATGTGCCTTATCACTGGATACAACTCCACTGTAGCCCATGAAAGTTTCCCATGCCCTTGAAGGACTGTCTCCAGTGTGAGGGGCACCACATTGTAGCAGGGTAGAACTCTGAGGAATTTTCCCCCGAGGAGGAAAGAGTGGCAGAAATAATATGGAATGGACTGGGATTGACTGCAGCTATCATTCCCTGCCCTACTGCACTGCAGAGAGAGGAGGTAGCAAAGGTAGGTGCAGGAAGAAGTGAAGGTGGGAATAAATGTATTTATCACAGTTTTACTTGCTCTGATTCAGTTGGTAAATTGGTGGTGGTTCTGCTCTTCAATTTTTTTTTTCTCCCCAAGTTGAGTCTGTCAGTGACTGAACCCTCCCTGCCCTTTATGCTCTCCAGCATTTATTTTTTTTTTTCCTCCCCCCTCTCCTTGCAGAGTGGGTAGGAATAAGCAATTTACTGCATGGTGTTTAGGGCTGGTTGAGTGGATTTAAAGCACAACACTCATCTGCATGCTTGTTGAATCATTTTTATTTGGGTTCAATCAGAATAAGAAATTGAATTTACTTAAAACAAATGTTGGTGCAATAATTTCTTCCTGATCCAGTGAAGACTTTGATGTTTTTATGTAGGGTTGGAATTGCCAAACCTTCTATAGACAGTATAATGATAAGAAATTTAAAAACTGAGAGGACAAAACTATTGATTTCCCTAACCTTTATTTTTTCTATGAATTTTGTATTATATATTATTTTTTTAAAAATGAACAAAAGCAGTTGATACACTTTTCCTTTTGAAAACAAGGATATTACTATTCTACCTCTTTACTAAGATATTGAGATAACAATTGGTATAGTTATAGAACTTAAAAACCTGTCAGTCTATTTCTCTGTCTTTGTGGAGTCTTACATTAAACACCCAAACATTTACTTGGGCCTAGTAGGAGTAGCATTATATACTCCCTCAGCTAGCTGTAATGCTGTAGTTTCCAATACAAATGGTTTCCTAAATTCTGTTGATATCACTGCTGTGCTTGTCCTCATTTTTAATTGGTTTTAAGGTTCAGATAGGAAACATCTCTCTTTGATGTTTTCACAAGTGGGAAAAAAATGTGCCTTTCTGTGCATATCTCAACAGAAGGTAAACATTTTTAATAGCGTGTGGGATTGCTAATTAGAGCCAATTGTGGCTTTATTGACCTATCTTGACAGTAAGTCAAAACTTGCTTTCTTCACAAAGTGAGGGTTTGTTTGTATGATTAACTGGTATTCACTGAACCTCAGTGGCAGAGAGTTGTTTCACTGCAATCCTCTAAATTTATTAGTTTATATTTCATAACTTCTTATCTTTGAGTGGAAACTCAGGCTCATCATTACATACTGGAATATATACATTCTTATTCTCTTGCTGTCTACAAAATCAGAAAGTTGAACAAAGTCTATAGTGAATTAAGGATCTGAATATCATGGATAAATGGTTCTCTGTACAAACAGAAAAAAAGTCAAAAGGGAGTTCTGAAATCCCATTATCTTAAGGGTAATACAGATATTCAGTACAAATAGCTAAGATGAAATTATGGACTTTTCCAGAGGGAAAAAAATAATCTAATTTAACTAGACAATATTTTTTTCCCAAATTTTTATTGTGGTTCTATAAAAAAATCCTGTAGAGTGATGAATATACCCAGCCAGCAACAGCACATCATGCAGGTGGTTCTTCATTCCTACCCTACACTGGTGGGATGGGGAGGCAAAAATATAAAAAAAACACTCAAGAGTTGAGACAAAGGAAAAGGAAGACTCACTCCCCAGTTATGGTCAGGGGCAAAACCCAGACAACATGGGGAATTAAAATCAGTTTACTTTAAACAAAACCACCACAAATTCACTCATTGAATCTGAGTAGGATAGCGATAACTACAACCAGATCTTAAATAGATGCACTTCCCCCACCCCTCCCTTCATCCCAGATCCAATTTTGCTGATTCTTCCCCCACAGCAGTGCAGCAGGACAGAAAATAGGGGCTGTGGTCTGTCCACTGTATGCTAATATAGAAAGAAATCATGTACTTACAGAGCCATTAACTTCTTCTGGTCAATAAAAAGCATCCAGAAGTTAGAAAATGTGTCTCCTCAAGGGAAGGAGTCATCAGTTTTACTTCAGCTCTGTAAGAATTTGGTTATTTCCCCAGATAACTTAATTATTTTCCTACACTTTTGACTGAATTCCTTCATGCCTTTTTCCTTTAACATCCTCATCTGCTTTGTTTGTTTCCTCCCATTCTTTGTTCCTTTCCAATCCCTTAACTCATTTTATCAGTTCCTAAATAACCTCTCTATCAAAGCCACATAGAGTAATAAATTTTGTGTTAATTTTCCCAAAGGCTACACAAACCTAAACCTGTAATTTCCAAGATATTTGGGCTTTTCATCTGGGCTTTTCCAGAAGGTATGCATCTTTATGTAACCTAATGTAGAGGATGAATTGCAAAATATTTTCTCAATACAGACTCATACAGGAATCTCTGAAATTGAAATGTTGGTGAATGTTTCACTCAGTTACAGAGTGAATCCTATAAGGCTTTTGGAAACAGACTGTGAGCTGTGGTGTTTTCATTAGATACAATTTTACAGCAATTCACTCAGTAAGTCAAATGTAGAACACATTTCCAGATTTTAAACAATTGTTAGTTTGAAAAGAGCCAAGAAAGATCTTATTCACACTTCTTTACATGTGGTGGTGCTGCACAGTTCTTTTCTTTCACCTATGGACTGAAAAACTAACTTTTATAAGTCATTATTAGAAAATTTTACAAATATGTTCTCCCTTCTGAAATCATATGTATCAGAAATACTCTTTTCCTACTCTAGGAGAGAACATCTGTGGCAGTTTTTACCATAATCTTTTTTTTACAATATTTTCACCAGAAAAAAACTAGGTAAAAAATTATATGAGCCACTATCAGATCTAGTAAGTGACTACTGTTGTGGCAGAGAAACTATAAACTGTGGTGATTTGATGGCTTCAGGGAAGAGATGGACAAGACTAAAGCCTTAAGAGGTGTTAACAGTTGCTAAGTGATCCTAGTAACCATAGAGTCATTACTAACTACAATATATACCCATGCTAAAAGTCTAGGCTTGTATCACCAAAATCTTTAAGAGTTATAACAATGCCAATTGAAAAAGCTTATTATCACCTCATATACCTGAAATGAGTGACTAATTAAAAATGGCAAATAAGAAAGACCACTTGTGGGCTGATATGCATACACTAAGAGATCCTGAATCATAAGACAATGTAGGTTGGAAGTCATCCTTGGAGATCACCTGGTGTAAGTCTTCAAAACAGAGCAAATTTAGAAGAGGCTGCTCTGGGCTATATCCAGATGAGTTTTGAAGAGTTAAAAACTGAGATTCTACAAACTTTCTCAATAACCCATTACAGTATTTGACCCCTCTTAAGGAGAAAAATACTTTTCCCTATATCTAATGACAATTTTCAGTGTTCCAACTCATCTCTCATCTATTAGTCCTCACCTGTGAGATACATTTTTCCCTTCTTTCTCCTACGTTGCCCAGATATCTTCTCATTTCTCTCCTCCTTTCCTTTCTCCTCCTTCATTTACCATTCAGGTAGCTGAAGAGAGGTGAAAGATCTGTGTTTAGTCTTCTAAAACTGATGAAACTCAGTTATCTCAATCTCTTCTCATATCCTGCTGAGTTCAAAAGAATGCAATATATGTGAGGTAAGGGCTGATGACAAGAATAAGAAAGCTTTTCCAAATCATAGTCTTACATTCTGAGTTGAATAGTTGGGCTGCAATATTTATACACAATTTTCTACAAGACTGGCAAGGATTTTGACATGACAGTCAGAATTTCACAAGCATCCAGCCATCTCAAGCTCTGCAGCATCTACAGCGAACTATTTACACCCAAGAAGAGAACTTACCAAGCTGTTAGAATTACATGACTTTCAGAAAACCTATCTGAATTACAAAATAGCATCTACAAAGGGAAAAGAATGTGAATCAAAGACCCTGAATTGTAAAGCAGACAGAGACTTATGACTGAATACACAAGTTGGCTGAAGTCAAATGTCAGGCTCCAGGGTAAACCAAAAATTCTAATTCCTAAGATTTCTGAATAGCTTGGTGTGCAGGGTTGAGGCAGCCCCCTTCCCCACCCCTGGCAACAATAAACACTCAGACAAATGGATTGCAAAAGTGATGGAAAGTTTAAATAGAAAGCAGTGAACTTTTACAGAAAGCCAGAAGCGCAATGACAGAGAAAAATCCCAAAACAGACCCAGAGAGATCCCATCCCCACCTGAGGGTACACCCAAGACCCCCAGGGCTCCTTCTTCCCCCTCCCACTGCTAGGCTAGTCTCAGCTGGCCAGACCTGAGACTGCCCATCCCCCCATGGCCTTGGGCCTAGCCAGGCCCAAAGCCAGGAGACATCTCCCCCAGTTACCGGCTGACGGAGGAGGAAGAAAAGAGAGTGTGCTAGACTCCGCACTGGATCTTATAGTGGTGCAAAGAACTGTGGTAGGAAATACTACATAATTTCCTGTGTCCACCCCTCTGGGCTGGACTTCTGGACACAGGAAGTAAACATTGCAGGGGGGCACCCAGCTCAAACTGCAACACTTGGTAATATGACAAGAATACTATATGTCCAAGAATATGAAATATGCACTGCCTTTCTAAACAAAAGGACTTTGTCAAAATTCATTTCCTTTTTTAAGGTTGCCAAGAAGCAGTTCCAAGATCTGGTCTACAATCTCATAAAGAACTGAATGATTAACCAATGGGGATGCACACCGCTATCATATTGCAAAGCCTGTTAGGGATATCCACATGTGTGTCAGCATCTTACACTTTAAAAAAAAGGGTGGGACCCTGAAAGGCAAGGATTCGGGTTGAAAGGGACTTTCAAAGGCTATGTAGTCCAACCCCCCTGCATCCTCCATTAGATAAGGTTGCCCAGAGCCCTGTCAAGCTTGACTTTAAATATCTCCAGGGACGGGGCTTCAACTATTTTCCTGGGCAACCTGTTGCAGTGTTCCACCACCCTCATGGTAAAGAGCTTCCTCTTAACTTCCAACCTACTCATCTTTAATTTCAAACCCTTGCACCTCATCCTATCATAGTTTCATAGTTTCATAGTTTCATAGTTTCATTCAGGGTTGGAAGGGACCACAAGGATCATCTAGTTCCAACCCCCCTGCCATGGGCAGGGACACCCCACACTAGATCAGGCTGGACAGAGCCTCATCCGGCCTGGTCTTAAACACCCCCAGGGACGGGGCCTCGACCACCTCCCTGGACAACACATTCCAGGGTTTCACCACTCTCATGGTGAAGAACCTCCTCCTCACATCTAGCCTGAATCTCCCCACCTCCAGGTTCATTCCATTCCCCCTAGTCCTATCACTACCTGATATCCTGAGAAGTCCTTCCCCAGCCTTCCTGTAGGCCCCCTTCAGGTACTATTAGGTCTCACCAGAGCCTTCTCTTCAGACTGAACAACTCCAGCTCCCTCACAGATATTCCATCCCCCTCCTCTGGATGTGCTCCATCAGGTCCTTGTCCTTCTTGTGTTGAGGGCACTAGACCTGGACACACTGCTCCAGGTGAGATCTTACCATAGCAGAGCAAAGTGGCAGAATTGACTCTCTTGATCTGTTGGCCACACTTCTTTTGATGCAGCTCAAGATGTGATTTGCCTTCTGGGCTGCAAGTGCACAATGTTGACTCATGTCCAGCTTCTCATCAGCCGGCACCTCCAAGTCCTTTTCTGCAAGGCTACTCTCAATTTCATCATCCCCTAACCTGTACTGATATCTAGGATTGCCTTGACTTAGATAAGAGACTTTACACTTTGCTTCATTGAACCTCATGAGATGCTCCTTAGCTCATCTCTCCAGCCTGTCCAAGTCCTTCAAACATATCAGCCACACTACTTAGCTTTTCAAAAATTTGGAACTCTTCATGAATTTGCACATTATCCTTGCACAGGAGCCATGCTAATCTTCTCCCTATCATTCCAATTTTAGTATCCACAAACTTGCTGAGGGTGCACTCAGTCTTGCTATCAACATAATTTATGAAGATAATGAACAGCACTGATACCTAATAATGGATAGTAGTTCATGGTTTGACAAGTTGTGGCACTGTTGTAGTTTGGGCTGGGTGCTCCCTGCTGTGTTTACTTCCTGTGTCCATAAGTCCAGCCCAGAGGGGTGGACACAGGAAATTAGGTACTTTCTACCATAATTCTTTGCACCACTATAAGATCCAGTGCGGGGTCTGGCCAGCTGAGACTAGCCTAGCAGTGGGGGGGAAGAAGGAGCCCTGGGGGTCTTGGGTGTACCCTCAGGTGGGGATGGGATGTTCCTGGGTCTGCTTTGGGATTTCTTTGTCACTGCACTTCTGGCTTTCTGTAAACATTCACTGCTTTCCATTTAAACTTTCCATCACTTTTGCAATCCATTTGAGTTGTTATTTTTTGCCCGTGGTGGGGACGGGGTCTGCCTCAACCCATCACAGGCACACTCTGTGCAACATAACCAGTCTTAACTCTGGAAGGCAGCATGCCTCAAGTTACTTCCTGTCAGAATTGCCAATAGACCCTTCAGTGCCTTCTAGCAGGGAGTCTTCCAGTAGGAGCATACACTGTTTCTTTTTGTGATATCTACTGTGTTCTGTTGGTTTATTTGCACCTTGTGGGCCTTGCTCCTGTGTGTCTAGATAGTTTAAACTTCCAACCTGTTTTCAGTTGAGATGTTGGAGGGTGGAGACAGTGGAGGAGATCTGCACTGGTAGGACACTAGAGTTCATGGTGCTTCATTCTCACTGGTGTCTGCTGCTGGGACTTGGTTCTGAAGCCACCTACCAACCTCTGCCTCTGCTCCACTAACACTGCACATCCTAGTTACTGCTTCCTGTAACAGCCACTTGATGTAACAAGTAATCCACTTTTGCACACTTTGTGTAAATGATTTAAATGCTTACTTTTTGGGCAGTCACTGCAACCTACTGCCTATACTGAAGTTTACTCTGTTACCAGTTCTGTCTGTGTGATACCTCAGATATTACTGGGGCTTTCACTGAAGAAGCAGTGGTTGTTGTCCTGAGGTGAGTACCCACCATTTCTGTAGTGCCAGAATAGCTGCTGGAATAGTTTCTGAGCCCTCCTCAACTTCCTTGCCTGCTCGAACTGCCACACAAACTATTGCAGATGATAGCAGTAGGTGATGTTGGATTCAGCTGGATTACATCAGTAAAACAATGTAAATTTCATGTTTGACCTTTGTTTCAACAGTTCTTATGGCATTTCCACTGACATCAGCAATTCATGATTAAGATAGACTTAAAAAGAAGTTTATGCTGATAAATAGGAGTATTACGTTCAAAGACAGTGTAAACATTAGTAACATTTAAATGATAGACTTATTTCAAGACTCCAGACCCTATATTCAACACAGGTAAACAAAATATTTTTTTAAAATAATGTTCAAATAATATCCATTACAGTGCTTTATCTGTATCCTATTTCTACATTTTCAAAAATTTAAAGATTTAGGCATATTTATCTATATATAAACCAGAATCTGACACTGACCATTAGGCTTGGCAGGCATGGAACTTTAAAAACAGAAGTGTTCTAAATATGAAAGTTTGGACAGAGTTTTCAGGGTTGAATATTGAAGAAGACTTGGCTAAGTAGCCCTTATAAGAGCAAGATTAGTAACACACACGTATGCAGTAAATACCCATGAAGTATATAAAATTGTTTTGTCATCTGTAGTATTTCATATGAATAAGTTTTTTGGTAGTGATTCTCTGACAATATTTATCAGTTCTTCATACTCTCATCTTACATATGTTTCTCTCTAGGAAGGTAGATAGATTTAGGTACTATACACTTCAAACCATAGTAAGATTTTTTTTTAGAAAGGAACATTACAGCAATAATGCATGGAAGGAGAGTTGAAACAAGCAGCTGCTACTTTTGAACTGTTTATAGAAGACAGTATACAAAACAATCATATTGGAGCCTTTACACATTCACTCCTTATTTTTATATATATATATAGTTTCACTATATATATATGTGGAAAAAACATACTGTGTTTGCATTTGTATAGTGAAATGCATACATAGTGCAGATAATTTAAAGCAATAGAATAGAATAGAATAGAATAGAATAGAATAGAATAGAATAGAATAGAATAGACCTATAAAATACATATTTTACTGCTATAGAAAAAAATATCATTAAAGCTTTTATGGAAAGAGTTGCTAAGGCTTTTCAAGTATAATTGAAAGCTTATTTCACCAAGCTATTTGTAGAAAGAATGTTCTGTCCTCTGGGTTCTGTGTCAAGAAGCAGAAGAAACCTCAATTGAATTTTCTACCGCTTTTATTCCTGTTGCCTTGACATCCTGTATTAGCTGTTCAGGGTATTATATACACCCCCATGATAGATGAAGGGGCATTTTGGGGTGATTTTTCTTTTTCTTAAAAAAAAAAATAAAAAAGGAAAAAATAAAAGGAGAAGAAAAAGAAGAACTAATTTTCTTTTATTTCCAATAAAAAGGAAAACTGATGAAGGACAGGTCTGTTCTTACATCATGTCACTGGAACTTTTAAGGACAGCTCTTAAAGAAAGACAGGAAGGGAAACAAGAAAGGAATGAAGGAAGAAAGGGGAAGGAAAGAAGAAAAGGGAAGGAAGGAAGAAAGGGGAAAGAAGGGAATAAGAAACAAGGAAGATGAGAGTGAAAAATGGTATTACTAATAGCAACAGAATTTTCCATTATTAGTTAATTAATCAGATTAAATCAAATTCAAATGAAAATAATTGTGTTTTATTAAAAGAAGATGAAAGGTATTTACCAGGACTACTAGTCAACTCTTTGTACATAATTCCGTCCTCATTATGCAAACAAAAGTGACTATGCTTTTTTTAAGGCACAATAAATATTTCAATGCATTGTAAAAATAAATATTGATAAACTGAAAGTTCAAAAATTGTAAAATAGGCTCTAAGCATATTGGTCAGAATAAGTAGTTAAATACTCAAAGAAAACTTTTTTTTTTCTGTTAAACATCATGAAATAAAATTTTTAAAAATGTATCAGGACTATACATCTATATCTACACCACATCTTGAAAGTTTCATGAGAATTGTCTAGATATCTATTTGCTACTGACTACAAAAGAGGCAATATCTGCTCCACAGCTACTAGAGAACCTCAGTACAGGGTTTTCTTGAAGATCTTCATATTCTTTGGAAATTCTTCCACAGTCATGGTCTCTTTGTTGGGATTTCACCAAGAAAATCTCAACAAACTTAGATGAAAGAGCAGAATGGGTTTGAAAATTCTTTTCTTTCTCAGGTTCTGAATATTCAAAATTAAAAAATGATATTAAGATCTGAATGACTTACCTATTGGATCCTATATCATCCCAAATATTCAGCATCTTGTTTCATCTAGAAAAGTCATAGCAATTTTGGTAATTTATTAATGATGAATCTTCTGAAACTCAGAAAACTGTGATTACTACTGATAAGAGTAAAATACTAGACAGAATCCAAAATTACTATAATTTTTTTTTTTTTTTTTTAAAAAAAGGTACTTAACCCAAATACAGTTGTGACTTTTTTCAGTTAATCTCATCCCCAAAATTCTCAAGTTTGGAGAATATGGGGTTTATACTGGTATAATGTACTTTAATTTTGGAAGAATGACAGCCTTACAATTTAGGGTACATATTAAGTACTACTTCACATACTTTTTTCTCCTATGAGGATCTGCTTATTCCTTACATTGGCAGTTCCTAATAATCATTACATTCTCTCAAGTAGATGGAAACACTAGAATACATATTGGACCACAATCATAAAAGTGTACTAGTATCAGCTGCAAAAAAAATACCTTGGATATAAAAAAATAAAATGAATGAACTGGAGTGATTCCTTTCAGTTGCCTAAATACTGGCATTGAATAAATAACCTAAGCTGTCTTGATTGCCACATGTTAGTTCAGAAAGGTTGAGGTCTACTGTATGTCTTGTGCAATATCTGTCACATAATCTAGGACTTAGGAAATAAAACTGGTCACCCAGCAAATAAACCCTAGATTTTGAAAAGTCCATACTTCCTTAGCTCACTAATCTAAGTGAGACTTCATCTTCCACATTCTGTGCAGCAGACAGAAGCACTTCTAGACAATCACTGAGAGAGGTGCAATAGCTATCTCTCTAGTGATGCTAGAAACTCTTGATTGATTTTACATGAAACATAATATGCATATTTTTCAACTCACTTATAATTTTTGGTGTCTGTATGCACATTTGGCATTTTGGTACTCATTCTGGATTTTTGATTATCAGGCCTTCATTCAGTTGTCCAACTTTACACACCTACTGTGTAATAAGGTATCTTGGATATGCTGTAGCTTTTATTTCAGTATTTTGCAAAAGCTTTGATTAGCCAGGTATCCTCAGCTGGAAAAGAATTAATTTTCATCATAATACCTGGTGTAATGCTGTGGTTTAGATTTAGGATGAGAATAATGCTGAGAATACACTGATATTTAGTTGTTGTTGAGCACTGCTGACATGAAGTCAGGGTCTTTTCTCTTCCTCAGACTGTTCTGCCAGCAAATAGGATAGCGATGCACAAGAAGTTAGGACAGGACACAGCCAGGATGGGTGACCCCCAGCTGACATTCCATGACATATGACATCATGCTCTGGTGTAAAGTTGAGGGAAGAAGGAGGGGATGTTTAGAGTTACTGTGTTTGTCTTTCCAGATAGCCATTATGTGCAATGAATCCCTACTTTCCTGGAGATGGCTGCATATCTGCCAGTGGGATGCAGTGCATGAGTTGCCTGTTTTGCTTTGCTTGCAAATGTGCCTTTGCTTTTCTTTGCCTTTTTCTTTTCTTTACCTTAGCTTTGGCTTGTCTTTATTTCAACTCAAGAGTTTTCTCACTTTTCTTCTTCTGATTCTCTCTCCCATCTCACCACAGAGGAGTGAGAGAATGACTGTGTGGTGCTTAGTTATTGGCTTGGACTAAACCACAACATCCTCTTTTTGGCACCTAGCATGAGGCTCCAGGGGGTTCAGATATAGACAGATCTGAACAGATCATGTTAAAACAAATTGGTTCATGGGGTTACAGGGTCACAGGGTCACAGGATGTGAGGGGTTGGATGAGACCTCTGAA
Source organism: Melanerpes formicivorus (assembly GCF_026170545.1). NCBI lineage: Eukaryota > Metazoa > Chordata > Aves > Piciformes > Picidae > Melanerpes > Melanerpes formicivorus. The sequence continues at coordinate 10,854,014 of NW_027142353.1, read as the reverse complement.
GATCATCGAGTCCAACCCCCCTGCCAGAGCAGGACCATAAGATCCAGCACATTTCACACAGGAACACATCCACATGGGGTTTCAAAGTCTCCATAGAAGGAGACTCCACAACCTCTCTGGGGAGCCTCTTCCAGTGCTCTGTGACCCTCAGAGTGAAGAAGTTCCTCTTCATGCTGAGGTGGAACCTGCTGTCCTCTAGTTTATATCCATTGCCCCTTGTCCTATCACATGGTGCAACTGAGCAGAGTCTGTCCCCTCCCTCCTGATCCCCAGTCCTCTGATATTGATAAACATTTATTAAATCCCTTCTTAGTCTTCTCTTCTCCAGACTAATCAGCCCCAGGTCTCTCAGGCTCTCATAGGGCAGTGCTGCAGTCCCTTAACCATCTTGGTACCCCTCCACTGAACTCTCTCCAGCAGATCCTTGTCCCTCCTGAACTGGGGAGCCCAAAACTAGACCCGATATTCCAGATGTGGTCTCACCAGGGCAGAGCAGAGGGGGAGGAGAACCTCTCTTGATCTGCTGGCCACACTTCTTCAGGCACCCCAGGTTCCCATTGACCCTCTTGGCCACCAGGGCACACTGCTGTCTGTGGTGGGTTGAAAATTCCCCCCCAACATTAAAACTACCTAAAACCACCACACTACCCTATGGAGAACCTCTTACTCGCTAGCACTCCCAGCTCCTTCCCCCACAGGGATGCTCTAACCCACACCACTGCACCACCTCTGGGGACCCTGCTGGCTATACCTTTCCCCCTCCAAGAAAGCACATCTGGGGTGAGAGAGGCTTCTGTGGGAAGCTTTAATGGGAGTTGGAAGCCACTCAGACCCTGTCCTCGAGGAAAAACTTGCCCCAGTACTGTCCCTTGAGGTGTAGGTTGTAGGGGCTGAGGTAGCGGCATATGCCCAGGACTTGAAGGTCCAAAGGTTCTGGTTGTTCAACCTCCTCACCTCCTTCTGCCACCTCATCTCCCACAGGCTGTCCCTGATGATGGGGACAGTGCAGAAGGACAGCTTCCTGGCCACCTGCAGCAGGAAAGGCTTTACCTCCTGAAACTTGCAGCGCCCACCCAGCTCCAGTACCAGCTGCCTGCTCTTCACCACTGTCACGTAGCGGTCGATGGGGCCCTTGCCGACCCCCATGCGGTGCCCCTGGCTCTTCTTGGTCAGCAGCTTGGAGGGGGCTGGCATGCACCAGATGCAAACGTGGCCTTGGGGTCCATGCAGCGGACGATGGTCAAGCGGGTCATCTCGAAGCAGCCCCAGTTCAGGTAGCCACTCCCCAAGGCCTTTGGAGGGGGAAGGTGGTGAGCTCAGAGCAAGGGAGGGGAACACAGGTTTGCCCCAGGCCTGACACTGTGCCATAAGCTGTCCCCCTGCCCTTTCTGTGGGCTTTGGAGTGGAACAGCCTCTCTGAGCTTGTCTCCAAGCTGCCTTTGAAATGTAAGTTGGGTTTCAAATGCATTATTGCATGGCTTGGGCCTGTCAGGCACTTCCTGACAGTGGGGAGCTCAATCCATCATGGAGTCATGGAATTGTTTGGGTTGGAAGAGGCCTTCAAGATCATGGAGTCCAACCCTTCACCCAGCACTGCCAGGGCAGCACAAAACCATGACCTTCAGCACCACACCTCCATGGATTTCAAACCCCTCCAGGGATGGGGACACCACCACCACCCTAGGCAACCTGGGCCAGGCCCCAAAACCCCTGAAGGACAAGAAATTGTTCCTCATATCCAATCTTGTGCTTATTCTCAGACTTCTGTCATATAACATCTTGCTTGCTGCGTATGTTCCCCGTTGTGCTGTTTATCACCTCAGGAGGCTGGATTAAGGTTATCATCTCAATTTACTGTGTAACACTAGCTTTTGATATGGTGAAATTACTTGTTGAGACTAATCTGGTATTTGTACTCAGCACTGCCATCATCCCCATACTTTGGGACCATCTCTTGGCAACTATTAATAATGACACCCTTTACCTTTTCTCCTCAGATATGCCAGTCTATCAGTGAGACAAGGGGGGATGCTCTTCCCTGTTCCTTCACCTCCCCTTTCAACTTCACCTTCTCCTCCAGGCTAGTTACGATAGCTCTTGAGAATTTTCAATATCCTTGGGGTGTTCAAACCAAAAAGGGTAAAAAATGCTGTGTGAAAAAATGCTGTGTGACAGCTGTGTGAGATAGTAGTAGGAAAAATGTGAGAGAAATAAAAATGCAGACACCAAGGTCAGAAAAGGAAAGGAAGGAGGTGCTTCAGACCCCAGAGCAGATATCCACACTGCAGATCCCATGGTAGAGGAAGTACATTTCTGCAGATCTTGGTACTTCTCTCTACATCTTGGCCCCTGGACAAGACCACACCAGAATGAATATCCAGACTGCAACCATGGAGGACTTCATGCTGGAGTAGATGGGTATTTCCTGGAGCATGGAAAAAGTGTAAAGAGGAAGGAGCAGTAGGAGGCACTCTTACATGCTGCCCACAACTTGACATTCCTCATCTCACTGCACAACTCAGGGGAGTGGAGAGAATGTTGAAGAGCAGGGAATGAACAAAGGAAGTTTAGCCTGGAAAGGTGGGCAGAGTGAGGGGGAAGGCATTTAATTTTTTTTGGGTGTGTGTATGTCTTTGTTTCTCACAATTCACCTCTATTTTTACTGGAAATAAATTGCAATCATTTTCCCCAGATCGACTGTTTTGCCCATGATGGTAACTGGTAAGCAATTTCTCTGTCTTTATCTCAACGTAGAATCTTTTTAATTTTACTTTCTTTCCCTTTACTGCTGAGGATGAGGAATATGAAAACATTGGGTAGGAGTTTGGTTCTTAGCTGAAGTTAACCCTTCACAAAGACATCTGTACATGGATGTCTTGTGAAAGTATTAAAAATATAGGTTTAAATATCACCTTTCAGTGTTCCATAACAATGCAGAAAAGAACAAATTTTCTATCTGGCATTAATTGTTCCTTGAAGTTTTTATTTTTCTTGCAAATTGCCTGAACTATAATCAGTCACAACTTCCTGGAACAGAGAAAAATGCTTTCTACAGAAAAAGCAAAAACAAACAAACAAACCACCACCACCAAACACAACAAAAAAAACCCCACACCCAAAAAACTCCAACCCAAACAACAATAAAACACACACTTAGAAAAAAAAAAGCCAACACCAAAAAGAAAACAAAAATCCCAAAACAAAACAAAACCCCCAAACTGATATATGTAACAATGCCAAGAAACAATAAAATACAAATGCTAGCATTTTAGGTTCAGCAAAGTAAAGTACTGAACATGAAGTACCTCCACTGTAAATACATGGATGGGAACTTACAGATTCTAGAGGATATAAATTCTGAAGCACGCATAAATCCCTTTACAGGTTAAGAATTTCTAGACAGTCCGTAGTATCTTTCTTAAGACCAGTGCTACTCTACTTAGTAATTCCTTTTTACTTCAGTGATTTGTCAGGCTTCAGCTCAATGTCAGAAAGCATATCAACGATTCTGTGATTATTATTGATTATCAGGTAGTTCTGCTAAGACAATTAAATCCACTCCTAAAGACCTCTTCCATTGCAGTGTTGGTTGTATGATTAACATAACTGCTTTCAATAATAATATAATATTCTTATAAATATGCATCCACTTTTATAAGCGAAAAAAATTATTCATATGGCTATACTGAAATACCTGTCTTTAATCATCTACAGTAGGATTCAACTCATTTAGTTTTATTAATGGATTTTAGCTGATGCTAACCACTGCAGGAACTCTTATTTTTTCTTTTTCACAGTACTGTGTCCAGTTCTGGGCCCCTCAGTTTAGGAAAGATGTTGAGTTGCTGGAATGTGTCCAGAGAAGGGCAACAAAGTTGATGAGGGGTTTGGAGCACAAGCCCTATAAGAAGAGGCTGAGGGAGCTGGGGTTGCTTAACCTGGAGAAGAGGAGGCTCAGGGGAGACCTTATTGCTGAGAGAGACAAGAACAAGAGGATACAGTCTCAAGCTGCACCAGGGGAGGTTTAGTCTGGATGTTAGGAAGAAATTCTTCATAAAGAGAATGATTGCCCATTGGAATGGGCTGCCCAAGGAGCTGGTGGAGTCACCATCACTGAAGGTGTTTAGGAGGAGACTTGATGGGGTGCTTGGTGCCATGGGTTAGTTGATTAGATGGTGTTGGATGATGGCTTGGATGCAATGATCTTGAAGGTCTCTTCAACCCTATTCTATTCTATTCTATTCTATTCTATTCTATTCTATTCTATTCTATTCTATTCTATTCTATTCTATTCTATTCTATTCTATTCTAATTTGTAAATACTATGACAGAGCCCCTGATCTTTTTATGTTTCTTTAACACTTGCTTAAACCTTGATAAGATACAGGTGTTAGTGTGATGCTTTCTCAACAGCCAATCCTGTGCTTGTAACTGTCACTTGGATGAATCTAATAACCAAGCACAAACTGCTTTTTAGTTGTGTTAGCCTTTATAAAGAAAAGACTTTGTACAATAAAAGTGACACTTAGCTTGCATCAAGCTGCATCCTGTCTCTCAATCGTGGCAGTCAGGCTCAACAAGGCTCTGAGCAATCTGATCTAGTGAACGATGCCCCTGCTCACTGCAGAAGGAATTGGACTAGATGGCCTTTGGAGGTCCCTTCCAACCCAAACCATTCCATGATTCTATGATGATCTAGCTCTAAATCCATTGCTATGGGAGAGTTCCACTAGATCAGGTTGTTCAAAGTCCCATTCAACCTGGCCCTGAGTACTTCCAAGTTCCCACTGACTAGAAAAAGGGCAGCCCTATAGAGAAAGACTTGGTGTTGATGGATGAAAAACTGAACAATATGTGCTTGCAATGTGGGCTGCATCAAAAGAAGCATGATCAGCAAGTTGAGGGAGGTGATTCTCCCCCTCTGTTTCATTGTTGTGAGATCTGAAGTACCATGTTCAGCTCTGGGGCCACCAACAGGATGTAGACCTGCTCATGCAAGTCTAGAGGAGGACCATAAAGGTGGTCAGAAGGCTGGAACACCTCCCTTGTGAAAACAGGCTGAGAATGATGGGGTTGTTCAGTCTGGAGAAGACATGGCTCCAGGGAGACCTTATAGGTGCTTCATCTCAGTACCAGTACAAAATTGATTTAAAGTGTAATTAAAGTGAGATTAATAACATATCTTACTCATATTTTAGGCACAAAATCATAAAAGTGAAAATTATGCTTCTTTAACCTGTTGGAGGTTACTGAAAAAAGAATAAACAATAGATGAATGTCACCCTAATTAATGTAAGTTATGCCTTGACTGTTTTTCTGATAATGTGGTACGTAAAAGCTCGCTAGAATTAAGGGGTAGCTAGAACATAAAAACCTAAGTCTTGTCACAGATTTCCAAAGTGGCTAACCAATAGAAAAGGATTCACAATGAAGGAGTTCTTTAGGGCAATAAAGTGTAAGATCTGATCAGACAAGAAACTGCTGATTTATATTTAATGAATTCTTTGAAGCTAGCAAGTGTTTTTATTTTGATTTTACAGACAGGAAATGGAAATAGAGTGCAATGTCAAAAATAATTTCTTAATATCTATGACAGGTGTAATGAATAACCTTAGAGCTTGCTTGCTCGCTCTTTCTCTGACAACAGAGCTCAAGCTCAGGCAGTGAAAAGTTGTGGAAATTGACTTACTGGAAGAGTCTTTCAGTAATGAAGAATATCTTTGCTTTCAGGGTGCTATGACCCTGAATAAGAAATACATTTTATTACTGTTTTTAAATTTTTAATCAGAAGTTGGAAACTATCTGAGATATTTCAGAAAAAAAGACAAAAGAAAAAAATAGAGTCATGTTCCATCACATTTGAACAACTGGTTGATGTTGATATCAATATAATTTTATTTTTAAATGTAGTCTGCCCTGAAAACAACCCAGAAATAATTTTCATTAATAAAATTAAATAACAAAATTCATGTCCGAATCAGTTTCCAAGCTCAGGAATTACTAGACAGAGTTAAAACACACAATATGAATCATACAGCATAAGCCACACCTGACAATGTATATATATTTGCCATGTCTATTATACCTTTGGAGTTAAACCCCTAGGATTAATTTTGTGTATGTTACAATTTCTTTATTTCTTAGGAAAACCATTTTATATATTTCTGCCACCTAATCTTTATTTAGCAGATAATTATAATTTAGTGCAAAGCAATATCCTCCAAGCCTACAGCTGGCCCTAACGTACCATGCTTTACTGGTTTGTAATGGTGCTGGAAAGCACTTTGCATATGAAGAGGAAAAGCTCAGCTGCTAGCACTCCAGTTATACAGCCTTCATCAGATCTGAGTAACCCTGGCTCTCCATGGGTGAAATGTTTACAAAATATTCAGTAAATTATTTTATGATAGACTTCTCTATTATACAGAAACACCACTAGCATTTTCTGTGGTTGTATTTCTTGCGTCAGCTCAGGACCTGCCGTAATATTATTTAGCCGACTTTGTAGGAGCTAACAGATGGCTTCCAAAAGTTTTGTTAACTCACAATATTTATCCACTTGTTATTTGTAGGTTTCTTTAGCAGTTTATTGCCAAATGATAATTTCTAAATAATGAAGACTTTGACTAGTGCTTCCAGACCCAAATCCTTTCCTTCTTCATGATTCTTACAAAGAAAAAATTATATTGTCCCTTTCTGAAACCAATGTACTTCATTCCCCAAGTCTCTGCCCTCAGACTCTGTGAACTGAGTGATGTGGTTAGAGCATTTGCTGGTGAACACCAAGGCAAAAATGTTGTTGAATACCTCAGCCTTCTCCATGTTGGTTTTATACAAGTCTCCCATTCTGCTCATGAGTGATGAGTAGAGTTTCTTTCAGATTCCTCTTTTTAAATAGGTTTGCCCTAATTAGCTTGAGGCAATTCACAGGTGATCACTTCCTTGTGCCTTTCTAATGCCTAAACAGCCCTTGTATCCTTCCCAGGGCTTAGAACACTAAACCTGTCTTCCACTAAATCTAATTTAAAGTTCTGTTTATAAATTCAGCCAGTTTATTCCCCTGGACACCCCAGCCATCTGATTGCCTGAGTCAGAATATCCTAAATAGGTCCAAGGACATTTAAAACCATTTTGAGGTACAGGTTTCATGAACATATGGACAGAAAAGCCAAACATTAATATCAAGATGAGTCAGTATTATTGCTCAGTAAATAGACTAATCAGAAGTGACAAATTATGCTATGGAAACTGAGTTATGCTGCCTCTAGTCTTCAAAAGCCTTGGTTAGTATTTATCAAAGTACTGTAACTTCAAGTAAAAAGACTGGGTTCCATCAAAATGCTTGTTTTGCCAGAGCAATCTTTGTCTTTTAGTTTTCACCTGCATGTAGACTAATGTAATTTGAAATCAATAATTAACTGCCTTCAGGGGTTTTAAAGTATTTCATATCTGTCTTTTAACATATTCCTTCTAAACATGACATGATTTGCCAGACATTCTACCTCTCTGAACTGAAAAATGAGTATTTGCATGTTATCTCTATGACACAAAATTGTGGGGGAAAAAAATCAACAACAACGTGGTTTTGCCTTGGGTAGTTACATATCCTTGATAACTCATTCCACTGACCAGATTTGTTCTCTTCACAACCTTCATTACCATGTGTTTGTCAAGTTTGTCTTTGTATATTCTTGTAATAGGTCCTTTGACCAAGTACCCTTAAAAGGAGCAGACACTCTCTCTTCATACTTTTGAAGCAAGGTCTTCATTCAGGGTGCAATTACCTCCATGTTGTCCTGTTGTAACTGCTAACTGTTTCACATTCTCCTTTTCTCCTATCTCCAAGTTTTAGATGCTGTCATCCTCAGCAACACCTTACTTTTAAATCAGTTCAGGGATTGTGAACTATTTCCATTATTTAGATACATCTCAATCACACTTACTAAAGCTGCCAGTTTTAAAGGGCAGAAAAGACAAATCATCCTTTTGCTTGTACAATTGATGGAGAACTGCACTATTTTGAGAAGTAGCAGAAGTAGTTGGTTATTCTTTTTAACTACATTTAGAGGTATTAAGTTTTAGAGGCAAGAAAAGGGAAACAAACATTTTAAGTACTCTTTTTTTTTAATGCTGGACTTACAAACCTTAAAGTATATATTTTTTTTTTCTGTCTCAGATTCAGAGTCTTTTAGTCTCAGATGAAAACAAGCTACATTTGTAAACCAGTCAGTGATATTTGAGAGGATTTCTTTGCTTACCTAAGAAATTATGTGGTAATTCAACCTTTAGCCTTCTGTTTTAAATGTACTTGCTAAATGAAATTAGCTATCATATTGTTATTTTTTAATATTTCTGATATTAGTATGTCCTAAGCCACTTCTGATTTTTTTTCTGTTCTGGATCTCCTGCCTATGAGTAATATGAATGCTCAGCATGGTTTTGCAGCCAAAATATTACAGGAATTTCCTGAAAAAGTCTTCAGCTACGGTGCAGACCAACCAACTCCTTCATATTTAAAAGGTCACACATTCAATAGAGAAAAATCAAATAAAATCAGGGTTTGTTCACCACTGGGGTTCATAAAACACACAAAATGTTTTGAGCCCTTTAGCAGGTAACTTTAGCTTCAGGACAAAATTACCTTTCTGCAGGTCTGTCATACTAACTTTTATAAAAGCACTTGATACTTGCTTCGCTAAGAAATTTTCAAAACTTTTTAAACCCATATGTGCTTGTGCTTTAACATGGCTTAAAGCTGCAAACTCAATTACAAAAACACATTTTGTTTCATATTTTTTTGTCTATTCTTCTTGTTAATGTTTTAACTACAGATGACTAACATTTTAAATCCCTGGGCTAGAAGAACATTGGGAAAAAAATGGTTATATCTCTTATAATTATTTATGATGGAATAAATTATTTCAAAGATTCTGTATATGTTTAAAATTTGGGATTTGGATTTCATCAAGCAAGTTTCCTGAAGAAATGCCATTCAGGATTTAATTTGCTATAAAGACTAAAGGCGTACGGCCAAACTATGTATTGTGAGCCAATTTGTGCACATCCAGGCCTCCTAAATATCCATTCAATTTCATTTACTCTTCTACTTCCTGGAATAGTTTAATCTTTTTTGTAAATGAAATTATGAAAGAGGTGCTGTGGCACAAAGAAGCACAAATGAGGGCCAGAATGAACAAGGCTTGGATACAGGGATAGCAAGAAAAAATACATTTAAAACACCATCCAGGTAGTTGCCAGGAAGAGCTAACAGATTCTTCCAATGTCAAAAAGAACATATCTCAGCATGTGTTTGTAATTTAAATTTATATATAGAATATTTAGTATGCAGTCGTTAAACCACTAGTAACAAAATGTACTGAATATCCTCAGTGCCTCAAGAATAAACAGAAGTGTCCCAAATATCTCAGCTTTTCAAGACATGACACTGTCTTAACATAAGTCAAATAAAAATTGAAATAATCCAACAGGAATTCCTCTCAGAATGTTACTTTGTCTCAGATTTTCCTATTTTCTTGCAGATTAAAGATAGAATTCTAGATCTAGGTGAATAGTAGGTGTTGAGATAAATGAGTACCTAAGGGCAGGGAAGTGAAAAATGCCTATGTGAAACACATGGAAAACAGCCATCCTATCTCTCTGTCATTGGACACCCTAAACACCTTGCCTGTCTTATCTCAAACAGCTCAAGCTGGAACCATTGTAAGGGGGAAATTGGGAGAGAGTTTTAAGTGTTGTAAAAGCAGAGTAGTGAACTGCTTTCCCCTACCTTCACCCCCTCATATGGCTGGAAAACATAGTTTTGAGCATGCACCAGCTAACAGGTCAAACCTTGGTCTACTGTTGCCCCTCTGAAATTTTTTGCACAGTTTCAATTCCCAGACATGGAGAGCCCCTGAACTCCATCACTCAGCCAAGCAGACTCAAGATAGTTGTTGCTCTGAAGGTGGTGCTGGACCGACTAAATACATAAGGTGAGTGCATGAGTTTACCTTTGTCAACCCTCCACCTACAGAACCAGACTCCAATTCAAGACAACAATGCTGGGTGGTGAAATCTCTCTCTCCCCTCTCATCAATCCCCCAACCCTCCCCTCCCCCTGGCCCCCCCTTTTCTCTTTATTTTCTTCTATTTGTTTTTCTTTTTTTACAGTCTTGGCCCAGTTGGTTCTGGAGTAGTTGATAAGTTGATAAGTAGTTGCCATTAATGACAGGCACAAATAATTATTAGAAAATGGCCCCTGTGACCATTTCTGCAATGATTAATGGTTGACTAACTTGTATTTATGAGACTTAACTCTGCTAAAATCATTAATAATTTAATAAAAAGGTATCTTCAACATTTCAAGATAAAAAATTCCAGAAAACACTTAAGTTCTTAACACCTAAATTGCAATTGGCTTTTCAGGTCTACCTTGGGGAAACAATTTATATCTTCCCCACCCAAAAACCAACCCTCCCCCACCCAAAAACAAAAAGGTTTCTGTGTAAATGATTGCTGGACAAACCAACAAACCTGGGTTGAGTTGAATCTCCTGCTGATATTCAATAACATGCTGAACTTCGCTTTCAGTACACTGATGACGTCATTGAGTGGGGTGACACAGCAGTGGAGTTGAGTCATGTGTTGAGCTGAATCTGCTGCTGATATTCAATACCTTGCTTCTGTCATGCCAGCTTCAAAATAGAAGTGCTGGCAGGAGCAAAGTATTATGGGGCTTGAAGTTCTGATTGTAACATGAAAGGTTTCCTGTTTCAGTTGCTTCATTTGTTTTCTGCATTTGGGGTGTTGGTCTTTTCTGCTGTGCTGGCTTTGGGTCATGGGGATAGGAGTAAGTCACTGCCTTCTGCTGCTGTTTCTGAATTTTGCTGCACTTTTCTATAATTGTAATTGTGTGTTGTATTATCTCATTTCCAGTAAAGCTTTTTATCTCAACCCAGAGGTTTTTTTTTCTTTGTGTGTGTGCGTGCTTTCCCTCCTCTCTGTTTGGGGTGAGAGTAGCATGTATTAACCCAGGATGTCATTTCAGGTTCCATGTCATTTCTTTGGGTGTTTTCATCTGTTTAAAAACATGGAACTATCTTCTCATTTGATGTTGTCCTTAGCAGTGCCTATGTATTTTATTGATACTTACTGAAAATGTTCATAAGTAATATTTCAGCTATGCATGTTTGATTACTAAACTTCTTGTATTGTTAATAAGTGATATACAAAGAGACATCTAATTCTTGATTCAGAGCAAAATTTTTTCTTTGTATAATGAGAAAAATCTTTTCTTATTGGCACAACTGTACAAAGGTAATAGACTAAATCACACATTTTTGCTTTGTTAGATTTTAATTGTAGTCACCCTTTAGGAAACTGAACATTTTGTCTCTATGGTGTCCTACCACATCTATCAGCATAATCATCACTGTGCTTCTCTAATGACATGTTGATATTGGAAAAATGAGAATTTCGACCTTTGTGCTAATTAGTTATATGAAGAATCTAGTGAGATGCAAAGTGTTAGACTTAACAGTACCTCAGATTACACATTTTAATCAAAACTGTGAAGGTAATGAATAATGCTAATTATACCATAGATATTCATTCAAACAGATATATAGTAACATACTTGTAGGCTTAAGTGTATTTCTCTTTAGAGGTTTCTAATCCACTTCCTAATTATCTAATTAGTAACAAGTATTTCTAGTTTTTTAAACTTCTAATGAGAAATTTTGTCAGGATGAATATTATTTCCCTTTTTTTTAGCAGAAAAATATAGTTAATGTAATTGTTAGTTTCTGAACAGCAATGTATCTATATCGACTTATATGATAAAACCTTTGTGTGAGGTCTAGCACTTCAGAGGTTTCTAAGGGAAAGGTTTAGGTAGCAGCAATATCCTTCTGGACATAATTTGATGTCATGCATATGTTAACTAAAAATATTCATGCCCATGTCAGTTATCATTCATCCAGAACACTAAGGTTTGAGAAGATAAAGTAAAACAACTTTAAGTCATGAATTTTATACTTCCTACTCCAGTGAATCATGAAGTATGAGTCATTCATGATAACGATAAGAGAATGACACATTAATCTGGATGCATTTATAAAACCTTTATCCATGCACATAATATTCCACTCTTTGAAATAAAAAGAGATGCTAATGTTCTAGTCAGTAAGAAAGTGTTTTGCAATATGAAAAATGGGTAAGCAAGCTCATGAAGAAAACAAATTACTATAATACATGTGATTTTCTTGTACATTTTACTACAGGAGAAGTGCAATACACAATTTTCATTAGAAAACTCTAGGAAAAATATCTCTTTTAGTTTCCTGGGAATGCAATGCTAGAATTGTGCTGTTCAACTCAATGAAAAGTTGACACAAATACGTTCTCCACCATACATCATCACACACCTAACCTGAGAGTTTTGAACAATTAAAAAGTATACTAATGGCTTTTAAGTTTACCAAACAATTCTGGAAAAAGCTTGTTTTCAAAAATAAAGTTCCTGCAAAATGCAATGCAATCTTGCCATTTCTTCTAAAGTCCGTTATTTCTGAACAGTCTTCTTGAACTTCACCACACTATGTTGTATATAGAGGATTCACTGATCTCTGTGCCTCAGCACTGCCATAAGCGATTTCAATACCTGTTCTCATGCATCTAAAGGATCATATATCTCATCAGCAATAACATACTGATTTTTCTATCAACATTCAGCTCAAAATGATCTTATGAAAAACTTTCTTTTTCTTTGAAAATTTTCCTGATCTTCCTTCAATAACCAAGGCCAAAAAATAGAATTCTCTGTTTCCACAGGGAAACTGAATGAAACACTGGGAAGAGGGCTTTCTACAAAGGAAGTGTAATGAAAACATCTAACTTTTGCCAAAATATTTGTCACAATCTTTTTACAGGTCTTTTTTTGATGTTTTGTTACATCAAAATCTTACAGACAAAAAGGAAGACACCATATATACAAAGACAAGAATTCAATGAAGGGCAGTGACAGTCACATGATTATGGGAGTGAGGAACCAGCTCCAACCAGTTCCATCTGGTTCAAAACTCTCAAGGCCACACCAATCTCCTGAAACAGACTTTCTTATACTCTGCTGGGGCTGCAAAGTTGTGGAGGCCAGGGCAAGGGCACATCAATTTTAGTCACCGACTATGAGCACCTGAGGCTATGCTGAAGTGACACATACCCTAATGCTGCCAAGGTCAAGTAATGCACTCATGAAAGTGAAGATAGGGGCACTTGGTGAAGTGTAACATACTCTTTCAAGGAGAAAAAAACCCACACCAAACCAAACCAAAACACAATTTTGCCTGTTTTGGTGAGGCTGAAATTTTTTGTAACATGTTTCTATCTGTGCTGGGTTACACCCATCCTGGGGATGGGCTGTGAAAGCCCTGCTTCCTCAGGGGACAAAAGAAACCTGATCCAGGTAAACAGAAAGGGACTTGGTTTCCCCATCCCAGGAGGAGGGGTCCCACTCCCCCTTCCTGTCCAGCAAGCCTATAAAAAGGAAGCTGCTGTGGGCATTTGTTCTTTTTGCTCCTGTGTCACTTGTTCAAAAGAACCAACAGCTGCTGCTAGCCTCCTGGTTCTGCCATGTGGTTGGGGCAGGTCTTCTGCCTGCCACATCCATGCTTCTATAAAGGACTGAAATCTACACACATCAAGGGAGATATAAGGCCATCCAAATTTGGTTTTGTGTATTTTCCTTTGTATCCTTATTCCTTACCCTTGTAAATTCTCCCTGCTACTGACTCCAAACTGACTCCAAATATTTTGTTGGTAGATTTACCTCCTTCTCTTTTCCCCTACCCCTTTTTTTTCTTTCTCTCAATTTTCCTTATCAGGGAAAAGGGGGGGATGGGGAGGGGGCATCTGGGGGAGGAATTCTTGGTTTGCTATCATCTGAACTCTTAAATTCCAGTTAATGCTTAAACCACTACAGTACTATCTACCTGTAATAAACTGAAGAACTGGAACAGAAAATCAAAAGACTTTCAAAAGAAGTTTCTGGTTGAACTTAAATATATTTTAAAATTTGTCTAACATACCTTATATACAATTCTTATAATTAGCATTTACCTAGCATACTTATAATTGGTATGTTAAGCGTAGCCCTACTTTAGAAATGAAAGCAATTATTTAATATTTTTACTTATATTACTTTGTCATGATTAGATATTGTTTATATTATTCAAATGCTGTAAAGTCTTTGTAACATCGGGGTGATGTTATTGCTCTCTACAACTACCTGAAGGGAGGTTGTAGAGGTCTCTTCTCCCAGGCAACCAGCACCAGAACAAGAGGACAAAGTCTCAGGCTGCACCAGGGGAGGTTTAGGCTGGATGTTAAGAAGAAGTTCTGTACAGAGAGAGTGATTGCCCATTGGAATGGGCTGCCCAAGGAAGTGGTGGAGTCACCATCATTGGGGGTGTTCAGGAGGAGACTTGATGGGGTGCTTGATGCCATGGTTTAGTTGTTTAGGTGGTGTGGCCGGTTGACGTTGCCCCCTTAAGAAAGGGAATATGGTGGACGGAAGTTGGTAAACGGAAGGAATAGTCTAAACTAATTTCATTGGATGAGTGGGAGGAAGCACTTCTGAGCTGGGACTATACTGGACATTTCCAGCACTTCTCAGTCAGTCTTGCTTCCGCCTCTTCTTCAGGCAACAGCTTTCTGTCCTGGGCTTTCTGCCAAGGCTTCGGCCTTGAGGCCGATAAGATACCAGGCCTGTATATTAACTCTTTTCCAATTAACACAAAACTGCTTTTAACTTCTTTCTTTCGCTCTCTCTCTCTTCTAACCTAATCTGGAGAAAGGGGGGGAGAGAGGGGAGAGCGGAGGTGGGGGACCCCTCTGCCGAGGGGGTCACTCTCATTTCTGTGTTACTCTGTTGTATATCTTTGTATATATTGTAGATATTGTAAATTTGTAAATATCTCCCTGCAAACCCTACATCGCTTTGTAAATATAGCTCCACTGCTTTGCTAATTCAGCTTGCGAGTTTTTTTTTCCTTTCCCTTCAATTTTTTTTTTTCCCCTTTTACTTTACAAAGGGGGAAGGGAAGAGGCTTCTTGGCCTTACCCTTCCACCCACCATTTTTTTTTTATTGGCGTACCCAACGTGCGGCAGATAATTAGTTCAATTTATTATTTGATTGATTTAGTGTTTTCTAGCTGAATTAGCAAACATGAAGGTATTGTGGTTTGTGGAGCGATTGTTCTTTTCAATTTTTGGGGCTCTGGTTTACAGATATTGTTTGGGTTTGATTTTGGATTACCTGGGTAAATATTTGGTGCGGACAATTTATATGTGGGTTATGTATAGAGTTAAATTATGGTATGGAAAATGTATTAATTTATTATGGCCAGTGAGATACAGGAATGTTACCTCCACCACTCTCCCAATTGAGATAAAGAGTTTTAAGATTCCGCCTGAGGAGACAGTAACTTTAGGTGATGCCTGGGATCCAAAGGTGATTTATCTCATGTCTATAATTCTGCTGCTGGTGATAATTATCGTGTATCTCCTGATTTCTTTGCGGCGAGAGAGAAAGGTGTCCAGAGCTTGTTTTGTTATTAAAACTAGATCAAAAAGAAAACGCCGTGGCTCTCGATCAGTCCCAGAGTCATCTAGTGACGAGGACTGTGGAGAACCTGTGTCAGTTAAAAAGAAGGCTAAAAAGTTAATTGGTAAGGCAGCTCTAAATGACTTTGCTGATTCTAGCAAGCAGCCAAGGGCATCGGCTGGTATCAACATGGCGCCTACTCCTTCTCCCACTCCTTCTCCTTCTTCTTCTTCTCCGTCGGCCATTAACGGAGCAATGTCACTTCCACCCACTCCCTCGGTGGGACCGGAAGTCACTGCCCCAGCAGCTGATTTATCTCAGGACCTATCAGCTTCCATTAAGGTGGCTGTAAATTCGAACACAGCTCCAGTTAAGGTGGCTCCTTTAAAGACTAGAGCTGGAAAGGGCAAAGATGGAGAAGAAGAGGAGGAGACTGATCCTGGTGAGGGGCCCTCTACTCTAAAAGATCCTGCTCAGGAGGAAGAGAAGGTTTGTTTTAAAGATCTAGCTAACCTAGTGAGATCAAAGCAGGATAGAGATGAAGCTAGGAAAGCAGCTGGCAAAGGTGGTTCTCAGCTTAAAGAGATCCTTAGGAGAATGACAGCAGGATTTTACGGGCAAAGAATTCAGGGAGATGAAGATGAAGATGATATTACGGACTGTTCTTCTCCAAGGGAGGAATTGAGAAATGTCCGTAAAGATTTCACCAGGGCAGATAAGGAGCCAGTTCTAGCTTGGCTTAGTAGGTGTTATGATACAGGTGCTTCAGCTCTAACAGTTGGAGACAAGTCAGCAGCTCAGTTAGGAACTCTCTCAAGGGACAATGGAATAGATAGACATCTAGGCGAAGCTCTCGGTAAGGTTAATCTGTGGATATGCCTTTTAATAGCGGTTGCCCTGAGATACCCTTCCCGAGATGATCTTCCGTGGAATCCTAAACCCTGGACTACCATAGATGAGGGAATTAAGCGCTTGAGAGAATTTGCTGTTAGAGAGCTACTCTATGGTGAACATGAAACTCTGAATCCTGATGACATTCCTGTGGGTATTGGTCTTGCTAAAAAGATCATCAAACTTGCTCCTTCTAATTATGCAAACATTCTGGCAAGCAGAATTGTGTCAAGAAGTTATGGTGGAGCTTCTCCTACGGTTGGCCAATTCAGTGATCAAATGAGACAATTGGAGGATAGCATGACACGTGGTTCTTTGGTTTCGGCCATTAAAACTATGTCTGGTGATATATAGAATTGCATAAGAGAGTTAAAAGATGAATTTAGAAATTCCATATCCCAATTGGCACAAAGGGATAGTTTCAATTCTTCCTCCAGGTGGGTACAAGTTTCATCTGTGAGGAATACACGTCCTCCAAGGAGGTCATTCCAAAACAGGACATTCCAAAACAGGTCACTCCAAAACAGACCACCAAGGCAATCACGTAGAACTATTTGGATAACTCTGCGTGATCAGTTTGGTGAGAACATGAACCGCTGGGATGGCCAACCAACTTCTAATCTTTTCAGGAGACTGAGGGAATTGCAAAGTGGCAGAACCCGAGGTAGTAATACCAGAAGGGTAGCTGTTACTTCCACAGTTCCCCAGAATGACTCTTATGGCTCCAACAGTGGCTCCAGTTATAACATGCAAAGTTATAACCCTGCACAATATGTGCAATGCACATGTGCGCATGTTCCCCATAACTAGGGGTGCCCTGCCTCCTGCCAGGGGGAGGAGAGGGATAACAGAGATAATAGAATCTATTGGGATGTGTACATCCAGTGGCCTGGCACTTCACAATTTCGGAAGTACAGGGCCTTGGTTGACACAGGAGCTCAGTGCACCATAATACCATCAAATTATCAGGGATCAGAGTCTATAACTATTCTGGGAGTCACTGGTGGATCTCAAGAGTTAAGTAAGGTAGAGGTTAATATAAGTTTAACTGGTAAACAATGGAGGAAGCATACAGTTGTGACCGGACCTGACGCACCTTGTATTTTGGGAATTGATTTTCTGAGAGAAGGGCGTTTCAAAGACCCTAGAGGTTACAAATGGGCTTTTGGAGTAGCTTCTATAGAAATTGATGGACAAAAATTGAAGCTGTCTGCCAGACCTGAACTTTCTGATGAATCTGCAGTTGTGGGACAACATAAGATACAGGACATTAAATTGCCGGTTGCTTCTCAGACTGTGCATCACAGACAATACAGAACCAACCGTGACTCTTTGTTGCCCATTCAAAATCTGATTCGTCAGTTGGAAAGTCAGAAAGTCGTCAGCAAAACTCATTCACCTTTCAACAGTCCAGTGTGGCCTGTGCGGAAGCAGAATGGAGACTGGCGTCTGACGGTAGACTACCGAGCCCTAAACGAAGTGACACCACCTATGAGTGCAGCAGTACCAGACATGATGGAGCTACAGTATGAGCTGGAATCCAAAGAGGCCAAATGGTATGCTACCATAGACATTGCTAATGCATTTTTCTCTATTCCCATAGCAGAGGAATGCAGGCCTCAGTTTGCTTTCACCTGGAGAGGAATCCAGTACACTTTCAACAGACTGCCAATGGGCTGGATCCACAGCTCAAGCATCTGTCATGCAGTGATCCACGATGCTCTGGAGAAAGGAGGTGCTCCAGAACACATCCAGTTCATCGATGATATCATCGTCTGGGGTAAAACTGCTGAGGAAGTCTTTGAGAAAGGTAACAAAATCATTGACATTCTTCTGAATGCAGGTTTTGCCATCAAGCGAGACAAGGTGAAAGGACCTACCACAGAGATTCAATTTCTGGGAGTGAAGTGGCAAGATGGACGCCGACACATTCCAGTGGATGTGGTAAATAGAGTCTCTACCATGGCAAGTCCCACAAACAAGCAAGAGACCCTACGTTTCTTGGGGATAGTGGGATTTTGGAGACTACACATTCCTGGATACAGTCAGATTGTGAAACCTCTGTATGATGTAACTCGAAAGAGAAACCATTTCCACTGGGGACCTGAACAACAAGCAGCCTTTGACCAGATAAAGCAAGAGGTGATTCAAGCAATGGGTCTGGGACCTGTCCGAGATGGTCCAGACATTAAGAACATTTTGTACACGGCTGCAAGTGACAATGGTCCAACCTGGTGCTTGTGGCAAAAAGCTCCAGGTGAGACACGTGGACGACCTCTTGGTTTCTGGAGTCGAGGTTACAGAGGTTCAGAGGCTAATTATACTCCAACAGAGAAAGAAATTCTAGCTGCCTATGAAGGAGTAAAAGCATCTTCTGAAGTGATTGGAACTGAATCACAACTTCTTCTAGCTCCCAGATTACCAGTTTTAAATTGGATGTTCAAAGGCAAAGGTTCCACACCACATCATGCCACAGACTCAACCTGGTCTAAGTGGATGGCTCTGATAACACAGAGAGCTCGAATGGGAAATCTTGAAAGACCTGGTCTAGTGGAGGTGATCTCAAGTTGGCCTGAAGGCATCAACTGTGCCAAACCTCCAGAGGAGAAAGTAACTCGTGCTGAGGAAGCTCCTCCTTACAATGACCTCTCTGATGATGAAAAGAAATATGCTCTGTTCACAGACGGTTCCTGTCGTCTTGTTGGAAACAAGCGAAGGTGGAAGTCTGCAGTGTGGAGTCCAACACGCCGAGTTGCAGAGGCGAAAGATGGAGAAGGAGAATCCAGTCAGTTTGCAGAGGTAAAAGCTGTCCAGCTAGCTCTCGACGTAGCTGAACGTGAGAGATGGCCAAAGCTTTATCTCTACACCGACTCATGGATGGTAGCCAATGCTCTATGGGGTTGGCTAAAGAACTGGAAAAAGAGTGGTTGGCAGAGGAAAGGAAAACCCATTTGGGCAGCCAACCTGTGGCAGGACATTGCTGATCGAATCGAGAGAATTCCAGTGAAAGTGAGACACATCGATGCTCACATTCCTAAGAGCAAAGCTACTGAGGAACAGCAACACAACCATCAGGCAGATCTAGCTGCAAGAGTTTCTCAAGTAGACATGGACTCTAATCTTGATCTCGACTGGAAACACCGAGGTGAGATATTCTTAGCTCGGTGGGCTCACGATTCGTCAGGACATCAAGGCAGAGATGCAACATACCAATGGGCTCGTGACAGATCCATAGACATTTCCATGGATGCTATCACACAAGTCATCCATGACTGTGACATTTGTGCTGCTATTAAGCAGGCAAAACGACTTAAGCCCTTGTGGTATGGTGACAGATGGTCCAAGTACAAGTATGGTGAAGCTTGGCAGATTGACTACATCACTCTACCACGTTCTCGTTCTGGTAAGCAATACGTGCTTACTATGGTAGAGGCAAACACTGGATGGTTGGAAACTTATCCAGTTCCACATGCAACTGCACGCAACACCATTCTCGGTCTGGAGAGACAGATCCTGTGGAGACACGGAACTCCAGAGAGGATTGAGTCAGACAACGGAACTCATTTCAAGAACAACCTTGTAAAGAACTGGGCAAAAGAGCACGGTATTGAGTGGATATTCCACATTCCCTACTATGCACCAGCTTCAGGGAAGATTGAACGCTACAACGGTTTGTTGAAGACCACTCTCAAAGCCATGGGGGGTGGATCTTTGAAAAACTGGGAAAAACATTTAGCACAAGCAACCTGGCTGGTAAATAGTAGAGGTTCAGTGAACCGAGCTGGACCTGCACATTCAGATTTGCTGCGGAAAGTAGAAGGTGATAGAGTTCCTGTTATTAGAGAAAAGAATCTGTTAGGTAAAACTGTTTGGGTATTTTCACCCTCAGGAGAGGCTAAACCTGTCCGAGGGGTGGTTTCAGCTGAAGGTCCGGGTCACACTTATTGGGTAATGCAAGAGAATGGTGAAATTCAGTGTATTCCACAAAGAAATTTAACTTTAGCTGAAAGAGGTTAATTTCAAA
Organism: Melanerpes formicivorus; assembly: GCF_026170545.1. NCBI lineage: Eukaryota > Metazoa > Chordata > Aves > Piciformes > Picidae > Melanerpes > Melanerpes formicivorus. The sequence continues at coordinate 10,833,497 of NW_027142353.1, read as the reverse complement.
CTGCTGTACAGCTACATCGCGTCCAAAGGAAGAATCAATGAGGAGTCTACGGTGCACGAACCCTGAGATCCCTGAGAGCCCTGAGTCAACTAAGAGACCCTGAAATTTCCCTGTTTCCCTTTTCTTCGCTTCATCGGTGAAGAAATGAACTGTTTTCCATTTTTCTCATTTTCTGATTTTCTTGGACTTTTGAATCATCTACATCTGAGCATAGCCGGAATGGACTATGAACTTTACTCACGAACTGTAAATATCGTTTTGGATTAGATGGACAGTATGAACAGCCAATGAAATTGTTTAGAAGGGGTGGACTGTGGCCGGTTGACGTTGCCCCCTTAAGAAAGGGAATATGGTGGACGGAAGTTGGTAAACGGAAGGAATAGTCTAAACTAATTTCATTGGATGAGTGGGAGGAAGCACTTCTGAGCTGGGACTATACTGGACATTTCCAGCACTTCTCAGTCAGTCTTGCTTCCGCCTCTTCTTCAGGCAACAGCTTTCTGTCCTGGGCTTTCTGCCAAGGCTTCGGCCTTGAGGCCGATAAGATACCAGGCCTGTATATTAACTCTTTTCCAATTAACACAAAACTGCTTTTAACTTCTTTCTTTCGCTCTCTCTCTCTTCTAACCTAATCTGGAGAAAGGGGGGGAGAGAGGGGAGAGCGGAGGTGGGGGACCCCTCTGCCGAGGGGGTCACTCTCATTTCTGTGTTACTCTGTTGTATATCTTTGTATATATTGTAGATATTGTAAATTTGTAAATATCTCCCTGCAAACCCTACATCGCTTTGTAAATATAGCTCCACTGCTTTGCTAATTCAGCTTGCGAGTTTTTTTTTCCTTTCCCTTCAATTTTTTTTTTTTCCCTTTTACTTTACAAAGGGGGAAGGGAAGAGGCTTCTTGGCCTTACCCTTCCACCCACCACAGGTGGGTTGGATTGGTTGATGGGTTGGATGCATTGATCTTGAAGGTCTCTTCCAACCTGGTCTATTCTATTCTATTCTATTCTATTCTATTCTATTCTATTCTATTCTATTCTATTCTATTCTATTCTATTCTATTCTATTCTATTCTATTCTATTCTATTCTCCTTCTGCTTGATTTGAATCATTTTACCTTTCATCCTAATTAATTTCTAAGACAATCATATTGTTGTCCATAATATTGATGAAGAACAGAAGTCTGAGCAGAAGTCCCTTACTGGGCTCTCACTTCTGGATTTCAGAGATTTTTGTTGTCTTGTCTTTCACAAATTAAGTTGCAAGTAAATCACTAAGACAATCATTTTAATGAGACAGCAGTGTTTCAAAGCCTGCATTGCTCTTGCTTCTTGATCAATACAGAGGTGCTGAACTCTGAAGTTTTTGTTGCTTTTTTTTTTCAGATCTCTTTCTAATGAGTACATTACAGAGAATAGATAATGACACAAGTAAGGTAGATTAGAATGAAAACATATTTTAAAATGCATTTAATAAATGACTCACAGAAATGCTAAACCCCAGATGTCAAATTACTGTGACTGCACAGTCTCAGATACTTTCTGGCAAAATTTTCCACTCCATGGGTGCTCTGTATTCCATACTATAATGAATAGTGCTGGTGAAAGCAAATTTAATCCACCCTCAGGTTTTGGTTTTTTTTTTTTTTCCTCCAAAACCTCTCCAAAAGATCTGAAGCCAGTCAAATCCAAACCAAATATTTTTAAAATAAATATTCTCAAGCAGGAAAATGCGGCTCAACTGAGTTGCTTGTGGAACCAAGACTTTTTATGGCTTTAAAGATTTTTATTTTCTTCACATTAATGCTTTAAAATGGTCTTTAAAACTGAATATTCAAATTCCTGGCTGATGTAACCCAATTTGATGGTAAATGCCAGTTAAGAGTATTCTGGCAAGAAAAACTTTTCACAATGTACTATCATCCCATGCAAATAAAGAGCCTTGTTTTAAGTGGGTTAGTTTTTGATTGGTGGTTTGGTTTTTTTTAATCTTTGGTTTGGGGGCCTTGAAACTCACAACCACAGTGACATATATGCAGAATCAGTAGTACAGTGCATGGCTTTCTCCAGCAGGATTGTGGAATTTCATTAATTATGTCAGCCAACTCTATTCCTTGGGTCAGTCACCATCCAAGACCAACCTACTGTTAAAATATGAAAAAACCCTATCTGGATAGTTCATGAAAACTCAGAAGCTTATCATCTGTCAAAACAAAAAAAAAAAAAAAAATCTTTTTGCTCAGAATCTTATTCTCTCTATTTATCTTTATCCTCAATTGTTGCATGTCTGTCTGCCTTTTTTCACAGAAACTTCAGGTACTTCTGAAGTTTTCAAAGTCTAACCTTCCACAGACATTTTCTTGTTTCAGCTGTTTAAATCTTGGTGCCATATTTTATAATATAGGTCCAAAATTCCAAGCTTGACACAATTGTCTGAGAAAAAAAGAGGAAGATAAAACATTTCACGTACAGTTTACCCCTATCAGAAAAGGAACAAAACCTCAGGTAATAAAACAAAACAATAGACTCTGTTTTTAATGGTTTTGTGTTTAAGTAAAGCCTAAGTCTGCTTTTGAAATATATTTGTGTAAAATCTTAAGGCCCTAAACACAAAAATGATTGACCAACCTCCCCAAAACTACCTTTACCTTTTCTGTTGGTTTGGTGAAAGTTTTACATTTTCTAAGGAAGATAATGTTGCTTAAAACAAAGCAGAAGACAGTAAGCTGTCCTACTTTAGTAAGCATCTTACCCTCTATTGAGATTCTGTAACAAAAAACGATCTTCAGTTTGGACACCACTTTTTTTTTTTTTTTTTTTTTTTTTTCTAATACCATTCCCAAGTTGGTTTATGAGTTTGTCACTCAATTATTTCCAGTCTCATTTTATTTTGGATTGCTGTCTTACAAATTTGTTATAATTACAGCATTTGGTGTGTGAAGCTAAGAAATAAAAGATCTTTTTAAATCTCAGACTGGTGCATTTTCTTTGTGACCACAAGCAAGTAATTCAGTTGTCTTATTTTAGCAATTTGTGAAATGAATGAATAAAAATCAAAGTTTCCTTACTTAAGGACTTTTTCATAAATGATTTGTATGGATATTTGCAAAGTCTTTAGAGAGTATAATGATGTATGATGTATTATGTATTAATAAGACACAACTAATTTTATAAATTAAACACCAGTTGAAAGGGAGTAAATAAAGAAAGGTTATGGATTGTAATTCAGGGTGGTTTCTAGAAGTGTCATCTACAACATTTGTCAAAAAATCTGAGGCTGCTCTGGCTCATCTCAGAGCTCCTTTTTGTTTGCCATTCTGCTACCCCTGAGCTGACATCTCACATTCCTATGCTCTACAGCACTTCACAAAGGAAAGGTCCTGAATGGCTGATTTTCTCTTCATGTCCTCAAAATCCCAAACTTCCCAGCTGCTTCACTTGTAACCTTTCAACAATGCCCACTGTTTTCTGCTTCAGGTAGTCTTAGTTTTGCCATCAAACCAGGTTCTTTCTCAGCTCCCAACCCTCTGGATTTTTTCACATTTCTCCTCTCTCTTTGATTATGCATTTCCACTATGCCACTCCACCTATATTCCCAGTCTTTCAGTTTCTTTGGTCATGAACCTCATCTTTCTTACTCTTCATCTTTTTCTTCAATAATATAGTTTACTTCCAGTTTAAAAATGTTCCAGTGTCTTGTGACTACTGCTACTACTCTCCTACTGATCACAGAAACTTGTTCTTTTTCCTCAATTTCTTTACTCTCTACTTGGCCAGGAACAGACTTGGCACTCCTGTGAGAGGGATTTATCATAACAAGACGCTTGCCATAATCCACTTAGATGCAATTGACAGCATGAAAAAAGAGATCCAAGAACAAAAAGGGCAAAAAAGATATATGAGAGTCTCACCCAAGAACCTATGTTGTTGTTTTGGTCTGGTTTGGTTTTTTAACTTACTCTTAAATTACTTGGAGAGGGGAACAAAACCTGTAATTTTTCCAGTTGGAGAAATACGAAGCACAGAACTGATAGCATAGACTTGCAGAAGGATTTGAAAAGGTAATGTGAATTGCTGATGGAACAGCTGTTGAAATTCAGTGTTGATAAATGCAAGGTAGTATGCCTGATGAAAAAATGTCTGAAAGTTTACTCTTAGTTCTCATGAAATTGATCATGAAGTTAATGTTAGGAGTTGCCTAAAATTGGTAGCTCTGTTTAGCAGCAGAAAGATGATTAAAAAAACAAAACAAAACAACACAACAAATTAGGAATATTATTTTTTCTTCTTTAATGTATGGTTTACAAGCACTTTCAATGCTCTATGGAATTCTTGTGACCCATATTTCCTTCCAAAAAAAACTTTAATGAAAATAGAAGAAATTCCTATATCCAATGGTACTTCCTCCTTTGAGGCATGGGGATTTTAGCCATTTATGAAAATAATCTATGTCAGGGAGACTTTGGTAAAGACAGTTAAAATGAGGAATGAATGGAGGAGATGAATAGCAATTATTCACTATTTCTCTTTATCCAAATAATATGTAATACCTAATGGAATTATCTTGTAATGGATTAACTGGTTTAACAAGAACACACAAGGTAGATATCCTGTTGAGAGTTTATCACAAACCACCTAAATAGAATGAGGAGGCTGATGAAGCATTCTACACGTGATTGGCAGAAGTCTCCAAATTGCCAGCCCTTGTTCTCCTAGGAGACTTTGATTTACTGGACATCTGCTGGAAATACAACACACCACAGAAGAAACAATCTAAAGGGTTCCTGCACTGTATGGAAGATAACTTCGTGACACAGCTGGCAAATGAGCCTACCAGGGGAGACACCTCAGTAGACCTCATGTTTACAAACAGGGAAGGACTAGTGGGTAATGTGGTGGTGGTAGGCTTTCTTGGGTTAGTCAGACCCATTATTCTCAGGGTATTCAGCCTCCTGATAGGGATGGAGAGCGGCATCAACTCCCCATAATATAGGAGGGAACAGTTAATGACTTGTTATGCCCCCTGGGCATTTAAAAATCTGTATGGCTGGATGGGATTCAACAAAGAGTGCTGAAAGAACATGAAGAGGAACTTGCCAAGCTGCTCTCCATCATCTGTCAGCAGTCCTGGTTAAAGGGGGAGGTGCCAGAAGTTTGGAGGCTTGCCAATGTGATACTCATCTACAAAAAGAGATGAGGATCCAGGGAACTACAAGCCTGTCATCATGACCTGAGTGTCAGGGACAATTATGTTCATCTTGGTTGCACTCACCTGGCAAGTGCCGGATAACGGAAGGGTCAGGCTCAGCCAGCATGTGTTCATGAAAGGCATAGCTCCTTCCTCAAAAAAAAAAAAAAAAAAAAGAGAGAGAGAAATTCAATTAGAAAAGGGAAAAAAAATCCCTTACTGGTAAAGAATAAAGTGTCATATTTTATGACAAAAATTGTATGAGCCCGTACCACCTAGTGTGACAAAACTGCTACCAGAATGGCATAGATGTTAAAGGTGAACTGTGAACTTTGAATCAGATTTATGAAAAAAATACTTTTAATGTATGAGCCTTTGAACAAAATAGATTGTTTTATAAAATGGACATTAACAAGTAATCTCAAGAAAGAAAAGATTAAATTCTAGTGTCTTAAGCCAAATAACTGAAAAGAAGAAAACACATTAAAGTTCATAAAGAACAGGCTGAAGAGGAGAAGATCTTTTACTTTATTGCAAAAGAAACAAAAACTCTTATAGTGATTCATTATTAGACAGTTTGCTTTAATTTTCCTGGGAAGTAGGAAAATTGTTGTTTGCTGTGTTTTGTTTTTTGTTTTTTTTATTAAAGAAATAAGAAGGATGATTCTTGAAAAAGATACATTTCTGACAGTACAGATGTCTGAAATTCAGTGTGGTTCAATCTCCTGAAAATGCAGTACAGTTTAAATTAAAGAGCATAATGTTGTGTTCTGAATGAAATGTTAATATATAAGTATAAAGCTGATATGAAACACCAAAATAATGACCCTATATTACAATGACAGAAAATGGCCAGACCAAAATCAGTACTCAAAATTGATAAACCCAAAACAGAGAGACCATGCATCGCATCAGATTTTCTCCTTTGCCTAAGCTCATTAATGTGTGGTTTCATAAGCAGAGTGCTGTTTCCCTTAAAATCAATGTGAGTCTTTCCAATTACATCAACAGATAAGTCTCAGGTCTGAAGGTTTTAAGTATACCACTTTACCATTTTAGGCTGTGCCTTTAAGAAAGGGACATTTGCTGGAACACTCTGGCTGAATATTTTAAAAACATTCAGATATTCTAAACAAATTTCATTAGTAGATTGGTAGAATACAACTTTAAGTTTTAGTTCAGTTGGAATCTTTCTGTTCCATTCTGTTCTGCCTTTCCAGCCTGTCTGCTTCTGAGCAACTAGCCGGAATGACTTTGGATAACAGATGAGAGGACTAATCCCTGCATGTGCTTTGAGGCCTAACAAAATTTCATCCTTATTAATTACCTTTTCTCTCTCTCTAGCCCTTTTTGGGAAAAAAGGGAGGTAGGAGGAGAGAGGGGTACAGAGGGGGAACCCTCCTCTGTCCAGAGGAGGGAGTTTTGTTCTGATTACTTTCTTTGCTGTGTATTCCTGTATATATTGTAAATACTATATATATTGTGTATATACAACCTGCATTTCATCTTGCTTGTGCATAGAGCTCTACCCTTTGTTTCTCCGACTGAGTCAGCCGTGGTTTCTTTCTTTGTGGGGAGGGAGAACTGAACCTTCTCTCACCACCACACACATCTAAGCTTTTAAGTATTTCTCTGAAGGAGACTGTGCTGATGTAAATAAATACATTAAAATATATTGTAGATATAAATATATGAGAGGGATAGGCTATCTAGGAGGCCAATAAGAATGATGTATTATCATGATGTAAAAAAATATGTTTTTCACAGGTAATATATTTATTTCAGTGTTTTTTGTATGACTTTGCTAGAATTGCTGTATCTAGAAATTGACATTCTAACTAGAAAATATCACAGCAAAGATATGCATGGCCTGTGACTTTATACATTGAAACAAAAGTAACATTTTAGGCAATCTTTTATCTTCTAGATGAAGATAAACTTTTTTTTTTTCTCATAATTTTTTTCCCCTCCTACAACTAAAAAATAAAATTAAGCTGAAACTTAGCATATTCCTGACTTATTTAGAATATTTGTTCATGGGGCAGGAAGGGCAGGGGGTGGGGAAGTGGGAGGTGGACGGGGAGGTGAGAGAAGAGAGGGAGAGTGTGAGTCTAGTCTTTGACCCAGACAAAATAGGTAAGTTTCAGTGATAGCTACAGTTTATGCCACATGGCTGTAAAGAAAGAAGTAAGATTTTAAGGAATCAGAGGAGGAAGAGAAGGATGCCATAGCTCACTCAGGTTCAGTGAGCTATATAATCTATTAAAGAGTTTGACTATAAATTCTTTTGTATCTGGACACTGGGCAGGCTAACTTGTGGACATAAAGGAAAGCAGTGACTTTTTATACTTCCATGTGGTAGCACTGCCATTGTTGCCTCTTTTTGACATGGAGGCAACCATGATAAGTCTGAATGGGCATTGACTGGCTTAAGTACACTTCCTATCTATAAAGTGCTGATATTCTCCTTGTCTGCTGGATTTCTATAGCAACGACTGAAAGGCAGTAGCACATGGAGAAAAAAGTAGTAAAACAATTTCTTGTGTTATAATTTGTTCTTATCTCAAGTCTAGTTCTTTTTCAAAGCTTACTCTTACTTTATTGGAGGATGTCAAACTGTTTTTGCTTCAGAGAGGTGAAAATGTTTAAAGCAGTCATGACTACAGTCCCAATATCATACATTACAGACATACATGAATATCTATATTTAATACATACATATTGCCTATGCGTATCTAGTATCTTACTACTTATTCATTTTAATGTCCTTTAAGTTATTAACTGAGATATAAATCTAAACTGAGGATGAAATTCAGTATTATTTTCAAATTTTCATATGACTTTAGTCTTTATTTAGAATAAACCTTTATTTAGAATAAACCAAACCAGGTTGGAAGAGACCTTCAAGATAATCGTGTCCAACCCATCAACCAATCCAACCCACGCAAACAACTAACCCATGGCACCAAGTATCTCCATCAAGTCTCCTTCTGAACACCTCCAATGATGACAACTCCACCACCTCCTTGGGCAGCCCATTCCAATGGGCAATCACTCTTTCTGTATAGAACTTCTTCCTAACATCCAACCTGAACCTCCCCTGGTGCAGCCTGAGACTGTGTCCTCTTGTTCTGGTATTGGCTGCCTGGGAGTAGAGACCATCATCCACCTGTCTACAACCTCCCTTCAGGTAGTTGTAGAGAGTGATGAGGTCACCCCTGAGTCTCCTCTTCTCCAGGCTGAGCAATCCCAGCTCCCTCAGTCTTTCCTCATAGGGCTTGTGTTCCAAACCCCTCACCAACTTCGTTGCCCTTCTCTGGACTCGTTCCAGCAAGTCAACATCCTTCCTAAACTGAGAGGCCCAGAAATGGACATAGTACTCGAGGTGTGGCCTAACCAGTGCAGTATACAGGGGCAGAATGACCTCCCTGCTCCTGCTGGCCACACTGTTCCTGATGCAGGCCAGGACGCCATTGGCCCTCTTGGCTGCCTGGGCACCCTGCAGGCTCATGTTCAGCCTACCATCAACCAGTACCCCCAGGTCCCTCTCTGCCTGGCTGCTCTCCAGCCACTCTGACCCTAGCCTGCAGCTCTGCATGGGGTTGTTTTGGCCAATGTGCAGAACCTGGCACTTGGATGTGTTAAATGTCATGCCATTGGATTCTGCCCATCTGTCCAGCCTGTCGAGGTCCCTCTGCAGAGCCTCTCTACCCTCCAGCAGATCAACTCCTGTCCCCAGCTTGGTGTCATCAGCAAATTTACTGATGATGGACTCAATGCCCTCATCCAGATCATCAATACAGACGTTAAAGAGCATGGGGCCCAGCACTGATCCTTGGGGCACACCACTACTGACTGGCCGCCAGCTGGATGTGGCAACATTCACCACCACTCTCTGGGCTTGGCCATCCAGCCAGTTCCTAACCCATCACTGTGTGCTCCCATCCAAGCCATGGGCTGACAGCTTGGCCAGGAGTTTGCTATGGGGGATGGTGTCAAAGGCCTTGCTGAAATCCAGGTAGACTACATCCACAGGCCTCCCCACATCCACCAGGTGGGTCACCTGGTCATAGAAGGAGATCAGGTTGGTCAGGCAGGACCTGCCCTTCCTAAATCCATGCTGGCTAGGCCTGATCCCTTGGCCATCCTCTAAGTGCTGTGTGATTGCACTCAAGATGACCTGTTCCATGATCTTGCCTGGCACTGAGGTCAGGCTGACAGGCCTATAATTCCCTGGCTCATCCAACTGGCCCTTCTTGTGGATGGGCACAACGTTGGCCAGCTTCCAGTCCTCTGGGACCTCTCCAGTGAGCCAGGACTGCTGGAAAATGATGGATAGTGGCTTGGCCAGCTCATCTGCCAGCTCTCTCAGCACCCTAGGATGAATCCCATCTGGTCCCATGGACTTGTGGGTATCCAAGCTGCTAAGGAGAGTTCCAACCACCTCCTCATGGAACATAGGGAAACTGCAGCTCCCTGGCTCCTTTTGCCAGCTCTGCAGGCCAGCTGTCAGGAAGACGTTCTGTCCTTCTAGTAAAAAATGAGGCAAAGAAGGTGTTAAGTACCTCTGCCTTTTCCTCATCCTTTGATACAACATTTCCCTCCATGTCAACCAAGGAGTGGAGGTTGTCCTTGCCCTTCCTCTTGCTATTAATATATTTATAGAAGGACTTTTTGTTGTCCTTCACAGTAGAGGCCAGTTTAAGCTCCAAATGTGCTTTTGCCTCCCTAATTTTCTTCCTACATGGTTTGGCAACATTCTTAAACATTCCGTGGGTTGCCTCCCCTCGCTTCCAAAGGTGATACACCCTCTTTTTTTCACCTTAGTTCTATTAAAAGTTCATTACCCATCCAGGCTGGCCGTCCGCCCCGGTGGCTCATCTTCCGGCACATTGGCACAGCCTGTTCCTGTGCCTTCAAGAGTTCTTTCTTGAAGTAGGTCCAGCTCTCCTGGACCCCTTTATTATTAAGGGCTTTATCCCAAGGAACCCTCTGAATTAGTTCCTTGAGTAACCTGAAGTGTGCCCTCTGGAAGTCCAGAGTGGAGGTCTTCTTGCTACCCCTCTTAGCTTGACCAAAAACCGAAAATTCAATTATCTCATGGTCACTGGACCCTAAACACCCTCCGACCACCACATCACCCATCAGCCCTTCCCTGTTGGTGAAGAGGAGGTCAAGGATAGCCTTGCCCCTGGTAGGCGCTCGCAGCACCTGGGATAAGAAGCTGTCCTCCATGCATTCTAAGAACCTCCTAGACTGTCTCCTCTCTGCTGTGTTGAGATCCCAGCAGATGTCAGGCAGGTTGAAGTCACCCATGAGAACAAGGTCCGGAGATCTTGAGACAGCCTTAAGCTGCCTATAGAATGCTTCATCAACATCTTCCTCCTGGTTGAGTGGTCTATAACAGACTCCAACCAGGATGTCTGGCCTGCCGGTCTTCCCTCTAATTCTTACCCACAAGCATTCAACCCGATCGTCCCTAATCTCCATCTCAATGGCATCTAGTGCCTTCCTGATGTACAGGGCCACCCCTCCACCCCTTCTTCCTTGCCTTTCTCTCCTGAAGAGCTTGTAGCCGTCAATTGCAGCGCTCCAGTCATGTGACTCATCCCACCATGTCTCTGTGATAGCAACTACATCATAACTTTCCTGCTGCAGCAAGGCTTTGAGCTCCTGTTGTTTGTTACCCATGCTTCGTGCATTAGTGTACATGCACTTCAGCTGGGCTGCTGGTTTCACCTCTGACTCTAGCTTATCGCCCCCAGACTCTTGCCTGAGGGGACTAGTTTCAGCCCCTTCCCCTGATCTTTGAAGTCTTTGAAGTACTTTGGATTATATGTATATAAGAATATATATTCATGATTTTAATGTAATTTCTGTAAAGGAATTATTTATTAAAGTAAAAAACACTCTTTTAAGCATCCTGTAAAATGTGTGTGAGAAATGAGCTCACTGTGGCCGGTTGACGCTGTCCCCTTAAGAAAGGGAATATGGTGGATGGAAGTTGGTAAACGGAAAGAATAATCTAAACTAATTTCATTGGAAGAGTGGGAGGAAGCACCTTCTGAACTGGGAGTGCAGGAGGACTATCCTGGGCACTCCGGCACTCTAACTTCAGTCTTGCTTCCGCCTCTTCTTTGGGTAGCAGCTCTCTCTCTGCTGGGCTTTCTGCCAAGACTTCGGCCTTGAAACCGATAAGATATAAGGCCTGTATTGACTCCTTTCCAATTAACACAAACTGCTTCTAACTTTTTTTTCCTCTCTTTTCTTTCTCTTTCTATCCCACTCTGGGGAAAGGGGGAAAGAGGGGAGAGCGGAGGTGGGAAACCCCCCTCAGCAGAGGGGGGAACTCTCATTTCTGTGTTACTCTGTTGTATATCTTTGTATATATTGTAAATATTGTAAATTTTTATATATTCCCCTGCATATCCTACATTGCTTTGTAAGTATAAAGCTCCACTGCTTTGCTAATTCAGCTTGTGAGTTTTTTTTTTTTCCCTTTCCCTTCAATTTTCTTTCCCTTTACCTTACAAGGGGGAAGGGAGGAGGCTTCTTGGCCTTACCCTTCCAACCCACCACAGCTCACTAATAAATTTTAAATACTGACAGTTTATTATAAAATAAAGGCAAAACAGTGCTGGGCACAAAGCAGATTCACTAGACATGCACCATAACAACACAAGTTGAGTTTATATAGATGTCAAACTTAATACATATTCATAAATATCTCCACAAGTCCCTTTATATTTCCCAAGCACGCTCTCACCCACCATTCCCAGTCCTGCCCGTTGTTGACTGAGCTCTTCAAATCTGGGATAATGGTTTGCACTCTTGACCCAGACAGTCTCAGACATCTTGACGCCTCACCATCCTTCCGTTTCTCTCCCAATACACATCCTACACAACACAGACTACAACCAACCAATCAGCTTAAGGATTGAACCTCGCAGTCCCCAACAATGCTGGCACCCACCAGCACCCACTTTTCCCTTGCGAAAGCCAAATATAACAATTTCTGATATGTAGAACTTAATTTTATTAATGAATGTATTAGTGAGTTTCACTATATTAACTCAAAATAGAAATGTCTACATAGCTGAGAGTATGTTTGGGGTTTTTTGTTTGTTTTTTAATATGCATTCTATTACTGAAAATTTATTTTGCTGATTTCACGCTGTAGAGACTATGGCACGTTGTAAGTTGTGTAAGTGCATATTTGCCATGAACACTGATTATGATAAATATTCTGTGCTTTAAATGTACTTCACATTATTTATAAGTAAGGGGAAGTGCAAAGTCATAGGCTAAACAAAATTTTATACTAGCACAACACATACACAATACCACAAACTGATATCATCATTAAAATGACTAAACCTGAAGCATCACGAGTTGTTATAGAGTGTCTTTCCAACAATTTTTACTTTTCCTATAGCTTATTACAACACTTTTATTTTCTTTACTATAAAATATATTTTATACCAAAGGCAAGGTGATTGTATTAGTTCTATTACCATGTGTTCATGTTATCACCTTATTTGAACAGAATTTTATTCTCTGTACCCGCATCAGAAAGATATAGTGAAATAACTAAAATACTTGAAATGATGTCCAAATCTGACACAACTCTAAATGTTTCTGATAGTTTTTAACACATATTTCTATGAGTTTCTATTAAATTGGTTAAGAAAAACTGGAATAGCACATATTTTATCCCTGAATAACAGTGTGTTCATTAGGTTTCAGTAAACCAGAAACAAATTTTCCTTAATGTTGAGGGTTGAGGGGAAGGTCCGAGCCTTCTCCCCGCCCTGTAAGTGAAGGGAAGAAAATAGAAAGAAAACCACAGCTAAGCACAGCTGGATGAGCAAGAGAATGTGCCATATTTACAAAGCAGTTTAGGAAATGCAGGGGAATTTATACACAATTTACAGTATTTACAATATATACACAGAAATATACAACAAAGTAATACAGGAACGAAATTCCCTCCTCTGCTGAGGAGGGTTCTCCCCCTGTACCCCCCTTTTCTCCCCTTTTTCCCCAAAGACGGTTAGAAAGAGAGAAAAAGAGCAATTGTTAATTAAAGCAGAATATGTTAGTAGAGGCCTTATCTGTCCAAGGTCAGTCTGGCTGAAAGCCCAGAAGGGGGAAAAAGTACAAGACTGAGACAAATCTCTCTGGGAATCAAAACTTAAGGCAGTACTCTGCCACTCCACCAATGAAATTAGTTTAGAACTGTCCTTTGTTTATAAAACATTCAGCCATGGTGTCCCTGTCTTAAAGGCATAGCCTCAAATGGTCACAGTCCACCCCTTCTAAACAATTTTATTGGTTGTTCATACTGTCCATCCAATCAAAGATGGTATTTACAATTCGAGAGTAAAGTTCATAGTCCATTCCAGCTATACTCAGATGTAGATGATTCAAAAGTCCAAGAAAATCAGAAAATGAGAAAAACGGAAAACAGTTTATTTCTTCACTGACAAAGCGAAGAAAAGGGAAACAGGGATTCTCAGGGTCTCTTAGTTGACTCAGGGCTCTCAGGGTTCTCAGGGTTCATGCACCGTAGATTCCCCATTGATTCTTCATTTGGACACGGTGTAGCTGTACAACAGTTTAAAATTAAACTCTTTCAGCTAAAGTTAAATTTCTTTGTGGAATACACTGAATTTCACCATTCTCTTGCATTACCCAATAAGTGTGACCCGGACCTTCAGCTGAAACCACCCCTCGGACAGGTTTAGCCTCTCCTGAGGGAGAAAATACCCAAACAGTTTTACCTAACAGATTCTTTTCTCTAGCAACAGGAACTCTATCGCCTTCCACTTTCTGTAGCAGATCTGAATGTGCAGGTCCAGCTCAGTTCACTGAACCTCAGCTATTTACCACCAAGGTTGCTTGTGCTAAATGTTTTTCCCAGTTTTTCAAAGATCCACCCCCCATGGCTTTAAGAGTGGTCTTCAACAAACCATTGTAGAGTTCAATCTTCCCTGCAGCTGGTGCATAGTAAGGAATATGGAATATCCACTTAATACCATGCTCTTTTGCCCAGTTCTTTACAAGGTTGTTTTTGAAATGAGTTCCATTGTCTGACTCAATCCTCTCTGGAGTTCCGTGTCTCCACAGGATCTGTCTCTCCAGACTGAGAATGGTGTTGCGTGCAGTAGCATGTGGAACTGGATAAGTTTCCAACCATCCAGTGTTTGCCTCTACCATAGTAAGCACGTATTGCTTACCAGAACGAGAATGTGGTAGAGTGATGTAGTCAATCTGCCAAGCTTCACCATACCTGTACTTGGACCATCTGTCACCATACCACAAGGGCTTAATTCGCTTTGCCTGCTTAATAGCAGTACAAATGTCACAGTCATGGATGACTTGCGTGATAGCATCCATGGAAATGTCTATGGATCTGTCACGAGCCCATTGGTATGTTGCATCTCTGCCTTGATGTCCTGACGAATCATGAGCCCACCGAGCTAAGAATATCTCACCTCGGTGTTTCCAGTCAAGATCAAGATTAGAGTCCATGTCTACTTGAGAAACTCTTGCAGCTAGATCTGCCTGATGGTTGTGTTGCTGTTCCTCAGTAGCTTTGCTCTTAGGAATGTGAGCATCAATGTGTCTCACTTTCACTGGAATTCTCTCGATTCGATCAGCAATGTCCTGCCACAGGTTGGCTGCCCAAATGGGTTTTCCTTTTCTCTGCCAACCACTCTTCTTCCAGTTCTTTAGCCAACCCCATAGAGCATTGGCTACCATCCATGAGTCGGTGTAGAGATAAAGCTTTGGCCATCTCTCACGTTCAGCTACGTCGAGAGCTAGCTGGACAGCTTTTACCTCTGTGAACTGACTGGATTCTCCTTTTCCATCTTTCGCCTCTGCAACTTGACGTGTTGGACTCCACACTGCAGACTTCCACCTTCACTTGTTTCCAACAAGACGACAGGAACCGTCTGTGAAAAAGCATATTTCTTTTCATCATCAGAAAGGTCATTGTAAGGAGGAGCTTCGTCAGCACGAGTTACTTTCTCCTCTGGAGATTTAGCAGAGTTTGTACCTTCAGGCCAACTTGAGATCACCTCCACTAGACCAGGTCTTTCAAGATTTCCCATTCGAGCTCTCTGTGTTATCAGAGCCGTCCCACTTAGACCATGTTGAGTCTGTAGCATGATGTGGTGTTGAGTCTGTAGCATGATGTGGTGTGGAGCCTTTGCCTTTGAACATCCAATTCAAAACTGGTAATCTGGGAGCTAAGAGAAGTTGTGACTCAGTTCCAATTACTTCAGAAGCTGCTTTTACTCCTTCATAGGCAGCTAGAATTTCTTTCTCTGTTGGAGTATAATTAGCCTCTGAACCTCTGTAACCTCGACTCCAGAAACCAAGAGGTCGTCCACGTGTCTCACCTGGAGCTTTTTGCCACAAGCACCAGGTTGGACCATTGTCACTTGCAGCCATGTACAAAATGTTCTTAATGTCTGGACCATCTCAGACAGGTCCCAGACCCACTGCTTGAACTATCTCTTGCTTTATCTGGTCAAAGGCTGCTTGTTGTTCAGGTTGCCAGTGGAAACTGTTTCTCATTTGAGTCTCATCATACAGAGGTTTCACAATCTGACTGTATCCAGGAATGTGCAGTCTCCAAAATCCCACTATCCCCAAGAAACGTAAGGTCTCTTGCTTGTTTGTGGGATTTGCCATGGTGGAGACTCTATTTACCACATCCACTGGAATGTGTCGGCATCCATCCTCAACCGCACTCCCAGAAACTGAATTTCTATGGTAGGTCCTTTCACCTTGTCTCGCTTGATGGCAAAACCTGCATTCAGAAGAATGTCAATGATTTTGTTACCTTTCTCGAAGACTTCTTCAGCAGTTTTACCCCAGATGATGATATCATCGATGAACTGGATGTGTTCTGGAGCACCACCTTTCTCCAGAGCATCGTGGATCACTGCATGACAGATGCTTGAGCTGTGGATCCAGCCCATTGGCAGCCTGTTGAAAGTGTACTGGATTCCTCTCCAGGTGAAAGCAAACTGAGGCCTGCATTCCTCTGCTATGGGAATAGAGAAAAATGCATTAGCAATGTCTATGGTAGCATACCATTTGGCCTCTTTGGATTCCAGCTCATACTGAAGTTCCATCATGTCTGGTACTGCTGCACTCATAGGTGGCGCTACTTCATTTAGGGCTTGGTAGTCTACTGTCAGATGCCAGTCTCCATTCTTCTTCCGCACAGGCCACACTGGACTGTTGAAAGGTGAATGAATTTTGCTGACGACTTTCTGACTCTCCAATTGACGAATCAGATTCTGAATGGGCCACAAAGAGTCACGGTGGGTTCTGTGTTGTCTGTGATGCACAGTCTGAGAAGCAACTGGCAATTTAATGTCCTGTATCTTGTGTTGCCCCACAACTGCAGATTCATCAGAAAGCCCAGGTCTAGCAGACAGCTTCAATTTTTGTCCATCAATTTCTACAGAAGCTACTCCAAAAGCCCATTTGTAACCTCTAGGGTCTTTGAAACGCCCTTCCCTCAGAAAATCAACTCCCAAAATACAAGGTGCATCAGATCCGGTCACAACTGTATGCTTCCTCCATTGTTTACCAGTTAAACTTCTATTAACCTCCACCTTACTTAACTCTTGAGATCCACCAGTGACTCCCAGAATAGTTATAGACTCTGATCCCTGATAATTTGATGGTATTATGGTGCACTGAGCTCCTGTGTCAACCAAGGCCCTGTACTTCTGAAATTGTGAAGTGCCAGGCCACTGGATGTACACATCCCAATAGATTCTATTATCTCTGTTATCCCTCTCCTCCCCCTGGTGGGAAGCAGGGCACCCCTAGTTATGGGGAACATGCCCACATGTGCACTGAGCACAGTGAGCAGTGTTATAGCTGCAGCCACTGTTGGAGCTACTAGAGTTGTTCTGGGGAACTGTGGAAGTAACAGCTACCTTTCTGGTATTGCTACCTCGGGTTCTGCCACTTTGCAATTCCCTCAGTCTCCTGAAAAGATTAGAAGTTGGTTGGCCATCCCAGCGGTTCATGTTCTCACCAAACTGATCACGCAGAGTTATCCAAATAGTTCTACATGACTGCCTTGGTGGTCTGTTTTGATTTGATCTGTTTTAGAATGACCTCCTTGGAGGACATCTATTCCTCACAGATGAAACTTGTATCCATCTGGAGGAAGAATTAGAATTATCCTTCTGTGCCAATTGGTATATGGAATCTTTCAGATCCTTCATGCAACTCTCAATTTTTCCAGACAGAGTTTCAATGGCTGAAACCAAAGAACCACGTGTCATGCTATCCTCCAATTGTCTCATTTGATCACTGAATTGGCCAACCTTGGGAGGAGCTCCACCATAATTTCTTGACAGAATTCTGCTTGCCAGAATGTTTGCATAATTAGAAGGAGCAAGTTTGATAATTTTTTTAGCAAGACCAGTACCCACAGGAATGTCATCAGGATTCAGAGTTTCATGTTCACCATAGAGTATCTTTTTAACAGCAAATTCTCTCAGGTGCTTAATTCCCTCATCTATGGTAGCCCAGGGTTTAGGATTCCATGGAAGATCATCTCGGGAATGGTATCTTAGGGCAACTGCCATTAAAAGGCGTATCCACAGATTACCCTTACCGAGAACCTTGCCTAAATGTCTATCTATTCCATTATCCCTCGAGAGAGTTCCTAACTGAGCTGCTGACTTGTCTCCAACTACTAGAGCTTGAGCACCTGTATCATAACATCTACTAAGCCACGCTAGAACTGGCTCCTTATCTGCTCTGGTGTAATCTTTACGGACATTTCTTAACTCTTCCCTTGCTGAGGAACAGCCCGAAATGTCATCTGACTCCTCCTCTTCCTCAACTTGTTGTCCAAATAATCCTGCTGCCACTCTCTCAAGGATCTCTTTAAGCTGAGAACCACCACTGCCAGCTCCTGTCCTAGCTGCATCTTTATCCTGTTTTGATCTCACTAACTCAGCCAGATCTTTAAAACAAACCTTCTCTTCTTCTTCAGCAGGATCTTTTCTAGTAGAGGGTCCCTCACCAGGATCAGTCTCCTGCTCTTCTCCTCCATTAGCTTCTGGATCAGCTTTGGTCTTTCCACTTCTAGTCTTTAAAACAGCCACTTTAAATGGAGCTGTGTTTGAATTTACAGCCACCTTAACAGAAGCTGACAGGTTCTGAGACAAATCAGCTGCTGAGGGAGTGGCTTTCGGTCCCACCGAGAGAGTGGGCGGAAATGACATTGCCCTATTAATGGCCGAAGGAGAAACAGGAGGAGGAAAAGGAGGAGGCGCCATATTGGCACTTGCCGCCGCCCCTGGCAGCTTGCCAGAATCAGCAGCAAAACTGTTCAGAGCAGCTTTTCCAATTATATTAAAATATATCACTTTGGAACCATAAATATGGCAAATTGTGTATGTTAGTGAAGCATTCTTTGGCAAGTGCATTAGGCTATCCAGCTACTTTCTGTTCTTATATAGTCTGTTCTTCAAATCACAGAAGTTTATTTTCCCTCTGCTATGAAAGAAATTAAGGGAAACAATACAAGAAGATAAGACAGACTACAATGGTAAGGCAGAAGGGTTAGTCAGACAAATGTACTGACCAACCACAATTTATCCACAAATAGAACTTTTTATAGCCTATCCTAGTTTTATAGCCTATAGCCTAGTTCTTCCTTTGTTCCTCCCTGCACTCCATTGTCCTCCACATTGCCTCATCAGTTGGAACAATCCCAGCAACTACCCTGCAACATCCTTTTCTTTTTTTTTCTTTTTCTTTTTAACCAGGTTGGAAAAGACCTTTAAGATCATCAAGTCCAACCTATCACACAACACCATCTAATCAAACATGGCACTAAGTGCCCCATACAGTCTCTTCCTGAAACCTCCAGTTATGGTGACTCCACCACCTCCCAGGGCAACCTATTCCAATGGAAAATCACTCTTTCTGTGAAGAACTTCTTCCTAACATCAAGCCTAAAACTCCCCTGGAACAGCTTGAGACTGTGTCCTCATGTTCTGTCATAGGTTGTCTGGGAGAAAAGACCAAACCCCTCCTGCCTACAACATCCCTTCAGGTAGTTGCAGACAGCAATAAGGTCTCCTCTGAGCCTTCTCTTCTCCAGGCTGAGTAACCCCTGCTCCCTCAGCCTCTCCCTAGAGGGCTTGTGCTCCAAACCCCTCACCAGCTTTGTTGCCCTTCTCTGGACACATTTGAGCAACTCAAGATCTTTCTTGAATTGAGGGTCCTAGAACTGGACACAGTACTCAAGGTGTGGTGGTTAACTGGGGCTTAAAAGCTCAGATGGTGGCAAGGCTGAGAATCCATTCCCCTCTTCTCCCCCTCCTCTTTCCGAATAGAGAGAGAAAAAAAGGGAGGGGAGCAAATCCACCAAGAAATAATTTGGGTGAGGCTTGGAAGCAGAAAGGCAAAGAATATATATTTTTTTCTTTAAACAGTATATATATATGTATTTATGTAACAATGACAGACAGGATTCACAAGGGTAAGGAACAAGGATTGATAGGAAAAGGAAAAGAAATATGATATACAGAACCAGTCCTTTGCAAAGTGTGGAAGCAGCAGGAAGGACCACGTGGCAGGGAAGCAGCAAGCGAGCAGCAACTCTTTCATCCCTGTGAAGCAGAAAGAAGAAAGAGCAACAGCTGCAATGTCCTCCCTTTTATACCCCTGCTGGACAAGGGGGGGTAGTAGAACAGACCAAGTCAGTTTCCCAGGGCAGGAAAATGCCCTCCAGGGAGGGCAAAAACTCTCACAAGCCTGTCTCCCCTGTTTTCAGGATGGGCATAGCCCACCACAGATGGATGCCATCCAGTCCCATGGAATTGTGGGTATCCAAGCGGCTAAGGAGGTCTCTAACTACTTCCTCCTGGATCACAGGGCAACTGTACTGCTCCCTGGCTCCATCTGCCAGCTCAGGAGGCCAGTTGTCTGGAAGACAGCCTATCCCACTATAAAGATTTGAGGCAAACAAGATGTTAAGTACCTCTGCTTTTTCGTCATCTTTTGTTACTATGTTCCTCTCCATGTCCACCAGGGAGTGGAGGTTGTCCTTGCCCCTCCTCTTGCTAATCATATATTTATAGAAGAATTTTTTTTTGTTCATCACAGCAGTGGCCAGTCTAAGCTCTAAATGGGCTTTTACCTCTCAAATTTTTTCTGCATGACCTAGCAACATCCTTAAACCAGGCTGGCCTTCTACCCTGGAACAGCCTGTTCCAGCACCTTCAAGAATTCTTTCATGAAGTAGGTCCTCCTGGACCCCTTTATTTTTAAGGGCTGTTTCCCAAGGTACCTTCTGAGTTAGTTCTTTGGCTAACCTGAAGTCTGCCCTCCAGAAGTCCAGAGTAGAGGTTTTGTTGTTGCCCCTCTTAGCTTGACTGCATATTGAAAACTCTGGGGTCACTGGAGCCCAGACAGCCTCCAACCACCACATCGCCCACCAACCCTTCTCTGTTTGTAAAATGGTCAAGCAAAGCCTTACCCCTGGTAGGCTCACACAGCAGCTGGGATAAGAAGCTGTTCTCCATACACTCTAAGAACCTTCTAGACTGCCTCCTCTCTGCTGTGTTAAGTTCCCAGCAGATATCAGGCAGGTCAAAATCGCCCATAAGAAAAAGGTCTGGTGACCTTGAGACAGCCTCTTGCTGCCTATAGAATAATCATCAACTTCTCCATCCTGGTTGGGTAGTCTATAACAGACTCCAATCAGGATGTCTACCTTGTTGGCCTTCCCTCTAATCTTCACCCACAGGCACTCAACCTGATTGTCCTTGATCTGTAGTTCCATGGCATCTAGTGCCTCCCTGATGTACAGGGCCACTCCACCCCTTCTCCCTCACCTGTCTCTCCAGAAGTGCCTGTAGCCATCAATTACAGTGCTGCAGTCATGTGAATCATCCCATCACATCTCTGTGATGGCAACTACATCATAACTTTCCTGCTGTAACAAGGCTTCCAGCTCGTCTTGGTTGTTACCCATGCTGCATGCATTAGTGTACATGCACTTTAGCTGGGCTGCTGGTTTTAATCCTCACTCCAGCTTGCCACCCCAGACTGGATTCAGCCCCTTCCCTTTTCAAATCTAGTTTAAAGCCCTGTCAATGAGACCTGCCAACTCCCTTCCTACAATCCTTTTCCCTCTGCGGCATAGGCCATTCTCATGCACTATGATCTTTCTCCCCCTCTGGGATGGATATGCGCCATCTGTTGCTAGCTGACCTGGTGCCTTAGAAAGTTCCCCAACATCAGAAACCCCCAAATTCTTTTGGTAGCACCAGCCTCTGAGCCACTT
This sequence comes from Melanerpes formicivorus, assembly GCF_026170545.1. Lineage (NCBI taxonomy): Eukaryota > Metazoa > Chordata > Aves > Piciformes > Picidae > Melanerpes > Melanerpes formicivorus. The sequence goes on along the minus strand of NW_027142353.1, from coordinate 10,811,964 downwards.
GTTAATTACAGCTTCTGACCTGTTCCTTTTGGTATGCCTTCCTGCAACTAAAGGTATTAATGAAAAAATTACCTGTGCTCCTGACCCCTCAACCAGCTCTCCGAGAGCCTTGAAGTCCTTTTTAATTGCCTTGAGAGCTCTGATTGCAACATCATTGTTCCCTAACTGCATAACTGTTAAGGGATAGTAATCAGAGGGCTGTATCAGACTAGGCAGCCTTCTGGTAACATCCCTGACCCAGGCCCCAGGGAGGCAGCAGACTTCCCTGTGGGAAGGATCCGACAGACATATGGGGCTCTTTGTTCCCCTCAGGAGAGAATCACCAATAACAATTACCCTCCTCTTGTTTTTGAGGGAACAAATCCTGATGCTGGACTCAGGCTGTTTTGCCTTAGGCAACACCTTTGATGGTGTGTCTTCTGCCATCAGAATCACCTCACCCTCAGCTTCCAGTGTCCCATATTTGTTTTGCAAGGGCAGCAGGGAAGGTGAACAGATGCGAGGGGTTTTAGTTTATATGTCCTAAGAGGGACCTGTACCCATTCCCCACTGCTTTTTGGGTCACCTGCCTCTGCTAGGGGAGCCTGCAGAGCCTGGTTACTCAGGTTGAACTCCCTTTTACATTCCCTTACAGTCCTAAGTCTAGTAACTTCTTCCTTCAGTTCAGCCTCTAGGTTAAGCAGATAGTCTATCTGCTCACACCTAATACAGGTGTTGTCTCCACTACCCTCCATTTCAAGTGCCAGGCTCCAGCACTCTGCTGGATTCTGCTTGGATAATCTTCCGGATTGCCATTTATTCCCTCCAGACCCTACGGCCTGTGCCTTTCTGTTGTATAGATCCTTACTTTTCCAGGTTGATCAATTGTTTTTGCTAGGTCAGTCATGAAATCCAAAGGAAACTTTATGCTGCACCTTCTGGTAATTTTGTCCTTATCCTGAATCTGTTTCCTTGGGGTTCCCCAAAACTGAGTCAGAGATAACCTTAGCTTTCCTGCTTGTTCTACACATTTCTTGACTGCACTATTACTTAATTTCCTATATTTTTTTTTCTTTTTCCTATGTTTCCTATTTATTGTGTTAAAATAAAAGTTCATCACTTCAACAGTTCTGTTGTGGTTTATAGGTATTGCAAGTGCTTATAGATGCACTAGATCAGTGATTTGGTTATTCATTGAAAAATAATGTAAATATTTGCACAGACAAACCATAACTGTATCAAGGCTTAACAACTCTATCCCCACCATGGTATTTAGTTCCATCCTCAAGTCTACATCTTTCTGACATGTGAATAGAAAGTTATTAGAACAATTTTTAAATTGTTGTTATTACTTTATTTTTTTATCTCAGTATAGCTTAATAGGTCACTATATAAATATCGGAAGACCATCCTTTAGTTGAACATATTATACTCCTCACATGGAAGAAGAAAGTAGGATCATCCTAACTTACAGATAGAAGAAGACCAAACACAATTTGAGTAATATTACAGAAAATTAATATCAAAGAACCACATGCACAGATCTGCCAGTGTATTTGCTCAAAAAAAAAAAGAACCATACATTGTTAATAGCCCTACAAAACACTAGTCTGTCATCTGTCTCTGATGGAAAGGCAGTGTGCTTGGCCTAATAAGGAATTTCTGCAGAAAATACATCAGTGGCTGGTGACTATAAACCCTTCATATTCAAATTTGACAGTCTAGACATAGCTCACCTTGTGAAGGAACAAGATGCAGCAGATTGCTTCTATTTCATCATGACCTACTAGAGGGAAATTTTTATTTGCTCAGTTTCTAAATAAATGTGGTAAATATGCCTGGGAGAACATGATCTCTAAGTCCTATCTCTTTTTACCTATCCTGTAGTTTTCTGAAAATTTTCCAGATTATATTTTCAGAGGGGTACTACTTTTCCCTTGTGTAGCACATCAGACAAACGATCTAGTTTTGCCCTTTCAGACTAAGACTAGTTGCATTCCAGAGACTCTTAGTAATGCAGTCTGGATTTATCCAGGGAGTAACAGTCTCAGGTAGTATAGTATATCCCAAATAAATTTTACATTCCCTTCTCAGGTGTAAATCTTCAGTGGGATGACATGCCCATGGTTAATTTGAGATTCAGAAATTAATGCAGCTGTATCTTTTATTTTAAGTAGTTTGGCTTCACATACTGTTCAAAAAGAAAAGCAATATATTAATTCTGCTGTCAGACTCAGAAAGCACTGTGTATAACTAAGTATGCTAAAGAGTGCAGGTTAGGTATCATCCTAATTCTACTTACTGAATTACAGGACTCTATTCATAACATTCAACATACAGGAATGTCTTCTACTTTCTCAGAACTGTTTCAACTACCAATTCAGTTTTGCTTATATTTGTAAGGACTGTTTTGGTTTGTCCTGATTTGGTTTTAGTTCTTTAAATGTTTCTAAATATGTTATTTTGCTAATTGAATATGAAAAATTTTGGCTTAACTCAGACATTTTCTTTGAAGAAAAAAAATTGCATTTTAGTGCCTGCAGTAATTTGCAATAATAAAGAAAATGTCTCAGCATCTGTGTCATGCATCTTAGTGAGAGTCAACAGGTGTTCACAATAGTATTAGATCTTGTGTTTGAATATTTTAAAATAAGAACTAAAATTGGAATATTTTGACAATAAATAGAACTTTGAAATATTCTACCAAGTGGAACGTTTTTCTGCATCTCCTTCCAAAAATATATTCCCTTGTATTTAAGTGGTCAAATTTATTGTTACTCTCTGGAGTGACTTTTAAGAAATTTTATAGTGCTTGTTTGGTTTTTGGTTTTGTTTTTCCTATATTATACTTAATTATATTTCTTAGTATCTGTGGAAATATTGCAGTTTTCACATACTACATTTATAATTTTTTTTTAATGATTTTTCAGGCAGATAGGAGATTCAGGATGTTCCTTGGTGTAATTGAGCACAAGATTTTTTTTTTTATTTAGCATTAGATTATTTTTTTCCTGTCCACTAAATAAATCATCTATAGCTTGTAAATGTCACGTTTTCTAGTTTATTTTAACTCAAGTATGTTGGAAAGCGTATTTGAACCCTTACAAGGCCATACATTTTTATAAACTACTCTAAATATGGCATCTTCTGAAGCACAATCCACATGAAATGGAACTTGTTGATCTCATGCTGAACACCACTGAGGTTTGCTTCAACAAACCAGATGGAATTTTGACCTTGTACATTATGTTCTCTCTGACTCACCATGTACTTTCACAATTGGAAACAATCATTAATTTTTCTGGTTTTTTGCTAGAAAGGAATAATTCCCACTACCAGCAGCATAATACTGCAAGCAAAGCTGTAATACTTTCTACCATCCATCTGCTTGGTGAGTAGGAGAAGATACCGACCTCACATGCTACACTGTTGGAAAAAAACACTTTTTTTTTTCCTTCCCTCCCTGGAGTAGGAGGAGGAAATCTTGTATACCATCTGCCTTCTAAGAGGTGTGAAGGGAATTTCACCCAACAAAGCATGAGTGATTTCCTTTGCAAAGTAAGGAAATAGATTACCACATTTTTATTTTTTCCCTCAATAAATTACTGTTTAATCATAGGGCTCACAACACCCATAGTAACTTCTGTGACATGTAAGATTTATTTACATATTTACTTGCTCATTTATTTTGGCAAAAGAAATGTTCTGTCCTTATTGTCCAGAATGTCGAAAATAAGACACATATTTACCAAGTACAGAAAAATACTATAAACTTGAGGGCAGCAAAAAAGCTTGTTTAATTCAGCTCTGATACTTAATTCTTATATTGACTTTATTCTGATTTTCTGAAGAATTGTAAATGACTACAGGAAATAATATGTATCCTGCACTTGCAATTGTCAAAACAAGTCAGTACAAGATAATTTTTTGTGTAACTCACTAAATAGTATTATAAATAGTCAATGTTGTTTCGCAGATTTTCCTATCATCTTGAAACATGTACATTACTGAGTTCTATGAATATTTTCCTTAAAATCTTAGAATGTCAAAAGCTAGAGAGAAAATATGTTTTCCTTTAGTTTTGGCAGTTCCTTTGAGCATAAATATTTCAATTAGGGAATGATGGCAAAAATTAGCTTTATCATTTGATCTTTTCCTTTTTTGGGGGGGGTGTTTTGCTGTTGCAATTGCTGGTAATGACACAAGTTTGAAACACTTTTCATAAAAGCAAAAGAGCTTAATTTCCACTTGCATAATGATTCACATAAGAGCTCCTTTTACAGACACTTTAACACCATGAATCATTAATCTCTTTGACAAAATACAACACAACTCTATTAGATTTGCTGTTATGGAGTTTAACAGATGTCTAATTAGAAACTGAATGTGAATTCAGATTAAACCATTACTTGGCATATGTATAGTATCAAATCATTATTTATTGAGATAAACATTTTCTTGGAGCAAGACAAAATATTACCATTTTTCTTCATTTACATTTTTTAAGTAGGGAAAGAACAGTCCTAGTTACTCTGCAATGTAAATGAAATACTCTATAGCATTTCTATAAAAATTCTGCTTCAGGGGCAAGTCAGATTTTTCTATCTCACAATTTTCAAACTTTTACATATATTTATTAACATTAAAAAATAAGAAAATTAGCCGTCACATTTCCATTGCATAACTATCAATTATTACATCAATGTGTGACATCCTACACCCTTGTAGGTTACTGACTATGAAAACATAATTGATCTAACTATGATTTAATATCTTTTTGTCAACAGTTGATATGTTTTGTTTGTAAATTGAAATATTATTCTTGAAATCTTATACAACACATCAGATTTACTAATTTCTGACTAATAATTTCTGGCTACGCAGCAGTGGTTAGCAAGCAGATACTCTTTTTTCATTATCAGCATAGTTTTGAGCTTGATCTTGTCACATGAAAGCCAAGATCAAATTTATCAGTGAATGCAAAAGTCATTCCTAGAATTTGGCACCTTTGCCAGTTGAATCTTTAATTGCTTAAAAAGATTAATAAAATAAATTATTAAAAAAGCCAGTTCTTAGGGACAGACTCACAAAAGCAATCATGAATTCAAGTCCCATAACAACATTAGGTCACAACACTTTTGAAGTGAAGTTCAGAAAATAGATTCTCAAGAACACTTGCATTTGTTGAATAAAGGTTTAGTCCAAGTGAAGATGCTTTAGGCCACATAATTGTTTTTTAAACTTTATTTAATTATTTGGCTGGTTGGTGTTTTTTTATTAAAGAAGTGTTAATGAGGTTTGATGAGAGTGAAGGATTACTTTATGCCCTTTTTTTTTTTTTTTTTTTTTTTTTCTTTTCCAGTGTTACCTTTCAATAAATGTGAGCAATTCAGTATACTGATTCTCATATAACCCACTTTTAAATTAGTTACTCATCCATAACACATCTCAGGTAGAGCTGCTGTATAGACGTATTTTAACATCCAGAGCAAAAATAACAGTTTTTAAGGTACCTGATTCCTAGTGCAAAATCCAGAAGTCATGCAATCACATTCTTTGTATAACATGTAGCAATATGCACCTGCAGCTCAGAAGGCCAACTGTATCCTGAGCTGCATAAAAAGAAATGTGGCCAGCAGTTCAAGGTAGGTAATTCTTCCCCTCTGTTCCACCCTGGTAAGACTGCCCCTAGAGTGCTGTGTCCTGCTCTGAAGTCCTCAGTACAAGAAAGATATGAGCCTGTTGTAGTAGGTCCAGAGAAGAGTAACGAAAATTATTGCAAGGCTGAAATACCTCTTCTGTGAAGAAAGACTTGGAGGGTTGGATTGTTCAGATGGAAGAACATTCTGGGAACACATTCTTGCAGCCTTTCAATACTTTAAAATAGGCTTGTAAGAAAAATAGACATAGAATTGTAATAGGGGTTCCAGAACTGGACACAGTATTCCAGGTGAGGTCCCACCAGAGCAGTGCAGAGGGCGAGCATCACCTCCCTCAACCTGCTGGACACACTTCTCATGATATGACCCAGGATACAGTTCATTTTCAGAGCTGCAAGTGTATGCTGGCAGCTCATACTGAGCTTCTCTTCCACCAGTACCCCCAAGTCATTTCCTTCAGGGTTGATCTGAAGCCAGTCACTGTCCAGCCTATATTAGTGCCTGGGATTGCCCCATTACAGATGCAGGACCTTGCATTTGGTCTTGTTGAACCTCATGTGTTTGTCATGGGCTCACCTCTCCAGTGTGACAAAGTTGCTCTGGATGGCATCCCTTCCCTTCAGCATATTTGCTGCACCACACAGCTTGGTGTCATCAACAAACTTGCTGAGTGTGCGCTGAGTGTGCACTGAATGCCACTGTCCATGTCTCCAACAAAGATGTTAAACAAGACTGGTCCTAGTACTGATCCCTGAGGGACTTCACTTGTCACTGGCCTCCACTTGGACACGGACCCATTGACAGTCACCCTTTGGGTGCAGTTATCAAGCTAGTTCTTTATCCACTAAATGATCGGTCCATTGAACCCATATTGTACTAGCCTGGAGACCAGGATGTCATGCAGGATAGTGTCAAAGGCTTTCCTCAGGTCCAGGTAAATTATATCAGTTGCTCAGCCTTGATCTCTTAATGTTGTGACCTTGTCATAGAAGGTCACCAGGTTTGTCAGGCAGAATTTACCCTTGGTGAAGCCACGTTGATTGTAACCAATCACCTCATTGTTATTCATCTGCCTCAGCAGTGCCTCCAGGAGTATCTGCTCCATGATCTGACCAGGCACAGAGGTGAGACTGACTGTAAATTTTGCTTATTTGGCAGTCTTGCAGAAAAAAAAAAATATATTCAAACACACCAAAATACTACTTTCCTTTAAAAACAGGGTCAAAATTGCAAATTTATTTCCAATTAGGTTGACAATATTAACATTTATCCTATTTATATTAATATACCAACAAAGATAGATGCTTTTTATTATATCTGTGTTTAATGTCAGATTAATGATCCTGGTTTAAACAGATTACCTTCGGTCTTTATTTTGTCTCTTGTTCTCTAAGAGAAGTCACTAACATCAACAGGCTTCTCACAAACGGTGATTATGTGATACGACAACGTCACACAGAGAAACCTATTCAATGCCCAAAGATGTTCTGATACCCCTCTTTTAGTATTGCTTATCTGTTTATATACATATAAGAGACATTTTTGTGTTATCACTCTCCACTTATTTGAAAGTTTTCACACTGACATAGATTCCTCTCCTTTCTCTACATCTTTCATATTGCTCAGAATATATTTTTTTTCTGTGATGCCACCTTGATTGGAAGTGACAATTGTTTAAAGCAGGTGCTTATACAATAAATATTAAGATATATTACTTGTTTAGATTACATAAATTTTAAAATAATTAATGGCTTGGAGATACAATGCTGTGTGCTTTAGTATGCTGTTTGCTTAGTTTTACTTACTTAGTGTGAGCAGCTAGATTTGTTGAAGCCTAGGGTTGCAAGCCATGAATTTTCACCTGGATTTGCTGAATTTGCACACAGCTTGTACCTACTCAGGTAAGATGAGGACTCCAAAGCCAGATAAGAAAGGTAAAAGTATCAACAGCAGCTACTAGACAAGAAAACAGCCTGCTGCCTGGAGACAGTTGAGGAATCCCATAAGGAGTCAGCAGGTGTCAGACAGTCTCAGGCCAGAATCACCACTGGACCAAAGAACGCATGAAAGGTAAATGAAGATCACATAACATAGTCTGCCAGAGTATATTGCCCAGGGATGTCTTTGTTCAGGGCACTGAGCTGGAGCTGACACTGCTGCTGTGCTAGCCAATTAAACTATTTATTTTTATGAGATTTGATGGCTGTGACTTTGGTTTAAATTTCAAAGCACCTAACATCCAACACTCAGACAGAACTGCACTTCTTTAACAATGAACTAACATTCTACTTTCTATATTTGTGGAAGACCACAAAATTGATAAAGTGGAGAAACAAATTGCCATCCTATCTGTATCTATTATCCCCATTCTCACAAGCTATTCCCTTTACTATATCATGATCTGGATTCCAACACCCAAGATGGAATATCAAATATGTCATGCTGATGGCCTATGTGGTGGTTTTAGGCTATGCCTTTAAATTTTTTTACCACACATCTTAAACAGAAAGTAGAATGTAAATAGATCACTACTGGGTGTAAAAAGTAAAATAATGATAGTTCTAAACAATCGCATTGGAAGAGATAAAGAACTTAAGCTAGTTGTAAAAAAATAATCTCTTTCTTCTCATTTCCTCACTAACTGGCTTCTGCTTGACCTTGGTTGCACTGCTTTGCTGTGACTGGTATTAACTTCTCTGTCTCTCCTTCCTCTTGTTCCTTTGTGTACAGCAGGCAAGGTGGGGCAGGGAGGGAGAAGCTATTAGCAGCTCCCCTGGTCTTTGATCAGGGCGTCCATGTGCTGTTCATTAATTGTAAATACCTGTAAATATTGTATATTTTGTACATATTAATTGCATTTCATTGCAGATTGTAGTTTTGCTTGCAAATATAGCTTTCATTTGCTTCCAACTGAGCTGGTCTGATGAATTTAATGCTGGGGGTGCAGGGGGAGGGATTTCCAACCCACCACAGCCTGTATCTTCCTTTGGGCATATATTTTTTACATATCACAGTTTCTGAGGAATCTAGAGGTTACTTTTCAAAAGTGTTCAAGCTCAACCTAATGTTCTTTACATGGGGGCAGGCTCACACAGACTAATTAGTAATGAAAAGCTGTGTTTGAATGCTTACCTTTGATCAGCTTTCATTTCTTCTTTTTATTCATCAGTCTTCTAGAAGCCAAAACAGATTTAGGAGTGAAGAGGAAGTGATTGCAGATAAAGCTGCAAAAAGGGTACATTGATTCAACATACTCCCCAAGCAGTTTATTAGTGTTAGAGCTCTTGGGAAGTCGTCTATAATGTTAAATGTTTCTATAAGTTAGAAACCTTCTCAAGGTGCCGATTCCTGGGCAAAATTCTACCTCTTTTTCTAGGGGTAAATCTTTCCCAGTCCTAGTAGCCACAGCAGGGAAGAAAGATGTAATTTATATTTGTTTGCATTATCCCAGGCTAATCTAGATAATAAACTGCTTGATCTTCCTGGCTGGACTATCTCTAAATGAGATTTAGTTACTCTAATCAGGTCTCTCGCTGCTTGCACAGCTTCCTTATATAGAGCCCCCATTCCAGCTGTCCTTTCTTCCACTCCTTGTACAGTTTCTTTTTGTGTAACAGCATGTCCAGGAACTCTTGCTCATCCAGGCAGATCTCCTCACATTCTTTCCTGCCTTCCTCTTTGTCGGTAGAGTTTACTCCTGGACGCAGAGAAGGTGATCCTTGAATACGGACCAGTTGTCCTGGGCCTCCCTTCCTTCTAGGGCTTTGTCTCATAATACGTTGGCCAGCAGATCCCTGAAGTGATCAAAGACTGCATGCCTAAACTCTAGGGTCATAAGCTTGGCATGCTTCCTCCTAGTTGCCCTGAGGATCTTAAATTCTATCACTTCATGGTCACTGCAGCCAAGGTTATCCTTTAAATTCACACTGGTCACCAGTCCCTCCCTAGTGGGCTAGCCTAGCACCTTTTCTTCTTGGTTCCTCTACCATTTGGAGGAGGAAGTTGTCAGCTATGCATTCCAGGAACATTCTGGATTGCTGGTGCCTTGCTGTGTTGTCCCTCCAACAGATGTCAGGTTGGTTGAAATCCCTCACAAGAACCAGGGCTTGTGAACATGAAGCCACTTCTATTGCCTGTGGAGGGCCTCATCAGCTTGGTTCTGTTGGTCAGGTGGCCTGTAGCAGACCCCTACTGTAACATCACCTTCCCCTGTCTTCCCTTTAATCTTCACCCATATGCTCTCAACCAGCTCACCATCCTTCCTCAGGTGGAGGTCCACTGATTCCAGCTGGTCACTGATATAGAGAGAACACCTCCTCCCCTCCTACTCTGCCTGTCCTTCCTACAGAGCTTGTTATCTGTCTATCCCTACATGCAAGTTGTGGGAATGTGCATTTGCATAGAGGCACTTCAGCTGGGCTGGCCGTGCCACCCTCTTAGGTGAATCCTCCTTGATTCTCTTGGGGTGTCTTGCTGCATTGTGCCTGTCTTGCCTCAGGGCAATGAGTTGAAAGCCTTTACTAGCACTCTATCCCTCTGCCTCTGGTGAACTGCCCCACTGTTTGTCACAGGCTAGCATGAGATTAACAACCCCTTCCCCCTTCAAATTTAGTTTAAAGCCCTGTCAATGCGCCCTGCCAACTCCTCCCCCAGATTTCTTATCCCCTTCTAGCTCTGGTGCATCTCATTAGTTGCTCACAGCTCTAGTGCCCTGTAAACAGAGCTGTGATTGTAAAATCCAAACTCCTGTTGATGACACCAGTCCCAGAGCTGTAAATTGACCTGTTGGCTTTGCCTATACATTCCCTTGTCCATCACTGATGTCAGAGGGATGGAGCAGAGCACAACACGAGCTCCTGATCCCTTTACCAGTGGCCTCAAGGCCCTGAAGTCTCTTTTAATTGATTGTGAGCCTCTCATAGGTGCCTCATTACTACCCACCTGAAAGACCAGAAGTGGGTAATAATCTGAAGGATGCACAAAGTTGGAATGTTTACCTACAGTGTCCTTTATGCAGGCACCAGGGAGAGAGCAGACCTCTCTATGAAGTGGGTCCAGTCTGTATCTTGGGCTCGCTGCTCCCCTCAGCAGGGAGTCATCTACAATGACTGTGCGATTTTCCTTTTCATGGTCACTTCTGATAGCCACCCTGAGGTCAGTCGGCCTTGGTGGTACTTCTGGCCTTTGTGAGCCTTCAACCTTGTTCACAATCAGTTCTTCCTGCAGAGCCCCATACCTGTTCTGTAAGGGCACTATAGGCAGTGCTCTTCTTAAAGGAGTATGCTTGCTCCATTTGTGTCATTTTGCCAGGCAGATAAATGTTCCAATTGACCCTGCTTATGCAGGTTTCTACAGGAAGGTAGAGGGGGATTGCTGATGAGAGGGTATAGAATCTTCTGCTCCACTAAGAATTAACTTCTGTTCTGGTTTTGTAGAGATCTGTTTGTGGAAGTAATCAGTTTCTCTCTTGCTCTCCCTGGTGTTTCTCAACCTACTCATCTCTTCCCTGAGCTCCATCACTTCATACTGAAGCTGCGCTATCTGGCTGAGCAGGTCATCAATCCACTCAACTGCATGTGACCATAGTCAGTATTACCCTCTATTGCATATAAGGCTGTGGCATTACTCACAGTCTGTGGCCTGGATACAAATATCCATTTTGCTGGGTGCTGGGAGCACAGTCTTCCTCTTCTAAGTAGCCACCGTCACTCCTTCAGTAAACTGCAGCGCCTCGGAACCTACCCACACACCTTGCCAGTGCCACCTATCGAGATGACTCAAAAAGAGCCCTTTGCCGATGCTTTTAGTGGTGATGTCACCCTCTCCAGTACAGACTTACAACACAGGAGCTGGTCACTCTGGGAAGTGAACTTACCTTATGTACCATCCTGCCCAATGAGCTGCAAACAGCTGTGGCACCCGCCGGAGAACACACAATCACTTTTTGTTCACCCTGTGGCTGTTTGCCAGTCTGCACCAATGGCCCTGCACTCCCAGCTGTGTTGTCATGCCCCTTCCCACACGTGCCCTGCTCACTGCGTCCCTGCAAGCAAGAAAGCTGCTGCCTCACAGTTCACAGTCTGAGCGCCAATGCCAGTTTCACTAGATTTAATTCTCCTGTGGTTTCCCTGGCCGTGCCCCTAGCCACATCACCCTCTCAGGAATACAGGTGAGAGATGCTGAGTCATGTCGGGTCTCCTGTCTCTTTCTCAAGCTCTCTGTCTTCAGGAACACCCTGTTCTCCTCTAAAGACCGCCACAGAGCTCACCAATGCTCATGCAGCTGCCTCACATTTTGCAGTCTGAGGTGAGATCTCAACCTTAAAGAAGGTTGTAGGGAGGTGAGGGTCAGTCTCTTCTCCCTAGTATCATGTGATAAGACAAGAAGAAATGGCCCAAAATTCTGCCAGGGGAAGTTTAAATTGGATATTATGGGAAGTTTCTTTACAGAAAGAATGGTCAGGCACTGGAATAGGTTATCCAGGGAGGAATCCTGAAGGTATTTAAAAGACAAGTAGATATGATGCTTAGGGACATAGTTCAGTGATGGAATTGGTAGTGTTCAGTTAGCAGTTGAACTTGATGCTTTTATGATCCTATGATTCTATAGGAATATAGTTAGTGCTAAGGGACTGGTTGGGAGTTTGGAAAGAATGAAATGCTGCATTTGTAATATATCACTTTTAATTTTATAATGTTTGGTGTAATACTATTTTGATGTAAAGGTAAGTATCATAGTATCATAGTATCATTCAGGGTTGGAAGGGACCACACGGATCATCTAGTTCCAACCCCCCTGCCATGGGTAGGGACACCCCACACTAGATCAGCCTGGCCAGAGCCTCATCCAGCCTGGTCTTAAACACCTCCAGGGACGGGGCCTCAACCATGTCCCTGGACAACCCATTCCAGGGTTTCACCACTCTCATGGTGAAGAACCTCCTCCTCACATCTAGCCTGAATCTCCCCAACTCCAGCTTCATTCCATTCCCCCTAGTCCTATCACTACCTGAGATCCTGAGAAGTCCTTCCCCAGCCTTCCTGTAGGCCCCCTTCAGATACTGGACAATGTATCAATGTGCAATTAATAAATACCTATAATGTATAATATTTATGATTTTATAAAATGTTTCAAGAGTATTGAACTTATTTATTTATTTTTAATTTCACTCAGCAATGCAATTTTAGGTATTTGGAAACATAGTCACAAGTGTCAGAATGGTATTAAAAAAATAAAGGACAGTGATACAAAGAAGCCCTTTCTGTTGTCCTTGACCACTACTATCACAGTATCACTTAGGTTGGAAAGGACCTCGAGGATCATCGAGTCCAACCTGACACCACAGACCCCATGACTAGACCATGGCACCAAGTGCCACGTCCAATCTCCCCTTGAACGCCTCCAGGGTCGATGACTCAACCACCTCCCTGGGCAACCCATTCCAATGCCGAATGACTCGCTCGGTGAAGAACTTCCTCCTCACCTCGAGTCTGAACCTCCCCTGGCGCAATGATACTGAATGATTTAATTCCAAAGAGTGCTCAGCTTTCCTAGTTGCCTCCCTACATCCTCTGACAACAGTCTTACATTCTTCCCAAGTGGCCAGCCCCTCCTTTCATGATCTGCATATCCTCTTTTTCCACGTGAGTCCACCCAGTAATTCCCTGTTTAACCACAAGGATCTCCTGTCTCCCTTTCTTAATCTTCTAGTTGTTGTGATGCTCTGATCTTGAGCTTGCAAGAAGTGGCCCTTGAATGTCAACCAACTACCTTAGGCCCCTTTATTTTCTAGTTCTCTGTCCCAAGGGATTTCCCCTATCAATTGCTTGAAAAAGCCAAAGTTGGCCCTGTTGAAGTCCAGGGTTGTGATCCTGCTTGATATTCTGTTCCTACTGCAAAATATTCACTGTTCACTCAAATGCTCATCATCAAGTAACACTCTAGCAGTATATGACCCACATACTGAATGGTGATCCTGGGTTTTGTTTGGTTTTGTTTTGGTTTTGGTTTGGTTTTGTTGTGTTTTTTTTTAAAGATAACGCTTTCCCTTCACAGAAGAATGGTGATAGAAACACTGTATTATCACACATACATTTCTATCCATAGTCAGTGCCAGCTGCGCAATCCCTCTCATGTGCATAAGCCATCATTTCGAAAGATTCACAGATTCACAAATTCACATATTGCATGAAGTTGGAAGGGATTCTCAAAGATCATTTTGTCCAACCCCCATGAAGTGAGCGGGGACCTCCAACTACATCAGGCTGCCCAGGGCCACATCAAGCCTGATCTTGAATGTCTTCAGAAATGGGGTCACAGCTACATCTCTGGGCAACCTGTTCCAGTATTTTACCACCCTCACTGTAAAAAGCTTTCTCCTGATGTCTAATCTGTTTGTTCCTGTTTTATTAGTAAAATATATTTAGCATAAAACTGAAATAAGTTGCTAATACCTATTTAATGATATTTCTATATGAATTTTAAATTAAATAATGCATGAGTGTAGCACAAAGACAATATTATTCATAACTTCCTACACTGAAGTTTATTCAGATTTTAATTTAAATTTAATTTTAATTTAAATTTTATTTTAATTTAAATTTAATTTTAATTTAAATTTTATTTAAATTAAAATTTAATTGAATATTGTAGTTGCATTGAATAATTAATGCAATAATTGAACCGACACATCAAGAGTTTGTTTGTCTAGATCAAATTATGTGAAATTTGGATAGGAAAAATGAAATAAAATAATTTATTTTTTAATCTTTCACAATTAGTATTATAAGCAAATTTATGAAAAGTTTTCCTTAATTCCTGTATATGATATATGGCCTCCATAATTTTGTATATTTCCATTAATTATATTATAACCATCATCTGAATTCCCTTAATTCAATTGTGCACATAAACCCCACATAGCTTCAATAAATACTTGATTCTGTAGAAATTCATACAGATACTGATATTTCTCTGTTGACCAGCAAAATGAGAAAATGCAATAACATTGCATCAGGAGAAGTTCGGATTGGACATTAAGAAAAGGTTCTTCAATAAGAGAATGCTTGGCCACTAGAACAGGCTCCTTATAGAAATCATCACAGCATCAAGCCTGTCACAGTTCACAGAGCTTCTGGATGATGATTTTAATCATATGGTGTAATGGGTTGGGGCAGACCCCCCTCCCCACCACACGCAGAAATAACGGCTCAGACAAACAGATTGCAAAAGTGATGGAAAGTTTAAATAGAAAACAGTGAGTGCATGCAGAGAACTAGAAACACAGTGACAAAAAAAAAGAACCCCAAAACAGACCCAGAGAGATCCCATCCCCACCTGAGGGTGCACCCAAAATCCCCAGGGCTCCTCCTTCCCCCACCCACTGCTAGGCTAGTCTTAGCTGGCCAGATGGCCAGATCTGAGACTGCCCATCCCCCCATGGCCTTGGGCCTAGCCAGGCCCATGGCCGGGAGATCTCTCCCCCAGTTACTGGGTGGCGGAGAGGAAGGAAAGAGGAAGTGCCAGACCCCGCCGTGAAACTTATAGTGGTGCAAGGGATCCTGGTAGGAAATAACCTAATTTCCTGTGTCCACCCACTGGGCTGGACTTCTGGACACAGGAAACACACCTGTAGCAGAGGGCACCCAGCCCAAACTACAACATATGGTTTAATTTTAAGTAGTTCTGCAAGGAGAAAGGAGTTGTGCTTGGTGATTCTTATGGGTCCCTTCCAACTCAACGTGTTTTATGATTCTATGATTTTTGATAAATATGAGGATGTGTTAAGTTAATATCTACTCCTAAACAAACAAAACAAAAAACCCAAAACCAAACCAAACCAACCAAACAAACAAAAAAGAAGTTATAATCCCAGGGGCCTAGTGGTAATCATACTTCTTTCCATACTGCTAGGAGACAGCCATTTCTAGGTCAAAACACTGAAGAAACAAGTTATTTGGGAGCAATTTAAAACTGAGCAAGGAAGCAGCCTAATAAATAATCAGGGTTAATTATCAGGAATGCAGTACAAGAGCTTGTTTACTCAACATCCTTCATTTAACAATATAGAAGTATGCAATGAAATCACTGTAAATAAGTCACTGATTTTCATTTGATATTAGACTATTAATTATATCAGGGTGGCCCTATCTGATTGGGGCTGAGTCTTCTAAAAGCCAACAGAAAGTGACAGTAAATGAGTTGTTTGTATCTTCTTTTGGTCATAGTTGTGGATAGTGGATATAATACATGGCAGTTACATTTCATTTAGAGTGAAGGCTATGAATCATTGAAGTTACAGAGGCCAGATATTTGAACTGAACAAAGCACTAACAGCCTTCTCTGAATGCTCTGAATCTTTGTTATTTCATTCCCATCATCCTGCATCCCAGTATAAATGGGCATTACTTTCTGTTCTTCCCCTTCCCTCTCTCTCTGTTCCCAGCATAAACCCTTATCTCTTGAAGTGTGGGAGAGGTTTGCGGCCTTCCACAACCTTGGGAAAAACTGATTTTTGTAGTGCAATTTGAGCCTAGGTTGTGGGGGAAAACAGGAAGGCATGGGGCAGGGCATTGAAGCCTAGCGTTTGGCCTGGTTTGGGGGGAAGGTTCTGGAAGGTTTTGACCTAGTGAGGTTTTGGTGAACAAAAGGGAAAAAATAAAACAAAACAATCAAAACCAAAAAACCACCAAAACAGGTTGGAGAACTGGGCTGAGGTTGAATAAGAATTTTTGTATTTTGTATAGATTTGTGAATAGTAATTCACCTAACTGTGAAATGAAAATAAATTGGGAGTAGAACGCAGTCAGCAAATATGGAAAAAAGAGATTCTGACTCAGTGGCCTGTCATTTGGTTTTGGCTAGAATAGAGGTAATTTTATTTTGATAATATGGGGTTAAGTTTTAGATTTGTGCTGAAAACAGTGCTGATCATACAGGGATGATTTCATCACAGCTGAGTAGTGCTTACACAGAGCCAAGGCTTTTTCTGTTTCTTACATTATTCTGTCACTGAGTAGGATTGGGATGCACAAGCAGTTGGGAAGAGACACATCCAGGACAGCTGACCCTACATGAGGTATTCCATACCATTAGGGCAGTGATCAATGGCCTGAAGTCCAGATAGAGATCAATGACAAGCGGTGTCCCTAAAAGTCCATTCTGGGAGCATTATTGTTTAAAATTTTTATCAACAATACAGATGTGGGATTAAGTGAATCATCATGGGTAACAACCAAGAGGAGCTGGAAGCCTTGTTACAGCAGGAAAGTTATGATGTAGTTGCCATCACAGAAACATGATAGAATGATTCACATGACTGGAGCACTGTAATTGATGGCTACAGGCACTTTAGGAGACACAGGGGTGGAGGGGTGGCCCTGTACATCAGGGAGGCACTAGATGCCATGGAACTACAGATCAAGGACAATCAGGTTAAGTGCCTGTGGGTGAAGATTAGAGGGAAGGCCAACAAGGTAGACATCCTGATTGGAGTCTGTTATAGACTACCCAACCAGGATGGAGAAGTTGATGATTATTCTATAGGCAGCAAGAGGCTGTCTCAAGGTCACCAGACCTTTTTCTTATGGGCGATTTTGACCTGCCTGATATCTGCTGGGAACTTAACACAGCAGAGAGGAGGCAGTCTAGAAGGTTCTTAGAGTGTATGGAGGACAGCTTCTTATCCCAGCTGCTGTGTGAGCCTACCAGGGATAAGGCTTTGCTTGACCATTTTACAAGCAGAGAAGGGTTGGTGGGAGATGTGGTGGTTGGAGGCTGTCTGGGCTCCAGTGACCCCAGAGTTTTCAATATGCAGTCAAGCTAAGAGGGGCAACAACAAAACCTCTACTCTGGACTTCTGGAGGGCAGACTTCAGGTTAGCCAAAGAACTAACTCAGAAGGTACCTTGGGAACAGCCGTTAAAAACAAAGGGGTCCAGAAGAGCTGGAACTACTTCAAGAAAGAATTCTTGAAGGTGCTGGAACAGGCTGTGCCAATGTGCCAGAAGATGAGCTGCCAGGGTAGCAGGCCACCCTGCTTGGGCAATGAACTTCTGAGCATCTTAAGGGCAAAAAAGAGGGTGTATCATCTTTGGAAGAAAGGTGAGGAAACCCATGGAATGTTTAAGGATGTTGCTAGGTGATGCAGGAAAAAATTAGAGAGGCAAAAGCCCATTTAGAGCTTAGACTGGCCACTGCTGTGAAGTACAACAAAAAATCCTTCCATAAATATATATTAATGGCAAGAGGAGGGACAAGGACAACCTCCACTCCTTGGTGGACATGGAGGCAAACATAGTAACCAAAGATGAGGAAAGGGCAGAGGTACTTAACACCTTCTTTGCCTCAAATCTTAATAGAGGAATAGGTTGTCTTCCAGACAACTAGCTTCCTGAGCTGGCAGATGGAGCCAGGGAGCAGTATAGTTGCCCTGTGATCCGGGAGGAAGTAGTTAGAGACCTCCTTAGCCACATGGATCCCCACAAGTCCATGGGACCGGATGGGATCCATCCTAGGGTACTGAGAGAGCTGGCAGATGAGCTGGCCAAGCCACTCTCCATCATTTTTCAACAGTCCTGGCTTGTTGGAGAGGTCCCAGATGATTGGAAGCTGGCCAGCATGATGCCCATCCACAGGAAGGGCTGGAAGGAACAACCAGGGAATTCCAGGCCTGTCAGCCTGACCTCAGTGCCAGGCAAGATTATGGAACAGGTCATCTTGAGTACAATCACACAGCACTTAGAGGATGGCCAAGGGATCAGGCCCAGCCAGCATGGATTCAGGAAGGACAGTTCCTGCCACACCAACCTGACCTTTTCTATGACCAGGTGACCAACCAGGTGGATGTGGGGAAGGCTGTGGATGTAGTCTATCTGGACTTCAGCAGGCCTTTGACACTGTCCCCCATAGCAAATTCCTGGCCAAGCTGTCTGCCCATGGCTTAGACAAGAGCACTCTGCACTGGGTAAGGAGCTGGATGAAGGGCCGAGCCCATAGATTGGGGGTGAATGGTGCCACATCCAGCTGGCAGACAGTCACTAGTGGTATTCCTCAGGGATCAGTGATGCGCCCCATGCTCTTTAATATCTTTATTAATGATCTGAATGAGGGTATTGAGTCCATCATCAGTAAATTTGCAGATGACACTAAGCTGGGGGCAGGTGTTGATCTGTTAGAGGGCTGAAGAGCTCTGCAGAAGGACCTTGACAGGCTGGACGGAAGGGCAGAGTCCAACAGCATGAGACTGAACACATCCAAGTGCTGGGTTCTGCACATTGGCCACAACAACCCCATGCAGTGCTACAGGCTGTGGTCAGAGTGACTAGAGAGCAGCCAGACAGAAAGAGACCTGAGGATACTGGTTGGTGGTAGGCTGAACATGAGCCAGCAGTGTGCCCAGGTGGCCAAGAAGGCCAATGGCATCCTGGACTGTATCAGGAACACTGTGGCCAGCAGGAGCAGGGAGGTCATTCTGCCCCGTCTTCAGCACTGGTCAGCCCACGCCTTGAGTACTGTGTCCAGTTCTGGGGCCCTCAGTTTAGGAAAGATGTTGACTTGCTGGAATGTGTCCAGAGAAGGGCAACAAAGTTGGTGAGTGTTTGGAGCACAAGCCCTCTGAGGAGAGGCTGAGGGAGAAGAGGTTACATAGCTTGGAGAAGAGAAGGCTCAGAGGAGACCTTATTGCTATCTACAACTACCTGAAGGGAGGTTGTAGCCAGGTGGGGTTTGGTCTCTTCTCCCAGACAACCTATGACAGAACAAGAGGACACAGTCTCAGGCTGCACCAGGGGAGGTTTAGGCTTGATGTTAGGAAGAAGTTCTTCACAGAAAGAGTGATTATCCAGTGGAATGTGCTGCCCATTGAGGTGGTGGAGTTACCATAACTGGAGGTGTTTAGGAAGAGACTAGATGGGGTGCTCGGTACCATGTTTTAGTGGATTAGATGGTGTTGTGTGAGAGGTCAGACTAGATGATCTTGAAGGTCTTTTCCAACCTGGTTAATTCTATTCTATTCTATCAGGATTGCACAAAAGACCCCAATATACTGCTACTAATCAACTATTGCAAAGTATTCTTTCTCGGGCACCTTGGCACACCAGAAAGGATGCCCCTGGATGTTCTATGAAACGAGTGTAGACTATCAGATCCAATAGAGGAATCTTGCAGGCATAGGACTGTGAGACATCAGGGATTTGAGGATTCCCTTATCATAGCCATAACAGTATACTCATTGAATTTCTATGGCAACATGATGTTATGTTTGTTAGAACTGTCCGCTGTTTTTCATACTTATCTCACAGTTACCTCATTGTTGTAGTGGTCTCCTACTACAGTTTGGTTTATATTTGAATATTGCTAAAGTAGTTTCATTCACTACAGCTGTGCTTGTTACACAGGCTATTGATAAGTATAAGTAAGCTATTAAAAAAATCATAATAGATACCTTATGCAGTCAAAAATGTGCTCCTTTGCAGATAATACTGCTATAAACATTTTGCCTGTAAAACTTCTTTCCTTCCTAGGTACACTAGGTAAACTGTAAACTTTTCAACACATAACTTCATCTGCATATATTATAATACAGAAATATGTTTAATGTACACCAATTGTTATTTATATCTCCTGTGAGAATATGTTTTTGCTCTGTGGTTCTACGTTCCTTTGTAAATGTGGAGATGAATCTCACATGTAACTTGTGGTCTTGTGGTTGACCACTGTTGCAATTCAATCTTTATTGTCTCTATAAATAGGAAAAAGCCTGTGAACCAAAGTGTCGGGAGGATCACACCACTTACTATAACCCTCCCTTTGAATCCTATTTTCTACAAAACCTGAACTGTGCAAAAGTATCCTGCAAGCAGTGTATACAGAACTTAAGAGCAAAATTACTAGGTATAAGATTATCGATGACTAGCCAGCTACTATGTAAAGCACTACTACATTCACTGTGCAAGTAATGCTCCTAATGCATCTTTGCTGATCAAAGTTTTCAATCAGCAATGTGAGGGTCAGGCTCTATTTTACTTACTGTACACATGTTAACAATTATTTTATTTTTAAAATTAGCCATAGTTACACAGCTGTGCTGCATCAGATGACCATGTGAATCACAGGTGGATGAAACACCTTCAACGAGAGTTAAATGATAGAGCTCAATGTGTCATTTAAAGATGGGTGACTTTAGATGTATTCCTGGACACTCTGTAATAAAGGTGTCTCATAAATAATGTGTCACATCTGGCAGTGATACGGGGATGTGTAGGATGCCTTAGAGTGTTTTAACTGTACATAGGCACCTGTATTTAAACTGATTTGTGTCCATGGTGTCAGATGTTTGCTGTAGGATTTAACCAGTCCAATGCCAGGTGGTCAGAACTAGTAGAAGATGTTTGTGGAAAGTGAATTTTATTTTATAGAAGGCTTTCTAAATATACACTAGGTATTGTAACCATTTACTTCATGACCCTGGATCACATACTTTCCACAGAAAGGAGATTTCAGGTCATGGAAACTTAACTCCTAAAACACTTTTGTTCCATGCTTTCCTCCAGAGACTTTAGCATATGGTAGGCCATATGTGAAGTTCTATATTGGAAATTCATTGAGCTTACCATGCTTTAGGAATCCAGTCTTTTAGTGAGGATCACAGAAATACTGAGGCTGGTTAGACCACTGAGATCACCAAGTCCAGCCTATGACCTAACATCACCACATTGACTAGACCATGTCACTAGATGCCATGTTCAATCTTTCCTTAAACACCTCCAGGGATGGTGAGTCCACCACCTCCCTGGGCAGTCCATTCGAGTGTCTAATTACCTTTTCTGTGAGGAAGTGCTTCCTAACATCCAACCTAAACCTCCCCTGGTGCAGTTTCCTGGTCTGGAAGAAATTCCCTTCAGGTAGTTATAGAGTGTGATAAGGTCCCCCCTGAGTCTGCACCTCTCCAGGCTTAACAATCCCACCTCCTTCAGCCTCTCCTCATAAGAATTTACCTCCAGTCTCTTCACCAGTCTTGTCACTCTTCTTTGCACCTGAAACAGCACCTTAATATCTTTCTTGAAGTGAGGAGCCCAGAGCTGCACACAGTACTCAAGGTGAGGCCTCACCAGTGTCATGCACAGGGGCATAATTACATCCCTAGTCTTGCTGGCCACACTATTCGTGATACAGGCCAAGACATCACTGGCCTTCCATGACACCTGGTGTGATGGGTTATGCCCATCCTGAAAGCCAGGGGGGAGGAGGCCGGGGGACCATGGGGAAGTGGTGTGAGATCCTTGCTCTCCCCGGAGAGGGATTCCCCCCTGGGAAACTGAGTTAGTCTGTTCAACTCCTCTCCCTGTCCAGCAAGCCTATAAAAAGGAAGACACTGCAGCCACTTGCTCTCACTGTGATGAAAGGACTAAGAGAGTCGCTGCTGGCTTCCTTGTTCTCTGCCATGTGGTTGGGTCTGGTCTTTTCTCCCTGCTGCATCTTCAAAGGACTGTTGGTTTTGTATATTCTCCTTTTCCATCCCTGTCCTTTGCCCTAGTGAACCCTTCCTGTTATTGTTATATATATATATATATATTTATATATATATATATATATATAAAAAAACTATATATATATATCTATAAAACTATATATATATTCTTTAAACTATATATATATATATTGTTTAAAGAAAATATTACCTGTCTACTTCCAAACCGACTCCAAATTATTTCTCAGTAGATCTATCTCTTCCTTTTTTTCTTTATCCCCCTTTCTTTCCTTTTTCTTCTTGGCGGGGGAGGGGGGAAGAAGGGGGGGGATTCTCGGTCTTGGCCCCCCATCTGAGTTCTTAAATCCCAGGTGAGGCTCAAACCACCACACCTGGGCACTCTGCTAGTCCATGCTCAGCCATCTGTCAACCGGCACTCCCAGGTCTCTCTCTGCCAGGCTGCTCTCCAGCCACTTAATCCTCAGTCTGTAGTGCTGCATGGGGCTATTGTGGCCAAAGTGTAGGACCCTGAACTTGACATTGTTAAACCTTATACTGTTGGCCTCAGCCCATCGAACCATCCTGTCCATGTCTCTCTGAAGCGTCTTCCTACCTTCCCCAGACTGATACTCCCCCCAGCTTGGTGTCATGCACGAATTTACTACGGTAGACTTGATCCCCTCATCCAAGTCCTCAGTAAAGATGTTGAATAGAACTGGGCCCAGTACTGATCCCTGGGGGACACCACTGGTCACTGGACACCAACTGGGTGTAGCACCATTCACAACCAGTCTGTGCCTGGTCATCCACCCAGTTTTCAACACAGCAAAGCGTGCACCTGTCCAAGCCATGGGCTGTCAGCTTTTTCAGGAAAATGATGTGGGAGACTGTGTATTTGTTACATTCCTGTAACAATTTTGAAATCCTACTAAGAAGTAAGAAATCATTTGGCACGGAAAAGTCCACAAGAGTTATATTGTCTCACAAAATAATTCTTTAGAGGACATTTATTTAGCTGGGTTTGAATGTAGTGTCTTCCACAAGTCTATTGCCTCATTGCATGGAAGAAACTAAATCTTTCATACTGTAAGACTCTGAAATTTTTTTGCAATAGAAGAAATTGAAGTTATTATGACCTAAATTTCAGTTTGCTCTCTCATGTGGGAGTAGGCTGGCACTGGGAACAGGATGTGAGTACGCCCTTCTGTCAGAATCTACAAAGCAGCAGCATCCAGAATCTCCAGGTTGAGAGTATCTATATGTGCCCTGAATTATTGTATCTTTCTCCTTTTTACACACCCAGGTTAATAAGTATCACATTTTTTTTCAAACACACTCTCAATTTTTCCAAGGTTAAAATTGAGTGCCATTTTCAGCCAGCTTGATGAACAGGCTTGTGGTTGGTTGAAATTACCCCCCAGCATAAAATTTCCAGACCACCTCAGTTGAAAGCAAATGAAGCTGTATTTACAAGCATAACTACAATCCAAATATGAAATAGAATAAAATAGATTAAAAAATAGCTAAAATGCAATGAATATGGACAAAATATACATCATTTACATATATTTACAATTTATAAACAACAGGAACCCCCCTGGCCAAAACCAGGGGTTTAATAACAGTTTCCTCCTCTTCTCCCTCCCCCCTTCCCCCTGTACAAGGGTCAAGAGAAGAAAGAAGAAAAAACAAAACAGAGAGTAGGCTTTTAGTACTTAACCACAAGAAGAATGCATTCAAAGTCAGCAAAGCCAGCAGAAGACAGAGATAAAGCAAAGGAAGCAAAAAGAGGAAAAGTTAGTGCACACAACTAGCTTTATGTTGGTAATCAGACCAGTGGGATTATTTAGACCTTGTCCAGATATGCTGGAGGGGAGGGAAGGGAATCCATCCAGAGGGACCTTGACATGCTGGAGAGATGGGCCTATGACAATCTCATTAGATTCAACAAGACCAAATGCAAGGTCCTACATTTGGGTCAGGGCACTCCCAGGCACTGACATAGACTGGGCAGCAACTGGCTTGAGAGCAGCCCTGAAGAAAAGGACCTGGGGGTGCTGGTGGATGAGAAGCTATGAGGACAGACTGAGGGAGTTGGGTCTATTCAGTCTGGAGAAGAGAAAGCTCTGATGAGACCTTATTATGGCCTTCCGGTATATGAAGTGGGCCTACAAGAAGGCTGGGGAGGGATTTCTCAGGATATCAGATAATGATAGGACTAGGGGCAATGGATCCAAGCTAGAGGAGGGTAGATTCAGACTGGATATTAGGAAGAAGTTTTCCCCATGAGAGTGATGAGACACTGGAACAGGTTGCCAGGGAGGTGGTGGAGGCCCTACCCCTGGAGGTTTTTAAGGCCAGGCTCTATGTGGCTCTGGGCAACCTGATCTAGTGTGAGAAGTCCCTGCCCATGGCATGGGAGGTGGAGCTAGATAATCCTTGAGGTCCCTTCCAACCCTAACAATTCTATGATTCTATGATTATTTTCCCTTTTGCATCAGATGGTAATTTATTTACATTCTACCACATTTTGCTCAAGATCCGTGGAAAATTTTCTAGGCACAGCCTAAAACTACCACAAGGCGGAACTACAAAATTGAGATGATGACATCAATCACCATGTTTCTTTGTTATCAGAAACAGTATGTTTAATCAGTCTAACCTGCTATTCTAACCAAAGTAATTTCAGCAGAGCAGGATTATTCAGGTCTTAAACATCAGGTTAGCCTGCCACCATAGTGATTACCAGCTCCAGAGAGGGACTTAAGTGCATAACATTATTGGAGGTTAGTTTGAAGCAAGCAACAACTGAACACGACACACAACATCTGAGTCCTCATGGTCAGAGAAAAAGGTCTCTGAAGGACAAGAAGCATATCTAGATGTTCATAAACCCCAATTTTATACCTTTACACCAAGCCCTCTCTAAAATCTAAGAGAAACTAATCCTGTCCATGTTCATGCAAAATAAAATGAGTACATTCAATATCTTCTTCACGTATGTATAAATTAGACATTTGGTTTATTTCTGCAGTTCCATTAACCTTTGTGAGTGTATTTCCCTTCACCAATTAATTCAAGAATGTAGTGGTTTGACCAGGATTGAGTGCTGAGCCCTAAACAGTCATTTGCCTACCCTTCCTGCTCACAACAGAGTGTGGGGGAGAATAGAAACAGTAAAAGATCCTCCAACTTGAGGGTCCAGATAAAAATAGCTTAATAAAAAAGAAGAAGAAGGAAGAAAGGGGAAACCCAAATAAAACAAGTGATGCAAAGGAAATTGTTCACCACTTTTCACAGGAGATCAATGTACAGCCAGTCCCATAGCAATGGCTACCTAACCAAGCCCCTTCTCCCTTCCATTGTTATATAACTGACGATGACTCTATATGGTATGAAGTGTCCCTTTGGTCATTTTGGATTAGTTATCCTGGTTATGTTCCCTTCCCTCTTATTTTGCACTCCTAACTTACTTGCTGAAGACCAGCATGAGAATCAGAAAAAGTCTTGGAACTGAGTAGACAGTGCTCAGTAACAGATAAAACATAGGGGTGTTATTAACATTGTTTTGATCTCATATCCAAAACATTCCATCACAGCAGGCTGCTATGAAGAAAATTCCTGCCAAATCCAGCACAAAGCAGAAAAGGTAGATGTAGCCTTCTCTGTACAACTGGCAGAAGCCTTATGTTCAAAGATCCTGGTCCTTGTGAGTGACTTAATCCAGAAATGTGATAGAAGGCCAACACTTCAGGCTGTAAACAAAGCAGGCTGTAAACAAATCAGTGTTTGTGAAGCTCTTCTTGATACCAGGCATTAAGGAACCTTCAAAGACACTCTCCTGGAAGTGATTCTTACAAAGAAATAGAAGCTTTGACAAAAGTGATCATGTAATAGTGGAGTTCAGGATTCTGAGAGGAGGTAAATAAAAAGATCACAACCCCAACCCTGAATTTAGGAGAGTAGACTTTGGCCTGTTTAGGAACCTGCTTGTAAGAATCCCAGTGCAGAGGATCCTGGAGAAAATGTTCAGGAGAGCTGATTAATTTTCAAGGATCACATTTTCCATGCTTAAGAGCAGTTCATCCTAATGAGCAGGAAAAAGAGCATCTGTTAAACAACTTCATTAATGATCTGCATGAAAGAACAACATGCACTCTCAGCAGGTCTGCAGATGATACAAAACTGGGAGGAGTGTCTGATTGACAAAATTATTGTACTCTTCAGAAGGACCTCAAAAGGCTTGAGAAATGGAGCAAGAGGAACATCTGGAAATTCAACAGCTGCAAATGTGATGTCCTGCTTCTGGGAAAGAATGAAACCATGCACTAGTGCAAGTTGAGATCTGACTGACTGGAAAGCAGCTTTCATTAAACAACCTAGGTTTATAGTGGACAGCAGGCCAAACATGAGCCAACTGTGGGCCTTTTTTTGGACAATAAAAGAACAACAACAGCCCATCTTCCTTTCAGAAAAAAGGAAGCGTTTTACTTTAAATATAAAAATACATATTTCCTTATAGAAAACATAAAAAAAAAAAAACAGGACAATACTACTTCCCTCTCTTTAAAAGAGCCTAAAGGCTAAAGACACACCAAGATAAAGTGAGTGGGTTTTACCCACCAAGTCTAACGGTGAAATTTTTGTTGGTTTAGGTTATCTGCCAAAGTAAGGATCCACATCTTGAGTCAGGTGCCTAAACTTCCAGAAGCCAGAACAGCTCAGATAAGTATGTGAATGCATGCTGAGATACATCAGAGCAGCACATTTCATTATGAGCCTTTATGTGCCCCACTGAGGTATCTTTTAATGTTAAATAAGCTTTTTTTTTTTTTTTTTTTTTTTTTTTTTTTTAAACCACTGGCTTCTGGCTGTGATCCAAGCACATAAAAGCGAACAACTTTCTTTTCTCTGAGTCCTAGTCATGTCTCTGGGCTTTTCAATCATTATCACATTTTTATAGACGTTAACAACAGGTCAACAAACTAATCAGTTAGCTGAATAATAAGTAGTATGCTCTGCAGCCTGCAGAAATAGCCTTTTTTACAAAATGCATGCAGACATACTCACAGATATGATGTGTGAGCTGTGTTCATGGAGGTGTTATAAAAGAAAAGGGAAGTGTCCTGCGATGCCTTATAATATTGGAAGTGAAATAGTTTGGAAGATTGAGTGGGAAGTGTTAAAATAGCTCTTTCACTGTCCATATTTTTTGTAGATAGCAAACAATTTTCATAACTGCTTTTTGATTTTCTAGTTTGCTAAAAATAAATATACCTGAACAAACTCACATAAGCCTAGTGTAAAGGATCAAGGGACTGGAGATCTAAGGTGAAACAGGGTGATCAGATGGACACTATGAAAGTACTTAAAATCTGTTGTCAGTTATTTAATTACTCTCCTGTAATTAATCGTGTCCATTTGAAAGAATAATTTACTGCAGTAGCTGCTTGTGTGTCTCTTTCTTAACTACCAGATCACTAAACATCTTGGAAAGCAAAGATGTAAATGCAAACAAAAAAAAAAAAAAAAAAAAAAAAAAAGCTTTGCAGAGATGTCATAGCAATGACCAAAGGAAACTAGAGAATAGTCCCCTCAGGGAAATTGTTGCTTACACAGATGAGCAAATAAGGGGACAGTGATGACAAAAAAGCAGTACAGGAATATACATGGTAAAAACCCCTTGTTAGTTCCTTTTGTGAAAACATTGGATTTTTATTTTTTTTTTGTAAGTAAGCAAGCATTCTCAGGCTAAGTGTAACTGCTACTTAAGTCCTGCTAGCCTCTGTCAAACCTCCCATGACCCTGAGAGGAAATATTTGCATGAAGGAAAAGAGCTGTTGTGGAGGCAATACCAACATACCACACCATGGTCAGACAGCCCATTTAACAGAAGCTGTCAGATATGGGAGTGTAATGAGGAAGGTGCACAGATATGGGACACTATGAGATAATTTGTGCCTGAAACGATCGCTTTAGAGAGAAAGATGAACATCATCATGATCAAATAGCAACCAGGAAATGACAAACACTGACACATGAGATCAGTCTTTAAAGAAATATGATGGAAGTACAGACATGGGATGTGGGGAGGGACAGTCGAGAGGAAGTAGTAGGTGTCAGAGGGGATCTATCCTTGATGACAGTGTCTTGACCCCTGCCCAGACCATATAGAGCAGACTCCCTGTGGAGTCCTTGGACCAGCCTGCACCTAGATGTAGACTGGCAGAGCAGTGACAGCACATAGAGACCCCTACTTCCGGGAACAGGCACAGCTCCCAAGATACCTCTTCACCATCAAGTACATCAGGAGAGGCAGAGGGGTATGCAAAAGTGAGGAAGGAGTGATGGCAACCTCTGCATCCAGGTGGTGTATATGTGTATGTGTGTGCGTTCCAGACCTTTAAAGGATTGCTTCTAAAAGACTGTATATATACATTTGCAGGTTTTTATTAACATTTCCTAATTTATCTATAATTGTGATTGATTTGTTGTATTAAAGATGGTGATTCTGAATATATATAGTTAATGGATTCTAGCTAATTACATGTGATTAATAAATCAATTAACTGCTTCAATCCTGATTTCATTTAAACCACATAAGTTGAGCAGCTTTTCTTTGTGACAGAATAGTAAAAATAATTATCCACAGTCTCAAAAGGACACACTGTTTTAAATGCTTTCTGATAAAAACAGCAACTTACTGCTCTATAGTGATAGGATGAGGGGCAATGGTTTTAAGTTAGAGTAGGTTTAGACTGGGTGTTAGGAAAAAGTTCTCTGCCATGATGGTGGTGAAACATTTGAACATGTTGCCCAGGGAGGTAGTTGAGGCTCCATCCCTGGAGATATTCAAGGTTAGGCTTGACAAGGATCTCAGCAACCTGATCTAGTGGAGGATGTCCCTGCTCACTGCAGTGGTTGGACAAGATAACCTTTGGAGTTCTCTTCCAACACAAAACATTCTATAATTTGATGATTAATCTAAACTCTTTTTACTTGAATGTATACCATGGCCTACTGTTATGATTGTAAGGAGGTTATTAATATTCAATAGGTGGAATGATTAATAAAATATTAATAATTTTATTAATTTAAAAATGCTATGGAAAATATTAATAAAACCTATTTACTTGTTTCCTCACCAGCAGGAACATGTAACAATTTAAACAATATGAGCAAAAATCCAGAAACAGCAATTTAAAATACAAAGGAAAAAAAGGGAACATTGGTAACATGCCAGAGATTGCCCATAAGGTCGGGGGGTGGGGGGGCAGAATCTGGTATTCTCTAGGGCAACAGACCTTTAACAGATGCTCATAAAAATCAGATTTTGTAATTACTCACTGATCATGGTACCACATGGCATGCGTGGGAATTTAAACAAAACCAAAATGGTGTTGAGCACATGAGAGCTGCAGGAACACAGTTTCACTTTCTGTTGGCTTCTACAGCTTGTCAGTGAGGCGTATTCAGGATTTATCTCTGAAGACTTTGTAGCCGAAATCTTTGTAGAAAAGAGTTTGCTGCCAAAGCTTGTGGGGCTTGTTAGCTTTGTAGCTTTGCTTATTTAGAGAGGTTCTTCAGCTGCAATTCTTTGCAGCGGTGCTTATTCTTCCTTCCAATAAAACAAAACACTCCTGGGGACACTCAGCTCCTCCTAGGGTTCATCCCTCAGCCCGGTGAGACACGTCTGTTCTGCTTCTGGGATTTACAATGCTACAGAGCAAGGGGTCTTGCAGTCTTGTTTGATTAAACTGAAACACAGCTCGGATTCCAAGCAAAGCTTGTGACTTCTCTCAGAGCTTGGCCAATTGCAAGGCAAGGCTCTCGCTCTCTGGGCTGGTATTTATCATTTCCCAAGACAATTATGGCCAATGATAACAAATATTGAGTGAGGAAAAACCGAACAGTGTAACCTATAGAATGAGTTTATTCCAAATGTGGCCAAAGGCACATCCACCTGGCCCACTTGGACTGCAGGGCATGTTCAGACAAGCCTGGGCAATGTGGGCATTTTCCTGAAAAACCAGACCTGCTGCCTTCTGCCTTATCGTTTGACTCAGAGCATTTTTGAGGCTTTCTGTCCCTTCAGGACACCTACTCACATGAAGCTTCCACAGTGCTTTGATAAAGTGGCATATAAGTTATAGGATTACCTCATTAGAAAAAAAAAAAAAAAAAGTAAATGAGAAGCAGTGCAATAGCAGTTTGGTTCAAATTTTCAGTCTGAAATTGAAGACCTCCTTTTCACTCTTACTTGAACTCTGTCACTTGTGTAGGTATCTCGATGTCCAGGATTTTTTGACCACTTAACTATCTGTATTTGGTTTACCTGGGCTGGAGTTAATTCTCTCCAGATCATCTTTCTAATTTTGTCTTCAGAAATAAATAAAAAAAAAAAAATCAGAAATAATTAAATAAATAATCATAGCAAGTAAAGCATTTATGCCTTCATACCTAAAAATGGCTGTCCTTATGTTTTCTATATGTTTCACTCACAAAAAGGAGGTTTTATTTTTTTTTTTTTCTTTTCCAAGGGCTCATAATAAACAGCATTTTTCTCTGATTTCAAATGAATGCACCTCTCTCTCCATTCCTCCTTTTAACTATATCTTTTCACTATTGGTTCTGGAATTACTCCACTTAGAAGCAAAACGTCACTTATTCATACTCCTGCAACAGTGACAACATGGATTTTTAATGAATATGAAGGATATATTTCTGTGAAATATATTTCATTATTGGTTCTAGGAAAATAAGGATTTCTTTATATCATAAATGTTGTGCCCAATGTCTTGTTGGTTTTCTCTGTTTTTATCTGGGAGAAATCTTTCTCATCTTTGAGGTCATGATTGAAAAAGCTGAGAATACAATTAACAGCTTAATGAAGTTTCTATCATCATAGTCAAAAGCAAATGGCAGCAGAAAATTCAACACAAAGTTGTAAAAGAAAAAGAGGAGGGTTATATATTTGGAGTTGTTTTTTATAATTAGTTTTTGGTTTGGCTTGGTGGGTTGTTAATGTTTGTTTTTATTTATTTATTTATTTATTTAACAACCTTCTTAAAAGGTTGTAAAAGCCTTTAAGCTCACTCAAATTTTTGCAAATAGAAACAATTAGTTGTAGGCATGACAAGACAGAATCAAAACAAGAACTAAGCCATATGTGTATAACTGTAAAATGCTGGTAATTAGTAATGAGATGGTTTTTGGAAATAATCGGTACTGTTAACACCTTGTCAGTCATTTAAAACAGTTCTTCAGAGTTGTTTGGCTCTTTGTCAAACTGGAGCTTTGATGATACATATATCAATATTTCTTATCAAATGTGCATGCACGTACTTACTGAATCTCATTGTGTAATAAATTTGATCTTATTCTTTTAAAACTAATAAGTCCACGTGCACTTCTGTTCATCATGTTCTTCACACTTTTTGCTTACTTGTTTATACTAGGATATTTAATAAAAGTCATTAATTTTATATTAATGTGAATATACTATGACAAAATGCTAATTAGCATAACATCAAAAACACCAATAGAGACATTCCTGACAATCAAAATCCTCAGAAAGATCAAAATTTTTCTTATAACTTATAGTTCCCACTCTCATTAAAATTTTGATCCAAGTTGGAGAAGAGTAGGCTGTTCCTTTGATAAAATTCTGATTGGGCAGAGGCAGGATTCTTTCAAGATCACAAGATCATCAATTGGAAAACACACACAACTCTTGCATTAAAATTGAAATGTTAATGATTCAAGATATGCAGCAGGTATTTCTTGAATACTATTCCTAAGCATAAGAAAGAAGTAAAATATGGGCAAAATAAACAAACAAACAAACAAAACAAACAAACAAAACCCCAAAAAAACCTCAAGGCATCAAAACACCAAAAAAGCCAACACACAACTGAAAGGCACCATATTTCTCCATGTGAGATCAGTGGCAGAGAGACAACTTTCGTCATCTAGAGCAACAGTCAACTTCCAGTCATGAGATGAAATTGTTTTGCTCCTGCTCCTTTTATTCAGCTCCTGATAAATATAACATTCTCCCAACGATAACTGATTTAAAACATATCTGACCTTTCCTAGAAACCTGACTAGACATTTATGCACTGGACTGCTGATAAGGGATAAAAGTGCTGTAGTAGATATAACTAAAAGCTGTATCATAACAGCATTTGTACAGAGGCTGAAGTAATACTATGGAGAAGATAAAATTTGATAATTGTCTACCATTTTCAACCATAACATATTTTTAATATAATTTTAGAGTAATTAATTACTGCACTAATATAATACATTAAAGGCTTCTCTTGTTTTACTGATCTGTTGAAGAGAAAAATAACCATAAGTTCTAATTGTTATTATTAGAGCATTATAATTCCAAGGAAATGTTTTGCCTTAAGATGTATTGCAAAGTGCCAGTACAGTAAAAAGCTTCCAAAAATACCAGTTTGAAATTGATCATTTGAAGCTCTCTTAGCTTTGCTTGTCTTCCATTTTGCAAATGAAAACACTATCCTATTACTTCAGTGTAACACTATAAAGTGGTACATGTATTTGAGGGAGGGGCACTGTTGTAGATTATTTTGCATATGTTACTAATTTCTACTTTTTTTTTTTTTTCTCTTTTTTTTGTTTCCTTTGTTGTTGTTTGTTTTTATTTTTAATGTTGGCACTATGAGAAGAGCAGGAGTTTCTGAGTCTCTCTTGTTGCCCACTGAAGGACAAGCCAAGGTCGATCCTAGATTTCATACCACTGGTAGGTATCTATTGGTGAGGGAAAACAAGGTCAGATACAGCCCCCAGGACAGCAGTGCCATGAGGCTGGGATAGAGCTAGCTCTCAGCACTGCTAGAGTGTTTCTGGTGTGGAAAATGACAGCTCTGGACTGGAATGAGGTCCTGGGCCCACTAAAATTGTAAGAAATGAAAATGCAGTTCTTGATTTATATTTAACAGATCCTTTCTTTGCTGCCTTGGTATCTTAACAGGGGATGAAAGCCTCTTAGCCAAGACTTGTAATTGATATTGATCTCACCACTGGGCTAGTCCATGAACTTGTAATACTGTTATTTTTATTTTCTAATAGAATGAGAGGGTACACCAAGGGCAGTTTCTCCTGGGTAAAGCTTTTCTGTAGTTTTGCATCTCACTAGTCTTGCAAGTAGCTTTTTTTGTTGGTTTTTTTTTTTTTTTTTTTTTTTTACTTGTTTGGTTTGATCTGTTTCTGTTTTATTGATTCTTCACAAGTGCATGCTTTCATAAAGAGTTTTGCACAGTTTTCCACAGCATTCTCCTGAAGAAGCTGGCAAGTCATGTCTTTAATGGACGTATGCTTTATAGGACAAAACGCTGGCTGGCTGGTCCAAATAACTGTGATGAATGGAGTTAAATCCAATTGGTGGGCAGTCACATGTGGTATTCCCCAGGGCTCAGGATTGGGGCCAGTTCTCTTTAATAACTTTATCAGTGATTTGTGTGAGGTGATCAAGGGCACCCTCAGTAAGTTTGCATATAACACTAAGCTGATGAGTGTTGATCTGCTTACAGGTAAGAAGGATTTGAATGGGCTAGATCAATGGGCCCAGTCCAGTAGTGTGAGGTTCAACAAGGCCAAATACCAGGCCCTGACCTTGGTCACAATGACCCCATGCAATGCTACAGGTTTGGAGTGACTGGAAAGCTGCCCCATGGAAAAGGACCAAGGGTATCGATAAACAGCTGGCTGAATATTAACCAAGAGTGTGCTCAGATGGTAGCCACTAAGACCAATGGCATCCTGGCTTGTATCAAAAATAATGTGGCCAGCAGGGCTAGAGAAGTGACTGCTCCCTGTGCGTGGAACTGATGAGGCCACATCTCAAATACCCTGTTCAGTTTTGGCTCTCACTGCAAGAAGAATGTTGAGGTGCTGAAGCATTTGAAAAAAAGCTGTTGAAGATTCTAGAGTGCATGTCTTATGAGGAGTGGCTGAGGGGATTGGGATTGCATAACCAGGAGATAAGGAGGTCAAAGGGACACCTCCCAGCTCTCTACCAGAAATGAGGTTGTAGTGAGATGGAGTTCAATCTCTTCTCCCAGGTAACAAGCCACCGGAGAAGAGAAACTGCCAGGGAAAGTTTAGATTGTATAATAAGAAATAATTTTTCTCCAAAAGGGTTATTAAGAATTGGAATGTGCTTGGCAGGGAGGTGGTGGAGGTACCATACTTGCAAGTATTTCATAGATTTATAGGTGAGCTGCTTAGTAATATTGTGTGCTGGTGAGTTGACAGTGCTAGATTAATGGTTGAACTTGATCTTAAAGGTATTTTCCAACTTAAATGATTCTATGACAAGGCAATGTGCTGAGAAGTGTATCAACACCTGAGGACCACTACAATCTAAAGATCCAAATATGGTACAGAATATAGAATACAGGATTAACCAGGTTGGAAAAGACCTTTGAGACCATAGAGTCCAACCGATCATCCAACACCATCTAATCAACTTAACCATGCCTTATCCAGTCTCTTTTTAAACACGTCCAGTGATGTTGACTCCACCACCTCCCCGGGCAGCCCATTCCAATGGCTAGTTACTCTTTCTGTGAAGAACTTCTTCCTAACATCCAGCCTAAATCTCCCCTGGCACAGCTTGAGACTGTGTTCTGTTCTGGTGCTGGTCACCTGGGAGAAGAGACCAGCCCCCACCTGGCTACAACTTCCCTTCAGGGAGTTGGAGATGTTACCAGAAGGCTGCCCAGTCTGGTGCAGCCCTCTGAATACTATCCATTAATAGTTGTGCAGTTAGGGAATTATGATGTTGCAACCAGAACTCCCAGGGCTATCAAGAATGACTTTAAGGCCCTGGGGGATCTGGCTGAGGGGTCAGGTGCACAAATAATTTTTTCATCAATACCCTTAGTTGCAGGAGGGAATACCAGAAGGAACAGGTCAGAAGCTGTAGTCAAAAAGGGGCTTAGAGGTTGGTGCAATCAAAAGAATTTTGGGTTTTTCGATCTTGAAAAACTTTCTACTGCACCAGGTCAGCTGGCAACAGATGGAGTACATCTGTCCCAGAGGAGGGGAAAGATCAGAGTGTATGAGAATGGCCTATCCATCAAAGGGAAAAAGATTCTAGGAAGGGAATTGGCAGGTCTCATTGATAGGGCTTTAAACTAGATTTGAAGGGGGAAGGGGCTGAAACCAGTCCCCCAGAGAGGAGTCTGAGGGTGGCAAGCTGGAGTCAGGGGTAAAACCCGCAGCTCAGCAGAAGTGCATGTACACTTATGCACAAAGTATGGGCAAAAGACAAGAGGAGCTGGAAGCCTTGTTGCAGCAGGAAAGTTATGATGTAGTTGCCATCACAGAGACGTGGTGGGACGACTCACATGACTGGAGCACTGCAATTGATGGCTACAGGCTCTTCAGGAGTGACAGACAAGGATGAAGGGGTGGAGGGGTGGCCCTTTACATCAGGAAGGCACTAGATGCCATTGAGCTGGAGATCAGGGACGATCAGGTTGAGTGCTTGTGGGTGAGTATTAGAGGGAAGACCATCAGGGCAGACATCCTGGTTGGAGTCTGTTATAGAGCACCCAACCAAGAGGAAGATGTTGATTGCACATTGCACATTGGCCACAACAACCCCATGCAGTGCTACAGGCTGAGGTCAGAGTGGCTGGAGAAGGGCCAGGCAGAGAGGGACCTGGGGATACTGGTCGATGGTAGGCTGAACATGAGTCTGCAGGGTGCTCAGGCAGCCAAGAGGGCCAATGGCATCCTGGCCTGCATCAGGAACAGTGTGGCCAGCAGGAGCAGGGAGGTCATTCTGCCCCTGTACACTGCACTGGTTAGGCCACACCTCGAGTCCTGTGTCCAGTTCTGGGCCTCTCAGTTTAGGAAGGATGTTGACTTGCTGGAGCAAGTCCAGATAAGGGCACAAAGTTGGTGAGGGGCTGGGAATACGAGGCCTATGAGGAGAGGCTGAGGGAGCTGGGGTTGCTTAGTCTGGAGAAGAGGAGACTCAGGGGTCACCTTATTGCTCTCTACAACTACCTGAAGGGAGGTTGTAGACAGGAGGAGGTTGGTGTCTTCTCC
The DNA here is from genome assembly GCF_026170545.1 of Melanerpes formicivorus. NCBI lineage: Eukaryota > Metazoa > Chordata > Aves > Piciformes > Picidae > Melanerpes > Melanerpes formicivorus. The sequence goes on along the minus strand of NW_027142353.1, from coordinate 10,775,767 downwards.
CAGGCAGCCAGCACCAGAACAAGAGGACACAGTCTCAAGCTGTGCCAGGGGAGGTTTAGGCTGGATGTTAGGAAGAAGTTCTATTCAAAGAGAGTGATTGCCTATTGGAATGGGCTGCCCGAGGAGGTGGTGGAGTCACCATCACTGGAAGTGTTCAGGAGGAGACTGGATAGGGTGCTTGGTTGCATGGTTCAGTTGATTAGGTGGGTTGGATTAGTTGTTAGGTTGGATGCAATGATCTTCAAGGTCTCTTCCAACCTGGTCTATTCTATTCTTCTATTCTATTCTATTCTATTCTATTCTATTCTATTCTATTCTATTCTATTCTATTCTATTCTATTCTATTCTATTCTATTCTATTTGTAAAAAAGATGTCAAGCAGAGCCTTACCCCTTGTAGGCTCATGCAGCAACTGGGATAAGAAGCTGTCCTCCATACACTCTAAGAACCTTCTTGACTGCCTCCTCTCTTCTGTGGTAAGTTCCCAGCAGATAGCAGGCATGTTAAAATCGCCCATAAGAACAGGGTCTAGTGACCATGAGACAGCCTCTGACTTCCTATATATTCATCAACATCTTCCTCCTGGTTGGGTGGTCTATAACAGACTCCAACCAGGATGTCTGCCTTGTTGGCCTTCTCTCTAATTCTCACCCACAGGCACTCAACTTGATCATCCTTCATTTCATCTCTAATTCCATGGTGTCTAGAGCCTCCCCTCCCCACTTCTCCCTTGCCTGTATCTCCTGAAGGGCCTGTAGCCATCTATTAAAGTGCTCCAGTCATGTGAATCACCCCACCATGTTTCTGTGATGGCAGCTACATCATAAGTTCTGTGCTGTAGCAAGGCTTTCATCTCCTCTTGTTTGTTGTCCATGCTTCATGCATTAGTGTACATGCACTTCTGCTGAGCTGCTGGTTTTACCCCTGACTCCAGCTTGCCACCCTCAGACTCCTCTCTGGGGGAGTCTGGTTTCAGCCCCTTCTCCCTTCAATTCTAGTGAAATGGCATAAATGCTTTATGCCATAAAAAATAATGTTCCATATCAAATATTGGCTTCATTTTGTTATATATAATGCTATAAACAGAATAGAAAATTTACCGGCATCTTCAGGTTTTCACAATGTTTTTGACATCTGCAACTTCTTTAATTCATTCCCTTAGCAAGGAACACATGCTTTCTGTTAATTTTAGTCAGCTTAAGGATCCATAGTGTGATACTCACTTTCTACAAAGGATATCTTACTCTGTATCTAATTGTAATTTTCTCAGTGAGGGAGTCTTCCACATTTACATTGGAATTTAAAACAGGTAATTCACTCAGGCCTATCATGTTAAGTAAAACAAATATGTTAAAAGCCTTTTTGAATGGTAAAGAAATCAAAATCACTCAATCAAGCAATTAAGAGATAAAATAATAATAATTTAAAAAACCTATCCTATTGCAATGCTCTTAGAAAGATCAGTAAAGTATCTTTGACCAATACCAACAGTCTCCCAGGGAATAGCAGAACATAGTTAAAACAATACCACAGACCAGGCAGTATATGTAGCAGGCAACATAAACAAGGTCAACATATCAGGGAAGGACAAGGGAGGAGAGTTTAGTTTTACCGATAAAAGCTGTGGCATGTCAGCTGTCTGTAGTACCAAAGGAACAGTATTTTTTGTTTCAGAACACACCCAGCCACAAGGACCTATTAATTGAATTTCTGATCTTCATTATGTTCACGTACAAAATATTCAGGATTTAATTCACTCTTGTGAATTGTTCCAGGATGAGAAGGCCTCCCACTTATGCTCCCTACTGTGGGAGCTTCAAAATGCAAAAAAATGGAGAGAAAGGGAGGTAACGCGTTATACATCAAGTCACAGCTAGTTAGCATGGTATGTTTGAATATGACAAGCTAGTTCATTTATCATTCTTTCCCATATATATGCATATGAATAAGTATGAATCTATACAGGTTCATAAGTGGCTTGTGCTTTGGAAGATTTATCTTCTCCCACTTTCCTTTTCCACGAATCTATATTCATCAACTCTCTGCCATTCATCCCTTTACACCAATTTACCTGGGTCTTGTTTTCCAGACGTCACCTCTGCATTTCTCTTGCTCTCCTCTTGATTCTGTCCCATTTTTATTTCCCTAGTACTTTTTGTAAGTGGCAATCATTGTTGTATAGTCTTTCCTCAGGGTCACAGTATCACAGTATCACAAAGGTTAGAAGAGACCTCGAGGATCATCGAGTCCAACCTGTCACCACAGACCTCATGACTAGACCATGGCACCAAGTGCCACGTCCAATCCCCTCTTGAACACCTCCAGGGATGGTGACCCCACCATCCCCCTGGGCAGCCCATTCCAATGACGAACAACTCGCTCGGTGAAGAACTTTCTCCTCACCTTGAGTCTAAACCTCACCTGGTGCAGCTTGAGACTGTGTCCTCTTGTTCTGGTGCTGGTTGCCTGGGAGAAGAGGCCAACCCCTTCCTGACTACAACCACCTTTCAGGTAATTGTAGAGGGCAATGAGGTCACCCCTGAGCCTCCTCTTCTCCAGGCTGAACAATCTCAGGTCCCTCAGCCTCTCCTCATAGGGCTTGTGTTCAAGGCCTCTCACCAGCCTTGTTGCCCTTCTCTGGACACGTTCAAGCGTCTTAATGTCCTTCTTAATCTGAGGGCCCCAGAACTGGACACAGGACTCAAGGTGCGGCCTAACCAATGCAGAGTACAGAGGCACAATGACTTCCCTGCTCCTGCTGGCCACACTATTGTGGCCAGGCCAGGATGCCATTGGCCTTCTTGGCCACCTGGGCACACTGCTGGCTCATGTTTAGGTGGCTGTCCATCAGTACCCCCAAGTCCCTCTCTGGGAGCTCTCCAGCCACTCCGACCCCAGCCTGTAGCTCTGCATGGGATTGCCGTAGCCAAAGTGCAGCACTCGGCACTTGGACTTGTTTAATGCCATTCCATTGGATTCTGCCCATCTGTCCAGTTGGTTGAGGTCCCTCTGCAAATCCTCAGCAATCACATGTAAAGGGGACAACTGTTTTTTATTAGCACTTACAGTGCTACCTTCCCAAATACTATTCCATGCTTTTGAATTGTTTTCACACATTGTTATCTATTATTCATTCTTTTATCAGTCTAATTCCCAAATTCTGTTCCTACAGCAGCTTTTCCATAAGTGATATAGGGAATGTCCCACTAGATCTCTACTTAGAAGCTCTTCCAATTACCCAGGAAGTTTTGGTGATACTTCAAAGACTATGCCACCATCACAGTGGTGATTATATGTCTTCCATTTAAAGTAAAAAAAATCTCTATTTAGGAGACGTTCATTTAGAAAAGATAAAAAAAAAAATGCAATATAGTGTGGTGAAGAGGTTATTAAATTTATTAATATGAAATATGAATTATGAAAATATTATTTAAATTAATTATCAAACTATTAATAACCAATAAATCACCAACTTATATACATGTTCTAGTGCACGTTCGTGAAATACATTCCACAAGTGGCTTAATGTTATGATTAGAACTTAATTGAACTATCTATAGACCATTTTTATTTGTATAACAAAGGGTGCAGTTCTGCCGCTTGGCCACTAGATAGCGACTTGGTGGGACGCGGGTGGCTTCTGGCTATACACAGCAATATTACAATCTTTCGATGTGTCAGCGCTTACTCTGCTAGACGCGGATACTTTGAACTGAGTGCTAGTGGATGGAAAGCACGTGGAAGATATTAGATTCCCTCCAGACAACAGGGATCGGTCCTGGTTGGGGTCGGCCCTCAGAGTCGGCTCGCACAGCATGGTGGGACGACGGTTGCCAGTAGGTGGGCTTGGACTATGCGGCAGCAGGCAAAGCTACAGGGTCAGCCCAAGCACGGCGATTCTTGGGGCTGATGCAAACAGCCTTGGGGAGAGAATGCAGCTGCGTTAGGCGGGGGATTCTCATTTACTGAGCTTAAAGGAACAGTGGGACACTTGGAGTGGTCCCAGGTTCAGGAGAGTGTAGGCACGAACAATGCTTTAGTCTTCCCTGAGGTTCACAGGGCTCAGAGCGGCACATGTGGCGGGTCCTCTCCAGCTACAGCGGGGCTAGGAATATGTATATGTGGACTCAGTATCGATCAAGTCCCTTCTCCCCAGCAACTGGGCAGATCTTACCCTTGGGGGTTGGTCCAGTTCTCCAGTGGCACAGCAGGCTCTCCCGGTGGATATGACTGGCTGTAACGACACTGGGCTCCTCAGGCGCAGCGAAGGTCCTCCCTCTGTGCTTCTCACGATGCAGAGGCTTTCAGTATGCGTGCATGTATATCAGAAGCTAACAACAATAAGCTCAATGGCAAAGGCTGCAGCTCGAGAGTTGCTCTCTTGAGCAAGCACTGAGACAAAGTGAATGAGGCGGGGGGCAATTTGTTTACCAACTGGGGTGATACTTATAGATTCCTCAAGGCTGGGCTTGACCAATGGGCACTCTCATGAACAACTGGCTTCAGCCTATAGAAAGAGTGATGATAGAATTATGCCCATACTTGGTGTTTGCATGAGCACTGCATGCGCTGGGTGCATGCTGGCCTGGCTAATGCCTTGGATCTTGTCTTCGTCCTGAAGGAGGGGGAACTTGTCCACATGCTGGGACAAGATTCAGTATCTGGGCATAATGTGCCTTCACCACATACAGAGAGGATCATAAACCTCTTATTGGTTCATTATGAACCAAAATCAGAAAATATCTTTTGCAAACTAAACTTTCTAGTCATAAAAGTGCAATTAAGAGAGCAAAGTAGAAATAACAGGTAATTAATCCTTGCAAAATGATCCTCTTTCTACAGAAATAAAATAAACCAGAAAAAAAAGCATAATTGTCTTCATTTTGATTACATAAATGAGGGAATTAATATTTTCATGAACATCTGTAAAGTATCTTTAAATATAACTCTCATGTTTACTCCTTGCCACATCTAAGCCCTAAAACTACTCTCAAGGAAGATTAATTCTGCAGCAGGTATCTTATAGATTTTTTTTAAATTATTTGCTATAAATTTTATCTTTTCAAAGGAATTTGCTAAACAAAAACTTTTAAATATTAAGTACAAACTTTTCAACTTATTCAAAGCAAATATATGTTTATCCTCACAGTTAAATATTCAGCATTTAGATAAGTATCTGGAGAGATGGAAAAGTAAACTCTATTTATGCTTGATTTCTTTTCAAGATATAATCTAATTCCAGAACTACGAAACCATTTAAAGGACAGCAGATACTACAAATAGTAAAATTGAGGTGGAGTTTTCCTTATCTTTCAAAAAAATATGGTAATGTTTTAACACTATATGTACTTCTTTGAAGATACTTGATGCTTCACTTGATTTACTGAGGTGATTCAGCAACATAATGAAATCACAACATAAGCACTACGAAACAATTCTAATATGCAGTTAGATTACAATACAAACACAATTCCTTTTACCAATCTCTACATGCTCACTATCATGATACTGGGAAGTTCCAGTCACTGGGAAGGCATGCATAAGTCTGAGCCTTTCAAAATTAATTTTGTTGGTCACTCAGGTTTGTCACTTTAGGCTCAACTGAGACACATTTACACATTTTTCAGGCTAGTTTGCCTCTATCAGGAAGATGTTCACAACTTTTCTTGGATAACTTTGGGAAGGGTATTTACCCAATTAGCCAATCCACCTGACTGATAAAAAGACAGCTGATGCTGTCCACTTTTTGGACCTCTTTGTTTTGAGACAAATTTGGTTTTCTTTACTGCAGATGTGATCATTTGCCACACCCTGAGCTTCACAAGTGCATCACCTGTGCTTACCTCTTCTGAGTCTTCTTCCACCATAGGGATGTTTTGATCACTCATGTATGAATACATCTGTGTGTGTATGTAGATAACTTGATTAATTTTCTTGGGAATGATGATATTACTGTTGTTTTACAGCCATGATACTTAAGCTTGATGTACATATGAAAAACTTCTGTGTCAATATTCATACTTCAGAGATTCTGTTATGCTGTTTTAATCATGTCAGATATCAAAGTTTACAAACTGTGTAGATTAATAGGTCTTAAGGTATTCAGATTTCATCAACCTTTGCATGAGCCATGCATAAAATTTAATCAGACTCCTAACATGAATTCCTGATTTAGGTACCTAATGTTATGCACTGCAGATAACTTACTAAGTTTTATGTATTTTGAAACATTGTCATTAGGTTCTTAGCAAAAAACCCAAATATTATTTTTATGTTTTCACATATTTTATCTGTATCATGAGTTACTGAGTAGTAGGTAACTTGGAAAATTTCACTTCATCATTTTAAGTTGTTATATCCCTTTCATGTTTTCAGAGGAATGAATGTATGAAAAACACATTAAGAAATTAGGAATAATTGTTGCAGATTTTAATTTTTTAAAGTTAATTTTTTTTTTAACTTTATCTGTATTATCACAGAAAGCAAACATGCTGGCTTGTTTACCTGCCTTGCTTCTTCTTTTCCTTGCTCGCACCCTTCCCTTTTTTCTTTGCTTCCACTTAATTGAAGATGAATCTAATTTATTTTGTTCGGAATGTTAATATAAGAGTTGAAAGTAGCTTCTCTACTTTGAGTTAATTCAGAATAATGGAAAGTTGTCTGACTATAGGGAGGGGTCATTTAGATATCATATTTTAATTATTATTATAATTTGGAACAGAATCAGGTTGAGAAATATTGCTAACTTTTCCTAAATGTAGTTTTCATTTACTGAACAGCTTATCTTATCTGCAGTCAATAAAATAATTTTTTTAGGCTATGGTTCCAAAGCTGAGTGAACCTAAATTCTCTGTGCATATGGAGAGAGTGAAAGAAAAGAGGGAGAGACCAAACCTGCAGGGTGACCAAGGTGGATATCTTTTCCATATTGAAATGCAATCTAAACTCTTAATACCATAACAATAGATGAGATTATACTAAAAGTATGGAAGACAATGCCAGGGACGGGGAGGAAGAACTGCCCATTGTGAGTGAAGATCAGGTTCGTGATCACCTGAAGAACCTGAAAGTGTTCAAGTCCATGGGACCTGACGAAATACACCCACGGGTACTGAGAGAACTGGCAGATGAGGTTGCTAAACCCCTCTCTATTATATTTCAAAAGTCATGGCAATCTGGTGAAGTCCCCACAGATTGGAAAAGGGGAAACATTGCCCCCATCTTCAAAAAGGGCAAGAAGGAGGAACCAGGGAACTACAGGCCAGTCAGTCTCACCTCTGTGCCTGGAAAGATCATGGAGCGGATCCTCCTGGAGTCACTACTCACTCAAAAGAATAGTGAAGAGGTGATTTGGAACAGTCAGCATGGCTTTGCCAAGGGTAAATCCTGCCTGACCAACCTGGTTGCCTTCTATGAGCAGGTGACAAAATTAATAGATGAGGGGCGAGCAACTGATGTCGTCTACCTGGACCTGAGCAAAGCCTTTGACACTGTCCCACACCACATCGTGGTGTCCAAACTGGTGACACATGGGTTTGATGGGTGGACCACTAGATGGATAAGGAACTGGCTTGATGGCCGCCCCCAAAGAGTGGCTGTCAATGGGTCCATGTCCCAGTGGAGGCCAGTGACAAGCGGAGTCCCTCAGGGATCAGTCCTGGGACCTGTCTTGTTCAACATCTTTGTGGGGGACATGGACAGTGGCATTGAGTGCACCCTCAGCAAGTTTGCTGATGACACCAAGCTGTGTGGTGCAGCAGACACGCTGGAGGGAAGGGAGGCCATCCAGAGGGACCTTGACAGGCTGGAGAGGTGGGCACCACAAGCCAACCTCATGAAGTTCAATAGGAGCAAGTGCAGGGTCCTGCATCTGGGTTGAGGCAATCCCAGGCACAAATCCAGGCTGGGCAGGGACTGGCTGGAAAGCAGCCCTGAGGAGAGAGACTTGGGGGTGCTGGTGGACAAAAAGCTCAACATGAGCTCTCAACGTGCACTTGCAGCCCGCAAAGCCAATCAGATCCTGGGCTGCATCAGGAGAAGTGTGGCCAGCATGTCGAGGGAGGTGATCCTCCCCCTCTACTCAGCCCTGGTGAGACCCCACCTGGAGTACTGTGTCCAGTTCTGGAGCCCCTATTACAAGAGGGATGTGGAGGTGCTGGAACGTGTCCAGAGAAGGGCCGCAAGGATGATCAGAAGGCTGGAGTACCTCTCCTATGAGGACAGACTGAAGGAGTTGGGGCTGTTCAGTCTGGAGAAGAGAAGGCTCCGAGGTGACCTCATTGTGGCCTTCCAGTATCTGAAGGGGGCCTACAGGAAGGCTGGGGAAGGACTTCTCAGGATCTCAGGTAGCGATAGGACTAGGGGGAATGGAATGAAGCTGGAGGTGGGGAGATTCAGGCTAGATGTGAGGAGGAGGTTCTTCCCCATGAGAGTGGTGAAACCCTGGAATGGGTTGTCCAGGGAGGTGGTCGAGGCCCCGTCCCTGGGGGTGTTTAAGAGCAGGCTGGCTGAGGCTCTGGCCAGCCTGCTCTAGTGTGGGGTGTCCCTGCCCATGGCAGGGGGGTTGGAACTGGATGATCCTTGTGGTCCCTTCCAACCCTGAATGATACTATGATACTATGATACTACGAAAAGTCAGGCAATTTAATAGACAGATTTATTTATTTTTTTGCATTATTATTATTTTTTGAGCTTCAATCTGTTCTGAATATAGAATTTTGATGTTTTTAATGTTACCCATATTCTATAGGTAAGTCAAAGAAAGAAATAATAACTGCATGTAACAATATATTATCCAGAATGGAACAAGAACATATAGTGCAATATAATATTTTGACATTTATAAAAGTAAGATTTATTATTAATATGAACAATAATTACTTGGCCAGGATAAGTATTTGTTGAAGGAGCAATCAGCTAAGGAAAAAGTCCCTATATTTAGTTAAATTCAAATTATGTTAAAAATAGAATATTAAAGAACTTCTACTGAGTGGTTACTAAAGACATAAATACCTGAAGACTGTATCATGCACAGTCACTGAAAAATGTGTGTGCATTATTTTTATTGTAATAGTGGTTGTAATTTTTACCATAAACCCTGAAGATGATGATTGTTAAGATCCTAAAAAGAGTACGAATGAGAGACAATATTCAAGGAAACTGTTAACCTTACATACAAATTATCTTACAAATAAAACAAAATTAGTTATATGAGATGGAAGGAAGCACAACAATTTAGAACTTTTCAAGTTTATTTATTTTTACCATTTTTGGGCATGTAATTCTGTTCTCAAGGTTTGAAAAATACAGATAAGTAGGAGTAAGGCATGGATTTTCGTTCCAAGAAAATAATTGCCCTTAGCCATTCTCAAGATTTTTATAAATTATTTAGCTGTCTTCAACAGTAATGCAGATTAAAACATTAAAAGACTATTACTGCATGCTGCAATTATGATGCACTAAAATAATGTTACTATGACAGTTAGTATATTAATTGAGACTCAGTAATTTATATTCTAATATAAGTAAAACCAAATCTCTGTCCTGGTAACCACCCTCCAGGCACTTTTGTGCCATTGTTAGATCGTTTCTTAGCCTTCTGCATGCAAAGTTGAAGAAGACAAGCTTTCTCAGTCTCCATTTGTAATAATGTCATCTAGGCTCAAGATGACTTCGGTAGTCTTCTTTACTTTCTTTATGTTCCTTTTGATTAGGATGGACACAGTGTTCCAGGAGCACCCTCACCAGGGGTGAGTGGAGAGGAATAGCAACTTGGTCATTCCACTTATCATACTTCCCCCAATGTGGCATAGGAGGGTAATATTTGCCTTGTTTGAGATTAGCATATGTTGCAAGGTCATATTCAGCCCAGTGTCCACTGTTTGAAGCTCCAGATTCAAGGTCTTTTTCTAAAATTCCTAGCATTAAGGTGGATTCACAGGATGTGATTGGGAATGGAATGTGGTTGGAAGGGACCTCAAAAGGCCATCTAGTCCAACACCGTTGCCAGAGCAGGATCACCTAGAGTAGGTCACATAGGAACATGTCCAGGTGGGTTTTGAAGGTCTCCAGAGGAGACTCCACAATCTGTCTGGACAGCCTGTTCCAGTGTGCTGTCACCCTCACAGTGAAAATGTTTTCCTTATGTTCACATGGAACTTCCTTGCACCCAGTGTCCCTTGTCCTGTCATTGAACATTACTGAAAAGAACCTGGCTTCTTTTTCCTAACACTCACCCTTCACATATTTATAAATAGGAATGAGCTCACCCTTCAATCTCCTCTTCTCCAAGCTAAAGAGACCCAGCTCCCTCAGCCTTTCCTCATAAAGGAGGAATTTCACTCCCTTAATAATCTTTTGGGGCCAGTATTATAAATTCCCCAGCTGAAATAAATTTCTTGGTATTTTTAGCACAACATGTAGTAAATGCCACAGACCTACAGTCAATACCTGCTTTTTCTTTGTACAGTTGTGAGGAAGGGTATTTGTATAGACAAAGCATAATGAAGGGGATCTATCATAAGTACAGAAGAACAACTGCAGAACTGAAAGCAGGTATGACCTACAAACTCATGTTTACCAGAAGTCTGTGAGGTAATCAGAAGATAAAGCTTTGGATTATGCATGTCTGCAGACAAGGTCACTGATTTTAAGATTCAGTCTGATCTTATGTTCCTTTTGTCATTATTTTTCATCATTGCCACAATGTTCATGCTGTTTCATTGACCTTTCTGATTTTTATTCAGCTGCAGGCTGTGGAAAGAACAGCTACTATTTTTTACATCTATGACAACCAAAACCAATGCAATTAATGCTATTTATCTATCCACTGAAAGCCATGAAGCTACATGAGATGAGAGTAGTTATAGGTTAAGTGTTAACATTTCTCATACATTCCACACAGTAGCATCTTCTTAGATTGTAAGGTGCATTTTCTTCACAGCACTTTGGAATCTAATTTTAGAAACTTCTGAAAAAAGGAAGAGAAGAACAGAAGGAAAAAAAAGAAAAAAATCCTCTGGTCTTAATTTTTACTTGCTCAAATAATAGAAATAATGTCTAGTGCTTGACAGGTGTTCCAGAAACTGATGAGGAAGGTATTAGTGAAAAAACACCAAATAAACACATTCATTATTTCCTAATTAAAACTTTCTTCTTAAACTCACAGTAGGTGTACTGAGCTAGTTTTTAAAGTAAAGAATAGATTCCTCCTTTTTTTCCCCCTTTTTTTATTTTTTGATTTTTTTTGTGTTTGTTTGCTGGTTTTGTTTTATTTTGCTTTGTTGTTAGAAGTCATTCAGTGCGTTAGAGGTCAACCCAGCGCATGGCTGAAGAGAGGAGGCAGCTTGAGGAGTGCAGCTCAGCCTTCTTACTGACAGGGGGGAAAAAAGAAAAAAAGGAAAAAAAGAAAAAAAAGGGGAAAAAAAAAAAAAGAAAAAAAAAGAAAAAAAAAAAAAAAAAGAAAAAAAAAAGAGCCGGGTGGTGGAGAGGGTGGTTACTGCAAGATGGTTACTACTAGAGCAAAGGCTAACAGAAGAATAGTGGGCACCCAAACAGAGACCATTTACAAGCATGCAGATGTTCAGGTAGGTGGCTGCAGCAAGTGCTGGAACCTGGCACTCAATATGGAGGATGGAAGGAGTAACTTCTGTGTTAGGTGTGAGCAGATCAGTGATCTGATGAGCATGGTGGTCGAACTAAAAGGCTAAGAGCTATAAGAGATGGTGAACAGAAAATTGACTATTCCCATCGTGTAACCTCTCCTAAACCAGAACAGGGGGTAACTCTTAGTGGAACAGGGAGTTTGATACCTTCCCAGCAGCAAGCCTCTCAACCTCCCTGTAGTAACCCACATGAGCAGGGCCAATGGGAACAGGTCTCTGCTTGATGGAAGAAATGCAAACGGAGAAAGTCTGCTACTTTGAGCAGCACGCTGCCTACAGTTCAATTAAAGAACAGGTATGAGGCTCTGCAGAAGGAACAGGTCATTGGTAAGGTCGAGGACTCAAGAAGGTCAGAAGCTGCACCAATGACAGGTTGCCTCAGGCCAGCCATCAAAACTTATCCGGAAAAGAAACCTTATAGGGTCATCGTTATAGGAGACTCCCTACTGAAGGGAACAGAGGGCCCAATATGCAGACCAGACCCATTTCATAGAGAGGTCAGCTGCCTTCCTGGTGCCCAAGTAAAAGACATTGTAGATAAAATTCCCAACCTCACAAGTCCTTCAGACTACTACCCACTTCTGGTCTTTCAGGTGGGCAGTGACGATGTAACAATGAGAGGCTCACAATCTATTAAAAAAGACTTCAGAACTTTAGGGCAACTGCTAAAGGGATCAGGGGCTCAAGTTGTGTTCTCTACTATCCCTCTAACGTCAGCAATGGATGAGGAAACACTGAGGAAGGGCTGACAGGTCAATTCATGGCTCAGGGGCTGGTGCCATCGACAGGGCTTTGGGTTCCACAATCATGGATTGGTTTTCAAGGCACCTGAGCTGAAAACAACTTATGGGACACACTTGTCCCAGAGGGGGAAAAGAATCCTGGGGCAGGAATTGGAAGGGCTCATTGATAGGGCTTTAAACTAGATTAGAAGGGGGAAGGGGTTAATAGTCTCCTGCTGGCCGGTGACAAACAGAGGGGCAGCTCACCAGCAGCAGAGAGAAGGAGAGCTGGTAAGGGCTCTCAACTTGCTGCCCTGAGGCAAGCCACGAATGATCCACCAGGACATTCTGTGGAAACCAAGGGGAATTGGCACAAGAGGAGGACAGGGCCAGCCCAGCTGAAGTGCTTCTATGCGAATGCGCGCAGCTTGGGCAACAAACAGGATGAGTTAAGGGCCACTGTGCTGCTGGGATGCCACGACATAGTGGCTGTTACTGAAACTTGGTGGGATGAATCCCATGACTGGGATGTAGGGATAGATGGGTATAAACACTTTAGGAAGGATAGGCAGGGAAGGAGAGGAGGAGGTGTTGCCCTCTATGTCAATAGCCAGTTGGAATCAGTGGAGCTCCACCTGGGGAGGGGTGATGAGCTGTTTGAGAGTGTATGGGTTAAAATAAAAGGCAGGACAGGGGAAGGAGATATTACTGTGGGGGTCTCCTACAGGCCACCTGACCAGCAGAACCAAGGAGATGAGGCCCTCCACAGGCAAATAGAAGCAGCTTCCAGGTCACAAGCCCTGGTCCTCATGGGTGATATCAACCACCCGGACATCTGCTGGAGGGACAACACAGCAAGGCACCAGCAATCCAGGATGTTCCTGGACTGCATAGAAGACAATTTCCTCCTCCAAATGGTAGAGGAACCAACAAGAAAAGGTGCTATTCTGGACCTTGTTCTCACCAACAGGGAAGGGCTGGTAAGCAATGTGAGGCTCATAGATGGCCTTGGCTGCAGTGACCATGAAGCAGTTGAATTTAATATCCTCAGGGCAATCAGGAGGAAGTATTCCAAGCTTACAACCCTAGACTTTAGGCGTGCAGACTTTGATTGCTTCAGGGATCTGATAGCCAAAGTGTCATGGGACAAAGCCCTGGAGGGAAGAGGGACCCAGGACAGCTGGTCAGTATTCAAGGATCACCTCCTCTGTGTCCAGGAGCTCTGTATACCAACAAAGAGAAAAGCAGGGAAGAATGCTAGGAGGCCTGCCTGGATGAGCAAGGAACTACTGGACACACTATTACTTAAAAAGAAACTCTACAGGAAGAGGAGAGAAGGACAGGTAGAACAGGGGGAATATAAGGAAGCTGCCCGAGCAGCAAGAGTCCTGATTAGGAAAGCCAAAGCAGAGTTCTAATTGAATCTAGCCAGGGAGATTAAAGGGAACACTAAGAACTTCTACAGGTATATTAATGGGAAGAAGAAGACTAGGACAGGTGTGGGCCCCCTCAGAAAGGAAAATGGTGACATGGTCACAAGTGATGTGGAAAAGGCTGAGGTACTTAATAACTTCTTTACCTCAGTCTTCACTGCAAGGGCCTCTAGCCACACTCCTAATGTTATGGAAGACAATGCCAGGGATGGGGAGGAAGAACTGCCCATTGTAAGTGAAGATCAGGTTCGTGATCATCTGAAGAACCTGAAAGTGTTCAAGTCCATGGGACCTGACGAAATACACCCACGGGTACTGAGAGAACTGGCAGATGAGGTTGCTAAACCCCTCTCTATTATATTTCAAAAGTCATGGCAGTCTGGTGAAGTCCCCACAGATTGGAAAAGGGGAAACATTGCCCCCATCTTCAAAAAGGGTAAGAAGGAGGAACCAGGGAACTACAGGCCAGTCAGTCTCACCTCTGTGCCTGGAAAGATCATGGAACAGATCCTCCTGGAGTCACTACTCACTCAAAAGAATAGTGAAGAGATGATTGGGAACAGTCAGCATGGCTTTGCCAAGGGTAAATCCTGCCTGACCAACTTGGTGGCCTTCTATGAGCAGGTGACAAAATTAATAGATGAGGGGCGAGCAACTGATGTCTACCTGGACCTGAGCAAAGCCTTTGACACTGTCCCACACCACATCCTGGTCTCCAAACAGGTGACACATGGGTTTGATGGGTGGACCACTAGATGGATAAGGAACTGGCTTGATGGCCGCCCCCAAAGAGTGGCTGTCAATGGGTCCATGTCCCAGTGGAGGCCAGTGACAAGCGGAGTCCCTCAGGGATCAGTCCTGGGACCTGTCTTGTTCAACATCTTTGTGGGGGACATGGACAGTGGCATTGAGTGGACCCTCAGCAAGTTTGCTGATGACACCAAGCTGTGTGGTGCAGCAGACACGCTGGAGGGAAGGGAGGCCATCCAGAGGGACCTTGACAGGCTGGAGAGGTGGGCACCACAAGCCAACCTCATGAAGTTCAATAGGAGCAAGTGCAGGGTCCTGCATCTGGGTCGAGGCAATCCCAGGCACAAATCCAGGCTGGGCAGGGACTGGCTGGAAAGCAGCCCTGAGGAGAGAGACTTGGGGGTGCTGGTGGACAAAAAGCTCAACATGAGCTCTCAACGTGCACTTGCAGCCCGCAAAGCCAATCAGATCCTGGGCTGCATCAGGAGAAGTGTGGCCAGCATGTCGAGGGAGGTGATCCTCCCCCTCTACTCAGCCCTGGTGAGACCCCACCTGGAGTACTGTGTCCAGTTCTGGAGCCCCTATTACAAGAGGGATGTGGAGGTGCTGGAACGTGTCCAGAGAAGGGCCGCAAGGATGATCAGAAGGCTGGAGCACCTCTCCTATGAGGACAGACTGAAGGAGTTGGGGCTGTTCAGTCTGGAGAAGAGAAGGCTCCGAGGTGACCTCATTGTGGCCTTCCAGTATCTGAAGGGGGCCTACAGGAAGGCTGGGGAAGGACTTCTCAGGATCTCAGGTAGCGATAGGACTAGGGGGAATGGAATGAAGCTGGAGGTGGGGAGATTCAGGCTAGATGTGAGGAGGAGGTTCTTCCCCATGAGAGTGGTGAAACCCTGGAATGGGTTGTCCAGGGAGGTGGTCGAGGCCCTGTCCCTGGGGGTGTTTAAGAGCAGGCTGGCTGAGGCTCTGGCCAGCCTGATCTAGTGTGGGGTATCCCTGCCCATGTCAGGGGCGTTGGAACTAGATGATCCTTGTGGTCCCTTGCAACCCTGACTGATACTATGATACTATGATATCTATTTTGAAGTGTTATTCTTCTCTTCCCGAACCTGTTTGCTTGCTCCATTGACTGAAAGTGTTTGAATTTAATAAATATATCTACATTCAGTGAACTGAATTTGACCCTGGAATAGAAATCCTGTATGCAGACTGGATATACCTTTTAACTGGCTAGGTTTCACTCTGAGCCTGTACCTTCACTTGCAGATAAGTACTTTGGACTCAGGTGTCTGGAAAGGACAGCAGAAGAATCTATGTTGTAAATTTGAAAATGTAAATTATGGGTACTCTACAGAATATATCCAGTTGTAAGACATGTCTTATGATTAGACTTGACAGATCCACTACATACTGTCTAAAATAATAATTTTTTATTCCCCAGGAGTTTTGCAGTGTATTTTGATCTTCCTCTAATACTCAAGAATATGGCTAACAAGATGATGCTTAACTATCATTGCAGCAGTGAAGAAGATCTACCAGACAGTTCTGCCATGATACAGCTCAGTTAAACAGTACAATGAGAATGAACTTTAGGAGGGATTCACTTAAAGATTAAGACAACTCAAATCAGGTTTCTAATGTAGGAGTATATAAATAAGACATCTAAGCATGGTATATTTGTAGGCAGATTTTAGTATCAGTTGGTATTCCTTAGGTAATCTTGCCTGGCCTCCAGCTGCCTTTTCCAAAGAGCAGGTTTCCCAAACATTTTCTTATTTGCCTGTGCATAACTCTACTAACTGCAACAAAGCAGAAAGGAATCGGCTACCTTGACATTGCTTCAAAGGCACAAGGAGGTTATGTCTTTGGAAGAAAATTTGCAAGTAGGCAAATTTCTTTTTTAATTCATGAAGTACTGAACTAGTTTGTGTTTTGTTCCATGACATGTTTTGGAAATTGTCAAGTAGAATATAGGACTATCAAACTTATAAGGTGTAAATTTCACTAATAGCAGTTACAAATATTTTAAAAGAAAGAAAACCAAACAAACAACCCACCAGGAAATAAAACCAGATTAAACTAGTCCATGTCATAGTATTAATGTATTATTTCAAAACACATTGTACAAAAAAAAGAAATAAGACCATGTTTTGTGAATATTCTAGCACTGAGAAAAATATCTTATAATCAGTATTACTACTACATACAGATTGTAGATGATAGCCTGTGGTTTTTGATAACTGAAGACCCAATAACTTCCTGTTGTTCCTCCCTGCTGGCAAACCAACAGGCTGCTTCTGCTATAAATCACACTAAACTAATTTATTATTAGTGCAGATACAATATGAAAGGATACGATAAATGCTTTTAATGTCATTAGATATCTTTGCCACCAGCAGGCTTACAAGGTTTGTTTACCAATTTGAGTGTAGAGAATGTCTGGGCAACGAAAAATTATAAATGTGTTACAGTGATGACCAACTAAATGTATAGATTTAAAAGTTGTTTTTGCCTTTAACTCATAGGTTAGAAACAGTGAGGTGTTACACACAATAAAATTTTAGGTCTTATCCAAGCCTAAAGACAGCCTCTCAGACTCTATCCAGATATAATAAACCCATGAAATTTAATTAACACCTTCCAGTGTCATCTGTTTGTGACAAAATGTCCATGAAGTTTTGTTCCGTGTAAGCTTGCCTTGTCTATTGCAATAATCGAAAGCACATGGTTACCATGTGTAACTCACATTCATATCTCCTCATAACATTCTTCAACACTTTCTTAATAAAACCTGTAATTTTTACTGCATACCACTAATTATTAAGAAGTTTGGATATTCTACAATGAGGTTTAAAGAGAAGTCAATCTCTACAACATTTCTGAAGTGCTTCATATAACTGAATATCCATCAGACTTAGGAAGTAAGTAAAAATAAAGTTACATAGATACAATTTCTAAAATGCATAAGTAAACTAAAAAACCCCACCAAACTAGGAACCTTACTGCTTTATATTCCTTCTAGAGTGAAAGGAGATCCAGAATACAGGTGTGAGATATCTTGGAAAAGGATTTTCTCTCACATGGAACCATTTTCCTTAAATGGGCTTTTGAAGTAGGCAATTAGATTCACCTCAGAGAGAACTGGAAAAAATAGTATAAGTGTGATTCAGGTATTCACAATTATGACCTTGTTGTAAATATTTTTATATTGTAAATTATTCCTGTAATTAGAAGCCATATGCATTTACATAGCATGATATTAATAATGCACTATGTCTCCCTTCTTGTTGGATGTCTAAGGGAGAATTTGGGGTTTGAAGATACAAAAAGTGAACCCAATTCAGCTCACATGGCAATACCAGTACTTGAATTTAAAGGTCTAATGGAGCTTGCTTCAGGGTCAAGTATGAAGTACAAGAATTAATAAGTAAAACAATTTCATGGTGTAAAAAGGGTGGATTTCCTTTCCATGACTGAGATAAGAGGGGAGAGAAAAAAATAAAATTAATCATAAAATTAAATTGATTCACTGACAACTTTTCCTGAGAAATATTTTATTTGGCAGCAATATGCAGTCCATTTCAAGTAGTGAATTTAAAACATCATTAACAACAAAACCTTTCAGTTACTCAGAAATGTGTGAGGTTATTTGTATTATGTTGCTTAACATTAATAATATCTAATACACATATGCTTACTATTTCTATGCATTTTTATCTATTTAAAGTTATAATGAGAAAAAAGTAAGAAGTAAAAAGAACAATCACTCAGCGGTGGAAAGGAAACTCCTGCAGACCTCATTATGTTTGCAGTCTTACACTGCCTTCACTGAACAGAATCAAAAATAATATATGAATGCTAGTCTACATTTATTATACTTGTAAAGAACAAGCCAGAGTGATAAAATAAGCATAGCTGGCAGCTCTGTAAAAATATAACAGCTTGTTTGTAATGGTTCCTTCATAGCTATCTAATAAAGCAGTGCTTAAAAAAAAAATAGCCAGCAGCTATTTATGTTAGAACTGCCTTATTTGTCACTGTAAAATGAGTATTCTCACTGTATTCCAGTTCATAAAGAGGGTAACTGTCCTCTCCTACTTCCTGTTCAAATTCAAATGCAAAAGTACATCTGATATACTTTGATACATTAAGGACTAAAACTGTTTGAATACAGAAGTCACCTTTAAACAGATGCATTCAAATTCCATGCAGGCAGTTTTGTACATATTACAAATAATGCTATATAATCACTGTTCTTACAAATATTTCAGGAATTAATATTCTCATTTAAAACATTTATTTTTCACAAGGACAGTTACATTCTTTTTTCTTTTTTTTTTTTTTTTCATTTGTTACTCACCATTAATTTGCTTATTTTCCTATTTTAACAGTTTCAGTTAGGCAATCACAAAAAGGAATGTGTCACCTAGGTCAGCTATCCTGCACTGAAATGAAAAATGGCACTAGGGAATAAACACAGAAGTAGACATACATCCACAGACTGCATTTTATTTCATTTTTCCATGGGAAACACTCACAGATAAATAATACATTTATAGAAACCTGTACAGGTTCACAAATAATCTGTTCTCATCAAAATGGCTTACTTTGTCAAATAGCTTATTCACAAAATAACTTGACAATTTCTTCTGCTGTTATGTCTTCAATCATGAAAAAGCTCCAAAGGTTGACTGTCAGTATTTACTCTACTTTTACTGTATAAAATCTTATGTATTTCTTATAGAGAGATAACACTGATGAATAGAATAACTTTTTAAAAAGTTTAAAAACAAAACCCAAACACACAAAGTTAAAAACCAAGTCCTACTCCCCAAATATGGCTGTAACAGTCTTACTGAAAAAATTACGGTTTTGGATGTTTTTTTTTATTTTTTTTTTTTTTTTCATTGGTTGGTTGGTTGGGTTTTTTTTATGTCTATACACATCATTCAGTACAATACAAACTATCACCTAGTGATTCCACTGATTACAACACAAACATACTGTGATCAGTTTTGGGCCCCTCACTAGAAGAGCATTCAGTTGCATGTTCACATAAGGGCAACAAAGCTGGTGAAGGGGCTGAAGAACAAATCTTACATGGAATGTCTGAGAGAACTGGGATTGTTTAATCTAGAGAAGTGGAGGCTGATGAGAGACTTTATTTCTCTCTACAACTCCCTGAAAGGAGGTTGCAGTGAGGTGGGAGTCAGTCTCTTCTCTCTAGTATCAGGTGACAGGAGACGGTCTGAAATTGTGCTAGGGGAGGACTAGATTGTATATCAGGAAAAATATCTTTATGGAAAGAGTGTGCAGGCATTGGAATAAGTTGCCCAGGGAGGTGGTGGAGTCACCTCCTCTGGAACCATTAAACAAATGTGTGGACATCCTCCTTTATACTGTGTGTGGTGTCCATGGTATGGGACACATCTGTGAGCCAACTCAAGTCAAATATTCTGGCTGACTCAAAACTGCTGATGGCTTACAGCCCATGGCTGGCCTGTGATTTTGCTCCAGCAAAACCAGGGCAACCTTAAATGTCCACATGCAGTCAGGTCAGCTTACTGATATTGCAGAAAAGGAAGGAAGAAGACTGAGAAACACTTTGTGATTCTGAGATCATATTCACATTACCCTATACACACAAAAAAAATCAGAGTATTTTTGTTATGGCTGAGTTCAGGGTACACAAACACCCTGAGCAGAAGCGTACCATTTGGTGAGACAAAGTTTAGAATTTATTTCTTAAGTGAGACTATTTTAGTGGTAGGACAGTGATTAATATTTTAAGACTCCCTTTCTATGACACACGCTTCAAACCCCCAATAATTTGGGAACTAGGACCTTTGCTTCAGTTTAAACCCACCTGCAAACCCAGGGAAACCAGACACTGGGGCAGGGTTGGACTCGATCTCTGGAGGTCTGCTCCTACCCCTAACATTCCTTAATTTTGTGATTCTGTGATTTCTGACCAGTCACTATATCAAAATCTGGGCTGGAAGCCTAACTTCCATACATATTAGTTCTTCCTTGGGTTCAGCTTTCTCCAAGAGTGCTGGTATGTACGTGTGACATTTTATGTGTATTTTTTCCTTAAATTCATCTTTCCTAGGTTCTAGAATTGAAGGATAAAATACATTACATCCTAGAACTGAAGGATTTAGATTGCTCTGTGTTACAAATAATAGTGGTGAGGTGGAGAATTAATTAATAAAAATACAAATATTATTTATTAATATAGCTCTGCCACCCACAATTATCACAGCTTGTCCACAATGTTGGATAAGGCTGCAGGCCAACCATCAAAACTAAGCCCCAGCCCAACATATCAGACAGGATAAGACTCCCTGGATTACCTGGCAAATTGATTATGTTTGTCCCCTGAAGCCATCACATGGTACATTCTGGTAGGAGTAGAAGTGGTTAACCATGGCCACAGCTACCAGTATTACCATAGGAGCCCAAACAATTGAAGCTCTAAAATTATGGTCTTGCCTATTCCTGAATTAATCTAGAGTGACAGTGGATCACACTTCACTGTGACCACAATACAAGACTGGGCTCAAGGTGAAGGGGTTAAATGGGTATTCCATATCCCATATTACCCACAGGGAAATGGTATTGTTGAAAGCACAAATGACTTCATAAAAAACCCACATGAATATATATACTGTATCCAATAGTGCAGCAAGAGTATTGTGTGCAATAGTTAGTGAATGTAGATAACCCTGTGGCAATTGATTAAAGGTATACTGGTAAAGGTATAGTTGACAGATAAAAGCAAATTGTGGTTTATCCTCCACTCTCAAATGAATCATGAAGAACATAAGGCTTTATCTTCCAGCTGGGCATATTTTTAAAAACATTAGCAGACATTACCAGGGGGGTTGTTCACTGGCACAAATCTTCCTGTGATGAGAAGTCCCTTTTCAATTCATGGCTCTACTGGCATCCAGAGTGATGTCTAGATAGTTCCAGACTTGAAAGAGGGGACCTGTCAGTGAGACAGACTTCCCTCTTGCCACATGGGGTAGCAGCTGTGTGGTTTTCTTTGTTAGAGAAAAAATGACATCTATCTTTGCTGACAAACCTCATTGCAGCTATAGGGCTGGAAAAATATTAATTTCCTGACTGTAAGAAGCTATTTTTGCATAAAATTCTGTCCATGTAATTATGTGTTGCATTATATTTTGCTGATTTTTATTATTATCAATAGCTTTTTCTATTTCTTCCCCAATGATTTGTGCAGGCATGTTCAAACTCTCCAGCAGACCTCTTATAAATGATCTAAGATATTCTGGGTTTATGGGTGCACTCACAGGTATTTAATATCTCTCTATCGTAGATATCCTGTAAGCATGCTTCTTTCTGAACCCCTATGCATGGCACCCCTAAATTTGTAATTGGGATTACATTCGATTCTCCTCTATCTCCATGACAGAGTCTACCAGCCCAAAAAGCTACCCAAGCAGTTATTCTCTGGCTGTCATTGGGTCCCCCACATAAGAACACCTCAGGACCTCAAAATCCAAGAGTTTACAAAAATGTTTTTTCTCCACTATTAAGCGAGACGCACCAGAGATACTGATTCACACTTCCATAAGAAAATCTGTCCTGCAACTCATGTAATTGAGGGCCTGTATGCAGACAAATCTCAGTTTTCATCCAACCTCAGACCTGTCCAAATTTCTTTCTTAATTACAGGACACACATATTTTCATTACATGCTTTCATCTTCAGAAGAGCTTAATTCTGCACAACTTGCTTCTGGAGAATTTCTCTCTGATTTTGAATTAACCACCTCTATGCTAGGCTTACACAATTTCCCTTGATAAACGTGGTGTAGGGAGGGGGCTCACCTGGTGAGCTGCTGCTTCTTTGTTCAGCATGGCTGAGTCAGAGTAGGCTTTCCATAGGTTCTCTTTTGAAACACAAGGTATTGGAGGACTAGCCACTTTTGTGTCTGGCATGGTTTGCAACAGGGGCTTGGCTATCACTGCTTCTACTTGCACTCCTAAAGCTACAGCAGCCTCTCTAGTATGCACAGCTTCTGCTTCCCATTATTTACATGTTTGTGCCTTTTCATTTTTCAATTCTTTTTCCAAATACTGAATCTTTTCCTCAAACCCTCTCTCCAACATTTTAAATTGGTTTGTTTGAGTTTTTTTCCTAAATTAAGCAGGACCCCAGGATTACAGCTTCTTTTTCTGATCACAGGTCACTGCAAAGATCTCTAACACTCACTTCCAATTTCTGTAAAACTAGTTCTGACTTGTTCCAGTTTTCCCTGGATCATTCCAAATCAACAGATTTAATTTCACAGCTGAACTTGTGGAGATATTCTGCTATTGAATACCTTGAAGATCACTGCACCATTCTATTATAAATAAAAGTTGTGAGATGGGAAATTAATAAAAATTAAAATATAAATATTATTTACTAATTTAGCTCTGCCACCCATATAACTATATACAAAAGTTACAAAATAAATATTTACAGGTTCTTATGTTTGGTTGAAAAATATCTTCAAAATATAGGAATGGTTATGAATTGTTTGAGAGAGCAGAACTTGGAAAAGATAACTCCAAAAGGAGTATGTCACCCCTACTAACAAAAGGCAGGTATTTCCTGGAGACTGAGGAATACTGCTCATAATGCTATTTGATGATTGTGGGAATATCTCTGGGGTCTCTTTTAATCAGAAAACCTCCTGTAACTGCAGCTGCTTAATCCACACATGGGGGTAGGATGGGGGGGAAGGAACTCAAGAAAGAGAGAGTGAGTGCTTGGCAGCTTACTCATTTAAACACCTATGCTAATTTGTGATGTAAAATGCTACCAGAAAGCATATTCCAAAAGCCATAAAAGGCAGAAACTGATTACTGTCGGTTCTCTGCATGCCTAGATTTGCACTGGCATGGAGGTATGGTGAAGGCACATTATGCCCAGATACTGAATCTTGTCCCAGCATGTGGACAAGTTCCCCCTCCTTCAGGACGAAGACAAAAGCCAAGGCATTAGCCAGGCCAGCACCCACCCAGCGCATGCAGTGCTCGTGCTGACACCAAGTATGGACATAATTCTAACTTCACACTTTCGATAGGCTGTAGCCAGTTGTTTATGAGAGTGCCCATTGGCCAAGCCCAGCCTCGAGGAATCTATAAGTATCACCCCAGTTGGTAAACAAGTTGCCACCCCCCCCATTCACTTTGTCTCTGTGCTTGCTCGAGAGAGCAACTCTCGAGCTGCAGCCATTGACATAGAGCTTATTGTTGTTAGCTTCTGTTATACATGCACACATACTGAAGGCCTCTGCATCGTGAGAAGCATAGAGGGAGTACCTTAGCATTGCTACAGCCAGTTGTACCGACCGGGAGAGCTCACCGTGCCACCAGAGGACTAGACCGACCCCCGTGTGTAAGATCTGCCCAGTTGCCGGGGAGAAGGGACTTGATTGATACCGAGTCTATGGATGCCTAGCCCCGCTGTAGCGGGAGAGGACCCGCCACATGTGCCGCTCTGAGCCCTGTGAATCTCAGGGAAGACTAAGGCATTGTTCGTGCCTACACTGCACTGAACCCGGGACCACTCCAAGAGTCCCACTGCTCCTTTAAGCTCAGTAAACGAGAATCCACCGCCTAACGCAGCTGCATTCTCTCCTCGAGGCTGTTTGCATCAGACCCAAGAATCGCCGTGGTTGGGCCAACCCTGTAGCTCTGCCTGCTGCCGCATCGTCCAAGCCCACCTACTGGCAACCGTCGTCCCGCCCTGCCATGCGAGCCGACTCTGAGGGCCAACCCTGAGGGCTGACCCCATCCAGGACCGATCCCTGTTGTCTGGAGGGAATCTAATATCTTCCACGTGCTTTCCATCCACTAGCACTCAGTTCAAAGTATCCGTGTCTAGCAGACTAAGCGCTGACACATCGAAAGATTGTAATATTGCTGTGTATAGCCAGAAGCCGCCCGCGTCCCGCCGAGTCGCTATCTAGTGGCCAAGCGGCAGAACTGCACCCTTTGTTATACAAATAAAAATGGTCTATAGATAGTTCAATTAAGTTCTAATCATAACATTAAGCCACTTGTGGAATGTATTTCATGAACATGCACTAGAACATGTATATAAGTTGGTGATTTATCGGTTATTAATAGTTTGATAATTAATTTAAATGCTATTTTCATAATTCATATTCCATATTCATAAATTTAATAACCTCTTCACCACAGGAGGTCTCCACTTGACATGTGGCTTGGGGGGAAGGACCCATGTGTCCACTGACCACAGCCTTGGGGAGAGGCAGGTGCCTTCCCCCTGCCCCCATTTCCCACACTTCTCTACTTTTCCCCCATCCTGGCTTCACTGGGAGGGGATAGGTGGAAGGGGTTTGGATGCACTGCCACACTATGAATAGGCATCTACCACATGTCACAATTGCCTAAGACATGCCATCTGGCTTCTGGATAGTCTGCAGAAACACATGGCTTGGTCAAGTGTCACATTTTTCAGGTTCATATGCATTCGCCTGAAGAAGAGGAGGCTCAGGGGTGACCTCATTGCCCTCTACAACTACCTGAGTGGTGGTTGTGGCCGGGAGGGGGTTGGTCTCTTCTCCCAGGGAACCAGCACCAGAACAAGGGGACACAGTCTCAAGCTGCACCCGGGGAGATTTAGACTTGAGGTGAAGTGGAAGTTCTTCACTGAGCGAGTCATTCGTTGTTGGAACGGGCTGCCCAGGGAGGTGGTTGAGTCATCGTCCCTGGAGACGTTCAAGGGGAGGTTGGGCGTGGCACTTGGTGCCATGGTCTAGTCATGGGGTCGGTGTTGATAGGTTGGACTCGATGAACTTTGAAGTCCTTTCCAACCTAAGTGATACTGTGATACTGTGATACTGTGATGTTCTGAATAACTTAAACAAATCTCATAGAGTACTGCATTACTATTTCTCAGCAAATTAGTAAAGACCCAAAAGTCTGGAAATTAAAGGTTAGATATTCAGCTGCCTAAATTTTTCACAAACTCTGTAATAGCAAGTATAAATATGTTAAAATGACAGAAGATACAACATAGGTGTTAACCAGGTGTTTTAAAAAGCTGGGCTTGGGCAAAAGCTTTTCTTGCAATGGGAATGCAACAATGATTACAAAGATACTTCCCCTATGTTTGTTGTGTGTTTGTTGTTTTGTGGGGGTTGGGTTTTTAATATTATTATTTATTTTAATATTTTTAGAATTAATTACTTGGAGGCACATTCCAGTTCAATGAAATTTTTTAAGCTCTTTGATAGCCTAATTTGCAAAAGTGAATGTGATCAGAGATAGACTAAGGCTGAGGCTTTTAAAAAGATTAATTTCTTAATGAGTTGTTGGAAAACACACAGTAAAGCATAAAGCAGTGAAAGAAATCATCAATATACATATATTTATCTTACATGGTAGAAAT
Source organism: Melanerpes formicivorus (assembly GCF_026170545.1). Lineage (NCBI taxonomy): Eukaryota > Metazoa > Chordata > Aves > Piciformes > Picidae > Melanerpes > Melanerpes formicivorus. The sequence goes on along the minus strand of NW_027142353.1, from coordinate 10,749,760 downwards.
AAAGGCAACTGAGAGCTGCAACAGACAGCTGTCAGATCTGTGTTGTAAATCAAGTGGCATTCATGTCTGACTTAATATAATTAGACCTTACTGTTGGTTTCAATATTCTGTTCCCCTTCTGCATGAGCAAGACAGTAGCAGCTGTGAAACACGCATCAAAATGACTTCTGAGGTTAGACACAGTTTCTGCCACTATAAAAACCAGGTAAAAATTTAGCAGTGATATCAAATTTCAGGAGGAAAATGTTCCTTCAGTTTTCTAGTTTTATATCGAGGTGCAATTTCACTAATTATCAATCATCTGTTTAAGAGAGTGAATTATAATCTTTATTTGAGAAATATGAATGACTGATTTATATAATTTTTTTTTTTTTTAAATAATGGAATTATTCTTTCCAACTTATACTGAAAATAGTAATATTGAAATAATGACTAGATATTTCACTATGGGATTGGTACAGTGTATTTAGTGCAATAGATATGTGTGAAAGAAAAGATGAAAAGACTATCCCCTTGATTTAAGTATATGAGGAACTGAGAGGAGCTACTTTAAGGGCAAAATCTATGTAGGATTTCAACATCCAAATTCAACTGGGAACATACTTTATAGCAGGCATTAGTCAGTGCAGATTGTTAGTGTCATCTCAAGCCCTTTCAACACATCAGGGAAAGAAGAAATTTGCTGCCTTCAAAGGTTGGGGGACTGTGGCTGGATTATTATTTTTTTTTTTTCTCCTTAGAGAAGAGCTAGAAAAAAGGATAAAACCTTAAGAGCTAGTACTTGCTGTTCCAGATGAAGTGTTGTGGCAGTTATAGGCAATGCCTTTAAAAATGAAGCTGCAGATTTTGAGCAGGAAAGTAGAAAAATATAAGTAATTCACTATTGGGTGTAAAAAGGAAAACAAAAAAATATTCTAAACAGATTCATTGAGCAGTTGTTTCATAAACATCTTTCACATTTCATTTCCATTCTCTTTCCTTTTTCTCTAGCTACTTAGCTGTTCTGCTGGGGAGTTAACCACTTCTGGGGGGCCTTGAGAAAAGATAAGAACACTAACATTGCTTCTTTGAACTAACATTCCTTCTAGCTCCTCTTTTATTTTATTACAGGACGGGGAGAGAAGGTTTGGAGGGCAGTGGAGCAGCTCTCCTGCTTTCTCTGGGGAACCCAGAGGGGGGTACAGGGAGGTTTTTGTGCTATTTTCTGATTATAAATACCTGTTAATATTGTAAATACTGCATATTTTGTACATATTCATTGCATTCCCTTGTAGAGTGTAGGTTTTGCTTTGTAAATACAGCTTCTGTTTGCTTCCGAGTCAGTCGTGCTAAGTTAATATAATGGGAAATTTCAACCCACTACAAGTGTGAGTTGTGTGTTTCTTTAGAGGCTTATGGCACTTTTTATTTATTATTTTTTCAGATATCATCTCATATTCTTTCATTGATGTCAACCACATACTTCACCAATATTACACACCGTATATATTCATGAATCCACCAGCCATGTGGAACAAGATGACAGCTCTAGCTAACAGTTGTATACTCTGCACGACAACATGAGGGAGCTGAATATCTCTCCCTTCAAATTTAATCTGCACAAAGAAGGAGGTGATTTACTCAGGTATGGAATAATCCTGGAATCTCCTTTTGAATTTGGGTTCTCTCATGCCGAATTCTATGTGTCTGTTTTTTCAAATATCACTAAGTTGTATTCCTGAGTAATTCTCATAGAATCATACCTCACAGAAATATATCTCATAGAATCATATCATGCAGTGGTTTGGGTTGGAATGGACTTTAAGTTCCAATTCCCATGCCGTAAGCAGGGATATCTTCCACTACATCAGGTTGCTTAAAGCCTCATCCAGTCTGGCCTTGAACATTTCCAGTAAGGAGGCATCCCCAACTTCTCTGTGCAGCTCATTTCAGTGCCTCACTGCCCTCATAGTAAAGATTTTTTTCCTAACATTTAATATAAATCTACCCTCTTTTAGTTTGAAAATGTTACTCCTTTTCCCATCATTATGCTTCCTGAGGAAGATATCTTTCCAGTAGGCCCACTTTAAGTACTGGAAGACTGAATAGGATCTCCCCAGAGCCTTCTCTTCTCCAGGATGAATAATCCCAACTCTCAGCTTGTCTTTGTAGGAGAGGTGCTACAGCCCCCTGATCATCTTTTTGACCCTCCTCTGGACTTGCTTGAGTAAATCCATGTCATTCCTGTTCTAAACATAGTAATCCAGGTGGGTTCTTACAAAGGCAGAATAGAGGTAGAGAATCATCTCCCTTGGTCAGATTACCATGCTTCTCTTGATGCAGTCCAGCATGTGATTTGCTTTCCGGGCTGCAAGTGTACATTGGTGGCTCATTGAGTTTTTCATCCACCTACACCCTCAAGTCCTCTTTCAGGGCTTGTCTCAATTTATGGTTTGCTCCCATCTGTATTTATGCTTGAAGCTTCTTTGTCCCAGGTGTAGGACCTTAAACTTGACTTTGCTGAATTTCAGGAGGTTCACGCAGGTCCACCTTTCAAGTTTGACAAAGTTCTTCTGTATGGCAACTCTTCCCTTCAGAGTGTTGACCACATTATATAGCTTGGTGTTCTCAACAAACCTACTGAAGGTGCACTTGATCACACTGTCTATGTCACCAGCAAAGATGTTAAATAATGCTGTTTAATGGTGTTTAATGCAAGGGCTAACCTGCCTGATCCCCCAACACAAAAGGGGAAAAGTAGCACCCAAAACTTGGGGTTGAGATAAAGAGATAAGAGTTTAATATAACAAATCAAAATCACAATGCATAATTACCTTATCTAATAATCTAGTTAATCTAATAATACAATGCATGATTACATTAGCTTAGCCTATTTGCAGAAGCACAGTGGAATACAGGGGGTGGGGGAAAGAGATACCAAATATAAAAGAAAAGCACTGAGCAGTTCATCTAACAAACCCACATTTTTCCAGTTTGGTGATCAGAATGTCATACTTTACACAAGTCTAAGTAGATCAGTTGCTCTTCCTCCAGTGCTTGTAACCCCTTCATAGAAGGCTACTAGATTATCAGGCATGATTTGCCCTCAGTGAAGCCATGTTTTCTCTCACAAACATGCTGTAGCATAATTTCCAGGAGAATCTGCCCCATGATCTTGCTGGGCACCAGGGTGAGACATACTGGCCTGTAGTTCCACAGGTCTTTGGTTTTTTTTTTTCTGTCTTTAGAAGCATGTTTGTGTGTGTGTATGTTGTATTTTCCATTTTATAGAGAACAACAGTCTCACCAGACTGCCATGGCTTCTCAAATATGATGGATGGTAGCTTAACCATTCAGGGTCCAGAGATACATCTCACTGAAATCCTTGGAAGGTTTCAAACCTGATCTTTTCCCACAGTGGGCAGTTCTTCCATATCCTGGATTCAGTTTTTGCCTTCTGTGACTTTGGTGATGTGGCTGGTTCATTTACCAGTGAAGATTAAGGCAAAAAAGTTGTTAATTCATCATTCCCCATATCTGAGGTAACTAGGTCTCCCATTTCCTTCCAGATAGGGCCCATATTTTCTCTAGTACTTGTGGCAGCTTTTCTTGCTGTCCTTGACATCCCTGGCCAAATTTAATTCTGTCGGGGCTTTGACTTTCCTAACCCGGTTTCTGACTGCTCAAACAATATCACTTTATTCCTCTATGTTACCTCACCTTGCTTCCTACCTCTGTAAGCTTTTTTTTTTTTTCTCCTCCTGTTGAATTTGTCCCGAAGCTCCTTTTTCATACACACAGGTCTCCTGATGTTTTTGCCTGACTTCCTCTTTTGTGAGATGCATCACTCCTAAACTTGGAGGAGACGATTCTTGAATATTAACAAGCTTCCTTATACCCCTCTTACCTCCAGGGCTTTGTCACATAGTACTTTACCAAGAAGAATCCTAAAGGGACCAAAGTCTGTTTATCTGAAGTCCAGGATAATGACCTCACTGTGTGCTCTCCTTGTTGCCTTAAGGATCTTCTAAGGTCACTGCAGCCAAGACTGCTCTTGAGCTTCACATTCCCCAGAAGCCCCTTCTTGTTGGTGAGAACAAGGTCAAATATAGCATCTCACCTCACTAGTTTCTTTGTCAAGTGTAGAAAGAAGTTATCATTAAAGCATTCCAGAAACCTCCCAGATTGCTTATGCTCTGCTGTGTTTTCCCTCCAACAGATATCAGGGTGGCTGAAGTCTCCCATGAAGACCAGAACTTGTGAATGTGAGGCTATAATGGGTTGGGGCAGATCCCCTCCCCACCACGCGCAGAAATAACAACTCAGACAAACAGATTGCAAAAGTGATAGAAAGTTTAAATAGACAACAGTGAGTGTGTAAAAAAACCCAGAAGCATAGTGACAAGAGAGAGACCAAAATAGACCCAGAGAGATCCCATCCCCACCTGAGGGTGTACCCAAGACCCCCAGGGCTCCTTCTTCCCCTCCCCCCCCCCCACCCCCTGGGATGGGCCCACTCCTTGGGACCTCCCAGGTGTGGTCTGTGCAGTGGCATCCAGGCCAGCACCCTGCCTAAACCACCACTCGCCACCCCTTATTCCATACCATAATCCTGCAGCCAAAACATACCATCAAATGAGAACTCTTCTGATGACATGTCTAGCTGTAGTGAAGGATGCTTATGATCAGGATTGTGCCCCGAACATTTGGGTAGGTTATATTTCTGTATGTGTTAACCCTCCTTTGTCCCCCCCCTCCTTTCTGGAGGCAGCAGGGGGGATCCTGGCGCCACTGAGTCCAGGTAAACAGCCTAGCTGGGCGTGGTCTCACCCCTGCAGTACTAGAGGCAGGCTATATGTTTGTTTCCCCGAGTATAGCATATACTCAGGCCATATTTGGTAGCTGGTAGTTCATTGGTTAATGTTTGTGTTGGCAACAGATGCTTATTGGGCCAGTATTCACTGGGGCAAATGGTAAATAGGGGTCGTTTGGCAAATGAGCCCCCCCACCTCGGTGTTGGAGCCTGTGTGTGCGTGCGTGCCAGCCAGTGCTTAGGGAGGCCTCATGGTCCTTTTGCCACCGTCACCCACTGTGTGCAGTGCCGTGGACAGCACTCCATGGGATCAACTGCTGCGTGATCCATCGTAGGAGAAAACCTGGTAGACCGTGTGAACCAGTGTTGCTGACCTGCCACTACCCCCCCTCTGAACGAGGAATTTTGTATCCTGGGAGAGAACAGCAGAGCCACGCGGTGCGGCCACGCGGCCAGCGCCATTTCCTGCCTCCTTATTACGGCACATCCGTGCCACGTTGTCTGGATTATAAATATTACTGAGGAAAGACTCCACGAAGTTCTCAGCCTGTGAGTAAGCCAAGCCCTTTGTAGAGCTTCGGTTAGGATAGTGTTTATATTGCTCCGGGTGGAGGGTTGCCGGTCACTGACCAACCCCTCCCCCGCCACTCTCTGACTCAGTTTAGATTCTAAGTTCTGTGAATCATTTTGATTTAAATGCCCATACATAACATTCTGTAAAGATAGTTCCACTAACCGAATATTGATACCTGTGAAGGGCGATTGTAAATACCCCGTTACAGAGTTTGTATATATATAAATAAACTTATTATTTTCGTTGATGGATCTGCCGTGCATTTCTGAGGGCATATCCACGACACTAGCAACAGTCCAGGTCTTCATCTGGGCGTCCTTCCACACAGTCTCTCATTCAGGCTCAAGTATCAGTCCATTCCAGCTCTTCTTCCTCATATGATGGAACCTCCCAGCAACACAGAGTCACTCTTCTGCAGTGTGAATTCTTTGTGGACTCGTTGGGACATCCTGGTAACCTGGAAATACCTCACAACTTCTCAGCTGAGCTTTTGTTCACATTTACATTTACTCAGCAGGTTTTTTCCACCCCTGTAGCAAGCTGGTCAGAGCAATCAGGCTCCATGACCACTTTTTTCCATCCCTCCAGGGAGCCGCAGCCGACTGCTTCCAGCCGTGGTCCAGAGCTACACAAATGCACATCGCAGGCACATCACAGGCACATTGCCCCCCCACTGGGCGTTTGCGTACCAAGGCATCACCGCATCTGGTTCACAACCCTGCCCCAGAAGAGGGGGCGGCTGCAGCACAACTCACTGAGAAAAGAGCAGGTGGAGCCAGGTGCTCGGTGCCCTTTTCAGAACATGTTCGAAAACACCAGGGAAAGATTTACAGCTGCCGCCGCCACTTGAATGCAGCCCAGCCCGGCCCCCACCGTCTCTGTCGCCGTGATGCAGAATCAAAGTTACCTCCACCCCTTTGGGCATCCAAACAGTTGTTTCAGCCAAAGCCACGAGCGCATTCTCAGAGCCTTTGAGAACAGCTTTCTAGCTGAAGTCCCCGCTCGCCCTTGGGTTTTGGACGCTGTCGCTTGTCCTCTCACCATGGGTGGCTATCCCCCGCAGCGGCTGCGGGCCGACCCCACTCTGCTTGTCCGCTCCCTGCCTCTCATCGCTCTCCAGAGAACAAGGAGGAGAAGGCAGGTCTTGCCTTCTTAGGCTACTTGAGCATTCTTAAGCTACCCTGAGCAGAAAGTCGCAGAAAGAGTCACCCCTTGCTGTTCCCAAGCAACAGGAGGGACTTCCATGCCATCAGCCATGCACCAGATGTCCTTCTGCAGTCCACAGGAGTTCACACAGTCGCCCCAACAACAAAACTTGAGCCCCAACTGCCAAACCCAAACCAACTCCCAGAACTAAAATTAAACTCTCCACCTTTTGCAATCGATCTGCAGAGTGGGCATAACAACTAGCCCCACATTGGCGCTCCAAAATGTAATGGGTTGGGGCAGATCCCCTCCCCACCACGCGCAGAAATAACAACTCAGACAAACAGATTGTAAAAGTGATAGAAAGTTTAAATAGACAACAGTGAGTGTGTAAAAAAAAAACCAGAAACATAGTGACAAGACAGAGACCAAAATAGACCCAGAGAGATCCCATCCCCACCTGAAGGTGCACCCAAGACCCCCAGGGCTCCTTCTTCCCCTCTCTCCTCCCACTGCTAGGCTAGTCTCAGCTGGCCAGATCTGAGACTGCCCATCCCCTCGTGGCCTTGGGCCTAGCCAGGCCCATGGCTGGAAGATATCTCCCACAGTTACCGGGTGTCAGAGAGGAAGGGAAAGAGGAAGTGCCAGACCCTGCCCTGGACTTTATAGTGGTGCAGGAATTATGGGAATGAAATACCTGGTTTCCTGTGACCACCCCCTGGGATGGGCCCACCCCTTGGGACCTCCCAGGTGTGGTCTGTGCAGTGGCAGCCAGGCCAGCACCCAGCCTAAACCACTACAGAGGCTGTTCCAATCTCTCTATAGAGGACTTCATTTATTTAGTGTGGAGGGTTGAAAATTTCCCCTAACATTAAATTTGCCAGACCAGCTCAATTGTGGAGGCAAATGGTACTGTATTTACAAGCAAACCTACAATCTACAATGGAATGCAATGAATATGTACAAAATATACAATATTTGCATATAAGTATTTACAATTAATAAACAGCACAAGAACTCCCCCGCAACAGCTTCTCCCTCCCTGCCTCCTCCTTACTCTCCTGTACACAGAGGGACAAGAGGAAAGAGCGGAGAGAAGTTGTTGTTAATACCAGTCACAACAAAGTAGCGCAGCCAAGGTCAAGCAGAAGCCAGTTAGTATCGCCCAGACTGAGGAAGCAAGAAGAGAGAGATTGTTTTTGTACAAGTAATTTAAGTTTGTTATCTTCTCCAATGGGAATGTTTAGAACTATCATTATTTTCCTTTTTACACCCAATAGTGATTTATTTACATTATACCACTTTCTGTTCCAGATCTGTGAAAAAGTTTTAAAGGCATAGCCTAAAACTACCACCTTCAGTCTTTCTGGTTGGGTGTCCTGTAGCAGACTCCCACTATAATGTCATCTGTCTCTGCCCTCCTTTTAATCCTGACATGATTTGCAACATACTGGTGCAAAAAATGGAAGCAATAAGAATCTGCAATGAAATATTTAAGGCATAATTTAATTGCATAATGCCAAAAATCTGTCTTTGTGTCTGACAGCATAGTTCTCTATTCCTATATATGTGGGAATAAGAGGTGTGAATAAATTATAATAAAGCATCAGAAGTAGGTAGAGAAGAAAATAATGTCTTTGAAATGCTTTGAACTAAAACTTCCCAAAGTTGCATTGATGAAACAATTACCAAAAGCCTGATAAAATATAAACAAATAAATCAAATTAAAATGTATGTGAACTTCTATTGAAGAACAGATCATTACTGTTTTACAAATGGAATGGTGCTGAAATGGAGGCAAGGGTGGAAAAAAGAAAAAAAAAAAACAAATCCAAAGCGAACTGAGTTTCTTTAGTTAAAGAACCACATACACTTTGAAAATGCCAGCAGCTGCTTTGATGCAGGAGATGTTATAGATCTCCAGTTCCCAAAGTAACAACATTCCAGTGATCCTTATAATCTTTAAAATACACTGCACATATTTTTGGTAATGTTCCTAGTTTTAAAGGAGTGAGATATTATGAGTGACAATTTTTTTGTGTGTGGAGGATTGGAGTGATATTAATATCAGAAAAAGTAGATCAGATATTTTTGACACTCTTTTCCAAGAAAAATAAAAAATCCCATCTAAAGGAACAAATAAACAAAATCAGATAGTGGATTTAAACTGAAAGAAGTTTAATTCAGGTTATTTATGTGGAATAACTCTTTTACAAAGAGGGTGGTGAGACACTAGAACAGGTTGCCCAGAGAACTTGTGGATGTCCCCTCCCTGAAAATGTTCAAGGTCAAGGTGGATGGAAGTTTGAGCAACCTACTCTAATGGGAGGTGTCCTTGTCCACAGCAGGGAGGTTGGAACTAGATGATATTTAAGGTACCTTCCAACCTAAACTATTCTATGATTCTACAAATTACTTTCTTTAGCTTGAGAACATGAGTACTAAGGCAAAGATGCTTCCAAACTGGGTGATGCGAGTCATGAAATAATTCCTCAGATCTCAAATACAGTCTCTCAGGGCTACAGCTGCCAAACTGGATGAAAATATCTAAAATTAAATATGAAGAACATTGTTGAAAAACATAAGCAAATATTCTCATTCTTTGATAGCAATTCTGTGGAACTTGCTTTCGTGTTGCAATGGAGAAATGGGAAGAGATAAATGTTGTTTATTTGAAAGCTATTTAAAGCCAAAAAAAAAAAAAAATAGGAAAGTATTCTTCACTTTTCTACTGTAGTTTTTCTCAATCTGGAAGTCTGGAAAGAGACACAGTTCTTTTGAACATTCCTGTGAATAAAATTAAGACATAAAATAGGTCATATATCGAGATGAGAGTTTATTACAAAACAAAGAAGTAAAAGAAAAGAGAGAATGGAGAGACCAGAGAGAGTGAAGAAAGAAAGAAAAGGGAGAGAGAAAGAGAAAGAATGGAGAAAGAGTGTAACAGGGAAGAGTTAATTTGAGTTTGATTAGAAGTACCCTGCTGCTGAGGGTTGCCTGGGAATAATTGATATTTGTATCCAGCTGCCTGGGTGTGTCTGGAAATGCTGGAGCTCCCAGGTGCATAATAAAGTAACAAATAACATGTACCTGTAGGTTCCTCTGTTTATAAAACTGTTTGTAAGTGGGGATGGGAATGTACTGAATGTGTTGACATCCTGAGCTAGCTGCAAAAGTCCTTCAAGCCCCCACTGGACTGCTAATGGACCTGAGGAAGATGAAGATGAGGAAGGCTTTTGCTGGGAAGGGGTCATATGAGCCCTGAGCAGGCTGTGTGCGTGAGTGAGGAGTTACATAACATGATTGTGAAATATGGGAGGGGCTTTGGCTCCAAGACCCAGCCTCCTGTAACGTCTTGGCCTGACATCACGGGACCTGGCATGCTTAAAAAACTGAATATCACTACTGGCACTTGTTCCACAGGGACACTTGCCCAGGTGGGAGATGGTCAGCTCCACCATTTTGCGCTCTTTGGTACTGCCATGTTTCTTATAGAGTACTTAGGTTAAGTTAGTTGCACTTTGGGATTGGGCTCTGCTTTTGCGTTGTGGGTAACTTGCGGTGTTGTGCCTTGCTTTCAGATTTCATGCCTTACAGTGCTCCAATTTAACCTCATCCACCTTTATTATAAATAAAGTTGTACCTATTGGCACCTGTGGTAATTTATTAATTCCTCATCGAAAGGGAGAAAAAACAGGAGAGATTATTACCACCCCATGATCCTTCTTTGGCAGGGGGGTGGGGTGGGGAGAGGGGGAATGTTCCTGGGCTTCTGCCTCCAGCCTGAGATGTCTCAGGTGACATTCCCCCAAGTAAGCTGGCATAGCTCAGGGTTTTTATACTATTCCTAGTTCATACATTGTAACTCCACCTGTCCCATACCCTAGTTACATTACAATGCATATGTGACTGTCAGGTGTGATATCTCAGTGGGCAGAGTTAAGACATCAGGGGGGTTGTTCACAATGATCTTATATTCGTTGAGACACTTCTCATGTTCTTAATGTAATCTCACATTCACAAGGTAATTTACATTCAGGATATGATTCCTACAGTTCTCCACATCAGAAAAGATATTCTGTCAAAAATAGCTGTAGTGATTAGGGTAATATGTAATAGATAATAAATAGAAGTTATTAATATTAGCTGTAGTAGTTATGGTGAAAAGTTATGGAATTTCTTACTCACTTCATTTTAAAATGAGAGAGGGTGAAAATTGCCTGGAATTTCTAGAGCAGAATTTCTTTCTCTTAGAAAGATTGGTGACACTAATACTGTTTGAGTGTTCCTGGTTGTAAGGATCTCTGAAAATGAGGAGCGAGGCACTCCTAAGTGCCTTTGCAGAGATCACTGGAAGCTGCCTCAGAGCTGCCTCATTGACTATCTGCACTTTATATATTGTGAAAGATTTGGTGTAGCAAGGACACGAGAGCTCAGTGGAAAAGCAGTGAAAATGCTCCCTAGAGATAGCATTGCAGCAACGGCTAACTGCAGCCAGTGTTTTAGCCTCGAGGTCACTCTTCATTACAGTACATTCTGTGTAGATACATTTATGAGTAATAGTGATATACAGAAGAAAGAATTCCTAAGCATAATTGGAAATGTTTAAAACCCAGTATAAATGGTTTGTATATATTCTGGTTTACTCCTCTTCAATTACCTGGTTTGCTACTTTAGAATGGAATGGAATGGAATGGAATGGAATGGAATGGAATGGAATGGAATAGAATAGAATAGAATAGAATAGAATAGAATAGAATAGAATAGAATAGAATAGAATAGACCAGGTTGGAAGAGATCTTCAAGATCATTGCGTCCAACCCATCATCCAACACCACCTACTTGACTAAACCATGCAACCAAGCACCCTATCAAGTCTCCTCCTGAACACTTCCAGTGATGGTGACTCCACCACCTCCTCAGGCAGCCCATTCCAATGGACGATCACTCTCTCTGTGTAGAACTTCCGCCTAACCTCCAACCTAAACCTCCCCTGGTGCAGCTTGAGACTGTGTTCTTTTGTTGTGGTACTGGCCACCAGGGAGAAGAGACCAACCTCTGTCTGCCTACAACCTCCCTTCAGGTAGTTGGAGAAAGCAATAAGGTCACCCCCAAGTCTCCTCTTCTCCAGGCTAAGCAACCCCAGCTCCCTCAGTCTCTCCTCATAAGGCTTGTGTTCCAAGCCCCTCACCAACTTTGTTGCCCTTCTCTGAACACATTCCAGCAAGTCAACATCCTTCCTAAACTGAGGGGCCCAGAACTGGACACAGGACTCAAGGTGTGGCCTAACCAATGCAGTGTACAGGGGCAGAATGACCTCCCTGCTCCTGCTGGCCACACTGTTCCTGATGCAGGCCAGGACACCATTGGCCCTCTTGGCTGCCTGGGCACACTACAGGCTCATGTTCAGCCTACCATCGACCAGTAACCCCAGGTCCCTCTCTGCCTGGCCACTCTCCAGCCACTCTGACCCCAGCCTGCAGCACTGCATGGGGTCGTTGTGGCCATGTGCAGAACCCGGCACTTGGATGTGTTAAATCTCATGCTGTTGGATTCTGCCCATCTGTCCAGCCTGTCGAGGTCCCTCTACAAAGCCTCTCTACCCTCCAGCAGATCAACTGCTGCCCCAAGCTTGGTGTCGTCCGCAAATTTACTGATGATGGACTCAATGCCTTCATCCAGATCATCAATAAAGATGTTAAAGAGGATGGGGCCCAGCACTGATCCTTGGGGCACACAACTAGTGACTGGCTGCCAGCTGGATGTGGCAACATTCACCACCACTCTCTGGGCTTGGCCATCCAGCCAGTTCCTAACCCATCGCAGTGTGCTCCCATCCAAGCCATGGGATGACAGCTTGGCCAGGAGTTTGCTGTGGGGGACAGTGTCAAAGGCCTTGCTGAGGTCCAGGTAGTCTACATCCACAGGCCTCCCCACATCCACCAGGCGCGTCACCTGATCATAGAAGGAGATCAGGTTGGTCAGGCAGGACCTGCCCTTCTGAAATCCATGTTGGCTGGGCCTGATCCCTTGGCCATCCTGTAAGTGCTGTGTGATTGCACTCAAGATGACCTGTTCCATAATCTTGCCTGCCACTGAGGTCAGGCTGACAGGCCTATAATTCCCTGCCTCATCCAACCGGCCCTTCTTGTGAATGGGCACCATGTTGACCAGCTTCTTGTCTTCTGGGACGTCTCCAGTGAACCAGGACTGCTGAAAAATGATGGAGAGCGGCTTGACCAGCTCATCTGGGCTGCCCAAGGAGGTGGTGGAATCGCCATCATTGGAGGTTTTCAGGAGGAGACTTCATGGGGTGCTTGGTGCCATGGGTTAGTTGTTTAGGTGGATTGGATTGGTTGATGGGTTGGATGCGATGATCTTGAAAGTCTCTTCCAACCGGGTTTGGTTTATTCTAAAATAAATAATTTGAAGTATATTCTTTTATTCTAAATCTGCCAGCTCTCTCAGCATCCTAGGATGGATCCAGTCTGCTCCCATGGACTTGTGGGGATTCAAGCAGCTGAGGAGATCTCTAATTTCCCCATTCTGGAACAGAGGGAAAACTATGCTGCTCCCTGGCTCCTTCTGCCAGCTCTGCAGGCCAGCTGTCTGGAAGACGTTCTGTCCTGCTAGTAAAAATTGAGGCAAGGAAGGTGTTAAGTACCTCTGCCTTTTCCTCATCCTTTGTTACAACGTTCCCCTCCATGTCCTCCAAGGAGTGGAGGTTGTCCTTGCCCTTCCTCTTGCTATTAATATATTTATAGAAGGACTTTTTGTTGTCCTTCACGGCAGAGGCCAGTCTAAGCTCCAAATGTGCTTTTCCCACCCTAATTTTCTTCCTACAAGACCTAGCAACATCCTTAAATATTCTATGGGTTGCCTCACCTTTCCTCGAAAGATGATACACTTTCTTTTTTTCCCCCTTAGTTCTATTAAGAGTTCATTATCCATCCAGGCTGGCCGTCTGCCCTGGCAGCTCATCTTCCGGCACATTGGCACAGCCTGTTCCTGTGCCTTCAAGAGTTCTTTCTTGAAGTAGGTCCAGCTCTCCTGGACCCCTTTGTTTTTAAGGTCTGCTCCCCAAGGAACCTTCTGAGGAGGTTCCCTGAGTAGCCTGAAGTGTGCCGTCTGGAAGTCCAGAGTGGAGGTCTTCTTGCTGTCCCTCTTAGCTTGACTGAATACTGAAAATTCAATTATCTCGTGGTCACTGGCCCCTAAACACCCTCCGACCACCACATCACTCACCAGCTTTTCACTATTGGTGAAGAGGAGGTCAAGCATAGCCTTACCCCTGGTAGGCTCATGCAGTACCTGGGATAACAAGCTGCCATCCATGCATTCTAAGAACCTCCTAGACTGCCTCCTCTCTGCTATTTTAAGATCCCAGCAGATATCAGGCAGGTTGAAGTCACCCATGAGAACAAGGTCCGGAGATCTTGAGACAGCCTTAAGCTGCCTATAGAATGACTCATCAACATCTTCCTCCTGATTGGGTGGTCTATAACAGACTCCAACCAGGATGCCAGCCTTGTTGGCCTTCCCTCTAATTCTCACCCACAGGCACTCAACCTGATCTCCAGCTCAATGGCATCTAGTGCCTTCCTGATGTACAGGGCCACCCCTCCACCCCTTCTTCCTTGCCTGTCTCTCCTGAAAAACCTGTAGCCATCAAGTGCAGTGCTCCAGTCATGTGAGTCATCCCACCACGTCTCTGTGATGGCAACTACATCATAACTTTCCTGCTGCAACAAGACTTTCAGCTCCTCTTGTTTGTTGCCCATGCCTCGTGCATTAGTGTACATGCACTTCAGCCAGGCTGCTGGTTTCACCTCTGGCTCTAGCTTATCACCCCCAGACTCCTGCCTGGGGGGACTGGTTTCAGCCCCTTCCCCCTTCAAATCTAGTTTAAAGCCCTATCTATGAGACCTGCCAATTCCCTTCCTAGAATCTTTTTCCCTTTGATGGATAGGCGATTCTCGTACACTCTGATCTTTCCCCTGCTCTGGGACAGATGTACTCCATCTGTTGCCAGATGACCTGGTGCAGTAGAACGTTTTTCAAGATTGAAAACCCCAAAATTCTTTTGACTACACCAGCCTCTAAGCCACTTGTTGACTATAGCTGCTGACCTGTTCCTTATGGTATTCCCTCCTGCAACTAAGGGTATAGAAGAAAAAATTATTTGTGCACCTGACCCCTCAACCAGATCTCCCAGGGCCCTGAAGTCATCTTTGATAGCCCTAGGAGTTCTGCTTGCAGCATCATCAATCCTTAACTGTATAACTATTAAGGGATAGTAGTCAGAGGACTGCACCAGACTAGGCAGCCTTCTGGTAACATCTCTAACCTTAGCTCCTGAGAGGCAACAAATTTCCCTGTTTGTAGGGTCTGGCCGACATATGGGGCCTTCTATTCTCCTCAGGAGTGAATCACCAATAACATATACCCTCCTCTTTTTTTTAAGGGAGCAAGTCCTGATGCCGGGGGAAGGCTATTTAACCTTAGGCTGTTTAATCTTAGGCTGATTTGCCATAGGCTGTTTAACCTCAGGGAAAACCCCAGATGTTGTGTCCTCCGGCATCAGAATCACTTCACTCTCAACGGCCCTGTACTTGTTTTCCAAGGGCAGTGGGGAAGGTGAGGGAAGGCAAGGAGGTTTAACCTTGTGTCTTTTGAGAGAAACCTGCGTCCATTCCCCTCTGCTTTTTGGATAACCAGCCTCTGCTGGGGGAGCCTGCAGAGCCTGGTTACTCAAGTTCATCGCCATTCTACAATCTCTTACATCTCTAAGTCGAGCAACCTCGTCCTTAAGTCTGGCCACCAGGTTAAGCAGATAGTTGATCTGCTCACCCCTAATCCAGGAATTGTGCCCACTACCCTGCATCTCAAGTGCCAGGCTCCAGCACTGTCTGCAGCCAGATGCCTGGACACCTACCATTTACTTATGACACCTACCTACCTGCTTATATTTCCCCTCAGTCTGAGTCGAGACTGATTTTTTGAAGGAGTTATTGCAACGAGTTACCACCATGCCTAGCCCTGACCACATGACCTACTGGAGAAAGTTTTAGAAAAAGTGTGGCAGTGCACACTTCTGGCTGCAGCTGAGAGAGGGCACACGGGCTGAAATGGAACCGCCCGCGACCTGCTGCCAGCTTTTAAAAGCACCACCAGTGACGCAGGGAGCCCAAGCGATCCCAAGCAGCAAGCATGTGGAGAACGGCAAGCGCCGATTCTAGCCAAGTGCCGAGATACTGCATGAGTCCTGCCATTCCCGTAGGTTGAAAATGAAGCACTTAGTGCTCCTCCAAGGCTCCTGGTCATGGTGTGTTCCCGAGCAAGCTTCCTGCTGAAATGGAACCGCCTGCGAGCTGCTGCCGGCTTTTAAAAGCACTGCTGGTGATGCAGGGAGCCCAACCGATCCCAAGCAGCAAGCATGTGGAGAATGGCAAGCACTGATTCTAGTCTAGTGCTGAGATACCACACAAGTCCCACCATTTCCATACGTTGAAAAGGAAGCAGTTAGTGCTCCTCCGAGGCTCCTGATTAATGTACTATGTGACACTGATAATCATTACTGAAACCATTATCACCTTTTAATGGATGATTAATATAATTTAATTGAATGAAGTATCTGACACAGCAAGCAACAGTGAAAATAGTACATATTTTTTTCTTTTAAAATAGAACATATATAAGTCATTTGCTGAGAAAGAAGATTCTCTATACGTAAGTAAATAATTACCAAAATTATTTCCTTCCCCCTAAAGTGGGAAAATTCACTGATTGTTTTTCTTTCTGTCAGAATTTCTGTCTGTTAGAAAACTTTCCCAATAGCTAAGAGAGATTAGCTTCTAGATTTCTGGACATAAATAATGGTGAGACCTTGAGCTGCCTGTAATGAAAGAAGATAAAGAGACAGTTTCAAAATAATGACCCAAAACTTCAAAGGGGCCATGATAAAGATTCACACACTAAGAAGCTGACATCAACAAGAAGTAAAAGGATGTTATCTATTTAAACGACTTCATGTGTATGTCAACCATTTCCCAGAAATTTAATGAAGATTCATAACTCTCAGTGCATAAGCATGTTGGGATCACTTCTGGGTGATACAAATTTGGAGGGTTACCCCTTCGCATCCAGCACTGTAATAAAGCAAAACCTTGGCCTAACGGTTATTAGCTATTAGGTTTTAATCTCTGCCTCACCCCTTCTTCCCCTTCCCCTTTTCTTAAGGAGATTTTATCATCCTTCTCTAGACAGATGTACTCTCTTCATAATTACATAGTCTGTGGATGAACAATATTTGCCATACATTTGTTCAAAATTAAGTCTTGGAACAAAGAAAACTGCCAAACAAAACCAAAGATGGATTTGGCTATGGTCTACATATGCCTTCTTTCTGTGTACATTACTTATGTAGTATGAAATATACCCATATACATATATATATGTGTAATGTCTGTATAGTATATCTACTACGTAATGTGTACATGCATTATATATATGTATTGTATGTATGACACATAGTATGTATCTACTATAATACAGGAATAATAAAACTGATTTTGTCTTTGGTATGTTAAATTGTCTGTTCTTTAAAAGCACTGAAATGATTCTGCGTTACTTTAGTGAGTTTATTCTGGTTAAGTGACATTGACTGAAGTCACATGAATTTTACATTATCATGACATTATAAAGATCTTTTTATAATGAAAGATTATAAGAAGAATTAATCTCCTTTCTTTTAGGTCCACACCTGCTATTCCTCATTTCTCTGACTTTATTTTTTTTTAAATTTCTTCTTTTTTTCTTTCTCCATAACTGGTCATTTCAAGGTAATGTATTTTTGTCATTCTGTGGGGCTATACGATCCACTCTTCATTGTCCTCTAAGTTTCTTTCAAATCAGTAATTTTATTAAAATGTTTTCTCACCTTAGTAGAAGCATATAAGACTAGCACCCTTTCTAACAAAATCCCTCTTGAATGTTATCATCTCAACTCATATTGTCTTCACTTTTGTGGTGGCTTACCAGCAGCCAGCAAGTTGACCTACCAACTGTTCACTCATGACCTGAAGAACTGTAAAAGCAAAAGATAGTTTAACAAATGAAGGAAAGAGACAGGTAAAAAAAAACATGTCATGTGGAGGCAATTACCAGCTCTCACTGGCAGACCAGTGTCCAGACAGCCTCTGAGCAATGGGTGCTTTGTAAAGACCACTCCCCAGTTTTACTGCTGAGCATGTTGTTACAGGCATGGGATATCCCTTTGGACAGCTGGGGTCAGTCGATCTGTCTGTTTGCTCCCACAGCCCACCTCTATCTTACTTGTTGAGGGGGAGAATGAGAAGTAGAGAACGCCTTGATAGCATGCAGGCACTGCTTAGCAATAAATAAAGCACTGATGTATTATCAATGCAGTTTAGTCACAAGTGTAAAATGTAGCAAAATATGGATTACTATTAAGAAAATTAATCCAACCCATCCAGACCCAGTACAACGTTTTCCCTTTAAACTTGGTGAAAATATGTCATCTTACACTTGCTATAAATTGCTGTGTGACATATCTCCTTGGTACTTCTGTGGTGGTTTAGCCCTGTCTGGGGATTTGATGCTCACCAAAGCTTCTCTATTACTCCCCTTCTTATATGGACAGGGCAGAGCGAAAATATAACAAAAGTACAGGAGTTAAGATAGAAACAATTTAATAGGATGTGAAGGCAAAGCAAAGGCCATGTGTGGAACCAAAAGCAAACAAAGATGTAATTTTCTACTTCCAAATAGCAGATTTTGTTGGCCACACCTGGGAGGCAAGGTTTCAATATGCATAATGGTTGCTCTGGAGGACAGACACCGTTAGTGAATGTTGCCCCACTTCCTTCTTTCACTTAACTTTTACACCTGATCTGATGTCATGGAATATCCCTTTAGTCACTTTTGAGTAATGTGGCCCAGTTGTGTCCCCTCCCAAGATCCTGCCCAGCCTCAACCTACTCTTGCAGGGGGCGAGGAAATGCTGGAAAAGCACAGACTAGGTGTTTGGCTCAACAGTAGCCAAACCACTGATGTGTTATCAAACACCCAGTTACATCACTGCAAAACACAGCTCTGGGAAGAATTAATTAAAGCTCTGCCAAAAGCAATAAAACATTCCAATAAGAATTCTGATTTGCTAAAATCTGATTCAACCTAAATAATGGCCTCTCTTGATGTCTTTTGTTTGGTTTTACTGCTTTTGATATAAGTCATTATGATCCCATATTTTTCCCCCAGTTTTATTTCACAATTGTACCCTCCCTCTTGCTTCTCCTCTGACTCCTTATTCCCACACTGTAGAAAACTAGGACTGTTGAAAGAGGCTACTCTCCCTTTTGAAAATGACTATAGCATGGAGCTCTGCCCCTTGTACAGAAGCAATGCCTTTCTCTATTATATATCATACTTATCATATGCTGTAGCAACCATTACAATGTCATGCAGTTTATATGTCAAGAAGCAAACCTGATGGATTTAGTTTTGTGATTCCTTTAAGCAGTTTAGATATTGAAGAGAAATATTATCAGGAAGAATCCAAAATTTCTTGTTCTGGGAATAGTTGCCCTACCAAATATTATGTCTTGTGTATGCATGCACATCTTTCATCTCTTCCTGTGACTTTGGCATTTTTGAAGCTGTATCTCTGAGCAGCAACAAAAGAACCTGGAAAAGACTCCCTATATTTCATCTGGAAAAATCTATAGTCAGATAAATTAGGAAATTCTCAGGAAAATGTGGAGCTATGTTTTTTAAGTCATGAGGGGGAAACTGGAATTAACTTGTATACTCCTTTAGAGAGTGCTTCAGTTCTTACACAGTGTTGTTGCGTTATTAAAAATGAGTGATGCGTAAAGTTACACAGCTCCTCCCTTCACTTGAACAATGGCAGTTTAAGAGAGGGTTGTAGAAATTTTAGTCCTCTGTATAAAAGCCATCTGAGTCAAATTTGGTTTTACATTCAGAAAAGATAATATAAGGTGCAGTTATGCTATTGTCAAGACTTTTCAGTATTTAGCAATAGAGCTATGAAAAATGTACTATCTAGGCACACTATCATGCTCGAATTTTGAATGAACAGAGCTTCAATAAATTAATGTGTTGTTCCATTACTGAAGAGATGCACTGTACTATGACAGACATTCAAATTTATCATGTAAATTTAGACGGAGGCAAACTAGATATAAACATGCCTCTGAAACAGATGACAAGTTATGCTTTCCCAGATCTGCAGTGTATTTCAATGAGTTCTTACTTGTTTGATTATAAGAAACAGAAATCCTACAGAGTCATAGGTGACAGCTTGAAACATCTGCCCTGTTCTGGGAAATTGAAGGGTTTTCTTTTCTTTCATTTGGTTTTGTCTTAATTGTTTTTTTTTTAATAGTTCTTACTACAAGAGTGACATTGCTCCTTCCAAGAGAAAGAGTCCTTTTACCTTCACCCCCCTAAAATCTTAATATAGCCTCTCATAAAGTCTTCTATGAGTAGAATCATAGAATCATAGAATCATAGAATCATAGAATCATAGAATCATAGAATCATAGAATCATAGAATCGTAGAATGGTCTGGGTTGGAAGGGGGCTTTAAAGGTCATCTAGTGTAATCCACTCAGCAGCAAGTTGGGGCATCCTCAACTAGATAGGCCGCCCAGAGCTCTTTCAAGCCTCACCTTGAATACCTCCAAAGATGGGGTCTCAACTATGTCCTTGGGCAACCTGTTCCAGTGTTCTGCTACCCTCATGGTAAAGAACTTGCTTCAGGTACTGATGGTCTCTAAAAGTCATTCTTCTTCCATCTTCCGCACTTTCCAGTAGAAATTATTTCCTTGGACAACAAAAGCATTAGCAAAAGTTTGATGAATATCTCTATGAATAAATATCAATATGATTGATCTATAATTACACAGGGCCATAATGCAGTATTCCTGTTGCTAGCAAGAGGCCATAAGATTTTTAGTAAATTTGAATGACCTCAGGACTGAGATTTGTTCCATTTGCCCAGTAATAGGTTTTCCTGACATGTGTGCAAATTGTTTTACTTGGTTCAACTGTGACAGCAATTCCCCTGACTGACCAGGTGTCCAAAGCTTATTTGTTTTACTGTTGCCTCTCTGTTTGTGGTACAACTGCAGCTATATATTGCAAGTAGGAAGCAACTTTGAAGCAATTGTTCACTGTGGAATGAGATATATACAACTCTGGAATAATGATGTAGTGTAGAGAAAGACAGACCACATACAATAGCAAAAGCTTTTGGTGGAGACACAGGATGTGGAATGGAGGGAAACACGCATGAGAGGATAGGAGATGAGACATTGTGGTGAAGGCATATTTTGCCCAGATATTGAAACTTGTCCCAGCACGTGGACAAATTCCCCCTTTTTCATGAGGGTGACAAAGGCCAAGGCATTAGCCAGGCGGCATGGACCCATCGCTTGGGATGCTTGTGCTAATACCAAAAATGGGCATAATTCTAGCTTCATACTTCCTATAGGCTAAAGCCAGTTGTTTATGAGAGCGCCCATTGGCCAAATCTAACCTTGAGAAACCTAAAAGTATTACCCCAATTTGTAAACACTTTGCCCCCTCTTTCAGTTTGTCTTCTCTGCTTGCTCGAGCCTAAGCATGTGTCATAGCCTTTGCCATTGAGGTCATCGCTATTAAGTCTTCTCTCTCATATATGCAAGCAAACCCAGTATCCAGGCAGGCCCTTTGAGCCTCAGCCCTGAGAGTATCTCCCCAGGAGGGACCTTCACTGTGCCTGAGAAGCTCCAGTATCGCACTGACAGTCTCATTGGTTGGAAAAGCCCACCATGTTTGAATCCAGCAGTCCACACATCTGCTTTAGCCTTAAGCAGAAGACTGATGAGCGGACACAACCCTGTGCATCAGCTTGGAAAGCAGGATCATCACTTAATTGAATGCCTGCATAACCCTGCCATTGTGGGAGAGGAGTCGCCACTTCTGCTGCTTTGTGCCCTGTGAACCTCAGGGAAACCTAAAGCACTGTCCATGCCTGTGCTCCAAAGCCAGGACCACTCTGAGAGGGTCCCACCACTTTTTTGAGACAAGTAAAGGGGAAGCCGCCACTCCGTGAAGCCGTGCTTCTTCCCCAAGGCCGTCCACACCAGCCCTGAAGCCCATTGCCACAGGGCCAACCTCGACGGGTCCAGCCCTGCCTGCCATTGCACCATGTAGGATACCTTCGAGCCTGCCTACTAGGAACCATCGCTTCACCCTGCTATGTGGGTCGACTCCATGAGGGCCGACCCTGTCCTGGGACCAGCCCTACCAGCCCTGCCAGGCTGACCTCATAGGACTGCTCCCTGTCATCTGGAGGGAACTGCCTGAGTCCTGCAAAGGGAACGTTCCTACCAGCTAGCCTAGGTCCCATCTCTTCTCTGCTGCCACGGAGGGAGGACTGCCACCCACCATTGTCATCTGGACCAGCCTAGGAATCAGCTTGGTGACAGTAGTCTGCTGCAGCCTAACCTCACTACAAACAGACGACACGGTGTGTCTTCCAT
The DNA here is from genome assembly GCF_026170545.1 of Melanerpes formicivorus. Taxonomy (NCBI): domain Eukaryota; kingdom Metazoa; phylum Chordata; class Aves; order Piciformes; family Picidae; genus Melanerpes; species Melanerpes formicivorus. Next base: position 10,727,679 of record NW_027142353.1, on the reverse strand, counting down.
GTGCTTTCCACTCAGTAACATTCAGTTCAAAGCACCCACATCTACCAGCATAATCTTTCCAGTCCAATCCTCTGATACACATTGTAATACCTCTCTATATAGTCAGCAGCCGTCAATGGCCCATCAAGTCACCATCTGGTGGAGCAGCAGCGGGATTGCACCCTTCATTATATAAATAGAAAGTAATTCTGTAAATATTCCAATTGAGTCCTAATTATAAATATTAAACCACTTATGAGATGTAATTCACAATCATGCACTAGAACATGTATATAAAATAGTGATTAATTGGTTATTAATATTTTAATAATAAAATATGTACATAATTCATATCTCATATTCATAAATTAATAGCCTCTTCATCACAGACATGGACCCGAAGATCCCACAGCTATGAAAAACTAATCCATGATAAGTCAAAGATAAGCATGCTGGGAGCTTGACAAGACTGGGTTAGGGTTAATAAAAAGAATAAAGAAAGAGTATCTGACATAATGCATTTTATTTGTTTGGTTGGGTTGGTTTTTTGTTGTTAATTTTTTGTTTCATTTGTTGTTTTGTTGGGGGTTTTTGGTTGGTTGCTTGTTTTTTCTCCCAGCTTCTTAATCTCAACAACTATGCTTTCTGCACTCCTTTTTTCCCCATTCATAGAAACACCCTTCTCTTAGGATCACTTTCTGAAAGCCTTTAAATGCCCTTGAAAGAAAGAGTGCAGATTTCCTTATTTCCAGATCCCTTCTTCTGACTAAAAGAAAACATTTTTCTTCAAAATTCCCAGTTTAGAACATATCCACAATTCAATGGAATTTATATATTACTCTATTTTTAGTTTTTGAATGAAGCCCATTTTAAAGAGGCAGAACAGGCTTTCTGTTAATGAAAGTTACCACAAACCCAAGTACCCAAGCTCGTAACAGAGCCCACAAATGAGTACTAACCATGAAGCACTGACAAGAGTACACACCTCTACATCAGCATTACATATGGCTTCAGGTGACAGGTTCTGTACCTCCAAAATGATTGAAGTTACAGCTTAACTTTTCTACACCCACCATCATTCTGTCTTTATTAAGAAGGATCTCTGTTCAGTCCTACCTCCCTAGTGCTTGATGACCTATTCCACTCTTCTGCATAATTTTTACAATGATTCCATATTGCAGGCTTTAAAGAAATATCTGCTTTAGAGCAAGTTTTCTTATTCAGAAGTATGTGCAAGTCAGAGTTATACTATGCCTGCGTAAATTGTGGCTCTTTAGGCTGGGTGCCTCCTGTTCCTGCCACTTAAGTTACACCTCCAGTATCCCAAGTGTCCAGCCCAGCAGGTGGACACAGGAAGGTGCGTATTTCATACCCATAATACCCTGTGCCCTATAAATCCATCTGCAAAGTCATTCTCTTTCTCTTTCTTCCCTCTCTGCCGCATGGGAGATGCTCCCTGTCGGGTAGTGGTGTGGGAGTATCTCAAGGCCTCTTAGGTCATTTTGGTTCATTAGCAGATCGGGACCACTCGTTCGGAACCACTCCGCTTGAACTGTGAGTTTCTCTCGGGGTTTTTTTGCCTTCCTTTCAGGGTTTCGTGGGTCAGGAGGACTCCTGGTAGGGGGGAGCCAGCAGGATCATGCTCACGTGAGCCTGCACAGGAACAGGAGCCTGATGTCAGCCATGGCAGTTTTAAATCCCGCCCGGGCTGTGTGTGCGGCGCCATTTTGGTTCGCTAGCTAGCCTAGCGGCTGGTTGCAGAAAAAAAAAAGAAAACACCCAAAAAAACCTCATATGTTGCACCATGGTTGTCACTCGGATGAAGGGTAGAAAAGCAGCATCTGCCCAGACAGAACTGTTTTGCCAGCATGCTGGAGTCCAGGCTGCCACCTGCAGAGAGTGTTTCAGCCTGGCACTTGGAATAGAGGGGGAGGGAGAGGACACCTGTGTCAGGTGTGACCAGGTGAATTTTCTCCTCAGCCTGGTGACAGAGCTAAAGGACGAAGTGGCCGAGCTGAAGGAGGAGGTATCTAGGCTAAGGACAATAAGGGAAAGTGAAAGGGAATTAAATTTATGGGAGAAGGCTCTGCAGATCTCTCCCGCTGAGGGAAGGGTCCCTGGAAATGAAGAGGGATGGATACAGGTCCCTGCCAGGGGTGGCAAGAGGAATCCACCCCGACCCTCTCCTCCTCCTCCACTGCCCTTGCATAATAAGTATGAGGCCCTGCAGGCTGAGGGCAGTGGGGATGAGAGGGCTGAGGCTGAGAAGCAGGCATCCAGAGGGGAGCCTAAGCCCAAGCGGCCCCCACCAGCTATAATGACCAGCTCCACAAAGAAAAGTAGAAGGGTTACAGTTGTTGGGGACTCTCTCCTGGGGGGTACTGAGGGACCCATATGTCATCCCGACCCATCCCACAGGGAGGTCTGCTCCCTACCAGGGGCACAGGTTAGGGACATTGCAAGGACACTCCCTAAATTAATCCAGCCCACTGACTATTACCCTCTGCTGGTAATACAGGCTGGGAGTGATGAGATTGACAAGGGCACCAGGGCGATTAAGAAGGAGTTCAGGGCCCTTGGACAATTGATTGATGGGGCAGGAGTGCAAGTGGTGTTCTTCTCAGTTCCCTCAGTGGCAGGGGTGTACACTGAGAGGAATGGGAGAACCCACACCATCAACAATTGGCTCAGGGGATGGTGCCAGCGGCAGAACTTTGGTTTCTTTGATCATGGGACAACTTTCACTGTACCTGACCTGCTGGGTCCTGATGGGGTGCATTTATCTAGAAGGGGTAAAAGAGTCCTAGCCCTGGAGTTGGCAGGGCTCATTAGGAGGCCTTTAAACTAGGTCTGAAGGGGGTGGGTGAGGCAATCGGTCCCTCTGCAGAGGAAACAGTAGGGCACAAGGTAGGGTCAGTTGAGAAGTCAGGAACCCAGCTGCGATGCATGTACACCAATGCATGCAGCCTGGGCAATAAGCAAGAGGAGTTGGAGGTCCTGATCCATCAGGGTGACTATGATATAGTCGCCATCTCAGAAACTTGGGGGGACAACACCTACGATTGGAGTGCTACACTGAGGGGCTACAGGCTCTTTAGGAGAGACAGGCAAGGGAGAAGAGGAGGAGGGGTGGCTCTGTATATTAGGGAGTCACTCTCTGTCACAGAACTTGAGGTGGAAGATGAGGGAGTTGATAGCCTGTGGGTTAAAATCAGAGGGCAGCCTAACAAATCTGAAATCCTGGTTGGAATCTGTTACAGATCACCCAACCAGGATGAGGAGGATGATGAATTGTTCTATAAGCAGCTGGAGACTGTCTCAAGATCATCAGATCTTGTCCTTGTCGGCGACTTCAACCTCCCAGATATCTGCTGGGAACTTAATTCAGCAGGGAGGAGGCAGTCCAGAAGATTCCTGGAGCGAATGGAGGACTGCTTCCTGACACAGCTGTTAAGCAAGCCTACCAGGGGACAGGCTCTGCTTCACCTGCTGTTCTGCAATAGGGATGGACTGGTGGGAGATGTGATCATGGGAGGCTGCCTAGGGTGCAGTGACCACGAGATAGTAAAGTTTTCAATATGCAGGGAGATAGGGAGGAGCACCAACAGAACCTTCACCTTGGACTTCCGAAGGGCGAACTTCAGCCTGTTTAAGAAACTTATTTGTAAAGTCCCCTGGGTACCAGCCCTCATGAACCAAGGGGTTCAGGAGGGTTGGACCTACTTCAAACAGGAGCTCTTGAAGGCACAGGAACTAGCAGTTCCCACGTGCCAAAAGGTGAGCCGGCGGGGAAGGCGACCGGCCTGGATGAGCAAGCAGCTCCTGGAGGATTTAAGGGGGAAGAAGAGGCTGTATCACCTTTGGAAGGAGGGGAAGGCTTCTCAAGGTATGTTCAAGGAAGTTGTTAGATTATGTAGGAATAAAATTAGGGAGGCAAAGGCCCAGCTGGAACTGAAGCGGGCCACGTCTGTCAAAGATAATAAAAAGTATTTTTACAAATATATTAACAATAAGAAGAAGGGCAGGAAGAACCTGCACTCCTTATTGGACCTGGAGGGGAACACGGTGACTGAAGACAAGGAAAAGGCTGAGGTCCTGAACACCTTCTTTGCCTCAATTTTTAACAGCAAGGCAGGAGTTCAGGACGAGTGGCCTCCTGAGCTGGGAGATGGGGTCGGGGAGCAGTGCAGTGCCCCGGTAATCCATGAGGAATTAGTTCGAGACCTGCCGAGCCACTTGGACACTCACATGGAAGTGGGATGGGATGGGACTGGATGGGATCCATCCTAGGGTGCTGAGAGACCTGGCAGATGAGCTGGCCAACCCCCTCTCCATCATTTTCCTCCAGTCCTGGCTCACAGGTAAGGTCCCAGATGACTGGAAACTGGCCAGTGTGGTCCCCATCCATAAGAAAGGTTGGATGGAGGAACCTGGAAACTATAGGGCTGTCAGCCTGACCTCAGTGCCAGGGAAAGTGATGGAGCAGATTATCCTGGTGGCAATAACTGCACACCTGAAGGATGGCCAAGGGCTCAGGTCCAGCCAACATGGATTTAGGAAGGGCAGGTCCTGCCTCTCCAACCTGATCTCCTTCTAGGATCAGGTGACCCATCTGGTGGACATGGGGAGGCCTGTGGATGTGGTTTACCTGGACTTCAGCAAGGCCTTTGACACCGTCCCCCACAGCAAACTGCTTTCTAAGCTGTCAGCTCGTGGCTTGGACCACTACACTCTGTGCTGGGTTAGGAACTGGCTGGAGGGCCAAGCCCAGAAAGTGGTGGTGAATGGTGCCACATTCAGCTGGCAGCCAGTCACCAGTGGCGTCCCCCAGGGATCAGTGCTGGGCCCCATCCTCTTTAACATCTTCACTGATGATCTGGATGAGGGGGTTGAGTCAGTCATCAGCAAGTTTGCAGATGGCACCAAGTTAGGAGCAGGTGTTAGTCAGTTAGAGGGTAGAAAGGCTCTGCAGAGGGACCTCGACAGACAGTACAGATGGGTGGAGTCCAATGGGATGGCATTTAACAAGTCTAAGTGCCGGGTGTTGCACTTTGGCCGCGGCAACCCCATGCAGAGCTACAGGCTGGGGTCAGAGTGTCTGGAGAGCGGCCAGGTAGAGAGGGACTTGGGGGTGCTGATTGACAGCCGCCTAAACATGAGCCAGCAGTGTGCCCAGGTGGCCAAGAAGGCCAATGGCATCCTGGCCTGCATTAGGAACAGTGTGGCCAGCAGGAGCAGGGAAGTCATGGTGCCCCTGTACTCTGCATTGGTTAGGCCGTACCTTGAGTCCTGTGTCCAGTTCTGGGCCCCTCAGTTTAAGAAGGACATCAAGACACTTGAATGTATCCAGAGAAGGGCAACAAGGCTGGTGAGAGGCCTTGAGCACAAGCCTTATGAGGAGAGGCTGAGGGAGCTGGAATTGTTTGGCCTGGAGAAGAGGAGGCTCAGGGGTGACCTCCTTGCCCTCTACAACTACCTGAAAGGTGGTTGTAGCCAGGAAGGGGTTGGTCTCTTCTCCCAGGCATCCAGCACCAAAACAAGGGGACACAGTCTCAAGCTGTGCCAGGGGAGATTTAGACCTGAGGTGAGGAGGAAGTTCTTCACCGAGTGAGTCATTCGTCATTGGAATGGTCTTCCCGGGGAGGTGGTTGAGTCACCGTCCCTGGAGGCGTTCAAGAGGAGATTGGATGTGACACTTGGTGCCATGGTCTAGTCATGGGGTCTGTGTTGATAGGTTGGACTCGATGATCCTCGAGGTCTCTTCCAACCTAAGTTATACTGTGATACTGTAATACTGTGATTTATATACCCCAAATATGATTCAGAGACTCCATTCAGCAGTGTAATCCACCAAAGCCAAATAAAATTCAATTAAAGGTCCAGAAAACTCAGATATCCGTCCAAAAAGATGTTGCGTTGTGTGTTCTGCAATTTGAATTCTGAGCTTTACTCTCTTTAAAGAACTGAATATCAAAAGGCACATCCTGTTTAAGGCTATTTGGGATCCAGACACCAAACTTCTGTAGGTTATTTAGTGGAGGTTACATCAACTGGAAAAACAAAGTTTCAGCTAAGAATTAAAAAAAGAAAAAAATCTGAAAAAGTGGAATTCACATTCAGTATGAAAATATGAAATCATCTTTCCCCAAAATGTATCTTAAATGCAAGAAGACATCTGCTACTTCTTTATTTTAAATTGAATCAATATATAATATATTTCAAGGGAACAAAAAGCCTAACTGTAACATAGCTAGAAAATAATTCCCTTTAGATTTGGGATCTATGACTATAACTGCATTTTGCCTATTTTCTAATTTCCTATTTCTGTTTTTATATTGCTTGATTTGAAATGCAAAAAAGAATTCCTGGAAAAAATCTACCTGAATAGCATATCCCCTTGTATATACAAAACTCCTAATCAATAATCTTAGCTTTCCATGTGTGTTGTACCTTTGCTCCACCATGGGGCTACCAGTGGTGTTCAGATGTGGCACTAGTGCAAGATCTCAGGATAGAAGAAAAAAAGTCTAACCTTGAACGTCAAACTCAGTAAATGACTCACTGGAAACCCCCAGTTCTCCTGAGGAAGCCTGAAATAGTGTTCTAGAACCCAGAGGGACTTTGGAAAGGAAACACAGCACTGAAGAAGATGAGTGGGTATTAGAAAAGCAACATTTGAAACCTGTTGTTTATATTATTACTTAAAAGCCAAACCAAACCAAGACAAAAGAAAGAAAGAAAACCATAAAAATCCAGAAACAAACAACCCACAACATAAAAAATAACCCCACCATAATTTATAACTTAAGACTCTTAAACTTTTTTAGCTGCATATTTATACTATGCTCCCTTTGGCTTACAATAGCATTTCAAGCATAACAGTGCTTTCATTCTAACCTACACGTTTTACAGCCCTACATATAAACTGGCCAGGCAGCTGCAAGGAAACTACTTTCCCTGATGTCTGTGGGGGTATGGTGGGCATTTGCTGGTGGGAGCAGACTGTGTTAAACCAGTACAATATTATCTCTCTACTCTTTATTCAAGATTGGGAATTCAGTTTATGGGACTGAGTACATGACTTGTTTTTTGCAAAGCTGAAAAGACTGTGATAATGTTCCACAGTTTCCTAGATGTTCCAAATTCAACAAGACTCACATTGAAAGATAGTGAATGTATAATGCACAGAGTTCTAAGAAATAGCAGAAATTGAAAACTCATTGGAACTTTCTTATGTACAGTAACGGACATGGCTACAACAATGCTATGATAACTAGCTGGGTGTCTAGCAACATTCAGTCTAAACTGTTCAATCCCAAACTGAAGTTACAATTTACTTAAGAGCAGCCAATTATATAAAATAACCATGAAGGGACTACATAACATGGGTTAAAGAGAGGATTTTTAAGACTTTCTGATCTATCTCTCCATCTATCTATTTTTTTTTCACTAGCTAAAATAAGTGATTGCTTGTGAGACTATTAGCGTAAATATACATGACAAGTATGAAGCTCTTGCTTTTTTCTTGACATTTGTTTCATCTCTAATTTTTATTTTTCAAGTGCTAGTTAAAATAAAAGGTATTTTATCTCTTCATGTTCTTTGCTCATTTACCCACAGATCTGTGCCTTTCCACAAAATTAAGAGCAGCTAAACAAGAAAATAAAATTTGTGAAATGATTGAGTTCTGAGCATTCAAGGTTAAATTAACTTCAAAGGAAACTAATTAGCTAAAATATTGAAGTGAAAGCAAACAAAACAATATGCCTGTAAACCGTAAACCCAGGAATAAATAAAAAATTAATACAAAGCACACTTCAGAATTTAGTGTCAAGAATCTAAATTATAAAGCTTGTTTAAAAAAATCACTAAAGAGTATCTGCTTATAAACCAATATTTCATAAATAAAAAGTTCCCACAACTGTAGAAGTAAATTACAGCACTTAAATGGCTGATACATTTTGTACCTCATTTCTTGATAGATGTTTATTCATTTGTATGTTTCATTTATTTACTACAAAACATTGAGAGGAAAAGTACATGTTGTATGGTAATAAATTAAATTAGGTGAAATTTCCTAATTCCATTATTTTTTTTTTTGCTTATGACAGCAGTACATAGAAATTTACCTCATCATTTTCATGTGGAAATTGTGTCCTATGACACTAATATACACCTCACTAGAACCTCTGGCTATCTTCACTTTATTAGCTGTGGTGGTGAGAGAAAGTTCAGTTCTCCCACACACACAAAGAAACCACGGCTAACTCAGTCGGAGAAGCAGAAATGGATAACAGCTATATTTACAAGCAGGATGAAATGCAGATGGATATATACACAATATAGAGTATTTACAATATATACAGAAATATACAGCAAAGAACGTAATACAGAACAAAACTCCCTCCTCCAGCCAGCAGTGTGTCCCGCCTCCCCCCCCCCCCCCCACCCCACTTCCCTTCCCTTTTTTGCCAAAAAGGGTTAGAGAGAGAGAAAAGGTAATTATTAAGGAGGAAATTCTGTTAGAAAAAGCGTATGCAAGAATTAGTTTCTTATCTGTTAGTTCAAGGTCAACTCCCTCCTGCACAGCTGTTGCTCAGAGAGAGACTGAAACAGACAGGCTGAAAAAGACAGACAGAACTGAACTGAGATTCAAACTGAACTGAAAGTTGCATTCTACCAATCTACAAATTAAATTAGTTTACAATATCTTGTTTTCATTATTTCACCAAAACATTCAGCCAGAGTGTTCCAGCAACTGTCCCTTTCTTAAAGGCACAGCCTAAAACAGTCACATTAGCTTACATTAAATATATAAATATGTTAAAAATTTATTCAGATATACAAATACTTAATGGTATATGTAATTCTCATGTGTACAGATTTACCTCCTTGTGTAAGATAATTTTTAAAATGCAGGACTTTTAGCAAACTACTGATAAACAGGCAAAAAAAAAATTAAGTGTAGAACTTTAACATATGCTTATACATTTGGTTACTTAACTAATGTTTCTGGATTTGGAAATATTTGTTTACTCCGATTTTTTTCACATACACACAAAACCCCAACATTTTTTGTGGGCGATGGAGATTGGAATCAATACGGCTGACCAATATGATTGAGTATTGTTCCTTTATTGTTCCAGTGTTGCAGGCCGATGGTGCAGGCCTGTAGTGCGAGTATAGCACAGTAAAGTAAAATGTAGAAGAAGAAGAGACAGGAAAGGCAGAAGTGTGTAGCAAGGGAACTTCTACAACTTATATAAACTCGGAGTGCCTTGTTGGCATGGCTTCATTGGTTCCCATTGCACTATTACAGATTATTGGTCCAACTACTAACGACACACAAGGTTTGTTGATGCAAGTGCATGTCCTGTTGTCCCAAGATAACTTTCCATGTTTATAGCTACCAGTGTCTTGTTTTAGTTACATGCTGCAGGCACAGCACTGTTTTGCTACACTGCTAGCTGGCTCTGCATTTATGCTGAGCATGGCCTACCACCATGTCAGGCTCTAGGCCTGCACTGCCAGATTGCTCACACTGCTCGTCGCTGGCATTGCCACAATTTTAAAAATGTTGCTGATATGTTGCTAAAACTAAGTGTGCTATTTTATAAGTAGAGCCACTCAAAAATGTAAATTGTCATTACATTAGCCAAAATAAATGAGTACAGACTCACTCAGATTTGCAGTCTGCATCAGGTCAGAAGGGACTGTCAAAGATCATCTTGTCCAACCCCTCTGCAGTGAACAGGGACACCTCCAATTAGATCAGGCTGCTCAGGGCCACATCAAGTCTGACTGTGAATGTCTCCACAGATGAGTATTTTGCCACATCCCTGGGCAACCTGTTCCAGTATTTTAGCACTCTCATTGTAAAGAACTTCCTTCTTATGTCTAACATAAATCTACCCTGCTCTAGTTTAAAAGCATTACCCCTCATCCTATTGTTACGAGCCCTTCTAAACAGTCCTTACCCAGTCTTTCTGTAGATTCCCTCCAGATATTAAAATGTATAGCTATAAGGTTTCCTTGGAGCTTTTTCATCTCAAGACTGAACAGCCCCAATTCTTTCAACCTGTCTTCAGAGGAGAGGTGCTCCAGCCCTCTGATCACCTTTGTGGACCTCCTCTGGACCTGCTTCAGCAGGTCCCTGTCTCTCTTGTGTTGAGGGCTCCAGAGATGGATACAATGCTCCAGGTGAGGTCTCACCAGAGCAGAGTGGCAGAATCATCTCTCTTGAGCTCCTGGACGCACTTCTTTTTGATGCAACCCACTATGTGAATTACTTTCTGGGCTGAAAGTATGGATTGTTGGCTCATGTCCAGCTTTTCATCCACCAGTACCCCCAAGTCCTTTTTGGACTGCTCCAAATTTCATCATCCTCTTGACTGTATTGATATCAAAGATTGCACTGATGAAGGTATTTTGCCTTATTGAATCTCATGAAATTCTCCTCAGCCCACCTCTCCCTCTGGATGGCAACCTGTCCTTTAGTCTTTTCAGTTGCACCACTCAGATTTTTATCATCTGCAAACTTGCTGAGGGTTCATTCAACTTCACTATCTATATCATTGATGAAGATATTAAACAGCACTGGTTCCAATACAGACCCTTGAGGGACAGCACTTGTCACTTGTATCCATCTAGACATTGAACTACCCTTTGGTAGATCATCCAACCAATTCCACCAAATCCATATCTCTCCAGCTTAGAGAGAAGAATGTTATGGGGGACTGTGTCAAAGGCTTTACGAAAGTCCAGATAGATGATATCTGTTGGTCTTTCCTTGTCTATTGATGTAGTTACACCACTGTAGAAAGCCACTTGGAATAGGTCATTAACACAACATTACAAGACTGAACTCTGTAATAAATATTTATATTATTTATTTCACAGAATCATAGAATATTAGGGGTTGGAAAGGATGTCAAGAGATCATCTAGTCCAACCCTGCTGCAGAATAGAATCACCTAGAGTAGGTCACACAGGAATGCAACCAGATAGGTTTTGAATGTCTTCACAGAAGGAAACCACAAGTTCTCTGAGCAGCCCAATCCAGTGTTCTGTCACCCTCACAATGAAAAAGCTTTTCTTTATGTTAACATGGTACCTCCTATGCTCCAGCTTGCACCCATTGCCCCTTGTCCCATCTTAGGATGTCACTGAGAAGAGCCTATCTTCATCCTCCTGACACTTACCTTTCTCATATTATAAATATTATTTGGGTCACCCCTCAATGCTTTTAGATATTAATTTCCAGTTATCTTTATCATTCTGTAATGAAATTTCCTTCTGACTCTGAATGCTTATGCATAAAGAAGCATACTATTTTTTGATGTTTTATCTGGTATAACTAGGACCATCAGTGTGACTTCAGACTGAAGGATATTTTGATAAAATAAATGTAGTAGAGTTCTTGTACTGTTTTTATGTGAATAATTTGATTTTGTTTTCTTCTGAGCTGCACCTGAGGTGCAGTTGATAACATTTTGTCCTGTCTCAATACAAGACAGTACAGGCACAGCAGGAGGAGGCTGTCTATCCTGTTCTTCCTGCATGATGACTTTTTCTTTCTGTTGCTAGACCTTCTTCTCAACTGATGTTACCATCACTTGAGAGGAAGAATGCAACAGAAGTGTGGAGGAAAAAGTCAATTTCTTCTTTTTTTTGATGGTAGTTCTTCTGTGTTTTAACCCTCACTAAATATAGGTAGGGACCTCTAGAATACTCCTTACATGCTCTTAAGACTGGAACTGTGTCAAAGAGAGTGTTATTAAAGCTATTTTCAGTGACTTTAAATGTCAAAAGAAAAGGCTCTGACCATTTATGGCTTTGACTTTAGCACTTCTCTCAATTTCTGTGTTTACAAACTAAGCTTTGCAGGTGCCATTGAAGAGCAAAGAACAGAAAAGAGTAATTTCATGCTTCCTAATATGTTCTTCCAATGAGTAGACACTATTTGAACTAAACACACAATGAATTTCAGCATATTCTGGGAGATGCACAAATGAGCTGTCTGATGAGCTCAGACATGAACTAAGGTACATTTTTTTCCTTTTCAAATCCTGTCACATTTTTAGGATGATACAATTTGCCACTTTTCCTTGACAGGTTATTAAGGTAAGGATTATTAAATGAATCTAAAAAAAAAAATTACATTTCATATTTTCAGTATTAACAGTACTGCATAAAACACTTTTGTTAAATATTTTTCCTAATAGCATTAAATGGAAGGCAGGCAACAGCTATCAGAATGTCTTGAAAACTCTCCATTTTCCTTGTAAGATGTTACAGTTGAATCAGAAAACAAAGGTATGTATATAAATATGTGTATATAGGAAACTTCTCCTTGACGGCATTGATGCTAATGAATTAGGTCATTCTTTGGCAGCATCATTTACCCGAAGTTATTTTAGTCAATCTTCAAGCTGTCACTGATTTAATCATCTACTATGAAAAATTCTTTAATTTGGAAAATGCATGTACTTAATATTCTCTCAAATGTTGAGAACTGCTTTCCATCTGTGAGAGGATCAGAAGCATCCAGCTGGCCTATAAGAAAGGCTGAAACTACGTGAAAACAGAGTCTGCAAGTTCCTGTTTTCTAAACAAATAGGAATTTGCTACCAACTTGGGAGACTGCAGATGCCCTTCAGAAGCTCCAAACGGTCCTAGAGGATGATCAACCGGCCCTAGAGGAAGATAGAGGGGAGGAAGGCAATTGCTGGTCTGGGGGTCACAGCATTCCCCCAGGTGGGTTGTGCACATGAACAGTAGGGAACAAGAATTATGCAACATGTTCCACAGTAGGGAGGAGCTTTGCTCTTCTAAGCCCAGCTTCCTGGGACATCTTGGTCCAATATCACTGGATGATGACTCTGTGTAAGCCAGGTATCTCTAATGGTAGGGCCAGATCAGCTGCACCAATCCTCTGTTGAGCCTGCTGGGATGGGGTGCTGGTAGCCCCTGCCATTTTGAAATCTCCAGAGCCATGGGTAACATATGCCTTGCTTTTTGTTTGTGTCTTGTGTTCTGTTTTGTGCCTTGTGTTTGGATGCGTGCCTTGTTTTCTATTTTGTGCTTTGCTACAATGTTACATAACCTCATCTGCCTTTTAATAAAAGAAAGTTGTACCTGGACAGCACCTGTGATATGCTTTCTGATTCCTGAACCCCCTGAACCCACCATCCTCTCAGAAAATGAGCTATTTATTAGGCTCACTTAGTGTTTTGCATCTGTACTCCAACTTTTGTCCTTGTCATGTAAAACTTTGTGTTTTGTCATGTGATTACTAAGTTTGACAATGTTTGAACATACATGTACATAATGGTAGATAAATGCATTTAATAAAATTCGTGGATACTAATTCTTGAACAGCAAAAAGAAAACAATGCAAGTACAAACTTTTTTTGCCTCCTCCTTGTGGTATGGGTGTAGGTGTTCAATCACCCTAGGGTACAGCTTCCAGGCCAAGATGTTAGCAGGTGAAGACAGTTATTATGTTACACTGCAAAGTTATATACTCTGTCAGAAGGCATATATGTCACATCTTAATTGGCTATTTTCTAGTGGTGTTCATGTAATTAAGGCATACAATAGGTTAAAATAACAAAACAATATTCTAACACACCCAACCAAATTCTGCCAAGTTTCTCCCTTCAGTTACAAGATGTTTACATTCTTTTCTAAGTCAGAGACCAAACATAGCTGTTACAAAGCTATCCAAAAACAATCCTTCTCCTACATCTCCTTTGCAGGGTGAAAATTATTTCCTAAATAAAAAAAAAAAATCAGTATTTCCTTCTACACACAGCAGATCATCAATAACCAGATCACTGATACAGGTAATTAATTAACTTCATAGATAGGAAAGATACAAATTATCATATTAATCATAATAACTGCTATAAGTATGACTATATAGTATTTTCCCAGACAAGATTTAAACCAATTCTTTCAAGCAATGATAGCAATACTGGGGAATTCAGGAAAATGTAGCCACTAGTGACTCCCAGGCAGGACACAACTTCTATGGGAAAAATCTATTCAGTAGGACTTGTTACATTTAAACACAAAAGGCTGCTTTGTTTGTATTTTTGTTTGACAGGACTCTAAATTAATTTCAATCTTTTATAGACTGTATTATATGTCAGCAAATCAGGAAATACCCACTTCCTTCACGGAGTCACAGAATCACAGAAAACATCCAGTTAGAAGAGACATCAAAGATCATCCAGTCCAACCTTCAACCCAGTTTAGGGTCAACCCTAAACCATGTCCCTAAGCACCAGGTCCACATGCTGTTTAAATACCTCCAGGGATGGAGACTCCACCACTACCCTTGGTAGACCATTAGAGTGTTTGATAGCCCTCTCTCTAAAGAACAATTTCTTAGCATCCATCCTGAACCTACCCTGGTGCAGCTTGAAATGGTTTCCTCTAGTCTTGTCTCTTGACACCAAGGAGAAGAGGCTGGCTCACTCCTCTCTCCAACTTCCCTTCAGGTAGTTATAAAGAGTGATGAGGTCTCCCCTCAGCCTCCTCTTCTCTAGACTGAACAACTCCAGCTCCCTCAGATGCTCCATTGGTCTAACCTGTCCAAGTCTGGCTGCAAAGCCTCCCTACCCTCTAGCAGATCTACACAGCTGCCCAGCTTTGTGTCATCTGCAAGTTTACTGAGGGTGCATTTGATCCTTTCATCCAGATCATTGATAAAGATATTAAAGAGAGCAGACTCCAGTACTGAACCATGGGGGACACCATTAGTAACTGGGCACCAGCTGAACTTAACTCCACTCACAACCACTCTTTGGGCCTGGCCACCTAGCCAGTTTTTAATCCAGTAGAGGGTGCGCTTATCCAAGCCTTGTGTCCTGAGTTTCTGAAGGAGATGCTGTGGGAGACAGTGTCGAAGGTTTTAGGTAGACAATGTTCACAGCACTTTCCTCATCCTCTAGGAAGATCATCTTCTTGTAGGAGGAGATCAGATTAGTCAGACAGGACCTGCCTTTTGTAAACTCATGCTGACTGGGCCTGATCTCCTGATTGTTTTGTAAGCGCCCTGTGATGGCACTCAGGATGGCCTGCTGCATAACCTTTCCTGGCACTGAGGTCAGACTGACAGGCCTGTAGGTCTCCAGATCATCCTTCTGGTCCTTCACATTTGCCAACCTTCGGTCAACTGGGACCTCCCAGGCTAGCCAGGACTGTTGACAAACAATGGTGAACACATCTGCCAGCTCCTTAAGTACCCTTAAGTGGATCCCATCCAGTCCCACAGACTTGTGGATGCCTAAGTGGCACAGCAGGCCATTGTTCATTTCCTTTTGGGTTGTGGGGGCTACTTTCTGCTCTCCATCCCTGTTTTCCATGTCCAGGGGTTGAACCCTCATGGCAAAACTGGTGTCATTGACAAATACTGAGGAAAAGTAGCTCAGCAGCTCAACCTTTTCCTTGTCTTTGGTCAGCAGGTTCCCTCTTTCATCCAATAGTGGGTGGGGGCTCTCCCTAGTTCTTCTTTTACCATTAACATACTTATAAAAATTATTTTTATTGTCTTTAATGATACTGACCAGATTGAGTTCATGTTAAATTTTGGCCTTTTGTTATGATCATAAAAAGGCTATTCATATTCAATAGGTGGGCCAAATAATAACAATATTAATAACTTTATTAATCATAAAAACCCCACAGAAAATATTAATAAAACCTATTTACTGGTTCAAAATATTCGGTTGTGGAACAGATATCTAGCCAGCAGGAACAAGTAACAATTTGAACAATATGTACAAAAATCCAGAAACAACAAACAGCACTTTAATCTGTCAAGAAAAAAAAAACGAACATGGGCAATGAAGCCAGAGATTGCCCACAAAGGGGTGGGGGGAACTCCAGAATTCCCTAGGGCAACAGACCTTCAATAGATGCTTATAAAAATCAGACTTTTTAATTACTTACTGATCGTGGTATCCCACAGCATGTGTGGGAATTTAAACAAAAGCAAAATGGTGTTGACCATGTGAAAGCTGCAGGAGCACAGTTTCACTTTCTGTTGGTGTCTGCAGCTTGTTGCTGAAACACAGGATTTACTCCTGAAGGCTTTGTAGTTGAAAGCCTTGTAGAAAAGAGGTTCTTCTGCTGCAATCCTTTGCAGTGGCACTCGTTCCTTCTTCCAATAAAACAAAACTGCTCCGGGCACTCAGCTCCTCCAAGGGTTCACCTCTTGGCCTGTCAAGATGCGTCTGTCTGTTCCTGGGCTTTACAATGCTAATACAGTGAGGGGTCTTTGTAGCCCTGTCTGGGTAAACTGAAGCACAGCTCGGATTCCAAGTGAGGCTTGTGATTCTTCCCAAAGCGTGGACAACTGCAAGGGCAGGCTCTGGCTCTTTGGGCTGGTACTTCTAGATTTCCTGAGACAATAATGGCCAGTGACAACACAGATTGAGAGACAAAACCCTGACACTGTAACCTATAGAAAGTGTTTTCTCCAAATGTGGCCAAAGGCACACACACCTGGCCCACTTGGGCTTCAGGACATGTTCAGACAAGCCTGGGCAATGTGGCCATTTTCCTGAAAAACAGACCTGCTGGCTTCTGCCCCATTGTCTGGTTCAGAGCATTTTTGAGGTTTTTTGTCCCTTCGGGACACCTTTCTAATTTTCTCCCTGCATATCCTTGCAAGAGCCATGTACTCTTTCTGAGTTGCCTGCCCCTCTATCCATAGACAGTAGACTTTTCTTTTCTTCCTGAGTCTTAGTCAAAGCTCTCTCCCTAGACAAGCCAGTCTTCTGCCCTGCCGACTCGTCTTCTGATCCACAGGGACAGCTTGTTCCTGTTCCTTGATGATTTCCCTCTGGAGGAATGTCCAACCTTCCTGGACTCCTTTGTCCTTCAGGACTGCCTCCCAGGGGATAGCATCAACCAGACTCCTAAACATGTCAAAGTCTGCCCTTTGGAAGTCCAAGGAGGTAGTTCTATTGTCTCCCCTCCTTAACCTCATCACTCCCAAACTGCATTAACAGCAGTGACTAGTAATCCAATGGCCGCAGCAGTGGGGAGTTTCTTAGAAATGTCCCTGACATGTCACTGCTCACGAAGCTTTTGGGCAATGTTCTTAGCTATATGATTTAACTTTTAGTTTATCCTGTGTGGAGTCAGGAGTTCAACTCACTGATCTTTGTGAGTGCCTTGCAACATGGGATATTCTGTGATTACCTGATTCTAAATAAAGTATCTTGGAATACTTTTAGAGTGAATAAAAGGAGACGAGCTCTTCAAGGGCATGACTCATCTCATTCTAAATTAGATTTGTATGTATGGTCATCTAAATTGTTCTGTAAAAATGGCCTCTACCTTCCCATTTACTATGATAGTGTTTTCGAATTCCAGATAGCTCTATTAGAGGTATCTGAAGTTATGTTGGTTGAACTGCATCCTTAGTCACCTTGGTCTTTCAGCATCATTAAAAAATCTTTGAAAAGGAAAACAAAATAAAGAAATTCAGTACAACTGAAGTCCTAATCTCATTTATTAAAGTGAAGGACTTCGTAGTTTTCTTTTGGGAACAAGATCTGAATTAACCTATGCCACCACATTTATTTCTTTTTGTTATAAAAAAGAAACAATCATTCTTTCATTGCACTTGAAAGTATTGTTAGAATGTTCCTTCATAACGTATAATTGTTTACATGAAAACAAAACAAACAATTTTCTTCATAGCTACGATAATTGAAATACAGATAATAGTCTAAATTTAGACTCTAAGTAGAACAATCAATTTCATAAAGGTTTTCAGGAAATTATCTAAGAATAGAGTAAGCTAGAAATTGGCTAAATAAATAAATAATTTTAAAATTACCTTATATTCTGCCTTTTTCTTCTTCTATTCAATTAATTTTATTTCCTACTAAGAAGTGCATTACATTGACACATTCTGCAACTGCCTACATGATGTTAAAATGTCTCTTGATGATCTGAATGTAAATACAAATGCCCTAAGCATATCCTGTTAGTATCTTTTCCGTATTTAAAGAAATCTCTTAATCGTGGCTATGTAGGCTTTTATCATTTTAAATGTACATCAAATATTTCATAAAAACAAACATATTTTATGTGGTGTTAAGACTCTTAAAAAAATCTAATGAAACAGAAAAAGAAACAATTATATTTCATCTGCCTAACAGTTCTGAAAACATTTCTTGGTACTTTAACAGGGAATGGTTTTCATCAATTGTGCTGAAAAAGTCAACATATTATTAATTTGTACTCAAACAAAATACATCCCAGAATTTGAGCCTTCTGCTGAATGGAGAAGGACATCAACTGAGAAAGAAACAGAAAAGAGTAAATTATACAATGCTTTCTTAATTTTTAACTTTACTTCTAAGACTGGCCTTCAGGACCCTCAGGCCTCTGAGATCTGAGGGAAAATCTGAAGCCAAGGGAGATACTCAGTGGAGGATGATCAGTTTAAGAAACTTTTAAACAAACTGGACACAAACAAGTCCATGGAACTAAATGGAATGTACCCACGAGTGTTGAGTGTGCTGCTTGATGTCACTGTGAGAACATTCTTGATTATATTTGAAAGGTCATGTCAACTGGGGGAGGTTCTTAAAGGATGGAGGAAAGCAAATATCACTCCTTTTGTCAAGAAAGGAAGAGAAACAAGAAGGAAGATCCAGAAAATGAAAGTCAGCCTTACTTTGAATCTTGGGAAAATAATGGAGTTAATAGCCTTGGAAATTATTTCCAGACTCATGAAAGACAAGAAGGTGATGAAGATATATTAGTACAGATTTATTAAGGGCAAGTCATGATTAATCAACCTGATGACTCCTTTAATGAGGTGATTGGATCAGCCTGTGAGGACAGAGGAATGTTCTTTGTTTCAACTTTGGTGGGACTTTCAAAAGCTTTCTTAGAACATCCCCACAGAATAACTAATGAAGCACAGGGGAGAGAAATGAGAAATGAAGCAGACTGAAAACTGTTTGAGCTGCAGACTGGACATGGTGATCAGTAACAGCATCAATCCATCTGAGGCCAGTAACTAAGTGGTGTATGCCAGGTGTTGGCACTGAAGTCAATGATTTTCAGCATATTCTTTAATAAGCTGGATGATGAGACAGAATTAATCCCTAGTAAGTTAGCAGACAACACAAAAGCAGGAGAAGTGGTTGATACACCGGATAGGTACATTGCGTTTTAAAAGTACTTTGACAGGTTGGACAAATCAACAAAACATGGTGTAAGAAATCCAAGTGCAAATGCAAGGTCCTGCACATGGGGAGGAATAACTTTGTGCACCATAACAGATTGAGGGCCTACTGACTGGAAGTAACCTGGTAGAGGAAGACCTACCAGGAGAGACCAGAGAAGTCATGGTGAAACAAAAGCTGAACATAAGCCCATGATGCAGTAAGGAATGCACAGGGCTCATCCACAAAAAGTGTTCTGACCTGTCCTTTTTTAGTTCAACTAGCCTCTTTCTATACCCCTTCTGCGTTCCTCTGTGCCCCCTTCCTCTGCACAGTGCCTCATCAGTTGGCACAGACTTACCAGAATCGCAAGAATCACAGAATCATTTTGACTGGAAAAGACCTATAAGATCATCAAGCCCAACCATTTTCTAACTACCAATTCTGTTGTTAAACTGTGATCTTAGCACTACACCTACATGTCTTTTAAACCCCTCCAGGAATAGTGATTCAACCACTTCCCTGGTCACATGGTTGCGCTGTTTGATAACCCTTTCAGTGAAGAAGATTTTTTCTAATATCTGAACTAAACTTCCTATAGTGCAACTTGAGGCCTTTTTCACTCATCCTATCACCTGTTGCTATTAAGAAGAGACCCACATCAACCTTGTGACAATGTCCTGTCAGATAGTTGTAGAGAGCAGTAAAGTCTCCCCTAAGCCTCCTTTTCTCCAGACTAAACAACCCTCAGTTCCCTCAGCCACTCAATAAGATCTGTCCATGTGATGGTTTGAGCCTTAACTGGGACTTAAGAGCTCAGATGGGGGCCAGGCTGAGAATCACAGTATCACAGTATCACAGTATTGCTAAGGTTGGAAGAGACCTCAAGGATCATGAAGTCCAACCTGTCACCACAGACCTCATGACTAGATCATGGCACCAAGTGCCATGTCCAATCTCCTCTTGAACACCTCCAGGGATGGTGATTCAACCACCTCCCTGGGAAGACCATTCCAATGTCCAATGATTCTCTCTGTGAAGAACTTTCTCCTCACCTCGAGCCTAAACTTCTCCTGCCACAGCTTGAGACTGTCCCCCCTTGTTCTGGTGCTGGTTGCTGGAGAGAAGAGACCAACCCCCACCTGGCTACAACCACCTTTCAGGTAGTTGTAGAGGGCAAGGAGGTCACCCCTGAGCCTCCTCTTCTCCAGGCTGAACAATTCCAGCTCCCTCAGCCTCTCCTCATAGGGCCTGTGCTCAAGGCCTCTCACCAGCCTTGTTGCCCTTCTTTGGACACAGTCAGGTGTCTTGATGTCCTTCTTAAACTGAGGGGCCCAGAACTGGACACAGGACTCAAGGTACAGCCTAACCAATGCAGAGTACAGGGGCGCAATGACTTCCCTGCTCCTGCTGGCCACACTATTCCTAATGCAGGCCAGGATGTCATTGGCCTTCTTGGCCACCTGGGCACACTGCTGGCTCATGTTTAGGTGGCTGTCAATCAGCACCCCCAAGTCCCTCTCTACCTGGCCACTCTCCAGACACTCTGACCCCAGCCTGCAGCTCTGCATGGGGTTGCTGTGGCCAAAGTGCAGCACTCGGCACTTGGATTTGTTGAACGCCATCCCACTGGACTCCGCCCATGTGTCCAGTCGGTCGAGGTCCCTCTGCAGAGCCTTTCCACCCTCTAACTGACTAACACCTGCTCCTAACTTGGTGTCATCTGCAAACTTGTTGATGACTGACTCAACCCCCTCATCCAGATCATCAGTGAAGATGTTAAAGAGGATAGGGCCCAGCACTGATCCCTGGGGGATGCCACTGTGTGGTGGGTGGAAGGGTAAGGCCAAGAAGCCTCCTTCCTTCCCCCTTGTAAAGTAAAAGGGAAAAAAAATTGAAGGGAAAGGAAAAAAAAACTCGCAAGCTGAATTAGCAAAGCAGTGGAGCTATATTTACAAAGCAAATGTAGGATTTGCAGGGGGATATTTACAAATTTACAATATCTACAATATATACAAAGATATACAACAGAGTAACACAGAAATGAGAGTGCCCCCCTCGGCAGAGAGGGGTCCCCCACCTCCGCTCTCCCCTCTCTTCCCCCCCTTTCCCCAGAATGGGATAGAAAGAGAAAGAGAAGAGAGGAAAAAAAGTTAGAAGCAGTTTGTGTTAATTGGAAGGGAGTTAGTATACAGGCCTGGTATCTTGTTTTCAAGGCCGAGGCCTTGGCAGAAAGCCCAGCACAGAGTTAGCTGCAGAGCCGCTGCACCATGCAAAGGCGGAAGCAAGACTGACTGAGAAGTGCTGGAAATGTCCAGTATAGTCCCAGCTCAGAAGTGCTTCCTCCCACTCGTCCAATGAAATTAGTTTAGACTATTCCTTCCGTTTACCAACTTCCGTCCACCATATTCCCTTTCTTAAGGGGGCAACGTCAACCGGCCACAATCCACCCCTTCTAAACAATTTCATTGGCTGTTCATACTGTCCATCCAATCCAAAATGATATTTACAGTTCGTGAGTAAAGTTCATAGTCCATTCCGGCTATGCTCAGATGTAGATGATTCAAAAGTCCAAGAAAATCAGAAAATGAGAAAAATGGAAAACAGTTCATTTCTTCGCCGACGAAGCGAAGAAAAGGGAAACAGGGATTCTCAGGGTCTCTTAGTTGACTCAGGGCTCTCAGGGATCTTAGGGTTCGTGCATCGTAGACTCCTCGTTGATTCTTCCTTTGGGCGCGATGTAGCTGTACAACAGTTCAAAATTAACCTCTTTCAGCTAAAGTTAAATTTCTTTGTGGAATACACTGAATTTCACCATTCTCTTGCATTACCCAATAAGTGTGACCCGGACCTTCAGCTGAAACCACCCCTCGGACAGGTTTAGCCTCCCCTGAGGGTGAAAATACCCAAACAGTTTTACCTAACAGATTCTTTTCTCTAACAACAGGAACTCTGTCACCTTCTACTTTCCGTAGCAAATCTGAATGTGCAGGTCCAGCTCGGTTCACTGAACCTCTACTATTTACCAGCCAGGTTGCTTGTGCTAAATGTTTCTCCCAGTTTTTCAAAGATCCACCCCCCATGGCTTTGAGAGTGGTCTTCAACAAACCGTTGTAGCGTTCAATCTTCCCTGAAGCTGGTGCATAGTAGGGAATGTGGAATATCCACTCAATACCGTGCTCTTTTGCCCAGTTCTTTACAAGGTTGTTCTTGAAATGAGTTCCGTTGTCTGACTCAATCCTCTCTGGAGTTCCGTGTCTCCACAGGATCTGTCTCTCCAGACCGAGAATGGTGTTGCGTGCAGTTGCATGTGGAACTGGATAAGTTTCCAACCATCCAGTGTTTGCCTCTACCATAGTAAGCACGTATTGCTTAGCAGAACGAGAACGTGGTAGAGTGATGTAGTCAATCTGCCAAGCTTCACCATACTTGTACTTGGACCATCTGTCACCATACCACAAGGGCTTAAGTCGTTTTGCCTGCTTAATAGCAGCACAAATGTCACAGTCATGGATGACTTGTGTGATAGCATCCATGGAAATGTCTATGGATCTGTCACGAGCCCATTGGTATGTTGCATCTCTGCCTTGATGTCCTGACGAATCGTGAGCCCACCGAGCTAAGAATATCTCACCTCGGTGTTTCCAGTCGAGATCAAAATTAGAGTCCATGTCTACTTGAGAAACTCTTGCAGCTAGATCTGCCTGATGGTTGTGTTGCTGTTCCTCAGTAGCTTTGCTCTTAGGAATGTGAGCATCGATGTGTCTCACTTTCACTGGAATTCTCTCGATTCGGTCAGCAATGTCCTGCCATAGGTTGGCTGCCCAAATGGGTTTTCCTTTCCTCTGCCAACCACTCTTCTTCCAGTTCTTCAGCCAACCCCATAGAGCATTGGCTACCATCCATGAGTCGGTGTAGAGATAAAGCTTTGGCCATCTCTCACGTTCAGCTACGTCGAGAGCTAACTGGACAGCTTTTACCTCTGCAAACTGACTGGATTCTCCTTCTCCATCTTTCGCCTCTGCAACTCGGCGTGTTGGACTCCACACTGCAGACTTCCACCTTCGCTTGTTTCCAACAAGACGACAGGAACCGTCTGTGAACAAAGCGTATTTCTTTTCATCATCAGAAAGGTCATTGTAAGGAGGAGCTTCCTCAGCACGAGTTACTTTCTCCTCTGGAGGTTTAGCACAGTTGATACCTTCAGGCCAACTTGAGATCACCTCCACTAGACCAGGTCTTTCGAGATTTCCCATTCGAGCTCTCTGTGTTATCAGAGCCATCCACTTAGACCAGGTTGAGTCTGTGGCATGATGTGGTGTGGATCCTTTGCCTTTGAACATCCAATTCAAAACTGGTAATCTGGGAGCTAGAAGAAGTTGTGATTCAGTTCCAATCACTTCAGAAGATGCTTTTACTCCTTCATAGGCAGCTAAAATTTCTTTCTCTGTTGGAGTGTAGTTAGCCTCTGAACCTCTGTAACCTCGACTCCAGAAACCAAGAGGTCGTCCACGTGTCTCACCTGGAGCTTTTTGCCACAAGCACCAGGTTGGACCATTGTCACTTGCAGCCGTGTACAAAATGTTCTTAATGTCTGGACCATCTCGGACTGGTCCCAGACCCATTGCTTGAATCACCTCTTGCTTTATCTGGTCAAAGGCTGCTTGTTGTTCAGGTCCCCAGTGGAAATGGTTTC
Organism: Melanerpes formicivorus; assembly: GCF_026170545.1. Classification (NCBI taxonomy): domain Eukaryota; kingdom Metazoa; phylum Chordata; class Aves; order Piciformes; family Picidae; genus Melanerpes; species Melanerpes formicivorus. The sequence continues at coordinate 10,703,802 of NW_027142353.1, read as the reverse complement.
TCTTTCGAGTCACATCATATAGAGGTTTCACAATCTGACTGTATCCAGGAATGTGCAGTCTCCAAAATCCCACTATCCCCAAGAAACGTAGGGTCTCTTGCTTGTTGGTGGGACTTGCCATGGTAGAGACTCTATTTACCACATCCACTGGAATGTGTCGGCGTCCATCCTGCCACCGCACTCCCAGAAATTGAATCTCTGTGGTAGGTCCTTTCACCTTGTCTTGTTTGATGGCAAAACCTGCATTCAGAAGAATGTCAATGATTTTGTTACCTTTCTCAAAGACTTCCTCAGCAGTTTTACCCCAGACGATGATATCATCAATGAACTGGATGTGTTCTGGAGCACCGCCTTTCTCCAGAGCATCGTGGATCACTGCATGACAGATGCTTGAGCTGTGGATCCAGCCCATTGGCAGTCTGTTGAAAGTGTACTGGATTCCTCTCCAGGTGAAAGCAAACTGAGGCCTGCATTCCTCTGCTATGGGAATAGAGAAAAATGCATTAGCAATGTCTATGGTAGCATACCATTTGGCCTCTTTGGATTCCAGCTCATACTGTAGCTCCATCATGTCTGGTACTGCTGCACTCATAGGTGGTGTTACTTCATTTAGGGCTCGGTAGTCTACTGTCAGACGCCAATCTCCATTCTGTTTCCGCACAGGCCACACTGGACTGTTGAAAGGTGAATGAGTTTTGCTGACGACTTTCTGACTTTCCAACTGACGAATCAGATTCTGAATGGGCAACAAAGAGTCACGGTTGGTTCTGTATTGTCTGTGATGCACAGTCTGAGAAGCAACCGGCAATTTAATGTCCTGTATCTTATGTTGTCCCACAACTGCAGATTCATCAGAAAGTTCAGGTCTGGCAGATAGCTTCAATTTTTGTCCATCAATTTCTATTGAAGCTACTCCAAAAGCCCATTTGTAACCTCTAGGGTCTTTGAAACGCCCTTCTCTCAGAAAATCAATTCCCAAAATACAAGGTGCGTCAGGTCCGGTCACAACTGTATGCTTCCTCCATTGTTTACCAGTTAAACTTATATTAACCTCTACCTTACTTAACTCTTGAGATCCACCAGTGACTCCCAGAATAGTTATAGACTCTGATCCCTGATAATTTGATGGTATTATGGTGCACTGAGCTCCTGTGTCAACCAAGGCCCTGTACTTCTGAAATTGTGAAGTGCCAGGCCACTGGATGTACACATCCCAATAGATTCTATTATCTCTGTTATCCCTCTCCTCCCCCTGGCGGGAGGCAGGGCACCCCTAGTTATGGGGAACATGCGCACATGTGCATTGCACATAGTTTGCAGGGTTATAACTTTGCATGTTATAACTGGAGCCACTGTTGGAGCCATAAGAGTCGTTCTGGGGAACTGTGGAAGTAACAGCTACCCTTCTGGTATTGCTACCTTGGGTTCTGCCACTTTGCAATTCCCTCAGTCTCCTGAAAAGATTAGAAGTTGGTTGGCCATCCCAGCGGTTCATGTTCTCACCAAACTGATCACGCAGAGTTATCCAAATAGTTCTACGTGATTGCCTTGGTGGTCTGTTTTGGAATGACCTGTTTTGGAATGACCTGTTTTGGAATGACCTGTTTTGGAATGACCTCCTTGGAGGACGTGTATTCCTCACAGATGAAACTTGTATCCACCTGGAGGAAGAATTGAAATTATCCCTCTGTGCCAATTGGGATATGGAATTTCTAAATTCATCTTTTAACTCTCTTATGCAATTCTGAATATCACCAGACATCGTTTTAATGGCCGAAACCAAAGAACCACGTGTCATGCTATCCTCCAATTGTCTCATTTGATCACTGAATTGGCCAACCGTAGGAGAAGCTCCACCATAACTTCTTGACACAATTCTGCTTGCCAGAATGTTTGCATAATTGGAAGGAGCAAGTTTGATGATCTTTTTAGCAAGACCAATACCCACAGGAATGTCATCAGGATTCAGAGTTTCATGTTCACCATAGAGTAGCTCTCTAACAGCAAATTCTCTCAAGCGCTTAATTCCCTCATCTATGGTAGTCCAGGGTTTAGGATTCCAGGGAAGATCATCTCGGGAAGGGTATCTCAGGGCAACCGCTATTAAAAGGCGTATCCACAGATTAACCTTACCGAGAGCTTCGCCTAGATGTCTATCTATTCCATTGTCCCTTGAGAGAGTTCCTAACTGAGCTGCTGACTTGTCTCCAACTGTTAGAGCTGAAGCACCTGTATCATAACACCTACTAAGCCAAGCTAGAACTGGCTCCTTATCTGCCCTGGTGAAATCTTTACGGACATTTCGCAATTCCTCCCGTGGTGACGAACAGTCCGTAATATCATCTTCCTCCTCATCTCCCTGAATTCTTTGCCCGTAAAATCCTGCTGTCATTCTCCTAAGGATCTCTTTAAGCTGAGAACCACCTTTGCCAGCTGCTTTCCTAGCTTCATCCCTATCCTGCTTTGATCTCACTAGGTTAGCTAGATCTTTAAAACAAACCTTCTCTTCCTCCTGAGCAGGATCTTTTAGAGTAGAGGGCCCCTCACCAGGATCAGTCTCCTCCTCTTCTTCTCCATCTTTGCCCTTTCCAGCTCTAGTCTTTAAAGGAGCCATCTTGACTGGAGCTGTGTTTGAATTTACAGCCACCTTAATGGAAGCTGACAGGTCCTGAGATAAATCAGCTGCTGGGGCAGTGACTTCCGGTCCCACCGAGGGAGTGGGTGGAAGTGACGTTGCTCCATTACTGGCCGATGGAGAAGAAGAAGAAGGAGAAGGAGTGGGAGAAGGAGTAGGTGCCATGTTGATACCAGCCGATGCCCTTGGCTGCTTGCTAGAATCAGCAAAGTCATTTAGAGCTGCTTTACCAATTAACTTTTTAGCCTTCTTTTTAACTGACACGGGTTCTCCACAGTCCTCATCACTAGATGACTCTGGGACTGATCGAGAGCCACGGCGTTTCCTTTTTGATCTAGTTTTAATAACAAAACACGCCCTGGACACCTTTTTCTCCCGACGCAAAGAAATCAGGAGATACACAATAATTATCACCAGCAGCAGAATTATAGACATGAAATAAATCACCTTTGGATCCCAGGCATCACCTAAAGTTACTGTCTCCTCAGGCGGAATCTTAAAACTCTTTATCTCAATTGGGAGAGTGGTGGAGGTAACATTCCTGTATCTCACTGGCCATAATAAATTAATACATTTTCCATACCATAATTTAACTCTATACATAACCCACATATAAATTGTCCGCACCAAATATTTGCCCAGGTAATCCAAAATCAAACCCAAACAATACCTGTAAACCAGAGCCCCAAAAATTGAAAAGAACAATCGCTCCACAAACCACAATACCTTCATGTTTGCTAATTCAGCTAGAAAACACTAAATCAATCAAGTAATAAATTAAACTAATTATCTGCCGCACGTTGGGTACGCCAATAAAAAAAATGTGGTGGGTGGAAGGGTAAGGCCAAGAAGCCTCCTTCCTTCCCCCTTGTAAAGTAAAAGGGAAAAAAAAATTGAAGGGAAAGGAAAAAAAACTCGCAAGCTGAATTAGCAAAGCAGTGGAGCTATATTTACAAAGCAAATGTAGGATTTGCAGGGGGATATTTACAAATTTACAATATCTACAATATATACAAAGATATACAACAGAGTAACACAGAAATGAGAGTGCCCCCCTCGGCAGAGAGGGGTCCCCCACCTCCGCTCTCCCCTCTCTTCCCCCCCTTTCCCCAGAATGGGATAGAAAGAGAAAGAGAAGAGAGGAAAAAAAGTTAGAAGCAGTTTGTGTTAATTGGAAGGGAGTTAGTATACAGGCCTGGTATCTTGTTTTCAAGGCCGAGGCCTTGGCAGAAAGCCCAGCACAGAGTTAGCTGCAGAGCCGCTGCACCATGCAAAGGCGGAAGCAAGACTGACTGAGAAGTGCTGGAAATGTCCAGTATAGTCCCAGCTCAGAAGTGCTTCCTCCCACTCGTCCAATGAAATTAGTTTAGACTATTCCTTCCGTTTACCAACTTCCATCCACCATATTCCCTTTCTTAAGGGGGCAACGTCAACCGGCCACACACTGGTGACTGGCCGCCAGCTGGAATATTTCACCATTCACCACCACTTTCTGGGCTTGGCCCTCCAGCCAATTCCTAACCCAGCACAGAGTGTAGTGGTCCAAGCCACGAGCTGACAGCTTAGACAGCAGTTTGCTGTGGGGGACGGTGCCAAAGGCCTTGCTGAAGTCCAGGTAAACCACATCCACAGGCCTCCCCACGTCCACCAGATGGGTCATCTGATCATAGAAGGAGATCAGGTTGGAGAGGAAGGACCTGCCCCTCCTAAATCCATGTTGGCTTGACCTGAGCCCTTGGTCATCCTTCAGGTGCACAGTTATTGCCGCTAGGATAATCTGCTCCATCATTTTCCCTGGCACTGAGGTCATGCTGACAGCCCTGTAGTTTCCAGGTTCCTCCATCTGACCCTTCTTTTGGATAGGGACCACATTGGCCAGTTTCCAGTCATCTGGGACCTTTCTGGTGAGCCAGGACTGGAGGAAAATGATGGAGAGGGGGTTGGCCAGCTCATCTGCCAGGTCTCTCAGCACCCTAGGATGGATCCCATCCGGTCCCATGGACTTGTGAATGTCCAAGTGGCTCAGCAGGTCCCAGAATAATTCCTCATGGATTTCTGGGGCATTACACTGGTCCCTGACCCCGTCACCCAGCTCAGGAGGCCACTTGTCCTAAATCCCTCCCCCACTCCCCCCTCCTCTTTCCCAATAGAGAGGAAAAGAAAGGAAAGGAGACTTGGAATTAGGGAGGTAAAGAATTTTCTTTAAACAGTATATATATATATATATATATATATATGTAACAATAACAGGTAGGGTTCACAAGTGTAAGGAAGAAGGATGGATGGGGAAAAAAAAGAAATATAAAGAAATATGAAATAAAAGACCAGTCCTTTGCAAAGGCATGGGTAGACCAGGGAGGACCACATGGCAGAGAAGCAGGGCAACCACTGTCAGTCCTCTTCCACTCAAAAGGTAGGGGCCCAAGTGAGCTAGTGGCTGCAGTATCCTCCTTTTTATAGCCTTGCTGGGCAGGGAGGGGGAGTGGAACAGACCAATTTAGTTTTGCAGGGGGAGAACCCCATGCCCTGCCCCCACTGCTTCCAGGATGGGCGTCAACCCATCACAGTCCACTAGACCCTTCACCAGCTTTGTTGCTCTTCTCTGTGCACACTCTAGGAATTCAATGTCTTTCTTGTATTGTATGCCACAAAATTGAACTCAGTGCTCAAGGTGTGCCTGAGTCTATGGGGACAATCACTTCTGTACTCCTGCTGGCCACACTATACCTAATAAAGCTAAGGATGCTGTTGGCCTTCTTGGCCACCTGAGCATACTGCTGCCTCATGTTCAGTCAACTGTTGATCAGTGCCCCCAGGCCTTTCTCTACTAGCCAACTTTCCAGCCACTCTTACCCAAGCCTGTAGCATTGCATGGGGTTGTTGTGACCCAAGTGCAGGACCAAGCACTTGGCCTCATTGAATCTCATATAAACAGCCTCATATCATCAATTCAGCCTGTCCAGGTCTCTCTGTAGAGCCTTCCTACCTTCAGAAGTCAACACTAACTGCCAACTTAGTATCCTTTGTAAACTTAATGAGAGTTTACTCAATCCTTTCACCCAGATCATTGATAGATATTATAGAGAAATGGCCCCAGTAATGAACCTTGGTATACCACTTGACAAGGTCCTCCATCAGATAGTCCTACTGAAATAAACATTCCAGCTGATCACTGTGTATATATGGAGTCCATGGCAGAGCATTAATAAAGTTCATGGTAGAGCCTTAGCTGCTGAGTCCATGGCTGGAGGTCACGTTTTCTGGTCCTGATGCAGTCGTCCCTTGGCCACTTTGGTGATGTGCTCCTGTCCCCCATGTAGCTGATTCTGGGTCTCCTCCCAGCTGCTGATCATGTGCTGGAACCAGGTCCTTGGCATCTAGTAGCCAGCTTGACAGTTAATAGTTGGGGACAATCCACAGTGCACTCATGCAGTGGGTCTTCCAATTGGCATCCAGGGCTTGGATAATGCAATACACTTCACACAGAATAAGCCTGCATAAAATATTAATTGAGTAGAGCAGTTAATATGCTGCAGAGTGAAGCTGGTGTTCAGAGAAACCTTATCAACCTGGAGAAACAGATAAAAGTATCTGAGAGTACTGGTAAACAAAGTGAACACCAGCCACCTATGTGCCCTTGTGGCAAAGGTCAAGGACATAACATGCTGGGCTGCAACAGGAAGACTGCTCTATCAGGTCAAGGGAGGGTTGTCTTCCTCCACTATTCAACACCAGTAAGGCTGAAGTTGGAGCTCTGTATTAAATTCTGGACAAGAGTGAAATGAATATAGTTAGACTGAATCCAGCAGAAAGTCAGTGATATGACTAGGCACCCAGAGCACATGACAAATAAGTAAAAGCCAAGAAAGTTGGGTTTGGTCAGAAGTTCCAAAGGAAATGGTATTGCTGTCTGAAAATACCTAATCAATGAGTATAAAGAAGATGGAGCCATACTTTTCTGAGAGTTGCACTATGAAGAATAAAAAGAACAGGCAACAGGCATGAGTAGCAATATCTCAGTATAACACTTTTTTTCATTAAGAGACAGGTCAAACACAAAGGTTGCTGAGAGTCAGTAGAATCTCCACCTTTGGAAGCATTCAGAACTTAACTGGACAGGGCAATATACTCATCTGGATGTTCTTTAAATTGAAAGTTGTACTAGATAACCTTTAGTGTTCCCTTCCAACCTATATAATTCTGTTTCTATGATTCTTTGAAAAAAAATCATGTTGCATAGCCCCAGTACTAAATGTATTTGCATTTTACCCTTCTTTACCATTTACTTCAGTCTCACCACTGTAGTGAACTGAAACTTTGCTTTTTTCTTTTCTTTCTTTCATATTTATTTCATTTGAAATTTATATCCTTTTCATCGACTTCTCAAAAATCTGACTGCCTCTAAAGTACTTCCCAAGAAACCCTCTGACACAATAATAAAGCAAAAGTCTTCTCCAGTCTTATGCTAGAAGAATAAAATCTGTGAAACAGAATAGAAGTCATGCTTAGATAACAGGGATCCGTTAGAAAGCCTTCTTTCTGATCAGTTCTCTGCAAAAACTTAAACTCTTTTTAATCTCTGCCATAGGAAGTTGTGTTGGCATCTTTGTACAACTTTTGCTTCAAGTTGTGCTTTTTTATGTAAAAAGTAATTCTTCTAAAAGAAAATTATTTCCTAACTCAAAAGAGCTTCAGGATTTTAACAGTATCTGTCTTCTTTAAGCTTTCTCAATATAACTAATATAGTCTATGTTGAGTTTTGCTCTTGGCAGCTACTGAATGGATATCTAGTAAAGGGATTTATAAAGTGTTAAACTAAATGCTGTGATGTTGTATTTAAGAGATGTGACACATTTTATAAAGACAAAAATATGAAAATAGGGATTCAGTATCACTATTATTTAATAATTATCAAGAAAGTTTTAGTCAGCTTTTTTTATTTTTTTTTTTTTAATTTATATTTTTAATTGTGCTAATTACTTGAAGTAACCAGAATTTAAAACTGTTGATTTCAATGTACAGTTTTAGGTCAGATTTATTGATGCTTATGACTGCAAAGAATTTGATGTAGAGGCATGCACTTTTGACAATCTTTAAGGAAATTGTGATAGTTATGGTAGTGGTTTGATACAATTTAACCCCCTCCCTTCTGCATGAATAAAAGAGCTTTGAAGGCCACAGGCAACCTGAAGACTGCACTTTTATAACTGGAACAATATGCAATTTCATTCTTGAAATAAAACCTTTTCAAAGCATTTATAATTCTAGTAAAATCACTCTTCAGACATTCCCAGAATGTTCCCTCACATCATAAATATTAAATCAGTTAAAAGAGATTGAGGCTAGGTTTGAAGGCCCCATCCTGTTTAGAATCACTGCAGCTCTTCTGTTGTGTTTCAAGCTGTTAAATATTCAAGAGAATAAGAAGTGGAAGATGGGTATCTTGCTGGGTAAGTGCTGCCAACCTCGACCAGTTAAGGTTTAATTAAAGGAAAGATGAAGAGCTTTTTAAAAATTATTAAAAAGGAAGAAGGCTTTAATGTTGGTATAAGTATTTGCTCGACTAGTGAAGCATCTTCATACCTCATGAAGCAGACAAATTGTCTGTTCTGGCAGCATCTTGCAAATTCAGCACGTGGCATTTGTTCTTCTGGCAGCATACTGGGTAAAAGATAACACTTACCTGTTGTTTTCTTTTTACAGTGTTGGTTTACACATAGAAAGAGCAGAGCAGAGCTTTTGGATGGGAATTCTAAATAAAATCCCAAGCACACTAAAAATTAGGGTGATAGTTTCCTCATGCTTCAACCTTTCCCAAGTATTTCTATGTAGTAACTTAGATTTCCCCCTACCCCCCCACCCCTCTCTCATTTAATACATTGTGCACTTGTTTCTTGGGGTTGGGTTGATTGTGGGGTTTTTTGATTGGTTGGTCGGTTTTGGTTTTGGTTTGGTTTGGTTTTGGTGGGATTTTGTTTGTTTGTTTCCACTGTTGTTTGTTTTCTTATTTTGTAGAAATTGTTTATAACTGCTAAATCCTCTCTTGTACTGTACAAACCCACTGAATTCCTAGCTTGAAATTCTTCAGTCCCTGAGTCAGCAAGGTGTGTACCACTCAAATCTGAATAAAAGACACAAGTTTGATCTGCAACATGCATGAATTATACATCTCAATTTCTCAATATCTAACATATTTTCACCTATGCAAAACAAAATAATGAAGGCATGGGCATGCAGAATTTTTCCTTTTATGTCTGATGCTTTATCTCAAAGTTAACACTTAGTTATCTTTAATGAGAATTAAGCCCCCTATTTTGGCATCTAGATCCTAATAACTTCAGAATGATTCTATAATAAAACAGCTTATCTTAGCAGCTGCAATATATACTTCAATTCTCTCTGGGTATTCAAAGACTAAATACTAATATAGTATTCTATATTGTTATTCTATTCTATTCTTACCTACTAGCTGTAGGTAGCGTTTGTATTGTGAAATGTCAGTTGTATTGTCACAGTGGCCATAGTTTTCCAAAATCTCATATATCTGTTTTGTCAAAGATTCTCAGACAGACTTTGTGGAAGTTCTTTTTATCACATTTATTAACTCCATCATCTTTGCTGTATGATAGCAATTTAGGGGAAATGTTAGTCTTAGACTTTCCCTGGGTAGTCCTCATAGACTTCTGAAGTACTCACACGCTTTTTTTGAAGTGGATTTAGTCTTTGAAATTGCACAATCATAGATATGTAAAAATAGGACACAAAGGTAGGTGGAATTAGAACACAATCAAATGTGTGTCCACTCATAACCATTAGATAATCCTGTCAAACCCAGAGATAACAATATTTTTACCCCTAAAAATTTCACATTGAAAGATTTCTTCAAAGTTCCTTCTAACTTTTAAAGACTCATTTATCTGCATATCTGAAACTGGTAGGTATCCTTTGAATATGTATTTCTCCAACATTCTTTTAAAGGTCAGCCACAGTAAAAAGGTATCTCCCAGGTATAGACATTGTGGTAAAAAATAAAGAAAAAACAATCAATAACCCTCAACTCTGTTGCACTTTTAGAATATAATTGAAAAACTGGTAAACTCTATCTGATACCACAATATGTTAGCTAGGACAATTTCCTAAGAATCTTATTTCTTACATGAATTTAAGAATTTGGACACCTTAAAGAAGCATCAATAATAAAGTATTTTCTTTTAAAAAAGCTGAATCATCTGTGGAGATTAATATCTCCAGTACCTGGCTAAAGATGTATCAGAATGCCAGTTTTAAGGAGTGTTTTTTATCTTCCTTTTTGTTACTGGCATTTCTGTAGCAGAATAGGAAGTTATTTCCAAATATGAAGAACAATAGTATCAGATTTCTTTATATGGATGTGAAAAAAATCATGCTTTTTCTGAAAATGTAGGTGGAAAATTTAAATTATTAGAATCAAGTAAAGAAGTATGCTGCTTCTATTCTTGCTGGGTTTACTGCGTTTCAGCTTTTGATTTCTTTCAGTTTTATCAGAGATGAATGTTTAAGTAATGAGTACAACATGTTCTTTTCTTTGTTTAGAAATATCCATAACTTCAGAAGTGATTTGTTAATGATCTCTGGAACATTCCTTTAAAGGCTTGCTCTACATGGTTTCTTAACATAACCATGTCAAGCTAAGTTAAAGTGCACCGTGACTTCCTCCCCACCGACAGGCAAAAGTTTGGACAGTCTTACCCAATATAAATGTTCTTTTGCTGAAAGAGTTGATGACTTAATACTTCTAAACTTTCCCCAGTGGTTCTCATTAGTCTTTTGAGTCTCCGTTTTGAAAAGGAACTGGTTTTCCCCAAATAATCCAGAAAAATATACATAGAATTCCTGTTAAGATTTTAAGTTGGTAAGGATTCTCAAAATGTTTACAAGATTGAATACTAGGGTGACTATGAAGACTGCATATTGCAGACTTAGGAAATATAGTAGGAACTTTAAATTGATCTTTCCAAAGGTGTTTGATTTTCCCAGAGGGAAAGTATTTCATATGAGTAGGATAATGGAGATAACAGAATCTATTGGGATGTGTACATCCAGTGGCCTGGCACTTCACAATTTCGGAAGTACAGGGCTTTGGTTGACACAGGAGCTCAGTGCACCATAATGCCATCAAATTATCAGGTTTCAGAGCCTAAAACGATTCTGCGAGTCACTGGTGGATCTCAAGAGTTAAGTAAGGTGGAGGTTGATATAGGTTTAACTGGTAAACAATGGAAAAAGCATACTGTTGTGACAGGACCTGACGCACCTTGTATTTTGGGAATTGATTTTCTGAGAGAAGGGAATTTCAAAGATCCTAAGGGATACAAATGGGCTTTTGGAGTAGCATCTGTAGAAACTGATGGACAAAAACTGAAGCTGTCTGTTAGACCTGGGCTTTCTGATGAATCTGCAGTTGTGGGACAACACAAGATACAGGACATTAAATTGCCAGTTGCTTCTCAGACTGTACATCACAGACAATAAAGAACCAACCGTGACTCTTTGTTGCCCATTCAGAATCTGATTCATCAATTGGAGAGTCAGAAAGTCATCAGCAAAACTCATTCACCTTTCAACAGTCCAGTGTGGCCTGTGTGAAAGCAGAATGGAGACTGGCGTCTGACAGTCGACTTCCGTGCCCTGAATGAACTCCACCCATGAGTGCAGCAGTACCAGACATGATGGAACTCCAGTATGAGCTGGAATTCAAAGAGGCCAAATGTATGCTACCATAGATATTGCTAATGCTTTCTTCTCTATTCCCATAGCAGAGGAATGCAGGCCTCAGTTTGCTTTCACCTGGAGAGGAATCCAGTACACTTTCAACAGATTGCCAATAGGCTGGGTCCACAGTTCCAGCATCTGTCATGCAGTAATCCACGATGCTCTGGAGAAAGGCGGTGCTCCAGAACACATCCACTTCATCGGTGATATCATCGTCTGGGGTAAAACTGCTGAGGAAGTCTTCGAGAAAGGTAACAAAATCATTGACATTCTCCTGAAAGCAGGTTTTGCCGTTAAGTGAGACAAGGTGAAAGGACCTGCCAGTGAGATCCAGTTTCTGGGAGTGCAGTGGCAGAATGGATGCTGACATATTCCAGTAGATGTGGTAAACAGTATCTACCATGGCAAATCCCATGAACAAGCAAGAAACTCTATGTTCCTTGCTTATAGTGGGATTTTGGAGACTGCGCATTCCTGCATACAGTCAGATGTGACTCAAAAGAGAAACAGTTTCCAGTGGGAACCTGAACAACCAGAGTAAATAGAATTATTCTGTATTTCATAAAACCATTAAGTATTATTCTAGTTTATATTGAATTACAAGTCAAAGAACAATATTTAACACAAAATAGACAGGCAAAATGTATTTATGAAAGAGGCTTGAGACATGCACCTTTTTTCTTTTATTAGAAGCCTTTTAATGGTAGTGGAATTATCCTGATTAATTCAATATTATGATCTTGGGAATAATACACAGTGTAATGAGAAGAAAAAAAGTGCAAGGAATGTTCTGCCTTTTCATTGGTGACCAATCAATATGCAAAGCACGTAACAAATAAACAAACACACTCATGCACACACACACAGAAAACAAACCCAAAGCCCAGATAACCTGTGGGATGGAGTTCTTTGCATATGCATCTATGTAATAAATGAGTTGCATTACCCTGAACATGTTGAGTTGTAATCAACTACATGTATTAAGGTAAAAGGTACAGACTTCTATGCAGAACAAATACCAAAAACCTAAATTTGGCATCAAGCAAACAAGGTATTATTTTCTACACAGGTAATATTTTGCAGATTAAAGAAATACACAATAACAAATCCGGTCTCCATAACTCTATCTATACTTATATAAAGGTATAACAACTCAAAATGTATAGATTTGAGTGCAATTTTTGAGCTTACTCTGAAGAAAATTAACATTTGTGATAAAGTGCTTGGAAAATGAAGACGTATGTGGAGATTCTAATCAGTATTTGATTAAATACTCAAATAGATACTCAACTGAACATTATCTCACTGAAATAAAGACTTGTTTCTGGGTGGGAAAAGAAAGAACCAAAATGACATTCTGAAGAATTTTAGGCATCCCTGCCTACTTAAATCAGGTTTTGTTATCTTCCATGAAGAGGGAGGCCTAACAAAACTGACATCCTGATTGGAGTCTGTTATAGACCACCCAAACAGGATGAGGAGGCAGATGAAATATTCTATAAGGCACTGGAGGCTGTCTCAAGATCATCAGATCTTGTCCTTCTGGGTGACTTTAACCTGCCAGACATCTTCTGGGAACTTAATTCAGCAGAGAGGAGGCAGTCCAGAAGGTTCCTAGAGTGTATGGAGGACAGATTCCTGATGCAGCTGTTAAATGAGCCTACCAGAGGTCAGGCTGTGCTTGACCTGCTCTTCTCGAATAGAGAAGGGCTGGTGGGAGATATGATGGTGGGAGGCTGTCTAGCATTCAGTGATCATGAGATAGTGAAGTTTTCAATATGCAAAGAGATAGGGAGTAGCAGTAACAGAACCCACACTTTGGACTTCTGGAGGGCAAAGTTCAGCTTGCTTAAGAAACATCTTTGGAAAGTACCCTGGGCAGCAGCCTTAAGAACAAAGAGGTCCAGGATGGTTGGACTTACTTCAAACAAGAGCTCTTGAAGGCATGGGAACTGGCAGTTCCCACATGCCAAAAGATGAGCTGACAGGGAAGACGACCAGCCTGGATGGGCAAGCAGCTCTTGAAGGAATTAAAACTAAAAAAAGTGGCTGTATCACCTTTGGAAAGAGGGGGAGGCAACTCGTGATACACTTAAAGGTGTTGTTAGATCATGTCAGAAGAAAATTAGACAGGCAAAATCCCAGTTAAGCTGGGCCACTTCTGATGGGACCTTAAGGGAAGTTGTAGCCAGGTGGGGGTTGGTCTCTTCTCCCAGGCAATCAGCACCAGAACAAGAGGACACAGACTCAAGCTGTGCCAGGGGAGGTTTAGGCTGGATGTTAGGAAGAAGTTCTTCACAGAAAGAGTGATTGTCCATTGGAATGTGCTGCCCAGGGAGGTGGTGGAATCCCTCTCACTGGAGGTGTTTAAAAGGAGACTGAATGAGGCACTTGGTGCAATGGTTTAGTTGATTAGATGGTGTTGGGTGATAGGTTGGACTTGGTGATCTCAAAGGTCTTTTCCAACCTGGTTAATTCTATTCTATTCTATTCTATTCTATTCTATTCTATTCTATTCTATTCTATTCTATTCTATTCTATTCTATTCTATTCTATTCTATTCTATTCTCATGTAAAGTTAATATAGAGAAATATTTTCTTTTTATTATTTGATTTCTATGTCTTTAGAAAATAATGAGTCTGGAGATGCATTCCAGACTTTTTTCTAAATGCTGACATTTCTGTCATATATTTTCTGCAATTTACCTGTCCCAAAAGATTTGGAACAGATTGCCCAGAGATACGTTTGAGAGATATTCACAATCAGACTTGATGTGGCCCTGGGCAGCCTGATCTTATTGGAGATGTCCCTGTTCACTGCAGGGCATTTGGACAAGATGGTCTTTGAGGGTTCGTTCTAACCCAATGCAATCTGTGAATCTGTAGTTTAGTAAAAAGACAAATACCAAAAGATGCAACACACCCCTGCCCCTAGATGTTAATTTTGTAATTTATTTTTTCTGGCTTTCCTCCTACCATGGCAGCTTGCCACTTAGCCAGATTTAGTCTTTCTCCAATTAGCTGAAGGAAGACCAGTTCATCTCAATACTTCCTAATTTAGATTTTGTCACCCAGAACCCTCTTATGTCCAAGTAATTTCTCTCCTGTCTAGTTCTCTGGGAATTCAATTTCCATATACACCTTTGCATATGTGGCCTGCACAAGCCAACAATTCAACATCTAGTAAGCAACCTTCTGTGAGAAAATCACTTCCCATTTAGGCTGAATCTTTAAATCTCATTTTTCAACCAAAGTAGTGTTTGACAAGCAAAACAGTCTTTAAATAGCTTGGGTGTTTTAATTAGAAAGTTCTTCAGGAGTACAGGTATCACTCAAGATGTGTTTTCTGAAGTTCAAATCCTCTCAAATAATCAAATGAGAAAGAGGATTTCTAAGTGTATAAGATTACCTCTTTACTTAAGTGAACTCTGCTTGAATCCTCATCCTGATTAAGGTTGATTGAAATGTCTGTGACTTCATCTGGATGTTTCATAGTACAAAAAGTTACAATCATTACCAATTTCTCATGTACAATATTTCTCTCTCTCATAATTTAGGTATGAACAGATTAGTTCTTCTACTGCTTTAGGGTGAATGCCAGGTGAATACTGGAATCAGTACTTTGTACTAGTATCAATGACTTTTCCACTCTAAAGTGTTCCTTCAGGTAACTATGAAAGACACTTGTTACTTGAAACATACTTGTTTGCATTGTTGTCTTCTGCAATATATTAGAATAGATTTCAATGGCACTTTTACTTATGTTTCATTCTTTTGCAACAATGTTCATTGCTCATATGAAATACTGCATTTTCCATCTAATCAATATTTTTCTAAGAAATGCAGTACTGTAGAAAAGAAAGGAGGTAAGGAACTGAAGTCTCTCATTATTGGTGATACATTGCACATGTTCACTATTTTACTTAAGAATATAAGTATGTATGCATATGTGTATATGCAGATTATTTATGGCAGAAAATGTTTATGTATTTTAAATGTCTATGTCATTATCAAATAATACTTGCTCATCTTAAAACATAAAAATACAAAATTTACAAAAATATTATAATCTGTACTTCAGACATGGTTTTGTAGTGGATTTATTAATGTTAGTTTAAGAGCTGACCTAGATAATCCTAAGGATCTTCTTTATAGAATCATAGAATCATTTCAGCTGGAAGAAAATTATAAGATAATCCATCTGTCAAACCAACACCACCATGCTCACTGAAACATATCACAAAGTACCTGCTCTACATGTTTCTTCAACATGTCCAAAGATGATGACTCCACCACCTCACTGGGCAGTCTATTCCAACACCTGAGCAGTCTTTCATTAAAGACCTTTTTTTTTTTTTTTCCCTAATAGCTGACCTAAACCTCCCCTGACACAACTTGGGGCAATATCCTTTTGTCCTATCATTCATTACTTGAGAAAAAAGGCCAATGACCATCTTACTGCAACCTTCTCTCAGTTAGTTGTATTGAGCAATAAGGTCTCCCCTCCACCTTCTTTTCTCCAGACTAAACACCCCCAGTTCCCTTCAGCTTCTCCTCAGAACACTTGCTCTCTAGATGCTTCAGCAGCTTCATTGCCCTTCTCTGGACTCCAGCACTCAATGTCCTTCAATGTCCAGGACTCAATGTCCTTCTTGTAGTAAGGGGCCCAAACCACAGTACTTGAGGTGGAGCCTCACCAATGCTGAGTACAGGGGCACAATCACTTCCCTAGTCCTGTTGGCCACAGTATTCCTGATCAAGGTCAGGATGCTGTCTCATCTTCAGAGACAGCTGTCAGCGAGCACCCCCAGGCCCTTTACTGCTGGGTAGTTTTCTGGTCACTCTGCCTCAACTCTGTAGGCATTCCATGTGGTTTTTGGGACCCAGATGCAGGACCCAGCACTTGACTTGTAATCCTAAATTTCAGCCTAACTGGTCCTATGATTCTATTTGGTAGACATATTCTGTAAGTGTGTGGTAATTTTGAGGCTCAGGTACCTTTAAGATGACCAAAGAAAAAAGTCCTCCAAAAGGATAGAAATTCACAGGAGGATGAACAGGTCATCCCAGGATATTGTAGCATGTTATTCTATTCCATTTCCTAATGTCTCCTCTGTTTAAGGCAACACACAGCTGCTATATCCTCTCTCCTCCTTGAGAATAGCATGTGCCTCTTTATTTCATGGTTTGTGTGAGGGGAGACGGCTTTGGACGACAGGGGAAATTTGGGTAAGTTTTGGTCCAAAATGAAGATCAGGAGCAATTTTGGGGTTAAAAGTGGGATTTAGGTCAAATTTGGGTTCAGAATGGAGATTTGAGGTGAATTTGGGGTGAAAAATTAGTAGGAGCATATTTTAGGTCAAAAATGAAGATTTTGGGGTCTACCTGGACCCAATTTGAGGTGAAAACGCAAATTTGGAGTCAGACATAAGGGTTTGGGGCAAAAATTGGAGACTTTGGGTGAAAAATGGAAATTCTGGGCAAATTTGGGGTAAAAATGAGCCTTTGGAGAAAATTTGGGAAGGAAGAGGGGAGTTTGCAGTCAAAAATGCAGATTTAGGGCAAAGTTGGGGTAAAAATGGACCTTCAGGGTAAATTTAGAGTGAAAAAGTAGATGTGGAGGAAATTTGAAGAAAAAATGGAGGTTTGGGGTGAATTTGGGGTCAAAATGGAGATTAGGGATAAATTTGGGGTCAAAATTCGAGATTTTAGGTCATTTGGGGCTAAAAATTAGGATCTTTGGCAAAATTTGCATCATAAAAGGGGATTTGGGTGAATTTGGGTCTAAAAAAGTAGAATTTGTGGTTAAATAATGAGATTTGGGGGTGAAAAATGTGGATTTGTGGCAAATTTGGGCTAAAAATGAAGACTTGGAGCAAATTTGGGGCTAAAAATAAGGATTTTGGGGTCATGGGGATCGTTGCTCTTCCCTCACCTGATTGGTTCCCATTGTTGGCCCCTCCCCCTCCCTCTGCAGGTGGCAGCTCCTGATTGGTCTGCTCCAGTAGCACTGAGTAGAAGGGAGTAGGGGGAAGGGAGAGGGAAAGAGGTGAGATGAAGGAGAGCCGGATGCAGATGGAGGGAGGGTGAGGGGGGAAGCGGTGGAGACACCACTCACACATACCCGGTGATGGGCTGGGAAGAGGGAGGGTTAGAAGGGGGGAGGTGGTGGGGGGTGGGAAAGGGGCCCAGAGAATGGGGGAGGGACTGTAGGCGGAGGGGATGCCTCCTAAGGCCTGTTGAAGCCCGGTAAGCTTGAGGAGGTGGGGGTGTGCAGTTCTGGCTCACTCTTAGGCCTGCTGAAACTAAAGGGGTGGAGATTTTCTGAAAAGCTCTGGAAGGTTTTGTCTTGGTAGGCTCAGCCTAGTTTGTGAATGCATTCTACCTGAATGCCTTCTGTATGTATATTTGCAAATAGAATTTCCATTTAAACTTCCAATTCAGTTGTGCAGAAGATTTATTTTTGCTCCCCAGCAAGGAGTAAAATATCTTTTCTGTCTCTTGGTCTGGAGTAGATTGTGACCCAAAATCAGGACAATGTGACAAACTTTAGTTACATGTCTGTGAGCCCTTAATAGATGAATATTTATCATTAATTAAAGTTTATTTACAAACATAAAATACCGGTACCTTTTATATAAAGGTTCACTGGTTAAACAATTAGTTAATTAAGGATCATCAAGTCCAACCTGTCACCCAAGACCTCATGACTACTAAACCATCTCACCAAGTGCCACATCCGATCCACTCTTGAACACTTCGAGGGATGATGACTCCATCACCACCCTGGACAGCACATTCCAATGGACAATCACTCTTTTGGTGAAGAACTTCTTCCTAACATCCAGCCTAAACCTTCCTTAGCACAGCTTGAGACTGTGTCCTCTTGTTCTGGTGCTGGTTGCTTGGGAGAAGAGACCAACCCCCACCTGGCTACAACCTCCCCTCAGGTAGTTGTAGACAACAATACGGTCTCCTCTGAGCCTCCTCTTCTCCAGGCTAAGCAACCCCTGCTCCCTCAGCCTCTCTTCATAGGGCTTGTGCTCAAGGCCTCTCACCAGCCTCGCTGCCCTTCTCTGGACACATTCAAGAGTCTCAATGTCCTTCTTAAATTGAGGGGCCCAGAACTGGGCAGAATCACTTCCCTGCTCCTGCTGACCACACTATTCCTGATTCAGACCAGGATGCCACTGGCCTTCTTGGCCACATGGGCACACTGCTGGCTCGTGTTCAGCCTACTATCAACCAGTACACCTAGGTCCTTTTCTGTCTGGCTGTTCTCCAACCACTCTGACCCCACACACACTAAAACTCAGAACTAATAGAATTATGAGATGGCAGGAATAGCAGCCCAAAACTTATCAATTTCGATTTTAGTCTTTTAAATTAAAATGTACCCATACTGGTAACATAATATTTTTGGCAGTTTTTTGTTATTTTATGTGCAGGTGAAAGTAATAAATACCAAAACAGTTGCCTTCCAGATCATGAAAATGTTATAATTTCATATGTAAACTCTTCACTGATTGTTGCTAAAGTAATTGTAGTTGCTAGCTCAGGCAAAACATTCACATCAGGCTGATACTGAAACAATATTTGTCTCTAGATGTGATTTCAGTCTTCCATTTATTAAAAAACAGAAGAACAACTCAAAGTCTGTCTCGGTCCGGAGACACAGTTCTTTTAAGTATTCCCTTGTTGTGAAATTAGAGGCACAAACGAGGCCAAAGTATCAACAGCTAGACTATTTATTACATAAATAAAGTGGATATAAGAAAGGGAGAGGGAGAAAATAGAGAAAGTGGACATAAGAAAGGGAGAGGGAGAAAACAGAGAGGGAAAGAGAGAAGAGAAAAGGAATTATATTACCACACCCCTCATCCCCCCCAAGACAGTTAAAGTCTGTGGAGGAAAGGTGCTGCAGGAGATGTTGGGTTTGTAGACAAACGGTGGTGAGGCTTTTGCTGGAGAACAGCTGTGGTCCTCTGGGGAGATGTTGGGTTGATACAGGAATGGTGCTGAGGCTCCTCTGGGCAGCCTGGGTCTGTAGAGAAAGGGTGCTGAGGCTTGGTCCTCTGGGCAGCTTCTTTTCTCCGGAGCAGCATTGTCCCGGCTTTCTCTTCTCAGCGGCCTGGCCTGTCTCCTGTGTTTTCCTTCATCTCCGTTTTTCTCCCCGTTTTTCTCCTCTGTTTCCCTCTACAAACCAGCAGTTGCTCCAGTCTTTTATACAGTTTTTAGTCCTTAGGTATGTATTCAAATATTGTCCCTCAGGAATTCCAGTGGCAGGAAATAATCCTTAGATTATGTGTATTGCTGTGTGTTTGGGCAAGATCCTGGCTGGAGGCGGGGGAATCTCCGTCTACCCGGTCTCCATCCAGACAAGGCTCAGGAAACAGGTGGAGATTATCTTGCCCTAAAGGTGTGATGGCTGGGTCCTTGGGTCCATTGTTGTAGTCCCGTGTTATCACGATGCAATCACAAGCTGATTTGCATCCAGGATTGGCGGACAGGATTTTTTCCACCTTCTTTCCAGTGGCTCTGCTATCACTTTATCTTTGTTGACTCACATAGAGAGAGACAAACTTATTAGACTCTCACAAAGTCTTAAACAGATATTCTATTAAAAATTGCCTGGCCTCTAGCTTTAAGTCTATTTATAGGCTGATTCCACTGATTCCATGAACACATTAGTTCTCCTCAGTAATTAAAACAAACTATTCTTTTATGTAGGCTTCTTAAAAGTTACATCAACGGAACAGTATAGTTTGAAGTCTACATACCTCCTGCTGTTATATAAAATTATTCCAGAGCATTAAAGCTAAAGAAACTTCCAATCATTCAAGCACAATTAATGCAGAGACATTTTTGCATCACTTCATTTATTCTGGATGTTGGCCAAATTAACTTGTCATTCTAAAAAAAAAGCACAGCTACCAATGCAAAGTAATTTGAAGTGACAACATATCACTCTAAATCACAGTCACTGCACAAGGTGTTACAATTTGTAAATCCATGGTTGGTCTGGTTGGTTTGAAAATCCATGGTTGGTTTGAAGAAAGCAAAAGGCTTGAGATGGTTTCAGCCTCTGCATTCCTTCCCTATCAATGTGGATGCCCAGTGTTGTGACAGTAATCATGCAATGAGAATCATGTTAGTATTATGACTAGCCATATATCACAATCGCTATATTGTGTTGCAGATTCAGTATACTGTTGTATATTCAGATACTGTTGTATCACTTTTCTCTATCAAAATCCCATGTAATGGAATTATTTTCAGATAAGTAAATTTAGTGTTAAAACATTTAGTCTTCCTCATATGGAAAATCTAAAAGAATTTGAGAGTACTGGACTCAGGCACCCAGTAATTTAAATTTGTGAAATATACCTAGTATTATGAAATTACCACATTTTAGAAGCAATCATTTTATTAAAGCCAGCACTGATGGTGTTGAAGAAAATGTAATTATGACAGTATGCAGGTAAAGATATTAAATTTTTGTGTTGACATAAATGAAATAGAATAGAATAGAATAGAATAGAATAGAATAGAATAGAATAGAATAGAATAGAATAGAATAGAATAGAATAGACCAGGTTGGAATTGACCTTCAAGATAATTTCAGTGGTAAGCTCGCTCAGGAACACACCGTGACCAGGAGCCTTGGAAAAGCACTAACTGCTTCCTTTTCAAACTGCGGGACCCGAGCAGAATCTTGACACTCGGCTAGGATCGGCTCCTGCCGTTCTCCACGTGCTCGGGATTGCTCAGGGTCCCTGCGTTGCCACAGCACTTTAAAAAGCTGGCAGCAGCTTGCGGGTGGTTCCATTTCAGCCTGGGTTCTTGCTCAGACGTGCACGCTGCCGCACTTTTTCTAAAACTTTCTCCAGTAGGTCCCGTGGGCAGGGCTAGCCATGGTGGCAACTCGCTGCAATAACTCCTTTAAAAAATCAGTCTCGACTCAGACTGAGGGGGAATATAAGCACATAAGTAGGTGTCATAAGCAAGAGGTAGGTGTCCAGGCATCTGGCTGCAGACAGTGCTGGAACCTGGCACTTGAGATGCAGATTAGTGGGGACAACTCCTGCATAACATGTGAGCAGATCAACTATCTCCTCAACCTGGTGGCCAGAATTAAGGACAAAGTTGCTAGACTTAGAGATGTAAGGGATTGTAGAAGGGTGACGAACCTGAGTAACCAGGCTCTGGAGGCTTCCCCAGCAAATGCTGGTTATCCAAAAAGCAGAGGGGAATGGACGCAGGTTCCTCTCAAAAGACACAAGGTTAAACCTCCTTGCCTCCCCTCACCTTCCCCACTGCCCTTGGAAAACAAGTAAGGGGCATTGGAGGTCGAGGGTGAGGTGGTTCTGATGCCAGAGAACAAACCATCTGGGGTTTTCCCAGAGGTTAAACAGCCTAAGGCAAAATAGCCTAAGGCAAATCAGCCTAAGGTTAAACAACCTAAGGTTAAACAGCCTTCCCCCAGCATCAGGACTTGCTCCCATATCTCAGCCAGACCCTATTCACAGGGAAGTTTGTTGCCTCCCAGGAGCTAAGGTTAGAGATGTTACCAGAAGGCTGCCTAGTCTGGTGCAGCCCTCTGACTACTATCCCTTAATAGTTATGCAGTTAGGGAATGATGATGTTGCAACCAGAACTCCCAGGGCTATAAAGAATGAGTTAAGGCCCTGGGGGATCTCGTCTTCTAGACAGCTGGCCTACAGAGCTGGCAGAAGGAGCCAGGGAGCTGCATAGTTTCCCTGTGTTCCATGAACATGTAGTTGGAGCTCACCTCAGACGCTTGGATCCCCACAAGTCCATGGGACCAGATGGGATCCATCCTAGGGTGCTGAGAGAGCTGGCAGATGAGCTGGCCAAGCCACTCTCCATCATTTTTCAACAGTCCTGGCTCACCGGAGACGTCCCAGAAGACTGGAAGCTGGCCAACGTGGTGGCCATCCACAAGAAGGGCCGGTGTAATGAGCTAGGGAATTATAGGCCTGTCAGCCTGACCTCAGTGCCAGGCAAGATCATGGAACAGGTCGTCTTGAGTGCAATCACACACAGCACTTACAGAATGGCCAAGGGATCAGGCCCAGCCAACATGGATTTTGGAAGGGCAGGTCCTGCCTGACCAACCTGATCTCCTTCTCCGATCAGGTGACCCACCTGGTGGATGTGGGGAGGCCTGTGGTGTAGTCTACCTGGACCTCAGCAAGGCCTTTGACACTGTCCCCCACAGCAAACTCCTGGCCAAGCTGTCAGCCCATGGCTTGGATGGGAGCACACTGCATTGGGTTAGGAACTGGCTGGAGGGCCGAGCCCAGAGAGTGGTGGTGAATGGTGCCACATCCAGCTGGTGGCCTGTCAGTATTGGTGTGCCCCAAGGATCAGTGCTGGGCCCCATGCTCTTTAACATCTTTATTGATGATCTGGATGAGGGCATTGAGTCCATCATCAGTAAATTTGCTGACACCAAGCTGGGGGCAGGAGTTGATCTGCTGGAGGGTAGAGAGGATTTGCAGAGAGACCTCGACAGGCTGGACAGATGGGCAGAATCCAATGGCATGAGATTTAACACATCCAAGTGCCGGGTGCTGCACATTGGCCACAACAACCCCATGCAGTGCTACAGGCTGGGGTCAGAGTGGCTGGAGAGCAGCCAGGCAGAGAGGGACCTGGGGGTGCTGGTTGATGTTAGGCTGAATATGAGCCTGTAGTGTGCCCAGGCAGCCAGGAGGGCCAATGGCATCCTGGCCTGCATCAAGAACAATGTGGCCAGCAGGAACAGGGAGGTCATTCTGCCCCTGTACACTGCACTGGTTAGGCCACACCTCGAGTACTGTGTCCAGTTCTGGGCCTCTCAGTTTAGGAAGGAGGTTGACTTGCTGGAGTGTGTCCAGAGAAGGGCAACAAAGTTGGTGAGGGGCTTGGAACACAAGCCCTATGAGGAGAGGCTGAGGGAGCTGGGGTTGCTTAGCCTGGAGAAGAGGCAACTTGGGGGTGACCTTATTGCTGTCTACAACTACCTGAAAGGGGGTTGTAGACAGGCGGATGATGGTCTCTTCTCCCAGGCAACCAGTACCAGAACAAGAGGACACAGTTTCAGGCTGCACCAGGGGAGGTTTAGGCTGGAGGTTAGAAGGAAGTTTTACACAGAGAGAGTGATTGCCCATTGGTATGGGCTGCCCGAGGAGGTGGTGGAGTCACCGTTACTGGAGGTGTTCAGGAGGAGTCATGATAGCGTGCTAGGTTGCATAGTTTAGTTGGTTGGGTGGTGTTGGATGATAGGTTGGTCATGATGATCTTGATGGTCTCTTCCAACCTGGTCTATTCTATTCTATTCTATTCTATTCTATTCTATTCTATTCTATTCTATTCTATTCTATTCTATTCTATTCTATTCTATTCTAATCATCGTGTCCAAGCTATTGTCCAACCCACCTAATCTACTAAACCATACAACCAACGACCCTATCAAGTCTCCTCCTAAACACCTCCAATGATGGTGACTCCACCACCTCCCCCAGCAGCCTATTCCAATGGGCAAGCTCTCACGCATGAGTTTAAAAGCCTCATCTGAACCTAGAATTACTAATTTATTTTTTTTTCCAGGTGTCATGTAAGCATGTATCTGAATGGTAACCAGAAACAGAGTTTTCAAGATAGATTTTTAATACAAAACTCTCAGAGTTGAGGTTAGCTGTATTTCAAGGTAAATTCTGGTTTCTCTACATGGAAGTTCTTCCTGAAACTACCTTGCTGAAATGTGCAATCAACAGGGAGATGTTATAATTCAGGTAAGTATAAAATTGTAATTGTACTTCATGTATCTCAGATTCTAAGCAACTGTTTTAATCTGGATGAATATTTGCCATGATTATTTTATGCCACTAATTCAATTGCCTGGGTTAGGAACCTAGATTTCCTCTGTAGTCAGTGAAGAAGGGATGTGCATTTTTCCAAAGGCTACTTCATAATAAAAGCATAACTAAATAATTCAGTCTGCACTGTTGAACTAGTCATACTTCTCTAGTAATCCACAGTCCATACCTCTTCATAAGCAGCTTTAGCACTGCAAATTTTTGGTGTGGGTCTTGCACCAGCTCAAAGGAAACAACCCTAAATCAATGTCTTTAAAGGAGGCCAATCTCTATGTCAGAAAGCCTTGTTTGCAATATTGTTTTCCAAAGAACTTTTAGGGTCTTTATTGATAGACCTCTTTTATGAAGTCTAATTATTGAGATTATTTTGTTCACACATTTCACCTTCTGGTATAAAAAACAGACATACTTTTAGAATCTCTTTTACTTCATTTTCAGAAAATTTTATGTAAATGCACACACAGGCACATATAATAATGTTCTATTCTCTACAGTCCCCTTTATTATAACATTAGTCTTAATGGTGTTACTCAATCTTTATGCATATTTTTTCTTTTTATTTTTTTTCTTCCCCCCCCCTCCGTGTTAAATAATATATTATTATCATCCTGTTCCTCTTGGTAACGTCTGTTAATTTAATTTGGCTGTTCAATGTGATTACATATACCAAATGTTTTAATGATTACATTGTACTAATTAATATGTTTATATTCAGCTTTGCTGCCAGGAAAACATTTATCTAAGTTACACAGAAAACCTTTTCATATAGTTTGCTTGAACGTGCATTTCACATGTTTGTTTGTACATGTAACTCATTCCTCTTTTCAAACAAATTAACTGTTAATTTTAAAAGTGACTTCTGGAAGATTGTATTATTCTAACAGTGCCTGTATTAGGACATCGTATGCCCTTTTTTTAAACATGAGTGAGATTTTCAGTAGTTACTAATAATGTTATACCTGCCCTTGGCATCTAGTATTTGTAAGTTTGCCTTCAGGAAAGAGGAACTTCTTTCAACAGTCTTAGTTAGTTGTTTCCTGCAAAGGGAATCCATATGAAAGATTGAAGTTAATCCCAAGAACCTGTGATGAATCCATAGTTCTCAGAATCATTAGTCTGATTCTGCTGATAGTAATTGATAGCTTTTTGGGGGGCTCCTTTAGCAGACAGAGTAATAGAAATGCAAATTCTGCTATATTCACTTGTTGGAATATGGAGTACTGTTTAATCAGTTAAAATGCAAGATCTCACTTTGCTTTCTGGACTGTGAAAGTCCTGGAAATTTACATAGACACTGACTACTTGGCAGACCACCACTGTAATGTGTGAATTGTCCATATAGGTAGAAAGAAAAAGA